>NC_083360.1:75556266-76195016 GCF_030254825.1 Meriones unguiculatus | reverse complement strand
TGACAGAAAGCCAACTTAAAAAAAAAAACAGAGCTAGTAACTATAAGACATCTGTAAAAGTCAGGGCACATGGTGATCATCTTGGCAAAAGCTAGCTATTAATTTTCGTATTTTGTAAGAGAGAAAACTGAGCTGACAGAGAGAAATAGTCAATGAGACTGAAGATCTAGTTTCATGTGGGCGGTCCAGGCAATGGATGGTGTTGCACAAGCAAGAGGTGATGGATTCGCTGGATCTGTGACACAGTCAGTGATTAATCGAGGTAATACCATTGGTCGAAGAGGGAGAAGAGGGTGATGGGCAGCAAACTGTGATGGCTTGTCTCATAGGGACCTAGGCCTCTTCACCGTTGCTTCGTTGGCGAACTGTAGTTCTATAGCCCACCTAGGCAGGCAGAGCTGTAGGATGGGAAAGGCAGGGGGTCTAGATTCTGAGACCTAGTTTCTATTCAGAGCACACAGCAGCTTAGGCGTGGGCAGGCGTTCTCTCTGCCGAAGCCCTAGGGCGGGTGTCCTCTGCTCACACACTGACGGTGAGAAGGCTCCGAGGACCTGAAGCATATTGTAAGCACACAATACTGTCAATGTGTGCGGTGGAATATTTGGCAACCCTTTAACAGCACTGAGGTGTTCTTTGCCTCTGTGCAAGGGGTAGTAGCTTTGTGGCTGGCGAGGACAGTGTTAAATTTACAAAGCAGCCCAAGGAGAGCCTCACTTGTCATGAGGGAGCCCAGGACTGATGGTAGGCACTTAACAGCATGTTCCAATTACAGCATTTAAATCTAATTGCATAGTCTGTTAATCTCTGTCAGTGCGGCATCATTTAATATCATCACGGCAACCTCTAATATCATGAGCAATGTGAGCCGAGCTGAGACTGTTGAAAAAGTTCAGGCCCAGGTCTTCATATCCCCTTTAATTCTCCCTGTCAATTACGCCGCAGTCGAGAGTTCAAATAAAGGTCTTCAGATCCGGATCTGAGCTACCTTTGAAGGGAGGCCTGTAAACACACAGATTATATCAGAGCGTCCAATATCTTGCTCTGGGTATTTGTGACAGGTTAAGTTGACTCGTCCCCTGGGCCTAACATACTACAGGCTTATTTCAAGCAGATACTGCAAATGCAATCTGTTCCGTAGTTTATAGCCCTGGAAATAATGTGGTATTATTTGCACATGTGTTTTTCCCCTTTATAATCCCTCTGGCTCACGAAAGGTTGCTGGGGAAGAGATCAGGGCCTCCCTGAGCCCCTTTTCTTGTACACAGCTAGAAAAGAGATGTTGCCATTTTATTTTTCTGAAATTCTGGTGATCAAACCCCCGGCCCTGCAAACGCTGGGCAAGTACTCTGTCACTAAGTTAATATTGGGAGTTGATCCCAAATGGAAGGTCTGGTCAAAGACTAAAGCGTAATTCTTAAAGAAGAAAGGTGTCTATTGGTGTTCAGGGAGCTTGAATGGAAGGGGAACAAGACAGTATGAAAGGGGTGAGAATGTGTGTCATGCACAGTGTGCTGTGTGAAAAGGTCATGACGAAAGCTATGATTTTTATGCAGACAATATCTGCTGTGAAAGCAGGTCTCAAGTAATGAAAAAAAAAATTCTAAAGGCTATTTAAATCCTAAGTAGGAGTACATGAATGACTGGTTTATTCAGGTCTTGTTTAATAGTTCTGCCTGTGAGACCATGGGCAGGTTGTTTACTATTTCTGGTGAAGTTTTATGTGAAAACAGTTCTTATAATATAATGGCCCAACTTTATAACAAACTTGGCCCTTCCTCTTGCCAAATGGCTGCTTTTCAAAGCATTGGAGCCACTGACATTTACTGGAACTGTGAATGTGAACCCAAATTAATCTTTGCACTTCACAATACTACTAACTCAGGCATTTTGCTATAGTTATTGAAAACTGACTCACGAAGGTCGCTTAGTTGACATAAGTGAGGTTTTTGATTTCTCCCTGTAGCGAGGGTCCCAGATGGAGTCTAGGGGAGATAGGGATTATCTCACAATATAAAGAATTTAGGGCAGTGCTCCCTCTGATGTGGGGCACAAGCAGATGGAATAAGGAGTGTCCAGCAACCCACCACATAGACGAATCTTGCCTCATTTTCCCTTCTTTATTCCTGAGGAGGAGTTATATACATTGGCTTTGATCAATGGTACACCATGGCCATGGAGCTAGCCATGGGTGCTCTAGAATCCTAGAAAACCTTTCATACCCATTTCAAGGCCGATAAAACGCAACTTTAGCTACTATTTGTGTCATTTTGAGGATTTTTATACCCTGAACTGTAGAATACGGAAACATATTACATTTATGTAGGTATTTGAGGCAACACACATTCATTCATTCTGAATTACAGTTTTTGTTTCTTGCTTTAGGGATGAATGCTGTTTACATTTTTATACATGCAGATCTTGAAGCTGAACTTCCAGTGCTCACTGGGCTGGGTAGGACAGCGTTGGGTGGGAGCATACAATTGATTTGATTCAATAAGAGCAAAGCAAGAAAGTAGACGAAGGGATAATTTTACTTTTCCCTGATTTCTTTTTAGAAAAAGCTTCAGTAACTTTTGTTATCTGATTTTCTTTTGAGTGAGAAGAAGAAGAAGAAGAAGAAGAAGAAGAAGAAGAAGAAGAAGAAGAAGAAGAAGAAGAAGAAGAAGAAGGTACAAATTCCCTTGCTCCTCCTTTGGAATTGCTCTTCACTCTTAAAAGCGACAATAACAGTAGCTGCCCCTACCTTCTCTAGGGCCTATAGCTTCCCTAACCATGGTGTCATCAAATTGCCTTATAAATAATTGTGTTTACATTCATAGATTAGCATTGCTCTCAACACTCTTCAAAACAGTGTTTTCTTGTAGCAGGTAATGGTTAATTCAGAGAACCATCACTGTTCAAAGTGCTGGAATTAAGTGACTGTAAATGTTCAGCCATAGGCACATTTACCCTGATATTTTACCTCTTCAAGCATCAAGTGTTATGACAGAAATGGGGCCAAAAGAATGAAAGAGCTGGAGGAATGCTGTGAAATGCTGTACGTTGGACTTGATATGGCCATTACACATATGAAATCCCAGCAGCTCTGATTACCTGGACTAGGCCTGTACAAGATCAAACCAGTTAAAGATACCAAAATGAATAAGGAAATGGCTACTGAAGCTATGCTCTTGGCTGGGGGCTTACTGGCCATTGATGGCTATTTCAGAGAGGAAGACATTTTTCTTTGGACATGTGGCAAATGGCATAATGCACATTGTCCCTATGGATGAGCCCACATTCATGCTGAAAGAGCTGACTCCACAGATGAGGGCAAATTCAGATGAGCAGATCTGAAATGAGGAAAGATAGGCAGTCGTGGCAATGAAGCAGGTTTTCTTTTCTTTAGTTAAATCAGCTTATCCTTGAATTTTACTTTGGAGCCTACTCTGTGATGCTGAGAAAATGAACCAACTATTAACAATATCAATACCTTCATAATAAAAATCATGATGTGGCATGCTCTTATAAATGGTTATCATAAGTTCTGGGTATGCTAGGGGTAGACATAGGTGACAGTACGTTTGCGTGAATGAGCACCTAACTGTGGTTAGCAAGGTCAAGGAGATATGAGTTGGGTGGAGCTAAGAAGGAACTGGAAGTACAACTGCTCAGAGCGAGGCATTAAACCAGTGGCACGTGTGTAGGTAAAGTGGCAATATTGAATAGTGGTTTCCAATTTCTATGGTGAAAATATTTCCACCGTAGCTATTAATAGGATATTACCAAATAAAGATTTCAGAGGGAAAATGGTCACCATCAGCTCTAGAGATCCATATCCAGTTTCACCCAGCTCTTAGAATACCAAAAGAAGTATCTTTGGAAAAGAAAGTCTCAAGCGATGGACAACAATTAACCAGGCCAAGAAGGGTGAAGAGGAGGACTCTGAACCAAGGGAGAAAAAAATAAAAATAAAAATAAAGCCACATTACTGGTTTAAAGACAGAAAAAGGGACAGTAAGCCAAGAAATATTGGCAGGCTCTACAGTCTGGAAAAGGAAAGAAAACAGATTCTCCACTCGAGTGTCTAAAGGGAAGAGCTTGATTTTCATTCAGCGAAACTAATACTGGCCTTCTGCCCTCCAGACAGCCGGACGGCAGTTCTAAGAGTCATTTGCATGGCTCGGTCCAGCAATCATGGCAAACTGGTAAGGGCCTTTAAAGGCAGAAGTGCTCCTGCTGTCAAGAACCTTGATTGAGGGTCACAGTTCCTCGCTTAGAGTCATGTTCCGCCTCTGCACACCTTCATCGCCGTAGGTAATCACTGGTCAACTCCACTTCTACTTTTATTTTATTTTTAGGTGGAATCTTTTCCATGTTTTACTATTGAGTCTTTTGGTAGTTATATTTTACTTCACGGGTTGTGTGGGGACCTGTGGAAAAAAAAATGCTCGCGTTGCCCCGATTAGCCAGTGAGCAGTTTGTAAACGCCGGCTACACTTTCTCTGTAGACTATGGACGTTTCCCTCACCTCTTTACACCCTCATTCAGGTACTCCTGTTTCTCAGGTGCGAAAATGTAGACCTCAGCGAACCTTGGAGGTACGTCATCATTGGATGGAGGTTTTCATCACCTAAGTTCTCACAGGGCATAAAATGAGCCACTGTATTTAACCCGGCCAAATAAGAGCTTTCTCTCCTTCCCATCCCATCTTCCCTCCACCCCACCCGACACGATGTTTTGGGGGGGTGGGGGTGGGGGGAGTATGTGTGTGTTCTGGCTGTTATTCTCCACGATTTGGAGTCGGCCTGTCTGTCCTCTTCCCATGCAGGAGCAGCTGAACAGCTGTGAAAACAATGGCGCAGCGGAGGAGAGCTGTGATTAGCGTGAGGCCACGGGCAGTCTGGGAGCCACCAGGCCCATTTCCCACGTCAGCGAGCAGCCTTGGAATCCGGGGATCACATGGCCTGCTTGGTGGTGGCGGCGGCTCCCGCTCTGCTCCCACCTCTCATCCTGTTCTCAGGCAGCCTCCAGAAACAGGTTTTTGTTTTCTTTCTCTCTTTCCTCCAAGTCCAGGGGACTGCTGCATAAGCACGGTGTTGCTAGGCAGCCTTAAAGCCCCCTTTCATCCAGCATCCCTGGAAATGCAAGCCAGGCAGATTTGCCCCCGTGAACTTCCAGTGGATTTCTTCCACAGAGCTAGTCCTTCTGGCCCCAGGTTTTCCTGCCAGAAGCTGAGCGTCTGGCCTGTAGATTTGATGTGTGAGATTTGGATAATGTATAGGCGGGTTTAGAGATTCCCCTCCCATTATATACCCTTCACTCTGGGGACTGTGAACACAAAATACCTAACTTAATTTAACTTTTGAAGGATGAAGATTTGGTCAGTGCTCCACTCTGTGAACTTCCCGAGTGAGCTCTTGCCCTCACCCTTCTGTTTTCTTTTGACTGCAGAGCACACCTGGGCGTCTATTTAAAATTATTTTTTTGAAGCAGAAACTCTTTCCATGTCCTTACTCCCTCCCATAAAATTCATGACCTTTTTCAAATATTATTGTTTCTCTCTCTCTCTTTCTCTCACACGCACCCCACTGGGTCCATTTAATGATTTAGTGTTGGTCCTATGTATATGTGTTATGGCTAGCTACTTGGGATTGTAAAACTTATCAGGTGGATCATACCTGGAGAAAGCTGATTCTCCCTCTCTCAGCAGCTTGTGGAATTTCCCATATTCATGATAGCAGGTTGACTGGTGTGGTCATTTCGAAAGCCTTGTGTAAGCAATCATATTGTTGGTAATTCACAAGGGCAGCTTCCTTGCCATGTCTGGAAGATACTTTCTCACAGCAGGCATCTTGGTCCTCTGGCTCTTCAATTCATTGTGCTCCTCTTCTGTTTTGGAGTCTCCTATTCATCCTAATGTATGAAATTCTCAAACAAAATAAAGCCAGGTGTGGTGGCGCACACCTTTAATCCCAGAACTCAGGGAGGCAGAGGCAGGTGGGTCACTGTGAGTGCAGGACAGCCAAGGCTGCACGTAAAAACCCTATCTAGAAAAACAAGAAAACAAACAAACAATACAAATAAAAAAGAAACAAAAAAAAGGAAAAAAGCAAAATAAAAATAAATTCAATTAAAAATTTAAATTAAATTAAATATGTGTTAATTCTGAGTATTTGATGCAGTTGAGAAATTATGAGATCATTAGAATATGATTTTATTTTTAAATTTATTTTTATGTTATTTTTTTATTTATTTGACATGCCAAGTGTGCCCCTTCCTCCTCTCCTCTCAGTTCCCCTTTCTCCCCTTCTCCCTTTTCCTCTCCCTTTCCTCCCTCTCCCCATTTCAACCTTCTCAGAACATCAAGTCACATCAGGACTGAGCATATCTTCATCCCCTGAGGCCAGGCAAGACAGTCCTGCCAGGGGGAAGTTATCTAAGAACAGGCAATGGAGTCCATGTTAGAAACAGTCCCCTCCCCCGCCTCTACTCACCAGGCAACCTATATGAAGACCAAGCAGCCCATCTGCTACATGTGTGCAGGAAGCCTAGGTCCAGATCATGCATGCTACTTAGTTGATGTCTCAGTCTCTGAAAGCCTCCGTGGGGCGGGGTTAGTTGACTCTGTTGGTCTTCTTGTGAGGTTCCTGACTCCTCCAGGTCCTTCCATCTTTATGCCAACATTACTACAGGACCCCTGGAGCTCCACCCATGCTAGGTTGCAAGTCCCAGCATCTGGGTCAATCTGCTGCTGGTTGGAGCTTCCCAGACTACAGTCAAATTAGGCTCCTGTCTGTAAGCATAGCAGAGTAGATGACTTTGTTTTTAATATATATTTAACATATTAATTATACGCAATAATGAGCTTTTCATACATGTACATATGTATTCAATCATATTCATCCCTGTGCCTTATACCTCTTACCCTTGCTTATCCCCTTCTTCTTCCCAAGTAGCTTCCTGCTTCTTTCGTGTCCTCTGTTGTTTGTCCTTAACCCATTGAGTTTCATTAGTGTTGTTCGCAGAAGTGCAGGTAGCTCGTCAGTGGTTCTACCACTGGAGGAAATGTCTGTCTTCCATCAGCAATGAGCTATGTCTTCTATATCTTGGAAGGGCGGTGAGGCTTCGTGGATCCTTCTCCCTCTTATGGCAGGGTGCTGAGGCACCCACTTCTGTGGAGATCTTGTGCTGGCAATCATAACTGAGTTCAGGAGCACAGCTTCTATGTCCTGACTAGAAGTCACTGTTCCACACTGCTTCACTGTTTAGCTTTCTCCTGGTTTTATGTTTGTTATTTTCTGACTTGTTCTGTGAGCCTCGGAGAAGATAAGGCTGATGGTCCATGTACGGCCTGGCAGTAAGCACTATTCTCAGTACTTTGCTCAATCATGAGTCTCCATAGTCACTGCTGACCTCTGCGAAAGAGGCTTCTCTGACTCTTGCTGGCAGCAGCACCAATCTATGGACATGGACTTTGCTATTTAGAATTTGATGGGCATATTGTGTCCATTTAGCAAAACAAGAGCACCAGCTTTCCGATGTTTTATTTATTTTTAATTGAAGGGCATTAATAAAGGTGAGAGGGGAACAGCTGAGGGATATGGTGGGGAAGAATGTGACTGACTTGAATACGTATATATGAAGTGCAATATTCCGGTTGGATTAACATATAAGTTATGTAAAGAGTCAGTCAAGGTCATGAGTATACCCTTACTGTCACTCATTCGTTTTTCTTTATTTGAGATCACGTCTGTGTAGCCCAGAATTAGGTGACCTTAAGAGCAGAAAGTGGGTCATCAAAAGTGTGACACATAACTCTGGATGTATCTCACCTGTATGCAACATAGGTCACATCCCTCACTGGCAAGAGGATCACGGTCAGTCACCGTGTAGCCTGTCCCTCAACCTTTTTTTTTTTTAATTTACTTTCCCACACATTTATTAGTACTTTGATCCCTCCCACTTTCTCTCACTCCGTTCTTTCTTAGCAGCCCTTCTTCTCTGAATTTCCCTCACCAGATTTGGTATACAGCGGATTTTTCTTTGTGAGCCTAGCTTACTTCAGTTAATGAGAATTTTCCCAACTCTCTATATATTCCTGATAGTGACTTAATTATTCCTTATGGCAGGATAACGCTCAACTCTGCACCCGTACTGAATTTTCTTTACACACCCATGTATTGATGGGCACCTGGAAGGATTTCATAACTTAGCTATTGGAAATGACGGACAGCAGGATTTTAAAAAGATTACTTATTTATTCACTTTGCATCCCAATCTTAGGCCCCTCCCTCCTCTCCTCTCAGTCCCATCCTCCTTTCTTTTTTCCCTTACCCCTAAGAAAAGGGGAGCATACCCCCAAGGAGACTATTATAAAACCTGGAGAGAATGCTTGTTCCATGACCTCCAGAAGGAGTCAGCTCCGCCCATCCCCATCTTCCTTGCCCTATGAGATTCTTCATCTCTAGAAATGTTGTGTCACTAAACTTTGGAACAGTAAGATGACAGCAGCATTTTAGGCTACCTTAGCAATCTCCTTGTACTGCTGAATAGTTCAGATCATAATTCAGAAATATGAGCTCAATCAAAACCTTGCTGATTAAATTCTGTATAATATTTTATTAATTACAAGATGGACATTACCTCAAATAACCAGTGTGCAGTTTCCTAGGGCTGAAATTTATGAGCAGGCACTGGCAATCATCTGCTCTGGGACACTTGGCAAAAAATATAATTTGGAAAGGAAACTGAATCACTTAGTTTTGCAGCATAATGAACCACCCTGGAATATAGAGGCTTCAAAGACCGTTTTTTTTTTAAAAAAATTACTTCTCCTTTTTCAAGGGCCAGTTGAGCATTTGTGCTGATCTAGGTAAGGCTTTGTTGAAGTCATTTGGGCTTACTCCTACACAGGACCAGATGGAGAGAAAGGACTAAGTCTATCTGGTATTGAATAGTTAGCTAGTTGTTAGCTGGGTATTGAGTGGAGCAGTAGCAATGGCTTGACCTTTACAGCTAGCAGGCAAAGGGTCACAAAGTATACAGCGAGCATTCTGGGACCAGCAGAAAATGTGTTCAGACACTTGTTGCTTCCTGCTACATTCTTCAGCTGGAGCAGCAAGTGTCTGATGCATACGTAAAGGACAGAGAAGTACATCTCCCCATTGTTAGATGAAGTACAAGGAGATGCAGACATTTTTGTTATATATGCTACAAAACTATATGTTTGGACTCCAAATCAACAGCCTTACAGGACAGGCATTAATTTTCCTTTTTATTTTAAGGATGAAAAACTGAATTTCAAAGATGCAATGAAGCCAGCTGACATTTCCTTGCCTAGTGAGTAACTGAAGCATGGTGTGAATCTAGACACGTACGACTCCAGAGCCTGTATTTTATGCCATGCCTGACTGGTAGACTCAGGTCTCAGAGTGTATGCGATGTAGAACCTGATCACTGAAGGGACATCAGAGCCGTTCTGCCCCATAAGTTGGCAGACATAAATGCCATAGGCCATTGTGACTTTAAAATAGAGTTTGACAGGAGCATAGACTTCTCAGTTAATGTGATTTTGCCAAATCAGGGGCCAATAAAATAAAATAAAATAAAACAGAAACTTACCATCAATGAAAAAATTCTGATCATTCTTATCATTTGAAACAGGGAAATTTAAAACACAAGAGGGTTTAATTTGGTAAGGAGAGGTAATCCTTTGAATTGAATTAACCCAGAACTATGAAAACCCTGCTCCTTTGTCTTTGGTTTCCCCTGTTTCTGTTAGCGGTAAAAGGTAACCTTACACTGAATAGAGAATGGGCGTTTTGGATCCACCAATACAGAAGTCCCTGAGCTTGTTGAAGCGCGACTCCTCCATCAGCATTCTTAACACGTGGTCTTTCGCTCATGGCCTCCATTTTGTCTGGACAGAGAGCTCATTGTTATTGGGGATAATTTACTCTCTTTTTGGACAGCAGTCCAAGAGTATGCTTTACTATATGAAACCAGAGTCCTCGCAGTGACCGTCCATTTGCTGAAGCCTCTCCTTTGACACTCAGCTAGGAGAGGTGACCACACTATGGAGTTTAGAAAGAGCCATATAAAACTTCCTGAGCTCTCACCAACTTAAAGTTGCTCTTGTCTCCACTGCCATAACATTGACTCTGAACATCACCTGCACTTGATGGTCTGTCTGGCTCCCTCCTGTTTGTTCTGTCTGTCTATATGTGAATGTAGAGCACAGATGTGTCTAGCTTGGCTGGTCCTCTGTAATAGATCGTTCTTCTATTAATGAGGTCAGTTTTCCTAAGAAATGTCAAGTTGTTGACTCAGGTTTAAGTTCCAGTTTCTAGATAAAAGGTGAACACCCTAGAGCTGTTTTTAGCAGATCAATAGGCACTCACAAAAATCCAATAGAACTTCAGTGGAATTTTAGTAATATCCAAATAGAACAGGGTTAGGACACACACTATGAATATAAAGGAGTAAAGATATTGTGGTCAGATAGAATACAAGGAGTTGTTTCTCTGTATTTGCTGAGACTTTCTTTGTGTCCCAAGATATGAATTTTTAGATAAGCTCCCAGGGGCTGCTGATAAGAACAGGTATCCTGTAGTTCTGGAAATATTCTGTAGTTATCTCTTAGATCTATGATGCTATTCAATGTTGATGTGTCTCTGTTTATTTTTATTTTTGTCTAAATAAATAGTGCAGTTGTGGAGGTGGAGTATTAATGTTACCCACTATCATTGTTCTTGGGTTAGTGTATAGCTTAATGCCCCTTGGGATATATTTATGAAACTGGGGGCACCTGAGCTTGGTGCATACACTTATAATTGTAACACCCTCTTGATAGGTTGCTCCCTTGATCAGAATAAAGTGGTCTTCTTTGTATCTTCTGATTTGTTTTTGCTTAAAGACTACTTTGTCATGTATTAGATAAGTGACCTGTACTTGTTCCTTCGGATTGGAATATCTTTTTCCATTCATTTACTTTATGGTGGCATCTATCCTAAAATGTAAGCAATGCTCCTCATAGTAAAAAGATAAACTGTGATTTCCACCTAATCATATAGCTGTGCATTTTGATTAGGAAAGTGAGGCTATTAATATTCAAAGTTATTATTTTTTGCAGTGTGTATTAAGAATTTTTTATTTAATTTTAATTCTTTCTTCACAATTTATTCATTATATATCCCGATTGAAGCCCCCTCCTTCAATTCCCCCAGTCTCATCCTCCCTCCCTCTTTCCCTCATCCCCTTTTCCTAATCCACTGAAAGGGGCAGTTCTCCATCTGCCCACAGCTTGTTAAGTCTTATCAGGAATTCCTGGATCTTCTTTCTCCGTGGCCTGGTAAGGCTGCATGTGATCAGAGAGCAATCAACTGAGTACTTGATAGAGGCAGCCCTGCTCCCCTCACTCAGAGATCCACATGGAGACTGAGCTGTCAATCGGCCACATCTGAGCAGGGGGTCTAGGTCCTCTCCATGCGTGGTCCTCCGTTGGTGCATCAAAGATGTGTTGTATTATTAATTGCTGCTATTTTATTGATTTAGTGTTTGTATTCTTTGCTTAACACATATCTTAGCATCATTTTCTTTTCTCTGTAGCTTGAATATGCCTATCCTCCACGAGACAGAAAAGGTAATTTTAAAATTCATATAGAAGCACAACACCTTCTGTAGCCAAGGGCTCCTGAGCAAAATCAACCATGCCGGTGGCATCAGTATACCAAGATTCAAGGAATGCTACAGAGTCCAGAGCACAGCACTGGCACAAAGGCAGGTGCACATTTCAATGGAATAGAATCTCAGCCTCTTATGTAATTCAACAAATTAAAGACGCCCAATTTTGACAAAGCATGCCAAAAATACACATAGAATAAAAGACAGCATCTTCAACACATGGGACCAGGAAAACCGGGTATCTACAAATGGGAGAATGAAACTACATTAGTCTTTTTCAGCCTGCACAAAAAATCAACATCAACACGATACCTAAATCTTGAAACGGTAAGAAGAAAAAGTCATATCTGTAACAAGATACAGGAGTAGGTGTGGATGTTATTGCTGCTTATGAAATGAGACAAACAACTAAAAAATGGGAACTTAGGAGACTTTTCAAAATGTTGTACATAAAGAAAAAGGTCAGTTAAGTGAAGAACCAGCCTACAGAGTAGAAGGAAACCTTTGCGAATCCTACATCAGAGAGAGGACTGATATCTAGAACAACAACAACAACAACAAAAATAAACAAACAAACTAAACTAAACAGCCAGAAAACAAATGACCCGCTTTAAAACTGCTCTATGGACTAGGACAGAAAATCTCAATAGAAAAAGCACACAGGCTTACGAAACACTTAAGATAGCATCCAACAATCATAACGACTGGTAAAACACACATTAAACCTGCTTTGAGATGTTTTGACAGGTGATTGTTATCAATAAAACAACTGGTAACAAAAGTTGGCTTCTGAATGTGACCTGACATCATTATATGATGCTATTCTTTGGGTTTAACAGAGCTCTAAATCCACATGGGGTCTTTAGTAAGACTGATACTTCAAACACAGACCATGCATGGAGATAACCTAGAACCCCTGCACAGATGTATCCCATGGCAGCTCAGTGTCCAAGAGGGTTCCCCAGTAATAGGGACAGGGTCTGTCTCTGACATGAACCCATAGGCTAGCTCTTTGATCAACTCTACCTGAGGGGAGATCAGCCTTACCAGTCCACATAGGAAGACAATGAAGCCAGTCCTGATGAGACCTGATAGACTAGGGTCAGATGGAAGGGGAGGAGGACCTCCCCCATCAGTGGACTAGAAGAGGGGCTTGGGAGGAGAAGAGGGAAGGAGGGTGTGGTTGGAATGGATTGGAGGAGGGTTCTACAGCTGAGATACAAAGTGAATAAACTGTAATTAATAAAAATAAAATTAAAATTATAAAAAGAATATAGTAAGTTAGACCCTGATGCCTGCATCAGTGTTGTCTCCTTTTTTCTTTAACTGTCCTACCTGACACCACTCCCTCAGTGTATTTGAACATGTTATTCTATGATTCTCTCTGTTGTGTTACTTTAAACACTCCACAAACTTGCTTCCTCGTTGAAATACAAAAATCTTGAACCTATTCTCCTGTCACTCATGAGCAGCTCCAGAATAAACCATCTCTTTTATTCATCTGAGGTAAGGGGTGTTCCTTTCGTAAAAGTCAAGAGAGGGCAGGGCTGAGAGAAGGTAATGTAGACTGGCATTTGGGAATGAGAAACTATCAAAAGAATAATAATAGTTATTAAAAAGTAATTTCTACTCTCAAGCAAGTCCAAGTCCAGTAAATGAATGAATCATGCAAAAGTAATAGAAGAACAGGAGTCTCTCTCTCTCTCTCTCTCTCTCTCTCTCTCTCTCTCTCTCTCTCTGTGTGTGTATGTGTGTAGTGATTTTGAAATGTTTAAAAGTTTCTTAGGTCCAATTCCAGCCCCTATTTCCTTCTCTCAACCCTCTCAAATTCCTTGTCTTTTGGTGGTAACGTATACCAAAGTGTTTGTTCCTCCTGAGTGTGGTCTGTAAGGCCATGGCACGTACATTCCTGTGGAAGATGAAGACTGTGTATGATTTGCCAGCTGGGTGCATTTTTCTAACTTTAAGGAGGTGATATAGGCAATCTGGACTACTGTTTGGGCCGTTGAGCTCTTAAAGCTTCTCCCTTCTATTTCAGCTTTTCTCTCTTTTTTTTATTTTTTATTTTTTTATTTTTTTTATCAGTTACATTTTATTAACTCTGTATCCCAGCCATGTCCCGATCCCTCATTCCCTCCCAGTCCCTTAAGAGCACTATTTTGCTCTTCTCAGTGCTGTGAGAGGCTCATATGAGATAATATGCATAAAACTCTTGACTTAACTATATGCGTATGTCCTCGTTATTCCAAAAGGGGCAAATAACGTAGGTACCAAATACTCCACTCAAACCAGGAGGCCCCTTAACTTCCTTTTCCTGTTTCCCAGCAGTCAGGAAGAGTGTATCCAGAGCACATGTTTTCCTTGTCAGAACTTTTAAGAAAAACTCTCGCTTGGGCCAAGAGCTGTTGTGTTTAAATGTGCTGACATTCACTGGAACGTCTTCTTCACAAACCAGGCTCACAGTTCTTTCTGAAACATCACTGGAAAACACAACATGAAAAAAAAAACACTTTTAAAAAACAATGAAAATAACTAAAAAAAAAAGAAAGAAAGAAGAAAGAAAGAGAGAAAGAAAGAAAGAGAGAGAGAGAGAAAGAGAGAGAGAGAGAGAAAGAAAGACCCTAAAACAAGGACACTGAGAAAAGGATGGCAAGATATAGATTCTTGGCTTTCTCTGCTTCATTAGTTTCCTCCATGCCACTGGAGAGTATGTTGATGTTATGTTCTTACATGACCTCAAAATGATTATCAGCTTCAGCAAATGCTGATGGCATAACTTCAGCAGGGTCTACTATGCCAGTTTCCTTAATTGACCCAAGATATCTTTTATAATAATTTTTATACGTTCATTGCTAGTTCTGATGTAAGGCTATATATTACATTCTGTTCTCACATCATTTCGTTGCCTTAAATCTGAAATATTTCCCTAAGTTTTCTTTGTTTATAAGTAACTGGCATGAAAAATAACTCAGAACTCAACCACTAGAACAGAATGCATCTGTCTGGAAGATGGTTGACCTTATATTCCTCATAAGTTATTTCAACTTCTGCATTACAGGTTGGTCTGCTCTGCATGAAAGTGATGCAGTGTCCTTTCCACAACACTGCCTTTAACATTTTTTTTTCTGCACTGGTGACAGAGTATCAGTCCCTCAGTTGAGGTAATATCTGATTTCTCTGCTCTTTTTGCTAATTAGCAAAATATAAGAAGATAAAAGAATATCCACCCTTCTTACCAAAAATTTTCTATTGTTTTTAGCACCCAGTGGTGATTCTTTGCCTGAGCTAACCCTAAAACGATAGTTACAAATGGCTCTTTTCCCCCCAAATTTAGGATTCTTTCCATATTTTACCACCTTACACTCAATGAACTAGATTTTCTATCTATCTATCTATCTATCTATCTATCTATCTATCTATCTATCTATCATCTATCTATATCATCTATCACCTATCATTTAGCTTTTATTCTGTGTTTATTGAATCTGTAATCAGCAAAACAGACCCATGGAATTTTGTCTTAAAATGTTCTTAAATTGCTCACTATCCTTAATTAATTGCGTAATGATCCTGCTATGGCTGGTTAGTGGTAGATCCTTCAAGGTAGTTCTCCTGTGATTAGGCTCATAGTGCCTAATCATTTGTTCAGCATCACCTTACTTTTTGGCATACCATGGTTTTCCAGGATCATACTATACAAACCTTGCCCTTGCCTGGAAATCAGGCATTTCTCTGTGATGTCCTAGCCCTTTTCAGAAAGGAATGGCACTAGAGAGCAACTTTGGGCACAAACTATGCAACAGGATCAACTTTGATTCTAGGACTTATATGCACACGTATTAAAAAAATACAGAGTACATACCAATAACCTAACCCCACAGGATATTATTTCTTCCATATATAGAGAGACATTTCTCCCTCAACAATAAAAACTCTAACTCCCAACAACATTGGAACACTTGCTTCATCACCTTAAAATGTACCTAAAATAGTTTTAGGATTGCTTCACCCAAGATAAAAAGTAAACTAAAACCAGGTCAGAATGTATTGCTTCTTTCTCTACTCTGCCTAAAACTGAACATATACCTACTTATATATTTTCTACATCTGCATCATATATAATCTGTCTGTATGTCTATGTGTTACTATTCAATGTTGATTCTGCTTGAATCACTTTAAATTTTTTCTCCCTTTACTGAGGTTATGTAAGTCACTCTGAACATATTTAACTTCAAATTTTCTTCTCTGAGTTGCATTTCCTTTTCAAAATAATTCAAATATCAACATGGTTTCACAGCAAATTTCACATCCATTTCTCCTTTTCCCCTCACCTCTTTTATATCAGCACCTTATTTTTCTTGGCTTTTACCTTTCTTCTTCTTAAAGTAAGGGTAAAAAGTCTTCCTACTCCTTATTTTATATAAAGATTGCAAATTATGTTTTCTATTTTGCATATTGCTCTTGCCACTTAACACAGTATCTCTGTAAAACACTGCATCAGTGTATAGAGGCCATCACTACTGTTCACAGAAGTCCACTACTCTAAAATGCATATTTATAATGGCTTAATCAATAAACTTCCTTGATTTGGATACGTAGATAGTTTCCAATGTTTTATAAGAAAAAAAGTTGCCACTCTAAAAATCTTAATGCACATAGTAACACATCATTAGAGGAATATATTCAGAGTAAACTCTCGGGAGTGATGTTGTTGGGTTTGAAGGGCATATAAACGTGATTTTTAAATATTTGTCACAGTATCCTCCATGGGGATTCTGTCATTTTGTTTTGTCATTAGTAAGAGAGTGCCTGGGAAAGCTAGAATTTTGGCTTTATTCTTATGCGGTGATAAATGAGAACAGATTCAGGGGCCAGGATACAATGCTATGCATAGAAATGTATAGGAGAAGGGCTACTCAGCAGAAAGTTAATTAATGACAAGCTTTCCACCCACATCAATAGCACCCAAACACAGGCAAGCAGTCTTCGTGTTCCTTTATCAGATTAAGCATCTCTTAGTAGGCTTCTTAATAAGATGCACAGTGCGTAGTAAGCAAACAATAGACAGACATCACTGTTTAAATGAGTGAAAACCATGACATTGCCATTGGCGTAAACAATCTCTCTGGTAAGTTGTTCTAGAAAGCCAAACCTCACCCTCTTTCTCCTCTTTCCTCCTGGACAGACAATTCCCTGTGCAGCTGCTCCTGGGTACTGAGCAGTTTGAAGTTTCCAAAGAAGAAAACATGTAAACAGTCATTGCAGTAGGAGATGGGCTACACAGAGGGCTATTGTCTGCGCAGACATTGAGAGTTCTGTGGCCCACAGGCAATGTCCTCAAGTCCGCCCGGTGTCTTTAGCCTGAGCACAGCCTTTCCTCTCTGGAATGTAATATTCTACCACGCCCTCAGAGTGGCATTGTGCAGTAACAGGGTCAGGAGCAAGGAGGCACCGATTGGGAAATGATCTCTCCCAGGCAACCCAATAAGTCAGAAGCAGCATGAGAGGAATGGTCAGGACCCAGGCACTGAATGAGCGCTTTGTGTAGCTCCGGGTGGTAGTGGCTAAGAGGCACCTTCCTCTTGCAGGTCACCTGGTGGGTGAACAAAGCAGCCTTTGAGGCTCTGGCCATGGCAACTGCTGTACAGGTGACTGACTGGCTTTATTGCCCACAGTAGCTTGGGCATTTTTTGTGTGGTACTTCTTCTGAGTCACCACAAGGGCTCATTTTTATCACAGGATTGTGGGCTGAGAGTAATAAGAGCAGACCCATCCCATGAAGACATACGACACTCTTTTTTGAGATCCAGTGGGCTACTCTTAGGACCTTTCACAGAGTCACAAGTGAACAGGCACGGCAAATTTAAATGTCTACTAACAGGGCATAGTCAATACTGTCAGGCCTTCTGTCCTTTGGACTGGTAAAATTTCTTTTCTTGGGTCTTCAGGGATAGTTCAGTTGGCAAAGTAATCATGTGAGGCACAAGCATGAAGACACGAATTGGGATTCCCAAGATTTGCGAAAAGCCATGCATGCTGGGGCATACCTGTATCCCAATGCAGGGCAGGTGAAGATGGAAAGATCCTATCCTTGGTGCCCATCAGCCAGTGAATTGAGCCAATTGTTGAGCTGCAGTTTCAGTGAGAGACCTTTCTCAAAAACTAAGAAAAAAAGACTCGTCTTTCACCTTTTTATGCACATGTGAACCAATAACACATGTGCACATATATAACCATGTTCATGTATCTCTCTCTCTCTCTCTCTCTCTCTCACACACACACACACACACACACACACACACACTTTATTTTCTCATTTAATGGTCTTAGCAAGTATATAGGAAAGGATTTCCATATGAAAAATGGGGTTGTAATGAACTGAAGAAGGTTCAGGAAGGTGGAGCCTTGCCACTACTGTCACAGGAGAGTCATCTACTTCAGAGAAATATACAGGGTCCACGTGACAGGAAGGGTTTCTTTTTAAACTGTGTATGGCAGGGCTATATGTATTCACCATGTGTCTGTGGTTGGCAAAGATCCATGCTTTGAGTCTACAAGGCATCAAATATTGGAAGATTGTTCGAGAGGATTATGGATTCCTTTCATCCTTACTGAGCCATGTGGACCAGCCATGGGCTCTGTGCTGTCATTAGAGGGCTGCTGAGCCTCTTGCTGTTCCATCTACTGATGGTGGAGGATCAGTTTGCCCATGAGAATCAGACAGATGTAAGGATAGTGAAACACCATGGATAAATCTCTTGAGTTTGTATACCACATAAACTGCTAAAATTGTTTTCAAAGCCCCACAGAGAAAGCAAATATCCTTCAAGAGGAACTAAACTGAATACCTCCTGCTCTTAGGTAATGGGGGAATGAAGTGTTAATGCCACATTTAATGCAGTTAAAGAAAAGAAAGCAACTCTCCCATTCACTCATTCAGCAATGTTTATTTAGATGTTCCCATAAGTCAGTGTGATTTAGAAGAATTTCATAAAATTCTTCTCTGGAAATCTTAAAATTTGATTAAAATAGTTTCTTTGATACTTGGACTTTGTGATCATTCTCTCTTCTATGCCATGCTTCCTTTTCATGGACTATTGCTATGCTTTTGGCATAAATCCCACTCTTTCTATAAAACGTACCTGAAGTACTTTTCTGTCCTTTACTCTATTTAATCCATAAGTTAAGATGAAGCTAGGTTTGATTTCAGCCCAAGCCATGTCTACTTGAAAGTCTAGGCATGTTATCTATATTGAAAATTTCAGATTCAGGTTTGATGGAATTTGGTTTGGAGGGAATACTGAGGATACTTATGTGAGAGAAATATTGATGTTTTTTCTTGTAGGTTCTAGGGAGATTTCCAAGGGAAAATATATGCTCTGGCTACCGTTGTGATTTGCCTTCACACCTGCCTTACATATTTTTGAAGGGTAGATCTTAAAAAGCACAGTTGCCATATATAAATTTCTTGCAAAATTTGAAGTGAAATGATTGCATTTCGTACATCTCAAATTCTGAGGGATCTACTGGATGGAATAAGGACAACCTTCTTAATTTTAAATTTTACCACTTTAAAAATCTTTGGCACACCACAGGCAAACCAAGGAGACCAACACCAGAAGGCCTGCTAACACTCCCATGCCCGCCCATTCCTTCCGATGATTCATGGCTGCAGCAATCCATTTTGATAATCCTGTGGCTAGTCCTGCGTCCACTCCGGTAGAATTTACTGTGACAATGGCCACTCTCAGCTGCTCCATCGTAGTATCGAATTCTCCAGTCCAATTACCTAAAATATAGCTCGACAATTGTTTAGACAGATTTGCAGCGCAGGAAAAATTCTCATGTTGTATGCTAGTGACACAAAGTCCAGCATACTTTCATTGACAGCCAGGTTGAGCGATTTCTAATATCAGAGATCAGACCTCTACTCTTGCCTGATGCGTCTAAAACAAAAAGGGGGAACTGTAGAGAGCTGCGGAATGCTATGCCTTAAAGATGGAGCTGGTTTCCGCCTTCCACCTTCCCGATGGTGAGTGCTCTCTGTCACGAACAACTCCACATTTGGCTAAGGCCGAGGATCTGGCTTGCTTCCATGTATGTGGACCTATCTGCAATGCCCCCGTGGCACGCCTGGGTTGGCTACCCAGAGGCTATTTAAGCTGTGGGCTGGCTTTCCCCGGGGTCCGAGGATTGTTCAATGTTCCTGAATAAACTGCATTGAAAAAAAAAAAAAATCTTTGGCACAGTTTCTGCTTCATTTGATGTGATGCTTGGGGGAACAGAAAGAGGTTGAAAATCTATGGAGATGTAGAAATAAGGTTCAAGGTTCAAGGCTTCCATGTGGTTAGGACATACAATAGATTTCCCTATGATATTTATATATCTCAGTGGAAAGGCTACTGCTTGAGCCAGAGACAAGTTAGTCAATGTTTAATTTCAATAATGAATGCTATTTTGAAGGAGACATTATGAGAGTTTCCAATCCTGGGTCCTCTGTTGACTTGGCTGGCTGTGTCAAAAGTTATTACTTATTGAAAATAACCTGTGATATCTCCTGGCAATCAATTATTTTTAGATTAATATATCAACAACAAAAGAAGATATAAATTCATGCAAAACAACAATTAGAAGTTGCTCAGATCAGGAAATTCTGCTTTATTGCTCACATTTTAACACTTTAAAAATGAAAGTTTCCTCAATATTTTTGAAACAGAGTCTCACTATGTAGCCTTAGCTGGCTCTGAACTCACTAGAAGATTAGGCTTGTCCCAAGTCTATAGAGATCCCCCTACCTTTGACACCCTATCCCCAGTATTGAGTGCTTTGATTAAAGGCATGGGCTAGCACAACTGGCTTTTTTTTTCTTTTGATGGAATAATTTTTGTTTGGTTTCTATCCGAACCTGGATTTCCGAAATTGCAAGGTATTCTGGATCCAGATATAAAAGCCATTTTGACCATAGAGCCTCGACCAGATTTGGTTGGGTGTCATGGAAACATTGTGAGCACCATGGTGCCATGTCCAGGATCAAAGTCCTTAAGGAGTGAACCTGTTTATGAATAGGCTTTCAATCAGGGAAGCCCAGGCATTAGTTTGAAGGAAAATCTTTTTTAAATTTTATTATTATTATTATTATTATTTACAATTTAATCACTTGTATCCCTCATCTCCTCCAGGTCCCACCCTTCCTCCTTCTCCCTCCCCTATCCCTCTTCCATAATCCACTGATAGGGGAAGTAATCCTGTCCCCTCCTGGTCCTTTTATATTCCCCTTCTTCCATAAGACTCCCTGCTTTCTGTCCAAAGTTTGGCTGTGAGTATCTACATCTTCTTTGAGCCCCTGCTTGTTGGAATCTTTTAGAGAACATCTGTGGTAGGCTGTAGTCATGTTTCCTCTCTTATACCACTTTCATTGTCTATCCTGTTTTCCCTTCTGAATTAAGATGGCTGAAATGCAACTCTCCTTTGGAGAATGCAAGCTAATGTGTTCCAGAAGCTAACAAATACAGAGGAAGTGATGGATTCAAGGCAGGTAGAGCAGGAGGGAGAGATTCTGGATAACCTATACACAAATCCAAAACATCTTGAATTTATCCTGAAGACAATGTTGGGTTCTGGAGAGTGGCAGATTCTTGATTGGAGAGAGTAAGCATAACATAAGGAATATAATAATTGATTATTTTTAAGTATTTTTGGCTTTTCTTCTCACCACATGTTATGATTAGATCAGAGGCAGCTTTTTTTTGTCTTCCTCTGGACTTCCATCATGGGCTGACTGTTTGGGAACAAAAGAGAAACAAGCTTTTAGCTTGAAATGTCTAAGGTAACACTTTTCTGGTTACCAAAGGGATTTGTTAATGTATCCTTGATTTTATGGGTGTTCTTGATAGGCAGAACGTCCTTCTGAAAACCACTTCTGGCTGCATTAGAGGTTTCCAGATGATGTAGCGATTCTCAGAGAGTAGTTATAAAGGAAGCAATGAATGAAAAGTAATTCTTTCTGCTGAATTCCCAACTTTCATGTTTTTCTCATATGTTTGTTCCATTTTTAACGCCCAATTATTTTAGGGATACTTATTGACTTGAAGCTTCCCTTTGCTATTACCTGTACCTTTTAACTGTACATTGATTAGCTTTCTACTACACATAACACACACACACACACACACACACACACACACACACACACACACACACTACTTTCTATACCAGTCCTCAACTGCTTGACTGCTTGATCATCAGAAACAGGAGTTCATCATAGAACAAGGTTAGGTGTTGGGGGTTGGTCTGATGCTTGTATTTTGGTGTTATTTACTGACCCTCAAGATCTGGTTACTGCCTGAAGACACCCATCCTTGTGTAAACTTGCCAATTCATTTTACCTGGTTGGTTGAGTAAAAGATCTAAAACCTGGCCAGAGCAGAACTGGGTAGGCATGGCTAAGGCTCCAGAGCTTTGGGAACAGGAGGATCATGGGAAACAGAAAAAAAGAGATGGGAAGGAAGATGCCATGCGGCGTTAGTCTGGAAAAGGAACCATATGTGCCTGGAAAAAGGACTCCAGTAATGGCATGGAAAGGCCCAAATGAAGAATAAAATAGTATTTATAAGACTGTAGATGGAAGGTAGCCCAGAGGAGGATTGTTAAGGAGGATGGCATTGGGTAGGGGCTGGGACTTGAATGGTGAGGTTATTGAGATAGAGTAGATGAAATTATTTGCCCAGCCCAAGGTGTTTTAAGGCAATTATAAAATGTAGCAGGTGTTTGTGTTTTATTTGATTGTGATAGCAAGTTAAATAATACCATTGCAATAATTACAGGGCAAATAATAATAATAACAAACATTATTAAGCACAACACCAATTTTAATTAATACAACAGTAAAGGCTTTAAAGGAGTTAAGTCATGTGACTTGAAAAATACAAGTGGAATTGTTGCTGTTTCTAAGAGGGCTGAGAATCACTAACTTTGTATGCTGGAGACCAACTGACCAACGTACTGTTACATATACCTTCAAGATGCAGCTACACTAGCCTTCAGAAAAGCCATGTGTCTCTGCAACTGCTTTCTACTCTCACATTTATAAATTCTACACAGGCAGCCATGAAGATACTTTAATTATAATCAAACACAGGAACAAACCATAAAGGGAATTACTGTAACAAATTGGTAATTGTTGTTCCATTGTTATGTACTTAAAACACCATTAAGATCATCAAAGGATGCTTTCTCATGGTGCATGAAGATGAAAGACGTGCCTATGAACACAACCCTGGGTAGCAGGACAGAATGTCTTGGGTGATTATAGTAACATAATGAAGAACTTCCTGGTAACTGATAGCTATGTAATTCTTAGCCGTTTACATGTTTTCATGAGTGACAACCATTTTAAGATATTAAAATAGAGATGTGATATACTATCATTTTTAAAATAGAATTTATTAGCACTTTTGATATCTAAACCCAGGCTCGCCCTTAATCTGAAAATGACTGGAACTAGAACATTCCAGATAAATATGTGTGTTTTAAAAATACGTGCTTTGTATCAGAAACACTTAAATACTTTTTTCTTTTTATACCAGAAAACGTTGAAGAGGAATTTAAAGTAGACTTAAAGTTTGTTCTATGATACTATGAAATATGTTTTTATTCTCAATATTAGAGCTATGCTGAATGGTAATTAAAGAGTGACAGTTGTGAGCATCCATCAGTGGACTTGTAGGTTCAGTGTTTAACAATGCTGTCTCTAGCCAGGATCACATTTATAAGGGAGTTCTCATACCTCTCCCCTGAGCTTCACATTCCTCTCCTACCCAAAGTCTTATTCCCTTTGAACCAAACACCTTTTGGCCAAGCCATAATCAATCCTACAGAAAACCTGCCTCTTCTCTCTCATTTTTATTCACACAAAATGTGGTTGGAGTAGGAAAATGCCATTCTCTTTTTATCCCAAATGGTGACTGCCACCTATTAAAATGCTAATTAAAAAATACAAAAACATACCAAGTAGAGGAGCCAAAGACAGCCGGAAAACAAGAGAACTGAAGTCTACCAAGTGATTAATCATTCGATTAACCAGGTAAGGCTGCAGTACATTACTAATTAGCTCTCTTACAAAGCCCCCACCAAGCAGCTCTTCTTTGATTAAAGAGGTGCCCAGCCATTCAAACCCTGATGCGCTTTTCTTTCATAAAACAAAATGTGACTTCCATGCCCAGCTCATCTCTTTAATCCGGCTATGATTTCTCAGGCCTTTGACACTTGTACCTAGGCACATAAATTAAAGAGTGGAAACCTGTCCTCGTGACTGCTCTGAGTATGCCGTCTGTTTTGGAGGAATCTCTGTTGTAGTTGAAAAAGGGTGTTGCCCCTGCTCTGGGCTTGAATAAACTACCCACTGGTGATCAGAGCTGTAGTTTGTGATGGCCCATTGGGTTGTGTGGAGGCATCAGTGAAAGACTCCGGCTTCATGAGGGTAGGAAGCATCTTTCAATCCACTGTCCTCCTATGGCAGGAGCTTAAAATATAAGGATTCCTGACATCAGTAACAAATATCCTCTCAACTTTACCTGAAGTTCTCCTTTAAAATACACCTTAGGCTATATCTTCTCAGTTAATTTTTGATCCTTAGTCATTTAATACCCTGACCCACGTTGGAAATAATCTGTCTTTTCAGTGATGGGTATTGAGAGGGCCTTGATTGCCTATGCAATGAAAGTAGTATACTAGCACTCCCTCCTGTAAATCTTCTTCTGGCCTCTCAGACTGTAGTCTTTCATCCACAAAGGAAAAGAAAAAGTGATGAAATTTGGTCTCCAAAACCCCACTCCAGTCCCTTGTATATATCATCCCAACTGTGCTATCGAGAGCAGCATCCTAAGAGTCATAATTCTTCAGCTGTGCAGTGCAACAAGCTGTGCTGTGAGCTCAGTAGCTCACTGAGGCTTCTTTTGCTGCTGGTACAGGAGTTAAGAGGCTTCCAGGAATATAAGCTAGAGTCTGGTGAAGTACAGAGTCATGGTCAAAATAAAATTCTTAACCTATGTACTATAGATTAATTAAATCAAGACTGGATAATGTCCCCCTAGCTTGCCTACTATATGCTGAAGGGGTACAGCAAGCCAGAGATAACCTAGCAAAGACCAAGAGTGAAAGGGGGGTGGCAAAGGAATTGAAAAACAACCATGCTAGGTGTCACATGCAGGAAAATGACACCTGCCTTTAAACACATGAAAGGTGGCATAAAATGCAGTTTTGTTCACCAGCTCTTAGTGAAATATACAGTGTAGCCCATGAGTGATCACAGTTTTCTACACGTCTGTCACCATGATAGTGTTCACATGACTTCTTGAAATTAGCAATTATTCTCAGTTTATAGTTGTGGAAACCTAGAACGATTACAAAACACCAAAAGCATATGATAAATATTGACGCTAGTATAGCATAAAAGATAAGCTTGTATTTAAAAGCCAAGTTATCTCCATGCTGGTGTGTCTCTTGGGACACCTCTTGATGTCATTGAGGGTGATACCCCACAGGAATTCTGAGCTAAGGCTTGGATTAGTATAGCTTCTCAGTTTGTCTTTTCCTTTTTATATGAGCTGGTGAGATTTTGTGAAATGAGGTGACATTCTTAGTTTGCTCCAGGGGACAGAAATGAAGTCCAAGTCTGTTTCTTGCTGATAACCCAACCTCTGGATTGCATATTTGTGAGCACTCTACTGCAAACAGATTATGTGCTTATTTCTAGGTTGGCTGAGATAAGGCTCTGTTGTGATATATGTGGGTATTCCTGAGGCCTGCTTTCTTTCTGTCTCCTGAATCTGGCTCTTCCCCAACTTCCTGGTTCGCACTTACCTTGGACTTGGTTTATTTCCTAGATCCCTCCATTTATGCTGCTAAACACTCTGGGTGATAAGGGCAAGTATGAGAACAAGTCTCAGTTTATCATGTGTTTTGTGTCAGTGTCAAGGTATGAGATGAGCATGACATAATATGAGGTGCTTAACCTCTTGGTATTTAAATGTGAAAAAAAAAATTGACTATGCATTCTTCGCAGATTGGCAGATAGACTCAAATAGGCTTAGAGCTTGCCCAAGGTTGGGCAGATAGTTAACCAGCGGGCAATTTGGTTGATTGTGATAATGTAGTTTACATGCATGTATGCCTACATACATACATACATATATACATACACACACATACATACATACATACTGGATCCTTCTAGTAGGAGCCATGATACTCTTTTCACATGTGTCCTCTTTGTTTGGAAGTGTTCTTTTCATCTTACAAAGATCATGAACAGTCTCGAATTTATATAAAAAATTATCGCCAGTTTGATCATCATCTTTATGATCAATTTAAAACTCTGCAAACAGATTTTTTTTTTAAAATCACTTGATCCTTAAGGGATAGGAATTAATCATTATACAAGAATGTGGAGACTTTCAGCAATGAAGTTAAATTTTTTACAGAGGACATCCTGCAAAAAGGCCCACACTGTGAAGAGCTATGGATGAAGAATTTGAAGGGTCAAGGAATAGGGTAATGATCACGAACAAATTCCATCTGGCAAATGAGACGGCTTTGCCTGGTTTCAGAACCTTTTTGGATGGGATACATTTTTCAGAGGAGCAATGGCTGAGGAATAGACTGTAATGGAGAAGTATTTACACAGTGTGCAAAAGGTAACCAAAGTACATAGACTACCAGGGGAGTCTTGAAATGCACAAGCCAAAAGCTTTCAGTGGTTGGTACTAATGACTCTGATGTAACTATGTTCTCTTGAGATGCGATTTGATTAAACCGATCCTCTTGGGAATAGAAACGAAAAAAATTAAAGTGGGCATGCCTTTAAAGGAAGTACATCTGCACTTGTGTGCACAAGAGCATATGTGTGTGAGTTGGGGGTAGTTATGCTCCTTTGGGTTTTGATATGTGAAATGTGTGGTATATTCAGATGGGGAAAGAGCAGTGTGTCTCTGAGAAAGACAATTAGGTATGCAAACATTGGCTTCTTCTGATGTGAAGATGGGGAACATGATAGAGGGGATTTGGGTTAAGCACATTTATAGTGTCAAGAAAAGACCCAAAGAGCAGAGTGATCCCAAGGAGTAGTTCCTTTAAAGAAAGAAATCTGATTGTTCAGGATTGATCCCTACCTTCTATTTTCTAAAGCTTGACTTGAATATCCTCATCATTAGGTGCCCCATCCCAGAGTCCTCTCTGCTGAACTCATTCACTGATTTCCACATTTACCCAAAGGAAAGAGCTAAAACTTCTCTATGCCTGGTTCCGTGTTTCTGCTTAATTGTGCTCCAACCATATTGGCCATCAGTCATAACTTATTGCTCACCAGTCATGGCAAGTGTGTTCTCACCTTAGGGAATTTGCTCAAGATCATTCTCCTGTTCCTTGTCCCTTCAAACTCTCCATCCTCAGACCTTTACTATGTTTGCCTTGTTGCACGATGTCCTCTCACTATCTAGGTGTAAACCCTTATGAAAACTTCTTCCCTGGAAGATAGTAGAGGCTCTTTAAGGAGTAGATTGGTCAGATCTCCTAGCTAGGCCTGGCTTGAAACTGTGGCACATGGCTTGACTGCTCTTGTTAGCAGAGGATGGAGCTTGGAGCTCCCAGTTCACTCTAGATGAGTGAGAATGTGTCTAGTGTGTATTTTTATCTATTTTATTTTTTTTTAATGTCTCTTTCTTCCTACTCTAACCCTTATCCAACCTGATATTTTCTACCTGCCAACACAAGTTAGGAGAGAAAGGTTAGTGGGAAGAAGGAGTATAGGACTCTTTAGCTACTTCCTGCTGTTGAGGGTCATTGGATTCTTAGGGGCAAGTCCAGTCTTCCTTTGAGGGTATCTCTGACTTCTTGTCAAACTGCATCAGCAACATTCAGAAGCAGCAGGGGGACCACCAGGAGCCTTCTTCTTCCTTGGAGACCCCCACACCAATCTCTCTCTCTCTCTCTCTCTCTCTCTCTCTCTCTCTCTCTCTCTCTCTCTCTCTCTGGCTCTGACATTGATTTCCTCTCAGAGTCCCCAGAGTTAAATTATCTGCTGCTGTCAAAGATCATGCTCCTCTCAGAACCTGCCCTAGGCATATGATCTGCTGCAGTGGACAATCTAAAGCAACCCCATATTCTATACCTGGGATTAAAACAAAAACAAGTTTATATAACATAACTGAGTTTTTAAAGACACCAAAACTTCCACTAAAAAAAAAATGTTTATTTACTGAGTTCCAGAAATGTTTGACAATTCTAGGTGAAATGTTTGTAATTCAGTGCATGTTTTGATGACTCTGTTCATATGCTTTAAAATTAGAAAGTAGCAAAAAGTATAATGATAAACCTGAACTCCTTCTGCCACTAATCACCCCAGATTTCTTTGATATAATCAGTATTGTCAGTCCCTCATGTCAGCTTCCGGAAATAGTATATACATAAAAAAAATGAGTGCAAATGAACATGAATAATTTTTTCCCACCAAGTAGAATATTATATAATTAACTGTTCTGTATTTTGCTCATATATTTACTTCTAAAATATATAAAGTGTACAAGAAAATTGAATAAATTTTGTGGAAAGCATAAAGTATATGCCTACCTTACCGTCACCCAGATTAAGCTGTGCATTTCCACAATCTGAAGTTACCCACTATGTTTTCTCATGCCCTACAGAGGCAACCTATGGTTTCAATTTTATCCCCATATTTCTGTTTCTTTTGCTGTTCAATACTATTTGAGTAGAGGCATATAGTATATGCTTTGTGTTTCTCTCCCAATGTGTTCATTCATTCATTTACTCAATTTGCAGTGCAGGACATCAGACTCAGGGCATTTATTTCACTAAGCAAGTACTCTACCACTGAGCTAAATCAGCAACCCTTGATTCATTTCTCTGTCTCTCTGTTTCTCTGTCTCTCTTTCTCTCTGTCACTCTCTTTCTTGAGACCTGGTCATATATAGTTCAGGCTGGCCTTAAATTCAGTTTGAAGTCTAGGACAGCCATCAAACTGACAATCATTTTGTTTCTGTATTCCAAGGCAGGCGTGAGCCACCAAAAGTGTAAAAGCGTGCACTTTTCAATTAAATTATTTCTTTTAAATGCATATACAGTATAGGAACTGTATATGTAATGTCACAAGACACAAGCCGTAAAGAATGGAGTTAGCCCTTTTATGATGGCATTGTAGCAATGTTCAGTCCTACCAATATCTGTGAATGCTAGGTTCCTCAACATTCACCACCTGAGTGTATTCTTAGGCCTCGGATTACTGTCAGCTTCCAGACACAAATGACACGTCAGTGTATTTTTTCATTACGAGTAATGTTCTATTATTTCTCATCCTAGAAACACACTTACATTTCTCTATAAACCGTGTAGCTGTACTTTCCCACTAAGGTAATGATCTCTTCTCTCTTTGAACACAGAGTACCCTTAATGTACTGAGAAAAAAAAATTCCTCTATAAAGTAATATGCATTGAAAGTATGGTTCTGTTTTTTATGTGCGGTTATTTTTAACTATTTGTAAATGTTTTGTTTATACAGGATCCATCACTGATTTGATTAAGGTTTCAGAGTTTTTGTATAATTCTCGGAAAATCCTGCCATCCATATAGTTTATTAACATAATAGTCTCATCCACTATCATTATCAGCTAATATGTTACTTTCATGGAAAAGTCTTCCATATACTAAACCCTGAAAGGGTACAATGCTTCTAGAAATACCAAACATTTTAATAATATAAAATTAAAGAAACAGTGGAATGTATATTATTTCAGCCAGCATGGGAGTTGGTAATACAGCTGAGGGAAGCGGCCATGTTTGCTTCAACATTGAGGAACATAACATGGAAGCTAGAGAAGAAAATAAAACACTGAGAAGGACCTTTGCCCCAGACTTCAAAGTACATTCCTGCACACACACACACACACACACACACACACACACACACACTCCACATCACACACACATATTCACACATGGCTGGGTAACTTTTGACTTTTCCTGGCATGTACAGTACAGTTTGGCAAGTGGAGTCACTTGAAATTGACAGGTAAGAGGTGGATTGTATTGTAGGAAGATCTTTTACCTATAAAGTCACAGAATGAATAACAGATGTTTAAACTCTGATCTTTAATTACTTACATTTTTATTTCAATTTAATTTATCATTTTAAAAATTGATTTATTGAAAAATATAGATTTACTAAGCCACATCTTAGAACATCAAAGATCCCAAGCATGACAGGAAAAGCTTGTTTAACATGTTAAAACAAAAACAGCAACAACTGATACAGCCACCATGAAAGACAGCAAGGCAGCTTCCTGAAAACAGAATACTTTCTTAGTTCCTGATGCACCACTGTGTTTGCCGATTCTCAGATGAGATGAAAACTACTAAGCCCCCACAAGAGGCCTCACAAATATTTACGTCCGTTTTACTCACAATTGCCTAAACTTACAGCAATGACAAAGTGAATGCAAACGTAAACTGGTGAGAATGGAGTAGCAGCACACATACCTTGGCCATAACTCTCAGCTCTGTATTTGGATTTAAGACCCATTCAACAGGAAGGAAACTATGCCAGGTACCAGAAACCTAGCCAGCTACTCAAGGATAGTGAAATCATGGATCTTGGAGGCGAACCTACAACCACCATTTTACAAACCCCTCATCATCTCTACCTGTCTTCTAAGTATTTGTCCTTATTCCCACAAGTAAGTGCAGCTCTCTCCTTTCATCAAGGGAGCTTCTCAGATGGAGACTATTAGAGGAAAGCACAACCAATCAAAAAGCAGAACTGCGGAGCCCAGTCTCCATGGCTATGTCTCCAAGACAACTTGTACACCTAAGTTCAAGGATCATTGTGAAAAATGGAGCAGAATGATCACCAGAGCCAGAGGACCAAGGAACTTGTTGTGAGACTGTGTCTTCTAGTAATGTCAGAAACCAATAAATCTTCACCACCCTGACTGCCTAAACATGAGCTGAACTAGAATGATAACAATGGACTTTCTGAGATGGATGGGGGAAAGTCCATGAGGACTCAGTCCTACACAGTGAACTGAGGAACTAAGGAATGCTGAGAACTTTAGAGTTAGTCTTTTCCAGAGAAGAGCACAACTAGTTATCAAATACCAAATGTTTGGCCCTGAAAATATATATACAAATAACATTATACATATTGAGCATGACTTAAATAAGTATTGTTATTATTATTGTTTATTATTGTTGTTGTTGTTAATTTATTTTAGTGTTTCAGAAGGTACTTTTTTCCTGGATGATTAACATGGTGTTTTAAAAAACCATACCATAACAGATTATTTCAAGTTGATAAAAATTTAATTCGGTTACAGAAACAACACAACCTCTCGACATTTAATTCCTTTCCTCATTTGAATTTTTCATTCCATAATTCTTTCCTTTCTTCCCTCCCGAGGCCATTTCACTGTCACTCTTCTCTCTTTTCCTTCCCCTGTCTTTCTTCTTGCACTTTCATTACCTCTCTCTCTCTTCCCCCTTCTTCCTGACACTAGGCGAATTGGTTGGCCTCATCCCCAGAGCCCTGCTCTTACACACATGTATTACAATGCCTAGATGATTTTATAACTCACGTTTTATATTACATATCCCTGAGCAAATTATTTCCACCATTATTATTTTTACCAGTTCTATTTTCTGACCTTCATGCTAAAGACACAAGCATGATCATTACAGCAGCGGAATAATTATGAATTTGTTGACATTCTCTTACCAAGGGGTTTTATAGTGCTAAATATTTTCGTTTAACTCTTTTGGATCCTTTTTTTTTTTTTAAGTTTGAAAAACCCTCCAACATTCCCTGTAGGGTGGACTATTTCACCTTTATTTGCCTAGGAGTTTTAACCTTATCTTCATTTCTGAAGGGAGTTCTGTTGGGTACATTCACAGTAGTTGGGAGTTTTTTCCCTGTAGAAATTTGACTGTATTTGTTCCATGTCTCCTGCCCTGTGAGTTTCTACCGCTTAGTATCTTGGCATCTACTCCCTTTTTCTTGCTTGCTTCTTTCCTTTTGCTACTTTCAGACCCTGTCTGTATTTGAGATTTGACAGCTTGACTATAACATGCTAGGAAATCATTCTATTTGGATCTGATTTAAAACATCTAGCTTTTCTTTTTAATACCGAGATAGTTGTCTTTCTCCACACTTGTGCAGCTTTCTGGCTCTTACTTTTTATAGATTTTCTATTTCTTTCTCTTCTTTCCTTTAAATGCCAATGACCGCAACATTTGCTTTTGTGATTTTTGTGCCATGGATCTTGTAAACTCTCTTCAGTCAGTTTTGTTTTGTCCCTCTGAAGTAGTTTGTCTTTAAATCTATAGATTTCCCTCATTTGGTTGATCATGATATTGAGGCAGTTCCATGTTTTATTTCACACATTGTATTTTTCATCTGAATGATTTCTGTTTAATCGATTGAGTTATTTTAATCTCTTCATTAAATTTGTTGCTAAGTTTTGGATTGATTTGTTTGTATTTTAATTACTGGTTCCCTTAAAGTGGATGTCAATTTTCACAAAGCATTTCTTTAAATTATATATACATGTACTATGTTTGTACTATATCCTCCAACTCCTCCTATGTCCCCACCTTCCGATTCCTCAAAAATTATGGCTTCTTTTTTTTTTTAAAAAAAAAAATTAATGGTGTATACATATATGTGTGTGTGTAGGTGAAAAAATATGATATACTGAATCCAGTTAGTCTTGGTCACATGTATATTATTTTAAGGCTGGCCACTTGGTATTGGATAAGCATCTTGGGGAATAGTCTCTAAAGAAGTTTGGTTCTCCTTCTCTTGGTAGTCATTAATTGCCTATGGCTCTTCTTCTAGGGGTGAGGCCTTGTGAGATTTTTCCATGCACACACATAAGCATGTTAATTGTTTATAATTACTTATCACAATATAGATTTCTTCTTCTTCTTCTTCTTCTTCTTCTTCTTCTTCTTCTTCTTCTTCTTCTTCTTCTTCTTCATCTTCTTTTGTAAGCTTTCTGCAGCATCTTCCTTCCAACATGTTCCTTCCCGAAACATCTATTTCTTTTTATCCATTTGTAATGCCTCGGCATTTAAGAAAGAAGCTTTTGCTAAAGCTCTTTCTGTTTTCATTTATCTAAAGTGGTCCTTCAACAGCGTGGACAGCCTGAAATTCTAGGCAAGCGTTTTGATGTAGAACTTAGGTTTACGATTGCTGTGGCTGTTGCAATTCCAGAGTGTTCTTTAAAAGTAGTGCAACCATGGTAGATGCGACCCTGGGCTAGTCATCACTTAGCTGCTAAGTCTGTTGTAATCCAAGCTTCCAGCTGAGAGTTTTCCAACCACTGTGAGTTATTCTTGTCCCTGTTCCACTCTACTCAACAGTGTGGTGTAGATCAGAACTTGAGTCCATCTCCTCATGGCTGTAGGGTCTTGTGTGGTCCTGGGGCAGGTCTAGAGTCTCAGCCTGTGGGTCTTTTCTGTAGGCAGGGGCCATGGAGGTCTGCCTGGTGGTAGGCTGTTCTTGGTGCACTAGCCTCGGGCTCTAATGAAGTGCCTTCAGCTCACTTATTTCTTTTTCCCTCCTTGGACAGAACATCTTCATGTGCTTAACTGCCATTTGGCTAGTGTCTTTATGATGTCAGAAATATAAAACAAAACAAAACAGAGCAGTCTTTCATATCTTCTTCAGTGCATCATTTTTATTATTATGCAATTACTAGACATTGCGATATCTTACCTGGTTTTCTTTACTTAAGTGAAACTATTTGCACAGGTGAATAGTTGTTCAAATTGATGTTTCTGTTCACAATTACTAAAGAGTCCCATTGCATCAACAGTGCCTTCCCTAGGGGTTGAGGAACTGTGATCAGCAGCCTAGGGTTTAATAGTGACTATTCAGTGTCTGACATTTTTAGAGAGGGATTATGAGTGTGAAAAGGGCTTTGGTGTACTCAGACATACATTCAAATTATCATTTCAGGCTTAGAAGAATTACTTTGGGCAAAATTCTGAGACATATTTGCTTAAATGATAGAAAAAGGCAAGCAATTTCCTGGCTACAATTGCTGTAAGAGATAATTTGTAAGCGTAATGAGTTTGTGGGGATCCTGGCACACAGCACATAGCTGGCGTTCACAAAGTAATGGGTATTTTCTGTTGCTTTTATGTGCTTGGTCATTTGGACAAACCAAAGGGCAGCCATCTCAGAAAAGTGCTGGCTGATGCTTTCTAAAAATGCAGTGTGCACAACTCCGCTGAGGCCTTGCCTAATGTTGGTAGTTTCCTTCCAAATCTCCCCAGGCCACAAGTTCTTTGTAGACTGTTGGAAGAGCCTAAAGATTCATCCCCTTCTATCCATCTTGTCTTCATCCTCTTGATGTTCATATTCTCTTCTTTTTGTCTCTCATAGGAGATTTCCTACATGAAATGGTATTTTGAAAAATTCATTAAGAATCACATACATGGACATATTTTTTGATTATGTGTTCCTATCATACTGTCTCTCTCTTGCTGAAACTCTTCTTTCTTTCCAACAAGTTCCCATTGAATTTAATTAGGGTTACTTAGATGAACATGGGTGTGCGGGGGTATTATTTAGTGCAATATAAACCAACCAGAGGGTACACCATTGTAAATCATGACTAATCATCTCCCAGTAGACATTAACTTCCAACGTACCTTACAGAGGGGTGGTGTCTCCCAAGTTCCACTCCTAACCATCATTTTTGTCAGTTTTTTTTTTTTTTTTTTTTTTTTTTTTGAGGCCCAGTTGGCTAATACCGAGGCAGGCTGATATAGAATCAGCTTTCAGCTTTTAGGCAATGCTCTGCTTCTGGAACAGGCACTAGAGACCACCAGTGAATACTTTCGTATTTACACAGAAATGACACAGAATTGCTTTGTCAGAACGGGAAATGAGTGTCATTCTCTGATACTTTGATTGAATCTACTGCTCTCCTGTTCACTGCAACATGCCTTATACTTGTACGCGCAGTAGTAATAGTGAGTAGTGATTACATCCAGTGGGTTTTGCAAGGTGATTGCTTACCTCAGAGGCCAGTATCACCTTGAAGAGGTTTAGGATCTGCTAACAACCTTTATCATGTTCTACCCTGGTTTTCTTGTCTGTGGAATAGGTTTAATAATAAAATGTGCATTTCATGACTGATATGATGGCTGAACAAATTACTGTGTGAAAAACACTTGTGCTGAGTACTATTCTTCAAAGTCATGTCCTCTTCATGATCACTACACACTTGTAACTGCCGAGACATCTTTCCAGCCCACACTCTCTGTTTATTTAAGTTCAACTTCATCTACATTCCAGAGGTGTTATCATACAATACTTGCCTTTCTGTGTCTGACATGTCTCTCATCATGCCGTTCTGAGAGTTCATTTACATAGTTGCACCTGGCAACACTGCTTTCTTCTTAAAAGCCACAAATACCACTTCTTTAGATATAAATTACTTTACTCATTCATCACTTAAAGGACACTTAAGCTTTTTCTCTATTTCCATGACTGTGAATCCAACCATAACGAATGTAGGAAGTATAAATGTTTCTTAAAGATACTGATTTTGTTTCCTTTGGGTACAACCCTGGGAACAGTTTTGCTAGCTTGAATGGTAGCTTCCCTGTTCATATAGTAGGACGCCTCCATATTGTTTACCATCATGGCTAAACCACTTTATATTCCTATTGAGAGTGAAGAAGAGGTGCCTTCTTTCCATGTCTTCACCAACACATATTCATAGTAGCTATCCCAATAGGTGCAGCAGCAGATTCTCCATGGCTTTGACCTACACCTTCCCCATGGTTGTACTGGTGTTGACCATACTTTTTTAAGTGAATTTTCTCTTTAGAATCATGTCTGCTCATCTCCTGGGAACATTTTATAATTGTGCTTTTTGAGTTGAGTTGTATCTTTATCAGATGTGTGGCTTACAGACATTTTCTTTTGTAGTGTAGGTTGTATTTTCTTTTTGTTGATGTACTTGTACAAAACCAAGTTGGTAGCACCTAATCCCATATATTTTAGTATGGTTGTAATAAAAATCCTGAAATCTGCAGGAAATCTGAAAAGACCCTAAACACATGTTTAACCTAGAAATGAACACAGTTAGTAGCACCACACTTCCTGGTTTTCAAATATATTATTAAGCTACAGAATCAAAATAGTATAGTACTGACTAAAAGCAGACAACAATCAATGCATCAGAAAGCAGTTACACGTACACAATTAGCTAATCTTTACATCAGAACTGAGTGTACAGTGAAAGAATCGTTTCTTGAATAGATGGTACCAAGAAAACCGGATATTTAGATGTTGAGGAATGAAATTGGATCTTTGTCATGTATAATAGCCAACAAGAAGCTCAAAATATATTTAAAAACTTACATATAAGACCCCTGAGTGTAAAAACCTAGGGGAAAAAAAGAGAAAATAAACTCTTTGACAATGGTTGAATGGTGATATTATCTTTATTTTTATTTGAAAAGAAAATCACAGGCAACCAAGTAGAAGCTAAACCCTAGCTTTCTGCTTACCTAGAATGAGCTTGCAATAAATCATGCTTCACACTTGTTTTAAAATAAGCTAACACATTGCGATTCACAGTCAGTATTCAGGTCTGGAGACTGAAACAGTGTGGTTTGAATAGGCATAAAAATGTTACTCTAGAGACCATCTAGGATCTGCTCTAAATAGGCCCCATGGGTATCACTGGCACAGAACAGTGGCTCTGAGAGGGACTTTCTTAGCGACTGTGATAACTGACTTTTTTTTTTTTTACATGAAAAATTGTTCCTGTGTTGATGTCAATGACTAGAATCGCGAGGATTTTTAAAAATTAGGGTCAGTCTGTTTTTCCTCCCTCCTTTCTACTTCCTCTCTCCTTCTATCCCTCCCTCCCTTCTTCTTTTCTTCTTGTAATCACCTCAACTTCCAGATGGAACTCAGGGCAATGCTCAACAGGGGGCTGTGTGTGAGAAGCTGACCACATTGTTCTCAAGGCCCTTCTTTCTGTCTGACCTTTGTAACTTCTTCATGAAGTGCTTAGATAAGACTTGTCCTTACGACTTTAGAAAATAAGGTTGGAATTTAGAAGGCTAGATGGCCAATTTATTAGCCATCTTGATTTAGGGAAAGTCACTTAACCTTTTTAGTTCTGCTTTTGACCTCAAGGACTACTGTGACAGTCAAGTGCAATAATGAATGTTAAAGTACTTTGGGAATTACAGGAATATCTGAATGCTCAGTTTCGTTTTAAAGTATATCTGTATAGGATAAAGTAGTGTTATTTGCCTCTTATGTTTCTGCTTTTGTCTTCAGCAGAAGCAATACCCTGCCATTCTCTTCTGCTCTTCTTATATCCAACTATGTTTAGAATAGAGGAACATTTTCTTTTTAAATTTCCATTTACTATTTTAGAATATCATACATGAGTACTGTGTTTGTAACATTTTCTTCTCCCTCTCTCTTCCTATAACTCTTCCAGCGCTCTCCCTACTCTCTCTTAAATTATTGACCTTTTCTTCTTCAATTCTCATTATAATATATATATATATATATCCATTTATTACATGCTATGTTTAGGGCTGACCATTTAGGATTGAATAACCTTTCAAGGGGCTTGTTTCTAGAGAAGACTGATTCTTCTTTTCCTAGTCACCTATAGCCCCTCGTTCCTGGATAGAGGAGCATCTTCTAATGGTGTTATGACTACAGTCCTGGCAGAAAGTCTTAGTGTCTCTCTAGACAAATGCTTAAGTGTTTACTTGATGCTTTGTATCTTTCCCTGTTAGATAGCCATAACTTCGTGTTGGGGCCTGGACCTATGAATGGAGGATGGTTTTGTCTTTCATTGTCTTGACATGGTTACCCACATTATACATTGGAACATATTGTAAGCAGAAAAAAAAAAAGGTTAAAAGTAATTATCTCCCAGCGTAAACTATTGGTTTTATTCCAGCTTATTAGAGCAACCATACCTTTGACAATTAGCTACTTAGTGATTTTTCCCTTTTATAAACAGCTCTGTTGGTTAGAATTTCAAATGTGAAGGGGGCTGAATGTTAAAATTTAAGAAACCAGTCCTATCACAGCTCACCACTGTCACTACCCTTAATGTTTCATGAGAAGGTGTATGCTGTGACTGACAAATGCTCATCAGGTCCTAGATTTTGAAAGATCTAGATTGAGACCTAACTTAACTACTCTGCGACTCGAAAATGTTATCCTTTATGGACCTGAGTGTTTTGACCATGGAAATGGAGCGGAATTGCATCTACCAAGAATATTAAGAATATTATGTAGGTTCTGTACAATCCTGTATTCAAAGCACTTGCTGTTCTGGGTAGTCACAGGAAGTGAGCAATAAATACTCTTTAAGTCTTTTTACTTAGCTCTTTGCATTAAAAATGATCAGGAATATCAATAGCCATGCAGTGAATTTTCTCTTAATACAACCAAACCAACTAAAGGCAGATTCCTTCAAAAACAGGCCACTGAGTTATATGTGAAACACACAAACACATATACATTCGAATCTGTGCATACATGGTCTTGTTTATCCCAGGCTGGCCTCAAAGTCACTGAGCTACTAAGGATGAGCTTGGACTCCTGATCATGCCGCTTCTACTTGCTGAACGTTGGAATAACAACCATGCACCACCATGACTAGCACAAGTTATGTGTGGATTTAAATATACTCTTCTTACAAATGTTCGCCATCTCTACATGCTCATTTCCCACTGCTTTTCATTCCATATATTTGCATTCCTTCTTGTGAATATATGGTGTTTGTTCAAATCTCTGTTACCTTGCTAAGACAGCTTCTCTAGCTTGGGAAACACTTCTGTTTTACCTCCATTCCCCTTCCCCAAATTTCCAGGACGTCTTCCAGAATCTCTTCTTGTATTGCACACTGGCTTGTACACTCTTCAACATGTTTTGACAACTCTGAACTTGTTTGTTTGCTTCATGAGTATAGAAAAGCACAATGCTTGTTTGCACTTATTATAGGAGAGAAACGGGAAAGAGCCTGGGCTTTTTGGAGTAGAAAATGAAGCTTTGCATTTTCTCACTAAATAATAACTAAAATAACTAAAGCCTAGCCATGCTTTCTTTAGAGTATAGTAGGCCACAGTGCTTCCGTGAACTACTAGGTGGGGTTGTTAACTAATTTCCTTTGCTCGAGTTTGGGAAACACTTGCCAAACCCTAACTTTATGATCCAAAACCTTTAATTATTACAACATATATTCAGCGTGGATGAACAAACTTCATTTAGTCAAATTAATTTTTATAATAGGGAATTCTACATAGCAGGAAAGGGTTAAACCCAAGACCATAAGGATGGTATCGACACATGCAGCCCATCTGGCTGAAAAGTTGTGCTATTTACAGAAACGTGAACATTTATGATTTGGTCTAGGTGCCCACTTCGAGCATATAAAAAGAGGGGAGCAGTAACAAGTGGATCCAAGAACAGTAAGACATACATATTCCCTTGTATTTATGGATGCAGGTGTGAACAGCCTACAGGGTTTTCCATCAATAGGACACTGTGATAGTCAGTAAGACAAACACTGTTTTGCTCCTCTCACATCAAAGTCAACTTTGTGCTTACCTCCTTCACAGTGCTCTGAAAGTGTGGGCTGTGACATTTTGTACTGATTGACCTGTATGTGGGAGCCCAAAGCTCTTTGTCGGTTGGAGCTAGGGTTGTGTCTCCACTTTAACTGCTGTGAGATCAAAGTCATCCCTGAGTTCAAAGATTTTCAGTGTAGGTGGGAGACAATTTTAGGCTCAGATAAAAACGGGAGAATGGAGATGAGATGGAGACTATCTGGATTTACCTTTTCGTCCTCAAAAAGTGTCGGGGACTGCACAAAACATTAAGAAATATGGTCAAAAGATAAGTGTGATTCCTGCCTTCATGGAGTCAGAAATTCAAAGCTGAAAAGGCATAACAGGAGGGAGGATAGCAACTATAGCAGATGTTAATGTTCAGAAAATGGAGGAAATGACATCTAGCTGGAGGTGGAAATGGAAAGTGAACTGCAAAGCCAAATTTAATTTGAAGGTGAAGGGTCCCTGCTAAGAAATACACTACTCATAGGAAAGCAAAAGTTGAAGGCTCTGGAGACTTGTGGGTACAAGTTAAACATGGGGCTAAGAAAAAGGGGCTCCTCTGGATGACTATCTGGCTTGTGGCATTAGTTGGGACACATGGAGTCACGCTAGCAATTAAGAGCATGGTCTTTCTAATGAAAACAAAAGGTGTCACTGGGGAGATTTTCCTAGGAGAGAAGGGGTGAGAAAATGGTTTCTTTATAACAAACATTCTAACTATAGTGTGAAGAATGGGTGGAGAAAGACAGGAGGCAACGATACCATGTGGGAATTTATTACAGTGAACTTGGTAAAAGGTGTTGATGACTCACAAAGACCTGGTGCTGCTAGACACAGAGGAAAGCAGGTGGAATCCAGATATAGTTTAGATATTTAGTATACATGCTCCCATGACGTACTGAATGCAAAAGTTAAGAAAGAGAGCAATATTTTTTCAGGTTTAAACAATGGATGTGTGTATATTTAAGCTGAGAGGAAAGGGACAGCATATTTTTGGGAAAAGAATATCAATGGTTTGGATATGTTTTATCCAAACAATGTTATTTCAAGAATAATATGGAAGCCAAGGGAAGAAGATTTCTTTTGAGGCAGCATTGAGAAATGCTAGAAATGTCACCAAGGGGTCAAATAAAAAAAAAATCGAGGACCCAGGAAAAGGAGGCAAAATTATCAAACAGCTCAAAGATAGAAGTGGGTGAGGTTTCCATGCGTAGTTTCTGGTGCTGAGAAGCAGGAGAGAGGGAAGCAGCAACAAGAGGGTCTGAGGCAAGCAGCATTCCTATTATGGATTGCTTGCTTTGGAAAGCGCTGTACTGACATTCTAGCGTTGGACACTGACACTAGCTTATGGACTGGACTTCCTAAGGAGCTTGTTATCCAGATGAGAAAACTGAGCTTTGGAGAGACTCAATCACCAGCATCACTTGGTTGGGGCATGTCAGGTTCAAAGATGGCCTTGGATGATTCAGTTCTGACTAATTGAAATCAGTCACCATTGAATAGAGAAAATAAAGAGTCAGCATTGAATAGATAAAATAAAAGAGGAGCACATGCACCTTTGAGGGTTTGATCCTGTGAATTGCTTCATTCTGGTCCCTTGCTGACCTTGATGAGTGGGTTCTACCAGTGAGAGGTTGGTGGGCAGAATTTGAAAGTCTGTCTGTCATGTGCCTATAAGGGCTGCGTCTGTCTGTCTGACCTCTACTCCTACAGGGTTTCAGTCTTTATTGGACCCTGGTAGAAGGGTTAACTGCTTCTAGCTGGTGCTGGCCTCCTGGAAAGTCACTATACCTTGTTAATTGCCTTAAGCCAGTAGTTTTCCATCTGAGAGTCAAGACCCCCAACAAACCTCTAGTTTCTAAAAATACTTACATAACTATTTATAACTGAAGAAGAAATATAGTTATATATGAAGGAACAACAAAAGTAAATTTATGGTTGGGGGTCACCACATCTATACGAAAGGGACACAGGGTTGAGAGCTGTTAGTATCTCCCTATTTGAACCATGGGGGCATGAATTTTGTGTCCTGAAGGACACAGACAGCAGCCAAGGGATGATGGTGACACACAGGGATTAACTGGCAGTAAGGCTCATATACTCTATCACTGTAATTAATTATGACAGGTATTTTAGCACTCAATCACGATTGTTGGTACTTTACAATTTGTGAAGTGCTTTCCTTTATGTTATATCACTTAAGTGAAGAATAAAAACAAATATCTGGACCCATTATTTACATTTCAGACAAGCAGACTAAGGCTCAGTAAAGCTAATATGCCAAAGGCCCCCAAGGTGACAGGGCTGAGCTCCAAACCCAGAACTCCTGAGGCCAAAACCACTATTTTTTCCCACCCTCTTCTTATTTCCATTAGTGAGGTGACAGGAAGCCTTTCCTATAAGTCTGCCCCAGTGGGCAGAAAGAATGTCTGATTGTTGTCAGAGATCCACATGCAACAAAACTTCCCTGTCTTCTGGGACCTGTCTTTCTCTGTAGAGTAAAGAAGACTAATAAAGCCTGCTGGCTTCCCCAACAGACCTCATCAGAGAGCTCCAGAGGCTGAAGACAACTGGACCAAGTAAAAACAACAGCAAAGACAGGACCCAAATTCTCAACAATCTCACAATACCACAAGATCCTCTTTATAATTTTATGGCTCTTATTCTCTGGGCCTGAAGCTCTTCTGCAATGCATTAGGCAATTCCTATGGGACGCTGCTGTTTCTCATGATTGATAGTCACGCAGTTTCAACAGAACCTGCTGAGGACCCGGCCTGTGCCAGGTGCCTCACATGCATCATCACAGCAACATCTGTGCGACCCAGACAAGTGAGATGTCTTTGTTCGTGGCCAAGGTGCTGGCGAGTGAGAAGATGGAATAAAACCCTGGTGTCCTGGGTCCTGTGGGGTGACAGATTCCTGATTCTACTACTCAAGGTTAGGGAACTGGCTCCTGCAATTATTTGCTTGTCTTTAGCTTCCGTTATCTCTGCCTTTTGGAAACATTAAGAGTATGGAATCCTGCTTCCTGAGTAAGTGTGCACATGTGTGGAAGGGGTTCTTCCACGCTGTTTATAAAACACTGGTTTGTACGCTTTTCCCACAGCTTCTGAGATGCCACACTCTAATTCAGTGCCACAGCATGAGCAGAACAACCTCCCAAGAGTAACTCGGTCCATGGCCATCAACATGTATTGGCCACTGTAAAGAATGACAGCTTTTTGCCTAAATCATGAGAAAAGCATGCCCAGTCAGGGTATATATCCTCCCGTTACCTGTCCTGAATGATGAGTCTCCAATATTCCTGTGCTGTCGTTGAACCAGCACAGGCAGTTGAGATGCAGAGGTGGAGCCTGGTGAAAACACTTCCATGTGTCTGTTAGATCTCAGGGCTTCGTATCTACCCACACTTCATATTCTCTTGCTTTGTACTGTACTTCAGATGCTACTTCAGACCCACAACGTGCTTAAATGCTAAGGACACACCATAGCTTCCTACATCCCTTGCTCTTCCTGTGGTGATTGCCAATAGCTCTTCATTGAGGGATGCCTGTATTCGTGTTCATGGTAACTTAAAGGTCCTTTCTTTTCTAGAAGCATCCCCTGAATGCTCCCTTCAAATCTGTGGCTAAGAACAATCTTTCTTTCTTTAGTGCTTGTTCGAAAAGACTTCTTATATTGAACCTAAGGATTATCACAGAGTGTGCAGTGTGCATTCCTAAACCCTGGTAAACCTTCTTCAAGGACAGTAACTCTTTTGAAGTGGGCACTTGGTAAAATTAATGCCAGTGTGCAGGATTAAATTCTCGTTCTCTGAGTGGGGGAATTCTACAATTTGATCACTCTCTGATCCTCCCCAGTATCCCAGGCTGTGGCTACACAATGGCAATTTATATCTCTGCTTTCAGATAGGACGAAGCTTTGGCTGGATGCCTAACAATAGGGTGGACATAAATTAGCAGTAGAGCAATTTACAGTCTGTCGTGTCTTATTGCTTAATGAATTTGTCAAAAATCATATTACTCTGAGAATTATGGCAAGTAGAGTCCACGGGACTTCCATCTTTAAGAGGGAGATTGTTTTACTTCACTTAAGCAAAACTTTTCCTTTTTCTGATGCAGACAGCAAAAATCACTGAGCATGTCTGTTTATGGACCAAATCTCTGTTAAGCTTTCTTTGCATTAGGACTACCATGGATGACTTTGACCAGTTTGCAAATCCCCAAACCTAGTCTCCACCTGCTGTCAGAGCCAAATAGGATTTGGGAGTCCATCTCAACCTCCGGATTCTATGCTGATATGACATCATGGGTTTCTCCCTTATACTCATCCTATACTTCCTTACTCATTTTTCGGTAAAACTGAAGCCTTGTTCTTCCTATGCATAATTGCTTTAGCTCTACTCTAATTTCTTCCTGGTCTTTCTTCCATTTTCTTTTCTTCTCCATGTATTTGCTGCTCTAACCTCTCTGATAGAGGCTTCCTTCTGCTCCTAAGACTGAATGTCTCCTTGAAAAGATGCTATTTTACAAGGTAAAAAGTCAGACTTGAAAGACAAAGATGGTATATACTCACTTATAAGGGGATTGTAGTCATATAGTGCAGGATAGACATAGTACAATGCACAGACCCCAAGAAGATAAGTTCGATGGGCATCTTAGGCTTTCTGTGGGCCCATGAGTTAGGGGAGTGGGGAATATCTTTGACATGAACTATGTTGCCTGTGTTTTGGTCAATTCCCCCTGATGGGACCTCTTTACCAGGCCACAAGGGAGGAAGATGAGTTCATTCTTCATGTGAATAGATGAGCTGGGACGTCTGGATAGGAGGATCCCCTAATCTAATGAATAAGGGAGAAAGGGTGTATGAGGGTGGGTGGAACTGGGAGAAGAGGAAGGGGTCTATGACCAAGAAATAAATTGAGTTAATTATAAAAATTGTCAGACTAGTATTTCCCTTGGACATTACTTTTTTCATTTGCAAAATGGAATTAATAAGAGTTAACTCATATGATGAGTATGAAAAGCAGCACCCTTAGCTTTCATTCATACCTCCAACTATCCCCCCCCAATCCATGCAAAACTCACTGAGTCATTTGTAAACATCATGAGAGCAGTTCACAGGGACTGGGCCCAATGCTTGGCATTTGGGATCCATTGCTGAACTCTATAGATTCTGCTGTGGAAGAGTTCAGATTTTGTTGGGATGGGCAAACCAAAAGAGAATTGAAAACAAGTAGGCAAGTGTGGTGATGGAGAGAGACATTGTCTGACTGGGAGACAGGTTCCCAGCACTTAAGAATGGGTGGAGGCCCTCTGGGGCTGTGCTCTTGGCTAGGCAGCTGCTTTTGGATTTGACAGAAGACTGCAGGACTGCAGTTTGATGGGCTGCAGGTGAAAGTGACAGACCAACAGTAGCAGGACATTAGCAGCTCTAGTTGCTATTGCCACTGTCACTTTCTTCTCTTTCAACTTCTTTCTCCACGACCCCTCCTATTTGTTTTTCCCTGCAAATCTCTATTTTGTACCCTGTTTGTCTTACAGTTTGTTGGGGATGACGTGAAACTAGGGATTAGCTGGGTAGCCACTTAAAACACAGTTTGTTTGTTTGTTTGTTTGTTTGTTGTTTTCAGTTACAAGGAAGATCAAACCCAGGGCTGGCATATGTGAGACAAGAAGACTACCACTGAGCTATTATCCTAAATCCCGGTTGGATTTTTTTTAAACCCATGATTTACTTAAGAGAAAATTTCCCCGTTGCTCCCGGAACATATGGAAGAGCTGTGGCTAGTTCGCAAACTGATGGGGGGGCTGTCCCAGTGAGATGGCACATGTCACAAGGCAGTCGCCTAGCCCATCTTCTGATCTGCCTGGTTGGCCAAGTGGAAGGAGGCCAGCTACTTCACAGTTAACTGTGATTTTGTCCCCCAACCCCCGACCATTTCATTTCAGTCTCTTTGTTCCAACTGAAGAGCTAATGGCTGGCGAATTTATGATGACCTGTTGTTTGGCTTGTGGGATAAACCAATTCTTTTTTTTTTTTTTGTCCCTGTGTTCCGGATCTCCCCTTTGTCTGCAGTTTTATTTTATAATTCTTTTTGTACGCATCCAACACATGCTGAGGTTATTGAAAAGCACAAATTACACAGAATTCAATTTGCATATGTATGGAGCGTCCATTCCCAGAGTCCTCGGTAGGCAAAGTGCCCATTGACTCTTACCTTCTTTCCTTTACTCATCCTTGGCAAGGAAGCCAGCAGGCTGCCCCTTGCTGGTCCTGGCAGAGCAAGAAAATGGTCTTCAGGGGTGGTTTCAACTATTTTGCAGCACAGAACATCAGTCTGCTGCGCAAAGTTCCAGTAAAGTCACTCAGGAGACTGAATGTCAGATCAAGGAAGAAAGGCCAACCAGCAGCATCTTGGGGCCAATTCAGCTACTGCTGAGAAAGTGCAGATAGAGCCGACAACATTAGGTGTGAATCCTTGTTGCCAAATATTTGCTTTATTTATTTTTCTTTCTTTCAATTAAACTTTCTTAAGATTATTTTAAGCTCACATGCAGTTCTAGAAAACAATACAGAGACCCAGGTGTGGTGGCACGTGTCCATAATCCCCATTACTTTGACGGTAGGGAGCTGTGGCTAGAGTATTACGGCATTAAGGTCAGCCTGGGTTACATAATGACTTCAAGGTCAATCTGAACTCTTTAGCAGCAAGGTTACCCAAAAATAACAGGACAGAGACTGCTATCTATGGACAGTCTATCCGTTCATTCCCAGTTTTGGGTTTTTTGTTTTTTTTTTTCATTATTTGTCTCATGTAGCTGAGGTGAGGCTTGAACTTGTTTTGTAGCAAAGTTCCTAATCTTCCTACCTCTGCTTTCTGAATTCCTGCATTCCCGGCATGCATCACCTCACCTGGCACTGTGGCTAGCATCCAGAGATTCTGTGTGCTGGACAAGAACTCTACCAATGGAGAGACACCTCCAGGCTGCTTCCCATATGGTACTTTATAATCACTATTAAAAGGCAGGTTTAGGACTTGTACTGATTATCTTTTTTTTTTTTTCTGGTGTTCAGTGTCTTGATATTGGAAAATTTCTTTCTTGTCTCTTAATTTCCTATCTCTTCCCCAACTCATGTCTCTCTACTTTCACTTCCTTAGTTTTTGATTTATAAAAGAGAGGTGCATTATTAAATGTCTTCAAAAACAGTTCTTTGCAGCTGTCTGTGATCATTTCCCCAGGGGCCATTCCTTAGAAGTGAAAATTTATGAACAAAAAAGATTTACACATTTTATGGGTTTTGATAAAACACAAGACATATTATTAACAAGCACTTTAGGTCAACGACTTTTTAATTTGGGTGCCTAGTAGAATCATTTTGGAGAGTTTTTGATGTTATATAAACCCTTACACCAAGGAGTTTATTATTTCAAAGATCTGGAGAAAATGCTTAGAACCAGTGTTCTAAGTGTGTTAATATAAGATGATCCCAGGGGATTCTGTATAGACATGTGTTTGCGTATCATTGGATGGTTGAGACAAAACAGAGGTAAAATTCTGAGAAATGTTTTCAAGCAATATAAAGAGAGAACTATTTATTTGGGAGAGACACAGTTTCTCCAGATGCTCATGTACTGAAATCATTGAGAAATGAGCTGAAGGGGGTTCAGATCTACTGAGTACCTTCTTAATGGCCACAGGATCACAAGTATATAGCTGTTCCCTTTTAAAGATGTGCTAACTGAAATTCAAGGAATTTTATGTCCACAGGCAGAATTTACAGATTGAGACTTTTATGGTAAAGTCTCTTTAATTCTTGGAGGGGAAACATCCCATCCCCACCATTTCAACAGAATATCAATATGTAATCCCAGCTGGGCTCAAATGAGTGAATGGGTTCTCCTCCTGTGTTGGTATAATGTTCTTTTAAAATGTATATGCCTTACCCTTGTTAATTCAAATGCTGATTTCCCCACCCCCAATTCTCTGGTTTCAAACTGGATATTGCATTGTGATACTCACTATAAGCATCCTGTCTCAACTCTTGTGTAAACAGGACACAAATAAAGCAACTAGATACAATGTTGTGCAATGGGAGGAGCCAGAGGACAGGAAAGAGGGGAGGAGCTAGAGAACAGGAAAGGGTGGGAGGAGAAGGAGGAGGAGCCGGAGGAGAGGAGAGCAGGAGGATAGCAAAGCAGGAGGAGAGAGCTTGGAGGACTTGGAGCATGAACCAGACCTAAGATTTCACAAAAAGCAAGTATAATGTGGGAAATCTAAATGTTAGGAAACTGAGGGCTTGGAGGTTTAGGAGGGAGTAAATATTGCCCAGCATTGTGTTCTAGGTTAACTAAAAACCCAGTCTCTGTGTGGTGATTTGGTTATACAGCTGCTGAGGATTAACAGCGGCATTACTAGAAGATAAACCCATAGTAAATACTAATCACCGCCTACAACACTCCTGCCTCAGCATCATGACTCCTAAGATTATAGGCCTATGCCATTATGTTTGACTTTCAAAATATAGACTCTTAAGACACATGATAGATCTACCAAATTAAGATCTTTAATTGGCTACTAAGCATTTACGTGCTTCTACTCTACAGTCAGTTTTGAGACCTTTAATTAACTTGTATTAATATGTGTTGACAGAAAGACCAAGAAATCTTAATGTGAACTTAATTTAACTGATCAAGGAGCAAATCCACACACTATTGAAGTTATTCTTGAGTAACTTAGTTTAAAGTTGTATAAATATTGAAGTGCATACAGAGAAGAGTAAACAGCTTAAGAAGTACCTAATGTATTTAAAGGATCTGTGATTGCACTTCTTGGAACAGAGAAGGATAAATGGATGAATGAGTTGCTGAGATAGGATACTGAAACTTCCTTCACAACTTCCCCCGCAGGACCTGGCAACACAGCTGAAAGACTCAGGGTAGAGCAACTCGCATGCTGTTTAGAAAATTTTATTTCTAAGAAAACTGGGAGAATAGCTCCAGCAGCAAGAAGAGTGTCCGCATGTTTACCTGTTAGAAGATGCTACAGATTTCAACAGCCAGGTTGTACATGTTGGATTTTGTCTGTTAGATAACTTCATAGTGCTAGAGAAAAGTCCTTAGTAGATTCAACTCGTGGGCAGGGCTACATCTTGATCATCACCTTCCTCCTCATTGATGGTAATTTTGGATGCGTAGAAAGATGAATTTGAGTCTTGACACTGGTATTCATTTTATGGGTGACTTCGGAAAGTTTATTCAGTTTGTTTCTTATAATCTGTGTAATGGAAGTTGTAGCAGAGTCAATGGTTAAGCCTGTAGTGATTAAAGAAGGTGAACTGCATTCCTTGTGTTTGGAAAATGTGTTTCTCTTTCTTTTAATGAGTATGGGTAACATGCTTAAGATTTTAGGAGATCCTATCATTTTTCATTGACTTGTACTCAATAAATATAGAATGGGGTGGATATGTGGTATATATCTTGCATTGTTAGAAAAGGAATATCTTGTCTATGTATGTTATAGTCTATTTTAGTGGGCAAGGCTTTATAAAATTAGGTAAGAGTAATTGGGACAGCCTGTTCTCTTTATTTTTGGGAAAGAGAAGGGCTTTTCTGCTGTGGTGCATTTATCCTCTGCTTAGCAATATCAGCTGCTGACAGGTCAACTAATCCCTAAACCTGCTGTAACTGAGCCTAAATTACTTGGTTATTGATTTTGGTATTGTGTATTTGGTTATATCAATGCTTATTCTCCAACTTATCAATACAGATATTAAAGTTGACTTTTTCTTCAAATTATTTTTATAGGAGTTTCAGTTTTCTATAGTACAGAAAGGTGATTATAGTTTATAATGTAATACATTTTGTAAATAACTAGAATAATCTTTAAAGCCTATGACTTTTCCAGTCACAAGATTTTTAACACGTTTGAAGTACCAGGCATGGATTTTTTTCTTGTGGAATGGGCTGCAAATACAATCAGAGAGCAATTGATTACCTTCATAACAACTGTACCACTATTGTACAAGCATGGCCATCTTGTTGGTCATGTTCATAGTACTTACAGGTGGGCAAAATCATTGGCTGGTGTTTTTTCTTCTCTACAAGCTGGCCTTGTCCCTTTAAACACTCTAAATACTTGATTTGTACATGTATTACAACAAAGGTGTGTGGTGTCTTCAGGAATGAGTTCTAATCATCTGGCTCTGCTAAGCAAGAGTTCATGACCTTTCCACCCAATGCCTCAGGCAAAGATATCAAGGTATTTCACATCTGGGCCTGGGATTTCTGTTTAGAAATTCATAGCTCATAGAAGCATCAATATCAAGTCATACAACAAATTTCTCTTTTAATTTATGTTTAATTATAAATTTTAACTGGGTTAGAAAGTAATATTTTCCCATATGAATTTTCCACATACCTTTGATTTTTGTTAACCCTGTATTCCACTTCTTAATCTCTGCCACTCTTAATTCTCTTCCTTGCTTTAAAATTTCTGCTTCTGGTATTCCACCTCTCTACCTTCATTTCACTCATGTTCTAAGGATCTACCTCTATCAATGTCCGCCTTTTGTTTTTTTTTTTTTTCTTTCTAGCTTCCTGGCTTCCATAAGTGTTTCACGTTAAACACACAAAATAAAGATGTAAAGCTAGAATCTATACATGAGAGAGGTTGTATGGTGCTAACTTCATTCATTTCCTGTATATTTATAATTTTACTATTATTTACACACAAATAATACCTTATTGTGTATATGTATAAAACTTTCAATATCCATACAGCAGTTGAGAGGTATTTAGGTTGTTTCTATTTCGTTGCTGTTGTGAATAGAGTCAAATCATAGATGTACAATATCTTTGTAATGGGATATAGAATCTTTCGGGTATATGCCTAAGAATGGAATAGCTGTATCACATGCTAGTTCTAGTTCCAGTTTTGAGAAATCTTCAGACTAAATTCCTTACTTACCACCACTGTTTAGTTAAATTGATATGACATCAAACTGCCTTCTAACCATTTGTGTTTATACCCATAGGAGGAAAAATGTTACTCTCACCTTTAATCAGAAAAGACTCTTTTCAAGTGACCATTGGTGAATGCAAAGACCCACGGCTGCTCAAAGTAGAGAAAAAGGACTTTGAAGGCTCATAATCAATGAAAAATTCATCCCATAATTTCTAAGACATGGGGAATGTTGCAGAAGAGAGGGTGGAAAGAATGTAAGAGTTGAAAGTTGGGAGAAGGGCTGCAAAATGTCACCTTCTAAGTATTACGTAGCCATTGCAATCAGAGCCTTATAGTAGATGTGGTTACTGGCATGGGGCTCACATAAGACTGGCTAAGCCAGTAGTCCTCTGTGGAGGAAAGGGACTCAAAGGGTTCTACCAGTTACTGCCAAACTTTTGGTGACCAACTTGTTATTATGTTCCTGACATGGAGCCCACCACGTGCCAATAGATGGTTCCAAACTCATGGTCACTAAAATGGCTTTGGTTTAGATCTGGTGTCTTAAAACAAAATAGAAAGACGGGAACTCATAGAAAGGATTCAGAAGGAAAATTGTACATAAACACGTCAGAGGGAGTTAAGAGAGTAGGGAGTTATCTGAACATACTACATATATGCATATATTCACATTTATATGCATACACACATATATATAATTCTGAAATTAGAAATTTAATTAACTTAATTTAATTAATAAAAAAAGAACTGGAGGAGAGGAACCTGTCGTCATCAAAGAGAAATGCTAAACATTTTAAGGAGATGGAAATAGTCTGCACCCTGACTTATCACCACATTTGTGTACATGCACCAGGTCAACACACATTACCCCACAGATAAGTACAGTTACTTTGATTCAATTAAACATGAATGAATAAGGAATAAACCCTTACCTTGTTATTGAGAAGGTGAAGCACTAATCAGACATTAGGATGACAGGAGCGATGAATGACATACCAGGCTGGTGAGGCTGAGGAACTGATCCTTGTAGACGCAAGCAGATGTTGAAACTCAGAACTTGAGCTGGGTGGGGTAAGACTTAAAGATAAGCCTGAGGGTGGAAAGTAGATATGTCTATGAACTGAAGGAACTATTGAGTGAGAGAAGAGGAAAAGTGATCATCAAATGATCGTGAAGTATAGTATTTGGCTATTTATGTGAAAGGAATAAAAGCCTCAGGTAAAATTTAAACTTAGACACAATATAAGAAAGGATAATCTAGATTGGAAAAATCCCTCTAAGAATGACTCAGAGTTCTGAGATGTCAAAGATCAGTATGGCTTGTTCAGGTGGTTAAATTACTGCTGTAATTTAGACAACCAGAGTATCTGTCAAAAACACAATTAGATACATAAAAAAATAATTGATTCTTTGCCATCAGCTTCCATGCTTCTGTTATTTTACTCATTTGGGATCTAAGGGGACAATGGAGATACGATCATCGGTCTCATCATTTCCCAGAGCACTTCTGAGTTAATTTGATGATATTAAACAACTGATGTGAGGTTCACATTGCAATGTGCTGTAAATCTAGGCTGAAAAGAGCTTCTAGAAGTGTTGGAAATATAGGACTCACTGGGGATCCCAAAGCTCAATATAACAATGTAGATGGTGCAGACAAAAGAGAAAGGGGTAAAAGTGTCATCTCTGGCTCTTTGGTGGAGGAGGTGGTGTAAGGGCTTGATGTGTCTGGAAGGAAAGATAAGAGCAGGTTGTTACAAAGAACTCTGGTATTCTAGAAAGCACCAAAGACAATTCTGACATTAAGGCCATGGCTGGAGCCTGTAGCTTGAGAAACTGCTCACTGCCCAACTCTAGAATGGGTTATGTTGTAGCAGTTTCTTACTTACCATACCTTCACTGAATGAGCCTGAGGAAACGAGTAGTCTTCTGTGAAATATGGTGACCTCACTTTTAAAATGAGGAAAGTAACTTTTCCTTGCTAGGCATTGTGAATTCCCAGTGGAAAGAGGGCATATATACAGTCCAATGCCTGATGCAGAGTAATGGTTTATTAAGTTTATTTGGTTCAAGCAAGAGTTAAAGAGGGCTGCATGTGAATGAGGTACAGTGCCCACTGCCAGCGAGCATTCGTTTTTGCCTTTTATAAACTCTGTTGAGATTCTTTGAGGTCTAAAAATAAAATAAAACAGTCTTTAAATTTTAAGTGGATATGGTCATTATTGGTAGATCCGTTTTCAAGCTGTAACTTGTAGCTGTAAAACCATTTCAAGCTCCGTTCTCTCAATTATTCATTTCTACTAAATTTTAATAAAAGGAATGTAAACACGTAATAGGTCCAATGTCTTGTACCAATTAGATTCTAAAATATTAAAGATGGGCATATTAAGCAGGCTTTTCAAAGGCTGCAAGAGGTTTCAACTTTCCCAATTTCTTAATTCTATCAAAGTATTATTTCCTGTCAGTTACCCATCTGAACCCTTCTGTGTGTTTCAGAACACTGATGAGAGCTAGTTCACAACCATAGGATCACAAATATTCGAAAGGAAATGAGGAACAGTTCTTAAACTTCAGTGCAAACCAGACAAACTATGAGAACACCATCCTGTCATTCCATATAAGCAATGATGATCAATGAGAATGTTGAGCTATCCTGGCCATTCTTTAGGTGATCATTGCCATTTACGCAGACGGCTGGCTTTTGAGTCTGTGTCTCCAGCTATGACTCTGTTCTTTATTCCACACCAACCTGCTCAGTTCCTGATAGGATAGTCCACCATGGTACCACATTAAGTTTGATTAGCAAGCTCTCAAACAGAGAGCTTATTTATTCTTTCCTATAATTTGTTCTATTTCCAGTATGGAAATAAATAGCATGACTTAAGCTCTTGGAGTCATGCTTGTCAGTGCAGCTTTAGTGGGTTTGGGGCATGGCTTGAGTGTGGAGAAAACCTGTTTAGTAGCTACAAAAGTTTGGCCAGGTGTCTCAACCATTGTAGGTGTCATTTATCTCATCTGTTATACTGTTATATGGGATCAGAGTAGCCTGAGTTCACAGATTTGGTATGATAATTAAATATTTTTAAGTGCTTAGATAAGTACCTGGTACATAGGGAAAATAATATAAATGTTTGCTAAATAATTGAATTGTACATAACATTCCAAGAAAGCTATTAAATTTAAACCTTCCTCTATATTTCCATGGCCATCCCTTTAATGTTGATTCAGTCTCCAGAATAATGTAGCTATTTTCATTTTCATAGCGAGGACCTGGCTCAAGTCTTGTTCCTTCCTGTCTGTAGTCCCTATGGCAACCAGAATGACATTTACTGAATTCAGACTGGTCATATTAGTTCCTGATCACAAGCTTTCATTGTGTTGACCAAGCTAATTTAGTTTTTCATGGTCTGGCTCTTGTCTGCATCTCTAGCTGCTTTGCATCCTTCTCATTTCTCGATGTTCTAAGAAATTCAAATGTATTCTGAGCCCTTAAGCTTGTCTCTATTTACTTCCTCCCTTCTGAGGAAATGCCATCTTGTGTCCATTTTCTTTCAGATCTGGTGCAAGCATTCTGCTGCCATGCTATATTCTTTGATTCTTCTATCAAGAAGAATTGCTTACCTTATGTTCTTCTTACATAGATGCCTGTTGAGCAACATTATTCTTTACAACATATGCTGTTGATGTTCACATGTGTAGACACATGTATTTCAATTTTTATTTGAGGAAGGGTCTCACTATGTAGCCAGGACTAACCAGAAATTCATGAGCCTCCTTCTTTAGCTTTATAGTATTGAGATTCTAGGAGTGTGCACAGATGTAATTTTAAGTAAAAAAATTGTTATCTTCCTCTGTCTTTTACATTATCAGATTTAGGCTATATGTTCCACCAGTGGGCCCTGAGTAAATAAAGAAATAATAAGCTGAAGGTATTTTATTGGTCATCAAACCCAACTCAACCCAACTCAGATAGGGGTACAGAGACTGAAGAGATGTTCGTTAACTTGCTTGGGTCACTCAGCCGAACTAGGTTAAAATCTAAACCAACAGTAACTTTCCAGTGTCTCCCAGGCCTTTCATGATCAACTGTAAAACTCTGAATTCTAGGTTGAGGAAGCTAAGTACTCTCTGGCTTTGATCTCCCAGGCTATCCCTAGCCATGAATCCTTTCTCTATACTCTTATACTCCAGATTCCATTTCTGAGGTTGTTATTGTTATATGTATTATCAAACTCTTTCTGGCTGCCTACTCTTTTGACATTAATGGGTCAAGAATGGGCTGGGGCGGTGACCCACTTTTTGAAACGTACATTTGAGAACTCTTAAAAAGGAATTATTTTATACTTAAGAATCTCTTTCCCTTCTTTCTATTTCTCAGTGGTGGAGGATGAGTTACTTGAGAGAGTGGTGAGAAACAAACCACAGAGATGCCCTGCATTCTGCATACCCATCAAAAAGTCACTGGGAAAAGTAAGGTCAATTCTGAACTCTGCCAAGTTCTGCCTTTAGTGCTGCAGCATGAAATGAGGTAATGTACTTTATGAGCTGTGAAGAGCTACAGAAATGTGAGGTGTTTTGGAATTGGTGATTTATAGAACACGGAGACCTCTAGAAATGAGGTGGCCCTCCTACTTCCTCACTTCAAGGAGGGGGCAGTGACGCCTCCAAGGTCATTGCTGAAGGTGGTAAAATGTACCTTGCTTTCTCCCTGTCCCATGGTCTACCTGACATCAAAGGTTTCCTAACATCCCCCAGACCCAAGGGTCATCTGATAGACTAAAACCCTTTCCCTGGTATGTATGTATGTATGTATGTATATATATATATATATATATATATATATATGCCTTCACATAACCATCCTTGTTTATCCAAGACAAAGAACTCTCCTGATCTCACCCAAAACACATCTCTTGGCCAAATTCTGCCTTCACTTCTGAGAAGCCAGAGAATTTGTAAGAAGTAGTTATTTTATGTTCTTAGAGATGAATTTAGTAAGACAGGCTTTAAGTTTGATACAGGGAGTCTATCTGTACAAAGGGTAAGTATCCACTAAGGGAGTTGAAGCCAGAAACTGTGGATATGTCCTATCCTTTACTGTCTTCCAGGAGCAGGTAGAGCTGGTCTGCCAAGATCCAAACTTCCATCCGGTGCTGAGGCTCCTGACCAAGGACAAAGATTCTGTCCTATTGTAGTTTGTATCCTGATCCCATAAAGTGGAGAAGAGTTTGTCTTGTGGCCCCCCAGACACATGCCATGTACACTGAGATTATAGCCATGAAGTGAAGTTTTCTTTAAGTGCTAAAATAGAAGCAAAGCTGTGTATGTATGCACGTGTGTGGGTATGGTGGCAACTGACAAAAATAGATTTGTCATTTAATTGTTCTTATCTCATCCTCTTTTTCTCTCGTTCTACCCATTCAACTTCTTTGATAGTTCCCCATCTTATCTACTCTACAAATCCAATAAAAAACATATATGTCATATATAATTTGTGCTCAGTTTTTGAGCTCAGTATTAGCTAGACAGAATAAAAATAAAGCCTGTTCTTTGCTCAGGTTAGTGGAAAGAGACATCCAGGGAAAGACATCTCTCTTTTTCCTTATTTATACCTCAACTGGTTGAACTTTTCATTGTGTTGCCAACAGTATGAATTCTTCCTTAAGTATGTTTTTTTTCCACCCTTTCACTTATTTCCATGTCTATACACATAATAATAATGTTTCTAACATTTTCACCCAGATCCCTTTGTATGACTTCTGCCAGGAAATAGCTGACACACTCTAACTAGGTCATTAGATTGAATGAAGATTATTTATTAAAGTGTGAATAGGCTGTTTAAAAGGCACACAAAGGTAGTGCAGTGCCCAGAGGAGGGTGGGGCTAGGAAAAGCTGGCTCTGCTTACCATAGTGTGGCATAAATAAAAGAAAAAGGGGCAGATTATACAATTTGGTGAGTAGAAAATAAGATGGAAAATTTCTGGTAGGACTTCTGACCTTCTGTCGAAGACATGGCAACTTGAGGTGATGGCAAGCAAGGGGACTGATCATGACTTTCCTTCTCTATGACCTCTTGATGGACCCTCGAATGCTTCAATACACTAGAAGTCAAGAAGACCTCAACAGTTCCAATAAGGTATATTCTGAGATGGTGGTAGCATGGCTATAGGGGCAAAATAGGAGATAAACATTTTTTTTCTATTAGTGAAGAAGGGTTGTAGTCCTGCAGAGACACACTCAAGATCCTCCTCTCTGGTCCACACCCTGTGCCCATATACATCTTCCCTGTTTTGACCTAGTAACAGAGACGATATGCAACACATAATCATAATTTCATCATCATCATCATCATAGTGTCTGACAATAAGGAAGAAACAGACCAAAATTTGGAATACAATCTCTTCAAATCCAGAGTTCACAGGCCACACTAAGTTCCTGGTCATCATTAGTACATTCACTTAGGGTATTTCCTCCGTGCAGTGTATTCAGGAGAACAAACTCACCTCCGTAGGCACATCTTCAGGTTTGTCTGTTTGGCTGGCATGACTATTCACTTTTGACTTATAAATTTCTCTTGTAGGAAGCATCTCATGGATGGTATCTGATGGGATGTCTCATATTTCTCATTCACAGTAGCCCTGCCTTTGAGGTAGTTACCAATCATATGAATTTAATAATTATGGTTGTTTCTCCATGAGATTATTAGGACTTTGAAATCAGGGACCAAATTGTTATCACTAACATGTCTGTAAAAGTCATAGTTCGCATGAATCAAGGCTCAGCAAACATTGCTTAACTAAACTAGAAGATTGGAAAATGAGGATTTTGTCTGTAGCTAAAAATTATCAAGTATAGGGGAGCAAGGAAGATAAAACACATAATGTTCTTTATTTCTCAATGCTTCAAGAACATTCAGTCCTCAAGATACAGTTGTTTCTGTCCCAGGTATGCTAAACCCAGGCCATGAAATCTCATTGTTATCAGCCACATGGACACCATCTCATTGTAGCTAATAGAAATAAATGTACCATTTAGTACTTTAAATCATGAAGCAACATAACTGCCTTCTATTTGCACTGACCTTCTGTTGCCCTCATTATTTCCTCACTTCGGATGTCTGCGCCTGATCTTGTTGATTCAGCACAAGAGCTTGCATACAAAAGGCAGAGGTGAGGTACAGAGAGGTGAGGGAGTCAGAGAAAAAGAAATCTGGCATCTTGTCAGTAAAAAGAGACTACTGAAGATTCCTCATTCATTGCAGTCACATTACTCTATCATCCTCTTAGTGCATTGTATTGCAAGTGCTTTAAATCTCCTGGATAGATCATGAACACCCTGAGAACTGGCATCAAATTCAATTACCTCTGCATCTTCAGTGCCTGGCCTATAGTATGTGAAGAAGGAGGTATTTGGGAAGTCTGTGTGATTCAGTGACAAATGAATGACAATGCATGGGTGAAGGAAGGATGGACTCTTTGTAATCCCTACCATTGCTTGAAGGGATGAACATGGAGTAAGGATTCTATAAAGTCTATGATTTTATGTTTTTTTGTGTTTGGGGAATCTCCAAAGCAAGAACCTTTCTGTTCTTCAGTTAGTGCGATTCTTTGTTTCCTGAATCACTTGTTCCTTTATTGATTGACAAAACTCACTCTCAGACATGTCTCTATCAGCACTGTATCTGTTTGGCTCCATGTCATAGTTGCACAATTACTTATCTCATAGCTGTAGCTGAGTTTTATTTTGAAATAAACTTAAAATCTCTTTTTCTGGGACTTTACTGCTGTTTTCATATTTAGTCTCCTCCTCCTTCTTGGCCTTCATTTTCAAATCTTCTTTGTACTTACCATTTTGTAGAAAAGGAAGTGAGGATTTGAAGAAACTTGTTTAAAGTTGTAGACAAATAATATTATACAACATTATAAAATGATTCTCTTCTCCCTTTGTCATCCTAACACGAGTCCTAAATTCAACTTGTTATGGTTTAAGTGTGAAATAACGTGCATTGGTTTAGATGTTTGAACACCTGCTCCCAAGATAGTAATACTGTTTGGAAAGGTTATGGAACTATTTGGAGTTGATGCCTTGTTGGTAACAGTGGATCATTGGGGGTAGATCCTGAGGCTTCCTATTTGATCTCTGCTTCCAGACCATGATTATAATACATTTAGACAGCCTTCTGTTCCTGCCATTATGCCTGCTCTGCTTGCTGTGACATCTTCTCCTACATGATAGAGTACATCCCTCTGGAATTTTTTCGTGAACTAAATAAAACACTTAACAGCACTCCATTTGTCAAGGAATTTTATCACAGCAATGAAAACAAGGAGAAACTTAAAAGGACAACCTCATTTAAAGATTCAACAGCTTTCTTTTCTTTTCTTTTTTTTTCTTCCTCTTCTTTTTTTTTTTTTTAAATTGGGGATTTCCTCTGAAAATTGGCAACACCTCTACCTCAAGACCCAGCTATAAAGTCCTCCTATGTGGCCTAGCAAGGCTGCTCAAAGATACCTGATAAGCTAGGGTCAGATCTTGGCCCAAAGATACCTGATAAGCTAGGGTCAGATGGAAGGGGAGGAGGACCTCCCCTTGGACTTGGAAAGGGGCAGGAAAGAAATGAGGAAGGAAGGGTGGGATTGGAAGTGAATGAGGGAGCGGGATACAGCTGGGATACAAAGTTAATAAACTGTAACTGATATTAAAAAATAAAAATGTAATTAAAAAATTAACCTGTTTAAAAAAAAAGGAAAGAAAGAAAGGGAAAAAAAGAAAAGACTCAGCTATACAACTCTGGGGCATATATCCAAATGATGTTACACCATTCAGCAAGGACATTTGCTCCACCATGTTCATAGCAGCTTTACTCGTAATAGCCAGAAGCTGAAAACAATCTAGATGTCCCTCAACTGAAGAATGGATAAAGACTCTATGGTACATGTACACTGTGGAGTACTATTCAGCTATTAAAAACAAGAACATCGTGAACTTTCCAGGCAAATGGATAAATCTGGAAAAGATCACCTTGAATAAGGTAATTTGCAGGCAAATGGACGAATCTGGAAAAGACCATCCTGAGTGAGGTAACCCAGATCCAGAAAGACACACATGCTATATGCTTATAAGCTGCATTGTCTGAACCAGACGATACAGACCCAAAGAAACTAAGTAACAAGGAGGACCCTAAGCAGAATGTAAACACTGGACATGGTTGAAGGGAGTAGACAGGACAAGAGCCTTCCTTAGATGTCCTCTGAAAAACTCCACCCAGAAGAATATCAAAGCAGATGCTGAGGCTCACAGGAAAACTCTGAGCAGAGAGAAGGGAGTCTTATGGAAGAGTGGTGGGGGTGGGGCTGAAGGATAGAAGTACCTGGAGAGGATAAGTTCCACAAAAAGACCAAGAGAGTCAGCAAATCTGGACCTGGGGGGAGGGGCTGTGGAAACTGATGCATCAAGAGAACCCAGGCCTCCTGCTCATATGTAGCCAATAGGAAGCTCAGTGTCCATGTTAGGTCACCTAGTAAGGGGACCAGGGATTGTCTCTGGAGTGAACTCTGTTGTCTGACCTTTGTTCACTCCCACCTCCCACCCCCCCACCCCCATGAGATGCCCTTACCAGGCCACAGAGGAAGGGGAATCAAGCAGTCCTAATGAGACTTGGTAGGCTGGGGTCAGTTGTTAAGGGAGGAAGGCTTCCCCTTTCTGGGGTCTATGGGACAGGGACGGGAGCAGGGAGAAGAGGGAAGGTGGGACTGGGAGGAGATAAGAGAGGGGGCTATGATTGGGATGTAAAATAAGTAAATTAATTTTTAAAAAGAACAGTAATGACAAAAAAAAAAAACTCTAAGCAAACCAATTACAAAATAAAGAACTCTTTGTTCAAGGATGTCTCATCCATAAATTTAGTATGTATATGTGAAACAAATAAAATCTTGTTGCTCTGGTCAAACCAATAGTTGAGGTATTCTGACAGTGACCCAAACACAATGGCTGCTGTGTGTCATCTGGAAAGTGCTCAAATTGTAAATTGTTGATAGAGCAGGTTCCTTGAGTCTTTTCTGCAAGGTTTCCAACCAACAGCTCCCCATGCCCCATCCTGATTGTAGGAGTTTGAACATTCCAGCAGGGAGGAATTACAAGGCTGGGAAGATATACTAACTTGGAGTCAGAAGTTAATTCACAGGTTCAAGGTTAGGATCTCTCATTTACTAAGGGCAATGTGGTAATTTTTCCCCTATTTCGGCCTTGGCTTTTTTAAGAAGTAAAGGCAGCTCAACACCATTAGTGATGAGCAAGCTATTTTGTCTAATGCTAATTTGGGAGATAAAAAATGTTTAAGTGCCACTTATTTTAAAAATCCAAAGTGAAAATAACTGCTGGGCTCTATGGGAAAATCATATTCTTATAACTTATATTGCATCCTTTATTAAATAGGAGACAGGATGATAAACTCAAAAGGTTTCTAATCCACTAAAATCAAATCTTGGCATAAGTGAGAAATGGCAAGCCAGAGACGTGTCTTAATATTCTAATACTGAAGTTGTAAAGCAATTCAACATTCACATTTGTTCGTGTACATTATCTTTATTCATTAAGGAAAAATCCTTCACTGTAGATATAAGTGAAAGAAAGACTTAGAGAAGAAAAGTCAGTTTCTCAAGGTCATCCAATGAGTTTCCTGGGCTTTGATGGAAAAGTAGTTAATTCCAGTTAATGAAAATTTACGAGCCACATGAACAAAGTCAGACATTACAGATGTAAGAACCCAAACCTCTAAATCGTAGTGTTACCACCTTAGGGTTATTTTTGCTTGCTAATCTAAGTGAGCAATGTGCATACTTGTGACGAGTGTGTCTCTTCCTTGTAGGGACTCAGGGAGACTGTCACCCAATCTGTCGCTATGCAGTCTTAAACTTATGACTTTCTCAGTTTACATGCATGCTTGTTACATCCTTTCTCACATCAACAGGACATGCTCATGCAAGATGGCATGGAGAGGTCTAAAAATTACCTACCCATATGTTATTCGTCAGATGTTAATCATATGACCATCTCTGGATTGGGAATTTTACTTTTATTCTCAACAAGAGAAAGAATGTGATAATCTACCTATTTGCTTTTATGAGCACTTGGTGGTCTTGGACCAAACCTTACCAATCTCTCTGTGCTGTATGTGGTTTTTGCATACAGATAATATGCTTTGAACCTCTTCACCACTGTTAGATTGCTCTGCTGCTGTTTATGGGCCTTCTTCATGTTGGTGACACATAGTGTGGTATCTTATTTCATCCCTCCTTTCTGAAAGCATTTTCTTGTTTATTGGCCCAGAAACAAATGGGTTTACCACAGTGCTAAACATGACTTTGCTTCTTTGTACATAAGTAATTGGTTGCAAGAATCAGCATCATTCTGAAATGACCGAAGAGACGCCTCTACAGAAGCCTTCTCTGGGATTTCTCAAATTGTAGTGTTGGAAATAAACTTTGATCCTTGGAGATAGAATGGAGTCAGTGTAACACAAGGCTTGGGCATAAGTGATGGACAAGTTTTTACTTTGCAGAAGAAAAGACTGGGGTTTTAAGAGCAAAAACCTAAGTGTACACTGTGGTATGAGGTATCTAGCGAGAAATAGTCTCTTCCGTTATAGGGTAATTACAATTTATTTTTTAAATTTATTCTTCTCTCATATAATACGTCTCTACTATAGTGTCTTCTCCCTCCAGCTCTCCCAGTTTTCCCATACCTCCCTTCTTCCTTAGATCTCCTGCTCCTCTGCTTCCCTTCAAAAAAAGTACAGGCCTCCCAGAGATAGCACCTAACATGTCATTAGAAGATGCAATAAGACTAGGCATATTGCATCATATGAGGGCTTGATTAAGCAACTCAGTAGGATGGGTCCCAAGAGTAGGCAAAAGAGTCAAAGATACCCCACTCCCACTGTTAGGAATGGAACAAAACAAACCTAAACAACCACAACATATATAGAGAGAGTCCACTGCAGACCCATGCAGGTTCCGTGATTGCTGTTTCAGTCTCTGAGTCCCTATGAGCTCTGCTTAGTTGATTATATTGTCCTTGTTCTCCTGGTGCCATTGACCCTCTGGCTCCTACAATCCTTCTTCCTCAACTTCTTTTGGGTTTTCATGAGCTCCATCTAATATTTGGTTGTGGATCTCTGCATTTGCTCCCAGCAGCTGCTAGAGAAAGATTCATGTGAGAGTAGTGTCAGGCACCAACCTATGTCTATGAGCATAGTGGACTATCATTAGAAATCATTTCATTGACATTGTTGTTTCCACTAGTGTTTGGTTCTACTCTAAGTCTATCAGCCATCCAGCTTTCAGTTCCTGGACATCCAGATAGTGTCAGGCATGCTCCATGGGGTGAGCCTCAAGTTAAATCAGTCATTGGTTGGCCACTCTCACAAGCTCTGAGCCACCAGATCTCTTGCAGGCAGGACAGGTTGTAGGTCGAAGGTTTTGTGGCTGAGTTGGTGTCCCAGACCCAACACTGGAAGCCTTGTTATTTTGGATATACCCTTGAAAGACTAGGGATTTAATGGATATACCTCAACAGAATTAAGGCAATATACAGTAAAGCCACAGCCAGCATCATCCTAAACAGAAAGAAACTCAAGGAATTTTTATTAAAATCAGAAACAAGACAGGGTAGTCAATTATCTCCATATCTGTTCAACATAGTACTTGAAAGCTGTAGCTAGACTAATAACAGCTGAAGGAGAGCAAGAGGATACAGACAGGAAAGGAAGAAATCAAACAATTATCTTCTTTTGCAGATGAAATGATTTTAAACATAAAACATTCTAAAGACTCTACCAAGAAATATTTAGAGTTGATAAACACTTTCATCAGGATGCCAAATTAAACATAAAAATTAGAATATGACATATACCGAGAAAGAAATTGGGAAAATAGTACCTTTCACCATAGCTTAAAAAATGTATTGGGATAGCTAACTAAGCAAGTAAAAGACTTATATTATAAAAGTTTTAAGACATTGAAGAAGACCCTAAAAGATTTCAAGATCTACTATGTTTGTGAATCAGAAAGATTTATATTCTGAAAATGACAATCCCATCAAAAGCCACCTACAAATTCAATGAATCCCTATCAAAATAAAGGGACTCTGGATTTTGTCAAAGGCCTTTTCTGCATCTGAACTTCCAGTACAGGGAACGGGTTATAGCTTGTTGAGTTGTTAGTCAAAAAGGTCCCTCAGAGCTGCTAACCTAATCCAGGGTATTGCCAAGACTACTGGTTGCTCTCCGCTGCTGAGGACAACACTTATTTATGTCATCAAATTGGGAGAAGTCTCCCTGGTACCCAGCTAAAATATTTATTGCTACTGATAAGCATTCTTGATCCTGGAAGGTACTCTGCATGTTACTGGAGGAGAAAGGTAATCATCAATATCATCTAACTACAAACCCAGTGACCTACAACAGTGACATACATGCCTACAAGTTACTGGTACAAAACTGGCACAAATTTTATTGGATTAACCAACGACTTTTTTTTTTTTTTTGAGTGAAGACCTACTGCATGAAATGCAACCCATAAATGACATTACTAAAATGGCTAAAGAACAAGAGACTATAGAGGTTATACAGGGCCAAGTGGGAAAGCCTGCTACTATTAAAAATCTATTTTATATTCTGATAAAGAAACATAGCAAGGACTTCTAATGACATAGTGCTGTACTCATTAGTCAGCATTCCTCAACTTTCGTTGGGAAAGATTTTTTTTTGAAGTAGATGAGAATTAAAAGAGACACACAACCAGACAATGTGAAGAGAATGAGAGGATTTGGAGCACTCATTCCTAAATGGCATGTTTCCATCAAAACCCTCACCTCAAGGCTTAGTGATCTATGTGGAATAGGAGGCAAAAGATCATGGGAGCCAAAGGTGGTGGATGACTCTAAGGAAATAGTATTTTCCAGACATAGAACTGATGTGCACATGAACTTGGAAAGTTTCCTGGGAAAAGCAAAAGTAGTTTTTTCCAACACAATTTCACGTGGTAAATCAACTACACTACAGAGCAGGCCCATGCCCAGGAGCTCTGTTTTTTCTTTTTGTTTGTTTCTTTAGTTGGTTGGTTGGTTTTGGCGGTGGGGGGTGGGTGTTCATTTTGGCTATTTTTTTTTGTCTTAGTGTTTTTTTCTTAAGTTATTCACTTGTTTGCTTATTATTACTTTTCTTTTCTTTCTTACTTTTTCTTTTCTTTTCTTTTTTTTTTTTTAGACAGAGTTTTCTTGTAGCCTTGGGTGTCCTGGACTTACTTTATAGACCATGATAGTCTTGAGCTCACAGGATCTGCCTGCCTCTTCCTTCTTGAATGGTTCGACCCCCTCCCCCCCCCCCGAGGGAGGAGCAGCTTTGGTAGGCTGCAGAAGAGGACATTGCAGCCAGTCCTGAAGAGACCTGATAAGCTAGGGTCAGATGGAAGGGGAGGAGGTCCTCCCCTATCAGTGGACATGAAAAGGGGCAGGGAGGAGATTAGGAAGGGAGGGTGGGATTGGGAGGGAATGTGGGAGGGGGCTATGGCTGGGATACAAAATAAATAACCAGTGATTAATATAAAAAATAAAAATAAATAAATAAATAAATAAAAACAAAAGACAATAAAAGAGAATTAAAGGTATATGGCACCACACCCAGCTTTACTACTATTTCTTAACAAAATAAAATATAATGAAGTATAGAATATACTTCATTATACATCATTCTATACTTCTATAATAAAGTATAGAATATATAATGAACATAGAAGTTGAACAAGACAAACTAACAGAAAGAAAAAGGCCCCAAGAGAAGGCATTAGAATTGGGAGACACATTCACTCATACACTCAGGAGTCCCATTAAAAAAGTAAACTGAAAGCTATAATATATACGCAGAGGACCTGGTGTAGATCCATGTTGGCTCTGTGCTTACTGCTTCAGTTTCTTTGAGTTCATACAAGCTTTTCTCAGGTGGCTTGGAGTGAAATGGGGTTGATGGAAGGAATATGGTTAGAAATAACTAGAATTGAGGGGCATTTGAAGGGTTGTAGGGAAACCTAGTGCCCTGGAAATGTCTTAAAATATATCCTAATGAAATCTCCAAATAGTGAGGAAGATGGAGTCCCAGTGGACCATCTTTGGCCACCAAATGCAGCTCCCAGTACTGAAACTGGGCTACATCCAATGGAATTGTTGACAAAATGGGTCCCATGGAAATCCCCATACAACCCAGTTAGTGGCCAAGATAATAGGTTACTTTCTATAAATATACCACAAGACCCCATCTCTGAAAACCGCACTCATACAACTCATCAAACATGGAAATGTTGAGCTGGTATCTACAGAAGACCTTCACTCCCATCTTCTAGTGTCTTTTGTGGAAGAAGGTGCTCTACAGGTTTCCAAAGATAAAGATAAATACCAATCCAGTCCCTCAACCTTTGACCTACAATCTTTCCTGTCTGAAAAATATGATAGGGCAACTTTGACATAAAACTTGTGGGAATAACAATAACAACAACAAAAGGTGTGTGATTTGTCTTAATCCCCAATCTACGAGATGGAACCTATATCCAATACTGCTTGAGGCAAGATATTCTATAGACCTAGGGTAAAACTAAATACTAAAAACTAAATATAAAAAAATGTTATAATCAAATGACTCCAATGATATTGTTTTATACTCATAGCTAGTGCCTTATTCAAACATCATAAGAGAAGTTTCCTCCTGCAATAGATGGGAACATATAAAGAGACCCACAGCCAGGAATTACACACAATACACAGAGAGAGAGAGAGAGAGACAGAGACAGAGAGACAGAGACAGAGAGAAAGAGAACAGACAGACAGAGATAGAGACAGAAAGAAAGAGAGACTTTGGAACACTCATGCCTAAATGGGATTTCTCCATCAAATCTCTTTTTGGTCCCCTTAGAAGAGGAGATGGAAAAAGCGTAAGGCCCAGAGAGGATAGAGGACACCAGAAAAACAAAATTTTGTTTTGATTTTTAATTTTTGTGGTGTTTTGTTACACACACACACATACACACACACACAGACACACACACACACAGAAATGATCATGATGATGTGGGATGGGCATGGATGTGAAAAAGATCTCGGGGGAGCTAGGGAGGAAAACATCAGAATCAAAATACATTGTCTGAAAAAGTTTTGAATAAATGATAAAAAAACAGGTTTTGAGAACAAAAGATGAGTCAAATCTTTATGAATATATCTCAGATTTCAACTCCTCAAAGCCCGCTCCTAACAACCCATTCCTGAAGTTTGATGGCCCAACACTGTCTTAGTCTGTTTCAGCTACTGTACTAGAGACCTTGTGCAGATTTCAAACAACAGAAACTTATTTCTTGTAGGTCTGGAAGTTCTTAAATCCAAGATCAAATTGCTTGAAAATGTGGTGCCTGGTGAGGGCATGCTCTGCTTTTCACAGACTCTCTGAGTAACTATAACTGGAGTAAGGCATCTCTCTTGGGCTGAATGAAAGTCCTGCTTAGAATGGCCCTGATGACCTGTGACATCCTGTCACAGGGTGCTTACATGTGGGCTGAGGCTAGAAAAATACTTACTTCTTAAGTGCTCCTTCCTTTTCGAAGCCACTTGGGTGATGCATTTCTGAGGGCTAAATGACTCCATTATGCACAAACTTAGAAGCTCCGTTCTTTAGGACTTTGGTTTCCTCATTTGTGAAACTAGCAAGCAGTGAGGATTATTTTACATTAGTTTGTGAAAAACATCTAGCATGGAGGCAGGAATTTACTAACTGTTAGCTTATCCTTCGAGCTTTCTTGCCTTGCCTTGAATATGGGGCTCTGAGCAGGTAATGGCGGCTTCAGACAAGAGTTGTAGAAGCGGAGTCCTGAAACTACCCCTCACCCCCACCCTCTCTGCATAGGTCCCTCTACCTCTGTTCTTTTGTGTGTATTGCTGGGTCCTTATGTTATTCCTCAACCTTCTGTACCCTTTTCTCTCCCTTCCTCCCACCAGCCCTAGCTGCTGTTGTGGTTGCTGTTCTGATGCAATTGATTTTTGCTGTATAAAAGATTGCTCAATTCATTTTCTCCACTGTAGCTCCACACTGTACCTCAGGATAGGCCTCCTGATGACTGAAGTGATTATCTGGGCTGCCTCCCTGTAAAGGCTGCAGCGCAGTCCCTCTGGTAAGACAGTGAAGGTGAAAGTGATTCATCATTACTCTGAAGTTAAATGGGAAGCAGTGGACCCAGTCTCACTCATCTCCCTACCCTAGCACAAGACCTGGTACCAAGTTGGTGCAGATAGCATTTGCTGAAATTAAATGCATATCTTCTCTTAGCTTCCGAGCATTCTAGCCTCACCCGGTAAGTTATCCTCGACTTCCGGTTGCCTGTTAACACTGGCTTGCCATCCCTGCTGCATACTAGAATTGCTTGGAGCTCTTACAAACACATTTATGGGCAGGCTTTCCCCCGGATCAGTTAAGTTCAGGACTCTTATTGATATGGACTGTACACTGTTTCCCACTGCACAGGTGGTTTAGAGAGCAAGTTTAGTCTCCGTCAGACAGCTTGTCAACTGCTCCGTGTGTTACCTCTCACCCCCCTCCTACCCCAGCTCCTTCCACTTCATTCCATCCTCCAACGACCACAGCATTCTTCTTTCCCTGAGTGCAGCCATGCAGAAGTTCATGCGGCCTGTCCTTCAGTGAGAACTTCCCAGAAGCTTTCCTCTAGGTAACCCCCCCCCCCGCCCCCTCGTCACTTTGCGTGATGCACACAAAACAAAACCTTCTCTGGGATTCTTCTTTCCTCTGTATTTTAAAATGGTCACTGCTTCAGAATCCCAACCCTGTTCTCTGTGCTTCTTGATAAACGGACTCATCCTCATATTGCTCATTTCTTCTCTGTTGTCCTAGATTTACCCCGTTTTCCATCCAGACCAGCCTGCCCTGTCTGGCACCCGAGGCAGAGTTTTTCTAAGCCTTGCATCCAACAACGTTTCTTAGACACAGGGAGCTTGAGTCTGTTTTGGCTGCAAGCCATGATGCCGTGAGCTAATCACAGTCCCCCTCTCACCTGGCTTATACGTCGACAGTGATTGTGACTTTGCGTCATCTCTAGGCAAGGTATCTGAATACAATTTTTACTTGCTATCAGTGACCAGTTTTTACTAAATATTTCTTATATGCCGTAGTTGGGAGCTTCACTGCATTGTCTCACATAGTCCTGTAACTGTGGATCATTTGAGGGTTAGTGACAGTAAATAAATTATTAAAGGTAAATCAGGTAGCATGAGGCAAGGCAAGGATCTCCACTGAGGGTTTCAGTCTTCAAAGTCCACATCTGAGGCGTGGATGATACTTTAATGTTCTTCCTGTCTGCATCTTGTTTTTTCAGTCTGCTATTAAATATTGGTGTTGTGTCATAATTTATCAGTTGATGTGTCTTCTATACCCTCATTAAATTATGACCTTCTCAAGGACAAAAAAAATGAAATGTTTAAGTCTATAGTCTTAGCACTTAGCAAATTGCCTGGCACATAACAGAGGCTCAATAAATGCTTGTGGGCTGAATAAATAAAGGGTAACAAAAGCCCTGAGAAAGGCTGTGGAGAAAATGAGACAGAAAAATCTAGACCACAGTCTGACCCAAACATCCACTTCCCCGTAGCTTCCATTACTGCAGTCTTTGCTAGACAGGGAGGCAGATGGGTGGAGGAGAATGGGCAGCCAGCCGGTGAATGGCTTTCCCTTGTTCTCTTGAATTCCATCGTCTGTCCTGTCCTATCACCCAGCAGCAAGAGAACATTTGTTCCCTGAAGGGCCGGCACTGTGCCAACAGCAGGTGGTGGCTTGTCCACTGGGAGGGAGGGAGGCAGCAGCCAGGAGCACTGATGTGTGCCTTGGACAAGATGCTGCAAGTCTGCTTGTGGCCCAGTGGGCACAGCAGCTGGTTGCAGGTCCATTCTGTAACCATTAAAAAAACCAGCCACTGCCACTTTCATGATAACAAATTAAAACATCACACAAAGTCATGCTGGTTTCATAAAGCAAAAGGAACAAAAGACAAAAATCACAACTTCAAACCCCACTCAGAAGCCCTGAACTTGGGTCATAAGTTGGCTTGTCTATGAAATGGATAAATTTCCAGGTAACTACAGAAAACTGTTATGGTGTTTTTTTGGGATTTTTTTACAGAAAAGAAAAGAAAAGAAAAAAAAAAAAAGCAATTCACTGACAATCACCACCATACACTGATTTTGGTACAAGCTGATGAGGAGGGCAGAGGTGGTACATTGTCTTGTTGGATCACTAGAAGTTCAGTGTGAGGACTGAGCCAATTCACCATATCAGCATTCATGACTGTCAGGGTAAGTCAGGTTTGATGGTAGCGAGAGCTGATGATCCTCATAGCTCATCTTTTAATAACATGATAAACAAAGTACCTAGCAGTTTTGACCTGTTTAGAGTGGGCAGGCCAGTGCCTTCCCGAGGACGTGAGGTGCTTGCCTGTGTCCATTGTCCTCTCAGTGACAGTATTCTTCCTTCCTACCAAAGTATCACCAAAAGCAGAACAACTGTGTGTGTGTGCACATGTGCGTTTGTTTATTTGCTCATACGTTCGTTGGTGTGTAAGTGGATGTATGGGGTGTGTGTGTGAATGTTTGTGTATGTGCCTGTGCATGTTTGCCCAAATTTTAGACATGGCTACAGTGATTATAACACAGCAAGAACCAACTTCAAATGAACATTGAATTACCAGAAGTCTCAAACACCGCAGGCCTCCAACTGTGGGGAATTGCTACTTGCTATTTCATGTTTGGATCCCTGCAGACCCACTTCATTAACAATGGCTCCAAATGTGCTAGACTTCAGGTGCAGAGCTCTATTTTTTTTTTCTATAAGTTCTTACCCATCTAGAGCAATACAAGAAGGCTTACTGTATGTAAAGTTCTTATTTTTGCAAATAATAACCTCTGTATTTCATTCTAAAAGATGAGAATCTCTTTTATTATACCTCTTGGCTATGAAATCTGTCTAAGTAGGTCTGATATCAAACCATGAGTACCAGCTGTTATTTTAATGTCTCTGCGAAAATATAACTGCCCTGAGCAGAGGAAAATTGGGGTCTTCTGGCTGTTTTCGCTGGGCGTCTGTAAGCCCGCCTAAGCTCTGCTCTGAGCAGTGTGTGTGGAGCAGGAAGGTAGCACGGAGGTTGTCAAGCACCGCATGTGGCAGCCTCATACTGCTTTTCTTAGAGGGGCCTGGGAGTACAGCACACACACTGAACCTTCAGCCATCTGTGCAGCAGCTGGAGCAGTAAGAGAGGGTGGGACTGGTAGTGCGGCTCTGGGTCCATCATGTGCTTAGTAGACAGGTGAAGGAAAACTGCCTGATGGCATAAAGGCCCTCTCCCTTCTGTACTCGAAATCATTCTAAATATATGAGGTTAGTTTTGAGGAATCCTTGATGCATCCAAACAAGTTCTTTAGTACAACAGTCAGAATCATGTTTCCTCTACCTTGTAATTTTCCAGGAAGACGGGCAGAATCTCTATCATTTATTGGAAGTTCAAGGTGCTAGGAGAGCAAATGAACAAATGTTATTCCTATACTATAGAATTCTTCCTTTAAATATCCACCCCCAAACACACACACAACTTGGTGAATTCCTATTTTTTTTCTTCTAAATCATTTAGTTCTTGGCTTTGTAGATCTGTGTCAGTAAAAGTCATCAGAGCTATGTCTGTCCTCTACATTGTGGTCCTGGTACAATTGCATTCCTTAAGTTACAGTGCATAGTATTTATTATCATCGTTGCAGGTATAACCAGTTGTTTAGCTTTTTATCTTTCTCCAAACTTTAAGCCTCTAAGGGGGTACCATGTTGGTGTGAACAAAACAGACATCTGTCACCTAAAGCAGAGTAGGAATTATGGTAGACATGCAATACCTTTCATCAAACTCATTTACTCTTCTTTATGGGACTGGGGCAGGCTACATTTCCTAGACTCCTCTTCTTCTAAGTACAGATGTTTGATGGATTCCCAACCAGGCTGAATGTGACTGCATGTAATAGGTGCATCTTCTCAGCCTTATCCTTTCTTATCTCCCATGTTCTTACACATTCTTTCTTTCTTTTACTGGCTTGTGGAAAACGAATAGAGATTACAAAAACCACACACTGAATGTGGTATAGACATGAATACAGGAGACCTGGACCCCTCAGTCATCTCTTAAAATAAATCCACCGCCAATAATGCTTTGTTTTGGAGAATAAAATGCTTGTATAGATTATGTGCGAAAGAGATGTTATTGTTATTATTACATTTGAGTTTTTATATATTTTTGAATTGGCTTGTTGCAATGGCTAGTGTTATCTCCATTCATGCTATACTCATTTTTTTTAAATAGATGAAATTAAAAATAACACCCAAAACTCACAAGCATAAAACACATTTCAGGACAAGCCAATGAAGAGAGCAGAGATGAGGCTTATTTGGTTACTGGAAGAAGTTTAGTGTTATGACTGAGCCACATCGCCATATCCTTCAGTCATAGCTGTCAGGGCAAACAGGTTTGATAGCAGTGAGAACTTACCAGGTATCAGTGTTATATATTGTGTCATTAGAGATATGGTGAGGTCTCCCATATTAAAGTAATATTTAAGGTGCTAATAGACAAAGGACCCCTTGAGTAAGAACAAGTGAGCATCTCTGCTACCTAACTTCCTACTGAATCCTTTCAAGAAATCCTTCACATTGACATCAATATACTTGTTTTGCCTTTGTAGCCATAAAATCACCCCCTTTTCTAAGACCCCCTTTCCTAAGATAGACAAGCAGTGTCTGCCGTTCTGTGGAAAAGGGAATAAACACAGATATGATTTTTCTGTGTTAAACTAATAGCACCCACTTCTCTATGTGGTCAAACATTTTCTGGTTGAAGATCTTTCAGCAACTTGTCTCCATATGGTCCTCTGTTCTTTCTTGTGTCATTGAAAAACCAACATTTAGTTATTTTGTTATGTTGTGTTAAAACACCATGACCAAGGCAACTTATACAAAAAGTTTAATTTGTCTTACAGTTCCAGAGGGTTAGTGTTTATGATGGCAGAGCGATGGATCAGGTGACAGAAGCAGCAGCTGAGAGCCCACATCTCGGTTTCCAAGCAGAAGGTAGAGAGAGCTAACACAAAACTTCAGCAGTATTTTGAAACTTCAGAGCTAGCCCCCAGTGATGAACTTGGCAAAGTGACACAGTGAGCACCAGGCTTCTTAGAGCATTGCTCACAGCCATACTGAGCTGCTCCTTTCAAAATATGCATAGGAGACTTTTGTCATCGGAATGGGGTCCAAATATGATGACTTTCTTTTCCCTGTCAAGTGATATAGTCACAGTTGTAGGAACCTTCAGGAGACATATTTCAAAATTAAATGTAGCGGTTTAATGAAGCTGTTAGTGCCCCAGTCTTCACCGTTCAATTGGTCTGATGGAGGTGGCATTTGTCACACCTACATAAAACAGACTTGAAATTTCACCAGAGAGGGAGAGTAAGTCAGGAAACTATTTCAACCAGGCAGATACCTTTGAAAGCGGAGATAAGGTGTTTAAGGTGCAGAAAGGGGTCAGATCTTGTTGGTATTTATAAATACCAACAGAATTCCATTCATCATCCACACAGCTGAAATATCTGTAGAGGTTGAATCAGATAAATAACAAGAGTTCTAAGCTGAGGAAAAATTCCCCAATCTACAGTCATCCAAGAACCTAAAGAGGTGGGGAGAAATATTTCTACATATGGGTGTGATGGTAACAGGAAGAAACTGATAGGAATAAAAGGTGTCAGTATGTACTGGTCATCACCGGTAAACCAGCCACTTCCAAGGGAAGGTAAGGCCTTTGCAGTTAGATAGACAAGCAGTGTCTGCCATTCTGTGGAAAAGGGAATAAACACCAATATGATTTTTCTGTGTTAAATTAATAACACCCGCTTCTCTATGTGGTCAAACATTTTCTGGTTGAAGAGCATAATTTAGGGTAATGATATAAATTGGATACTGCTGAGTAAACTTATCTACTCTAGACTGAAGTTTGAGCAACATTCTCAATTATTGGGCACCGAGACCCCCAAGAACAGTTGATGTTTGTTTGTGGACTAAAGCCTCTTTCTCAAAAGCTGGCTTTTGAGAAACCATAGCTCTCTTCAAGGTGTGCTTGCTTGTTCTGTTCCATTGCAGTACATGGCTCTAACCAAGAGGATGCCAGTAGCATGATCCTGGGCTTTTCTGTTAACTCAAACAATCTGCTTTTTCTGTGTTTCATAAATCACAGAGTCTCAAGTATTCTGTTATAGTAAAAATCAGGTTAGGACACATGGACTCTGACATCACTATGAATTTAAATATAGAATTTACTACATATTAGCAGGGGAAGATTGAAGCAGTAAATTAGATTTTCTAGGCCTCAACTTCATTACTGGCGAGGTTAGAGGAAGGAAATTGTATTAAGCATGTTCTGTTGGTTAATTTTTGTCAACTTGACAGAAACTTAAGTCACCTGGAGAGAAGGAACCTCAGTTGAGGAAGTGCTTCCACCGGATTGGCCTGTGGGCATATCAATGGAATATTTTCTTAATTAATGATTTGTGTGGGAAAGCTCAGCCCACTGCGGGAAATGCCATCTTTGAGTACCCGCTAAGTTTTGAATTGTATAAGAAAGCAAATTGAACAAAGTCATGGAAAGCTAGCGGCTAAGCAAAGTTCCCGCATCAGTTCTCTGCATCAGTTCCTGCCATGGCAACTCCCAGGGATGTAAAGGAATGATGAAACAAGCCCTTTCTTTCTCCAAGTTAATGTTGGTCAGTGTTTTATTACAGCAGCCATGAAGCAAGTGAGGACAGAAGCTGGTGGCAGAGACTGGAATATTTTTGTGATGTATCTGTCCATGTTGATTTTAGAAAGGGTTAGGGTCGGATTTTTGGAGTGAGGGTTAGAAAATTCCACTGAGTGTTCATATCTTAATGAACTATTTTGAGAGTGTGCAGGTTAGATTTTATGCCTGCCTGACACAAGGTAGAATCATGTGGGAAAGAGAAATCTTAATCCAGAAAACACCTCCATAGGAACATCCTGTGGGTAAGTCTGTAGACTATGTTATTGCTCGGTAACAGATAAAGGAGGGCCCGGCCCGTTGTGGGTGGTGCCACCCCTGGGCAGACGATCCGGGAATGGATAAGAAAGGAAAGTGAGTAAATCATCAAGAGTCAACAACAGTCCTCCATGGCCTGCATTGTCTCCTGCTCCTGGCTCCTGTTGTGTTTGAGTTCCTATCCAGACTGACTTTGATGAAGAACTGTGATACAGAAGTGTAAGTGAAATAAACCCTGTCCTCCCTTAGTTGCTTTTGGTCATGACACTTCATCACAGCAATAGAAACTCTAACTGGTATAGGGAACTTGGGAAATAATACATGCGAAGTTTTAGAGGAAAATTTGAGAATCACTGAAAGATTCTGCCAGTCATGTGCTATTTTGATTTAAGAATCTGTACTTTCTGATCAGACAGGGCTCAAGAATGATTAAAGTTCACATTCACACTCATTTACCTGTCTGTCCTTCCATGTCTGCCTGCTTTTTAATACAACCCTGGGCTACCTGTTGAGCGTTGGTACAGCTCACATCATTCATTAATCAAGAAAATGCCCAAAAGACATGGTCCACAGGAAATTCCTCAGCTGGGGTTCCCTCTTCCCAGATGAGTCTAGTTCACATCACATAAACAATAATAAAATTAATCATAACAATTAATCCCTTGTCAACTTGATGCATTATTCTGAATCTCAAATCTGAACATGCAGATCCCCAAGTAGGGCCACACTTTCCTCTCTGCTCTGGAAGGAACCTGTGGACACAGCATTCAAAACCTTCATGATTACCCCACTCCCCTGTGATCCCACTTTGCAACCGTGACACACACAGACCAAACAAAAACTGCATTTTTTTATTTCAACTTCTTTATTTCTCAAACTATGCCTTGAGAGCTGGAGTAAAGAGAAGGGAAGGGGTGGGACCAGGCCCTGCTTCCACTTTAGTGGTCAGGTAACTGTGGAAAAGAAAATCTCAGCTTTCATGTCTGGAAACGCTTGTGAGTGTAGGTCCTTTTCACATGTTCAGGCCCGAATGGTAGCTGACCTCTCTGGGAGATGTTTACAATTGAAGGAATTGACAGGTTTCCAAAAGAAGAATTTTATTATAAATAATAAGATTTTATTATAAATTTTTATAAATAATAAAATTATAATAATAAAAATTATTATAAATAATAAAATAATATATTTACAATGGCTAATGGGAAAAGTCAATAGTATTAGTATAATTCTGAGGCAATGTTACTATTTATGAATGTAAAATTAAGACAAGTTTGAGGGGGTTACAATATTTTTTTTTAAATCAGCAATAATTGACTTGAGAATTACACCACTCATTTACTGTCTAAAGTGTTGCTTTTTTTTTTTTTTCAGTAGAAAAACAAGTTTTGGCTAAAGTATTTAAGTCCCAAGAGAAGAGCAGGAATTTCCATTTTTGAGAGGAAGATAGATGGATTTTAAGAGTATGCTGTATTGGAACGGGCTATTAACATAGTCGGTGCCGATTGGAGATAACTCTGTCCTACTTGGAAACATCCAGAAAAATTCACTTCAAGTCAGTAAAAACCCAAACACTGTCCAGATACAGCGACTTGGAGCGCCCCACGAAGTCTCCAACTCTCTTACCTTTTATTATCCATCACAGAATTTCTCTGCTCTCTGACTGGGAACACAAATGGGTCCAAAGGACAGTGGGTCTTGTTGCCTGCTCAAGCAGAGCCACGTGTGTGATAGTCGAGGACCCGGCTGATCAGAGGCAGGAGGCAGACACAGGGCATCTCCTCAATGGCCTCGCAGATCCTGCCTGCTGAGTTCCTTTTCTGCATCATTATCTTCTAAAAGCACTTACTCGAATCTCTTTATGAGTGTTTCGTTGCTGCACTGGTCACAGTGAGGGGAACAGATGTGGTACGCCAACCTCCAGGGGTTTGCAGTCCCAGGCAGCAGGACAGACAGTGTGAGCACAGATGAGCGCTCAGGCATAACCTGCAAGCCACGACACAGGTACAGCACTGGAAGGAAGGCAGCAGCCTTCCCTCTGTGTAACGATGGTTCTTCCACAGGGTTCCCTCGGGGCTCCTTACCAGCCAGCGTCTTTGTGCATTCTAATAGGTTTTGATGTACAAGAGTGCTTTGAAAATAACTTTAAGCGCGGACCTACTTACTGCACGCAGCTTGTGAAGCTGGTACACGTAGATGGGGACAATATGGAACAGGACACTAGGGTTGGGAATTTGTATTTACATTATAGCAATCTGAGGAGCTCTTGTTGTGCGTAAGTACCAATAAAAAATGTGCCACGCTGTATTTAGCATAACACTTAGCATGTGATAGCTGGACAAGGAACGTTTATTAAATGAATGACTAAATTAAAGGCAAAATACTGAGATAAGACAGATAAGACTCACTTGCATTTTTTTCTATTTTATCTCCTCTAATGTCTCATTTTCCCTTTCTTTATTTTACTCCCCCCTCATTCCTCCTTACACTTATTATTTTTGATTTTGAACTATTTGGTATGTGGTATAAAGTGAACATTGATTTATTTCCCCAAAGTAATAAATTAGTTAGTTATTAAATGGTACCTTTTTGCATACTATTTTAATATTGGTAAGTGAAATAGCTTATAATCAAGGGGGTTAAAAAGAAAGACCCTGATGAAAGTATAATTACTTTGCACTATATGATGATATATGATGCATTTATGTTACTACACACACACACACACGTATAATGTGTTTGTGTTGCTATAGATAGCAGTAGATACGATTTGAATTTCATTTTGGCTGATACTCTGAAATTCTAGACTCAGACTACGACTTTATTTAGAAGCATGATGTCATTATGCTGGGTGCTGAGCCAATGTAGCAGGTTTCCATATAAAAAGAAAATATGAGCCTAAAGACAAGGTTCAGTTATTAAGAGTGTTTGCTGCTCCTGCAAAGGCTCCCTGTTTGCTTTTAGTACTCACTGCCTGTAACTCCAGCTCCAGAGATTGGCCTCTGGTTTTTGAAGCCACAAGACACATACAGGCTGTATACCAAAACACGTAGGAAAACACACACTTACTATTTCAAATTAGAAGAAAGAAGATGATATTTAACCACATATATATACAGACGGAAGATGACTCAAAGGTAGAGGGAGAAGACAGCCTTCTACATTTCAAACGAAGGAGACTCAGAAGAAACCAAGTCTGCTGGTTTCTTTGGCCTAAAAGTAACAGTCTCCAGAAAGAAGAGAAAATAGATTATAGTGTTGAAGCCACCCAATATTTAGTAACTTGCCACAGCAAATATTAAAAAAATCAACATTTCTAAGAAGAACTTTTCATGTTATGACTTGTATGATATTTATTATTCTGACCCATTCCACCATGCATCCAATCCAATTATTTTATTGTTTCTAATGTGTAACATAGGTGTCAGTTTTAAGCAAATATATGAAAAATATACCAAAGGTCTGGTTGTGGGGTTTGGAATTACTGTATTTTTTTTCTTTGTATCGTTTGACATCTTCTAAGGTTTCTGGAGGAAGCATGAGTCATCCTTCAAAGTAGGGAAAGGAACAATTTAGACTCCACACAGAGGTCTCACCATGTTTCTAAACGGCTGCCTGTGACTTGAGAAATGAAAGCTTTGTACATAGTTGAGTTTTGCTTTTTATAAAGTTCTTAATTAATGCAATCGTGGCTAGTTGTGTAAAAATTCTTGGGTTTGAAAATTCTGGCATGTTTGTATGAGGCCCTGCCCCTTGGCTTTTGATGGCAAAGTCACAATGGGAGGCATTGTTCATAGACAGAGGCAGAGCTCAGCCTTCTATTCCTGTCACTAACAGTATAATTTGAAGCTGCTATTTTTTTTTTCTTTAGCCTTTTCTAATTTCCACACCAGCACTTATTGTATTCATTAGGATTGGTTTAGAAATGCAAGTCATATAATTAGATTTGAAAATATGCTATCGATTTAGCTTTCCATTATGATGTTATCACATGCACAAAAGAAGTCATTGGGTACAGTTGTTATGATTGCAACCACAGAAGAGATGCATTATATGAGATGTGGGTTCCAGTGACCTGTGCAGTGTTTATTAGAAGAAGGGTTAATTTGTTTCTATTAAAGCTGCATATGACATATATTCATAAATGCTTATAGGATAATAATTGCAATTGAAGCTTTAGTAGATGAGAGGTTTCTAAGAAGTCATTTAAGTACTAATCAACCAATCAATAAAATATTCTATTTTTATCTCTGCACTGTATACAAATGCATGCTCAAACTTGCAAAAGTCAGCTTTTCCTAGTGGCAAGGAGGCTGGAAGGGTAAAGCACATCGCTTTATTCAGTCAGATAGAGGTGGGATCAAGTCAGTGATAGTCTTTTACGATAGAAGGTGGGTCACTAGTACACACCTACACAAAAGGAATTTTCACAGATACTTTCCTCACTTCCCATAAAGATTAACGGCCAAAAACTGAAAAGATTTTTGTTCCCTTCATCTACCACCTAAAATGAAGTTTTGTTTTTCTTTTTGTTATTTTGGGCAAACTATTTGTTGCTTCTGAGTCTTAGTTTTCTTACTTGACAGGCAAAGTTAATAGGATTCTCAAGGAGGACAATTTAAATGACTGAGTAAATTAATATTTACATTAACACAGAATCATGTGTCTAACACATAGCAGGTACACAGTAAATGTTCCCACTCCATCCACACTTATCGAGATCAACTCTACTAGTGGAAAGGGCTGAAGGAATGCTGCTGATATTCCTCACTCTTGCTAATACAAGTAAGGAAGATAAACCACAATTACTCATATTCAAATATATTGTTCAGTAGAATAATCTAGAAATGAGCTTGTAAAGACAAATTTACAATTACTTTACTTGCTTGGTTTTAATAATCTATAAGTAGACTTTCTTTCTTTCTTCATTATTATTATCTATTACAATTTATTAACTTTTTATCATGGCTGTAGCTTCCTCCATCATCTCTCCTCCTGGTCCTACCCTCCCTCCATCTCCTCCCCCTCACCCTCGTCACCGCTATGTCCCTTACCCTAGTAAGAGGAACAGGGACATATAAGTTCTTTTTATTATTTTTTATTAATTACACTTTATTCACTTTGTATCCCCCCATAAGTCCTTCCCTTCTCCCCTCCCGATCCCACCCTCCCTCTTCCTTCTTCACACATGCTTCTCCCCAAGTCCACTGATAGGGGAGGTCCTCCACTCCTTCCTTCTGATCTTAGTCTATCAGATCTCATCAGGAGTGGCTGCATTGTCATCTTCTGTGGCCTGGTAAGGCTACTCCCCCCTCAGCGGGAGGTGATCAAAGAGCAGGTCCATCAGATTATGACAGAGGCAGTCCCTCTTCCCATTACTATGGGACCCACTTGGACACTAAACTGCCATGGCCTACATCTGTTCAGGGGTTCTAGGTTATTTCCATGCCTGGTACTTGGTTGGAGTATGAGTCTCTGGGAAGACCCCTGTGTTCAAATTTTCTGGTTCTGTTGCTCTCCTTGTGGAGTTCTTGTCCTCTCCAGATCTTACTATTTCCCACTTCTTACATAAGATTCCATGCACATTGCCCAACAGTTGGCCTTAAATCTCAGCGTCTGCTGTGATAGTCTGCAGGGCAGAGCCTTTCAGAGGCCCTCTGTGGCAGGTTCCTAGGTTGTTTCCTGGTTTGTGTTTGTTTGTTTGTTTGTTTTTCTTCTTCTGATGTCCTTCTTCTTTGCCTTTCGGGATGGAGATGGAGCATTTTATTCAGGGCCCTCTCTCTTGATTAGTTTCTTTAGATGTACAGATTTTAGTAGGTTTTCCTATATTGCATGTCTATATAAGTATGTACCGTGTGTGTCTTTCTGCTTCTGGGACAGCTCACTCAGGATGATCCTTTCCAGGTCCCACCATTTACCTGCAAATTTCATGATTTCCTTATTTGTCATTGCTGAATAATATTCCATTGTGTAGATGTACCACAATTTCTGCATCCATTCTTCAGTTGAGGGGCATCTGGGCTATTTATTACACATATTGTATGCTGTAGAATATGCAGTAGAAACATACAGATGCTACTTAATTGTGTGGCTTTTGTTTTTGTTTGTTTGTTTGCTTGCTTGTTCTTGAGGCAGGGTTTCTCAGTTCATCCTTGACTGTTCTGGACGTACTTTGTACATCAGGCTGGCCTAGAACTCATGGAGATACACCTGCTTCTGCTTCCCTGAGTGTCAGGATTACAGGAGTGAGCCAACACAACCAGATTGTTGCTTAAATTTTTAAACTATATTTACAGTAGCATCATTTGAGAAGTGTCCTTAATGATGAGTACAGTTTCCAAGAATAGTATTGAAGAGGTTCACAAGGTTGAACAGAGAGCAATACTGGCTTGTATTTGACCTTCCTAGTTATTTTGGGTAAAACAATCAAAATGCTATCTTTAGAAAGTGAATGGACGGTGAGTCAGGCAGATATGGATTTAAAACTCATCTAAGCAGATTCCCAGATTAGGTATTCTGAACTCTGAGTTCCACATTTATCAAGTATGAAGTGGGATTACTTTGTGTTCTTTTATTTAAATGGTAATGACTAATGTGCAATGTTTGTTTGCCTCAGAAAAGACAGTTTGTAAAGAGTGTGAGTAGTTTTAGTCTGAGATTGCCAACCTTTTTATTTAATTATTTTTATTTTTATTAATTACAGTTTACTCACTTTGTATTCCCCTTACCTCCTTTTCTCCTACCTTCCTAATCCCATCCTCCCTCTTCCCCACCCCTGTCCCTCTCCCAGTCCACTGATAAAGGAGCTCCTCCTCCCCTTCCCTCTGATCCTAGTCTATCAGGTCTCATCAGGAGTGGCTGCATTGTCTTCTTTTGTGGCCTGATAAGGCTGTTCCCCCCTCAGGGGGAGGTGACCAAAGAGCAGGCCAATCAGTTTCTATCAGAGACGTCCCTGCCCCCATTACTATGGAGGCCACTTGGATACTGAACTGCCATAGGATATGTCTGTACAGAGGTTCCAGGCCATCTCCATGAGTCCTTGGCTGTAGTATCAGTCTCAGAAAAGACCCCTGTGCCCAGACTTTTTGGATCTGTTGATGTTCTTGTGGAGCTCCTGTCCTCTCTAGGTCTTACTATCTCCCACTTCTTTCATAAAATTCCCTGCACCCTGCCCAAAGTTTGGCTATAAGTCTCAGCATCTGCCTCGATACCCTGCAGGGTAGAGCCTTTCAGAGGCCCTCTGTGGTAGGCTCCTGTCCTGTTCCCTGTTTTCTCCCTCCTCCAATGTCCATCCTCTTTGCCTTTCTGAATGGGGATTGAGCATCTTAGCCAGAGCCCTCCTTCCTCATTAGCTTCCTTACGTGTACAGATTTTAGTATGTTTATTCTATATTATAGGTCTAATATCCACTTATGAGTGAGTATATACCCTGTGTGTCTTTCTGCTTCTGGGATACCTCACTTGGGATGATCTTTTCCAGTTCTTACCATTTATCTGCAAATTTCCTCATTTCCTTGTTTTTTATTGCGGAGTAATATTCATTGTGTAGATGTACCACAGTTTCTTTATCCATCCCTCAACTGAGGGGCATCTGGGCCGTTTCCAGCTTCTTGCTATTACAAATAAAGACAATTAAGAATAGCGATTCCTCAATATCCAGCTATACCACTCCTAGGCATATATCCAAAAGACGCTCAAGTATACAACAAGGACATCTGCTCAACCGTGTTTGTAGCAGCTTTATTTGTAATAGCCAGAAGATTACCAACTTTTAATGGCTGAAAGAAACTATGTTTATCAAGATTTCCAAGGTCTCTAGGTAAGAATTCTATAAATGTGATGAACAATGGAGGATCTGGTTTACACAAAGCTGTGTTCCATTATGCTGAGCCCAGAGGCTCCCAGCAGGTTCCAAGACTTCCCTCTTGGGGCTTCTCTGCTTAGCTCACTTCATGTTGTCTCTATTTCTAGGTAAAAAGAGTCACACAGCTACACCATCAGCAAACAGGTCAAGACAGCTATTCTCTTCTAGCCAAATCAGAAAATATCCTAGAGTGATTTTTAAGAGTTAATTAAAAGATGAACTCACCTCTGGATCTACGACTGAGGCTAGGGGGATGGAATGCGCTGATTGATCAAACTGAAGGGATGGAATATTCTGATTGGCCAGGATTGGAACAGAGTATTTGTCCTGGATTTGGGAGCAGAATCTACTTGATCAGAATTCATGGACAGGAGAGTTAAGAAGTGTAGGTTAGTCAGTGCCATCTGTATTCTGCTTCTGTTTCTCAAGATTACAAACAACGTTTGCATATATATATATATATATGTGTATATACATATACATACATATATGTATATATAGTAGTGCTAATTCAGGGTGCCAATGCTAGGCCATTTATGCAGAGCCAGACAACTTAAATTTCCCAAAGACAAACTTTATGAGGTATGGTAGTTACAAGGCATAAATAGTCCTGCTTTCTTATCTTGATGGTTACATTTCTCTGAAGTGTAGCCTAAAGTATCCCTGGAATATGCTTGCAAGAGTTGTGCTAAGTTTTCAATGTGATGATCAGCCATTGGTGTATCTTTTCTCTCCCTCGAAGGCCTCCTACTTAAGAGAAAAGAAAAGAGGATGCACACATGCTTGCTTAGCCACCGTGCAATGTAAATGAAGCTTTCAGAAGTTCTGACATTTCGATAGTTCGAAACAGTTGTACAATCTCATTAAAAAGCCATGCCTTTTACTCACTTGTGTCATTGGAACACATCTACCCCAGCAGGTACTATGGAGTACAGACTTGCCTGGACCTAGAACCAAGTTATCCATTCTCAGTAATGAAAAACTAATGGATGAAAGTAATTTGTGTATATCAAGCCTTGCCATGGTGCTGAAAATTCATGCTTTTCACTCTTTATTTCCTTTACAGTGAGCTGGTAGCTCCAGCGTAGAGCAGAATACAGATACAAAGGAGGGGCGCTTCCTGGATGATGGTGAGGAGTGTTTCCCAATGCTCTCTTCTTGGCTGCCTTTACTTTAATGGAGGAGAGTGAATATGAACTTTTACTGGGTTAAGTTACAGACATGTTGGAGTCCTGGTTGCAGTGGCTCAGGTCTTTCTGACTCATGTCTTTCTGAACAAGTGAGAGGAGACAGAAAATATGATTTCAGGTGGCACAGCAGCTTCTCTGGCTGTTTTAATCCTCTGAGAAAAGGAGTGTCACTCTCAGCTCCTTTACCCAACTGTGCAAGCACATTTCACAGCTGTCAACTATTGAATGGATAAATGACCTGCAGTTATGGTGAAACATTCCTTTGAGAAGCTCTGTAATGAACATGTAGATATTTGCAGTCTTTTCATTAGTCTTAACATTTTAAAACTATTACTTCTTGAACAGTTGAAGTTTGTTTTCAGGGTTAGTATTTTACTTTGTTCTGTGTACTCAATCCCAGGCACAGCACATGGTCTAAAGCAAAGTCTCAGTGCATTTTTGAGTTGTACATGGATGGACGGATATGTGGACACAAATCCTGGCGTGTGGTCTCCAAAGGTCATCACAGAGAGAAGAGAACACAAGAGCAGTCTTTGTGAATAAAGATGTTCGGTATAGATAGAGTGAATGTTAAATGGTAAACTGACCTTCAGGCTTGGGGAACATCCAGTCAGAAAATTCAAGCACAACTTAGGATTCTGTATTTTGAGGCAGGTGTCTGAGGATATAACTGTAGATATACATTTGGAATTTAATTTCATTTCCGTTGAAAGTTTTCTCCACCAATCGGGGCTTCTGAGAAATACTTGGTGGAGTTTTATACTGGAAATGAAAGGACAATATCTTCTACTATGAAGGCATACATGTGTAAAAAAAACCAAAACATTTAATATTGGGTTAAAAAGGAAAAATAGTATAAGATAACCAATGTAGAAAATTCTTAAATTACAGTGACACATAGCAAAAAAAAAAAACGGAGGATGTGCCCAAAGCTCAGAAAAATGAACAAAAAAATTCTTTAAAGATGTCATTACTTATATAAAAGAGACTTTGCATATTAATCAACTAAATACCCAAACTAGAAGATATAAACTGGTTGACTAGTAGGGAAAAAAGGCGATAGTATGCTGCCTTCCAAAAATTCATTTTACTAGCAAATACATATACCCAGAACGGAAAGATGAAAAAATAATATTCTTTTATTATTTGGCAATTTGTCATTGAGAGCACTTTCATGTATGTATATGTTTTAGGAAGTTCCTACTACTCGTTAGGTTTTCGTCCTCAGATGACCTTTGATTTTATCTGTGTCTTCCTATATGTTCTTCCTTATCTCTCTCTCCTTGCTTGATCCTCCTGGTCCAGCCCTCTTTCATCTTTCTGTAACTATTTTTTCCTTTCTTAGGCTCTATCTGCACCCTCTAGCCCTTTACTCTACACATACCCTTTGTGGTTCTCTGGACTGTAGATTGCTCATTATTGACTTAAGTGAAATAGTCAAATATTTGGAGAGACAGAGCCCCAACCGGCTATATCTTGTCTCCAAATGAAACTTCCAGTACTGGACCTGGATTACATCTAATTGAGTTGTTGGCCAAAGGTGCGCCTTGGAAATCCACAAACAACCTATGGCTGTTGCCAAGACAATAGGTTGCTCTCTATTAACTGACAGGAATGCCACATTTGTGTAAACAACACCTACACAACTCATTGAAGGTTAAGAAGTCCATCTGGTGTCTACATAGAGCCTTTACACCCGTGTTCTATTACTCTATTGTCTTTGGTATGCTACCAAAAGATAAACACAGACACAAAGCCATGAACAAACCCTGTGATCCACAATGGCGTCTGGCCTGCAGGATATGGCAGTGCAATGGTGGCACAGATCTTGCAGGAGTAACCAACCATTATCTGATTTGAAAGAGCTACACCACAGGATGGAATACGTATATAATGCTGCTGGTAACCAAGAACCAGAGACTAGATAGCTCAGGGATCTAGGGTAAACCCAAATTTTACTGGTCTAAGCAAAACAGTAACAACAAAAATATCAAACAACATGTAGTGATAAAAATGACTCCTAATGACATTCTGCTATACTCATAGATCAGTCTTGCTCAGTCATCATCAGAGAGGTATATTCCTGCAGCAGAAGGAAATAGACACAGAGACCCGTATAGCCGGACCTTATGCAGAGAATGAGAGACTTTAGATTACTGAACTCTAAAAGGGATGTCTCCATCAAACCTCTCCTCCAGGGCTCAGTGGACTCCTCAGAACAGGAGGAGTGTAAGAGTCAGAGGACATAGAAGGCTCTTTATCTCTAAAGACAGGGAGAGCTTTAAGCGCCTGTATGTTTTGTCCTACTAGGCAGATTTTATAACACAGAAACAACATTCCTCCCTTAGTATGACAGAAGTCCCTCCCTGTTCAGCTGTCGTCAGGTCCAGAGCTCTCTTGTAAGGCAACTTCAATGAGGGAAGCGATCTGTCGCTGGAGGAACTTTAGTCTGTCCATGATTGAACATGGCCTGGTCAAGCTTATTCTGAGAGTTCCTGGCCAGGTGGTGTGTTTGGATGCAGGCTGCTCTAGGGCTCCTGTGACACCCAAAGAGACAGTGAGACCCAGTCCAATGAGCAAAGGAATGACATCCTTCCTTTCCTTTCAGTCCCCTCCCAACTGTAATGCGAGTTCTACTGGCTCATTGAGGTAAACCTGGGGAACAATCATTATGGGGGGGGGGGAGAACCATGAAAAGGGTACTTTTAGTGCAGGAACTGTAAGGTTATCGCACCAGATTTGGGGTAGGTGGTTGTTAACACATACTGGCTTAGTAGCAATGATGTTATGAGAACATGTAGGATGGGGCCTTGAAGAGGAATCTACAAAGCAAAAGGGGAGGATAGATTAAAAAGAGGAATGTTCTATAACTTTCGTGTGGGTTAAGGACCCTTGGGTTCATAAAGCATGTTAAATGGAACAGCTGCCAATAGTGGTTCAGAGAGGGAAGCACAGAAGAAGCATTGAGAAGAGATGGGGTGAGTGGCTAGGGGAAGGATTTTGGCTGTATATTGGATATATTGTGGCAGGGAAGGGTGGCTCAGACCGCCTTTTGAGTTTGATACTCCAGTTAAAGAATGCTAACCTGGGTACATGGTAGATGTGTGGGTTGGCTACAGGATGATATCTGGCATAGCCATTAGAGTAGAGCTTACCCACAACTCCCGTTAGCCAGCATTCATCCCAGGGATCACCGATGGAAAGCTGAAAATGGCAAGCATGGTGTCACCACAACTGGTGGGGTCGATTCAGCATTTCCAGTGTCTGCAATCTACATGTGTGGAGGCCTCCTGTAGGCTGTCATCCGTGTTGGGGTAAGGAAAGCAGAAGAAAGGTTTGGGGATAATGGGAATGGAATTGGAGTATAGAGGAATCTCAATATTGGTCTGGCATCCTGTAAGTTGGCAGTCCTGGGTTTTTATGATTTTGTGTGTCCTGGGGGAGGTTTCAAGGGTGATGTGTAAATATGGAAGAACTGGGAAGTGAGTGGGATTGGGGTGCATGATGTGAAATTCACAAAGAATCAACGAAAATTATGAAAAAATAAAATGTTTTGATTCAGTATGAGAAATAATTATGAATATATTTTCTTTCTGGAAATAAATTGGAAAAAGCTTTATTCTGAAGACAATTTTAAAGGTTGACTTTTAGACAGACATATAGAAATGTAAAATTTTGCGTATTTATTGTTTAATATATGTGCAAAGTATATGTTTAAATCAGGTTAAACTTATTTATTTCCTCAAACATATGTGCATTGTAGAAGCATCCAAATGCTTTTCTTCTACCTAGTTGAAATGTACAGTACATTATTGTTACCTGTGAAACGCTAAAATTCAGTAGCACCCTATACTTATATGATCTTAGCTGATACTTCAGCAGGTACTGTTCAGCCTGGCCCCCATCCCTTTTTGAGGCTAATTCTCCACATTTTTGGAAAAGCTTTGGGTATAATGAAATGAGGGCATAACCATTCAATTATGCCCTCACATTTCATGACATCAACAACTTCAGATTCCACGCTTGATTGGTATCATGGAATACTTGTCTTCCTGTGTCTAGATTGTTTCACTTAAGGTAATGATGTGCAGGGTCATACTCGTTGTTGTAAAGGGCAGGATTTCATTATAGCTTGACGGTTGGGTGTTATTTCATTGTCTATCCATTCACTAGCTGGTTGTTTTTATCATTGGCATATAATGAATAGTGATTCAAAAAACATGAACATGCAGATGTTTGTTTGGCAGACTGAATTCATTTTCTTTGGCTTAGACACTGTAATAAGATTGCTGGATCCTATGCTAGCTGTACTTCTAACCCTCTGAGGAGCTTCCCTGTGACTCTTTCTATAGCATCCATAGTAATCTACATGACCAGCAACAATGTAAAAGGGTTCTCATTTCTTTGCATCCCTTTGTTTTCCTAGCAACAGCTTTGTTACTGGAGTAAGGAGATGTCTAGTGTGGCACTTATCCGCATTTCCTTGACAGTTTAATGGTTTCTGTGTTAGTTTCTTTTCTGTTGCTGTCATAAAACACCCTGACAGAAGCATATTATGAAAAAAAAAGCATTTACTTTAGCTTATGGTTCCAGAGGAATGTAGTCCACCATGGTGGGGAGAGCAGAGCATGGCAGTAGAAACGGGAAGCTAGCTGATCACACATAGGAAGGAAAAAGAAGCAAAAGATTTTATGAGGTCATAAAATCTTAAAACCTGACTCCTGTGAAGTATTTCCTCCAATAAAGTTTCATCTTTTAATGGTTCCATAATTTCCCAAAACAGTGTCACCAGTTTAGGATTAAGTGTTCAAATACATAAAGTTGCAGAGAGACAGTTCTCTCTCTAATCACCAGAGCTTACTTTGAGAAATATTTATTTAGGTTTATTGGCCATCTATTATATGATATTTGTGGTAGTGGTATTGTTTTTCCTAGTGTTTTCCTTAGTTCCTAATTGTAATAAAAATCATATTGGTAAATTTTCATGTGCTGTTTGTACTTGTTGGAGTGGTCACAATGGCTTACCCCTCGTGTAAGACTCAAGCATCTTTATCTTGGGTGTTCTCAGATTCCTTCCCAATTAAACAATAAACATGCCTGAAGAAGGCTGGCCCTCTGGCACTGTAACAGGCATGAAGTTGAACAGCAAACAGATGTATTAAAAACTGTGTCCCTCAGAATAGCTAGCTGGTAAACCAACCAAAGTCACCACTGTTTACCCATGATATAAACATGCCTGCAGTGGCAACACAATTTCAGGAGTTCTTGTGAGAGCTCTCCTCTGCCTGGAAATCTTATAATTAAAAGTTCCATCATGACTGTCTCATCAGGGCTCCTCCAGTCATTTCCGCTGGACCATATGTGTGCCAGTGTGATCATGCCTGATGCTTTGCTATCTATCTGCTGCTTGTGATTTATTCTTCAACTTGAATGTGTTACCTAAAGGGGGAAATTTTATTCTGCGTAGACTCTGTTGGTATAATGTTCTTGTGGAATATATACTCTGGTTCATTCACATGCTGATTTCTTTTTTTTTTTTAATTTTTAATTATACTTTATTTACTTTGTATCCCCCCTCTAGTTCCCTCCCTCCTCCCCTCCCAACCCCTCCCTTCCTCCCCCTTCTCTACACAAGTCCACTGGGAGGGGAGGATTTCTTTTTCTTCCTTCTGATCCTAGTCTGTTCGGTCTCATCAGGAGTGGCTGCATTGTCTTCCTCTGTGGCCTGGTAAGGCTGCTCCCCCCCCCCCCCAATATCTGGTTTCAATCTGGACATTGCATTGTGATGTTTATTCTAAACATCACCTGTCTCAACTCTGTGTAAATATGCCACCATTTGCTCTCTGTATTGCCAATAAAACAACCAGCCAATACTAAGAAATGGAGAGAACAGGGTGGTACATCCTGGTCCAGAGTGGAGTAGAGCGAAGCAAGTAGGAGGAGGGTTCTGAGAGGAGAGCTATGGAAGAAGAGGACCTGGGAACAACAGGAGAGATGAACCAGACCTAAGATATGACTAAAAAGCAAGTATAATGTGGGAAATCTGAATAGGAGGAAGCTATGTGGGCTTGGAGGTTTAGCAGGAAGTAATTAATGCCCAGGATTGTGCTCTAGGTTATTTAAATAAGTCCTAGTCTCCTCTCGGTTCCGTGATTTGGGTGATTTCTGGTTTGAAATAAACACCATTTAAATAATAGATAAATCAATATTAATTATTAATAATTATCAACAGAACTCTTTTTTAATTTATTTTTTATTAATTACAGTTTATTCACTTTGTATCCCCTCTGTACCTCCCTCTCTCCTCCCCTCCCAATCTTACCCTCCCTCTTCCCCACCCTTGTGCCTCTCCCAGTCCACTGATAAGGGAGGTCCTCCTCCCCTTCCCTCTTTTCCTGGTCTATCAGATCTCATCAGGAGTGGCTGCCTTGTCTTCTGTTGCTTGGTAAGACTGCTCTCGTCCCCAGGGGAAGGTGATCAAAGAGCAGGCCAATCAGTTCCTGTAAGAGACAGTCCCTGTCCCCATTACTATGGAACCCACTAGGATACTGAACTCCCATAGGCTATGTCTGTGCAGGGGTTCCAGGCCATCTCCATGAATGGTCCTTGGCGGGAGTATCAGTCTCAGAAAAGACCCCTGTCCCCAGAATTTTAGGATCTTTTGCTCTCCTGGTGGAGCATCTGTCCTCTCCAGGTTTTACTAGCTCCCACTTCTTTCATAAGATTCCCTGCACTCTGCCCAAAGTTTGGCTATGAGTCTCAACATCTGCCTTGATACCCTGCAGGGTAGAGCCTTTCAGAGACATTGGAGGAGGGAGAAAACAGGGAACAGGACAGGAGCCTATCAACAGAACTCTTAATAGGTAAGTTTAGCTGGGTGTCCCAATGAGATATCTCCAGTCATTGTTGGTTCTTTTAAGTAGCTGATTTGAAGAAATTATCTATCAGTTACTGTCATTTGTTCTTTTACATTTTCTTTGCTACATACTTAATAAGCTCATTTATTTGAAACTCTATTTCTAACAAAACACTAATATATTCCTTTAAAAATGATTGTATGTGTACATGTATATATTCACATGTGTGTATGTATGTATGTATGTATGTGTACACAAGTCTTTGAATTTGTGAAGCTTTTTAGTTTAAAGAAATTCTAATTTCCTACTTTTGCTTTTGTTGCCTCTGCTTTTTGGAGGGGGTTTCACTTTAAAAATCTAATTATATAAACCAGTGTTTTTATCTAGTTGTCCCTAGAGTGTATTCTATATTTTCACACTTATAGTCTTATATTTTAAATTGTTAATCCACATGGAGATAGTTTATACAACACTTTAGAGACCGTGGTTTAGTTTCACTTTTCTTTATTTTCACAGGAAACCTTTCCCACAGTTTATTGAAAAGAACATATTTTATATATTTTATATTTTTTAAACTTTTTGGAAACACTTGTCAGTAGACATATGAGTTTGCTTTTCCAAGCTGAATTTGTTTTCATTTGCTTGTATGAATGTATTATGACAGCATGACGCCATTATGATTTGAAGAGCCATGTAGTGTGTGTGTGTTTGTGTGTGTATGTCTGTGTCTGTGTGTGTGTGTCCACATGTGTGCATGTATGTGCATGTGCCAGACTAATGCCTTATATTTGCTTTTTTCCCCATCAAGATAATCTTTCTTTTATTTTTCTGAAGTTATATATAATTTTAAGAAATTTCTTCTTACTAATTTTGTGCATATGCTGAGATGAACAGTTTTTGTTTTTTACTGATATGGTACATTACATATTTAATTTAAGTATGCATCCCCATGTTTGTATATCTGAAATTAATATTACTGATTCATGGTGTATCGTTATTAATATGGTGTTGCATTTGTTTGCTAGTATTTTGCTGAAGACTTTGTGTGTGTGTGTGTGTGTGTGTGTTCATCAAAAACATTGGCCTGCAGAATTTTTTGTTGTTGTTCTGTCATTGGTTTTATGTATATCAGGTTAATGCTGATGAGTTGGAATGAATTCTTTCTTTTTATATTAAAAAAATTCTCTAGGAGAAATAGTATTAGATCTTTTTTAAATACATACCAGAGCCCAACTGTGGAAACATGAATGGGTTCCCGAGTCTCTTTTTCCAATGGGAGTCTTTTTTCTTAACAATTCAATATTATCACTCACTGTTGCTTTTCCTAAAGATATTAAGTTATTTAATGATTTTATTTAGATTGTATATGTCTAGGAATATTTCAGTTTCTTATAGATTTTTAAATTTGCTGGCATTGATGTTAATCATAATTTTCAATAATCTTTAGTATTTCTGCTACCAGTTGTAGTGTATCCCTTTCCCTTTTAATACATTATTTTATTTATCATAATGTTTGGTTCTCTAACTTAGTACACATGGTTGTTAATAGATTTTTTTTCTCCATGCTGCTCTATCAGCTCACTTTAAAACAGTATGATGGAACCTCATAATCTAGGATTCATTTCATAATTTGTTTAGTCAAACTATTTATGTACAGTAGTTTCAGAATTGTTAAATCTTAGCTTTTTCACAATGAGAGAACAGTGCTTATGTTTTTAGTCTTAAAGATCCTAGTCTTTTCCTAATGTGCTTAGTTTCTTGGTCAACACCCTTATGCCAAACACTTTCAGCAAGTGTTGTACATTTGTAATATGGATAGGACTTTTGGGCAATTTATATTCTGTCCTAGGGATAATATATAATATATATTATATATATATATATATATAAATAATATATACAATAGATTATGTATATTGACAAATGCACAGTGGCACAAATCCACTACTATAACAAGGTACAGAAAGATCTCTGTGTTTCATCCAATCGTCTCTCATCTTCCACAAACATTGATGCCCAGTGACCCTTTTATGTTTTTGCCTTCCTGAAATATGTTATAAATTAACGTAAGTCTAGTAGGTTGGGTTATTTCATGATCAATGTACATGTGAGAATCATTGGTGCTGTATGTATGAAAATTTGAGTTTTTTGTCATTCACTCACTGGTATTTTTGTAAGATATGTCAAATTTTATATTAATTTAAAGAATTATTGAGAAATATCTTGGTTTCTTCCAGTTTGAGTATTTATGCATGAATTAGGCATAAAAATTTTTATACATATTTTTTGAGTAGATATTGCAACTACTTTTAAAATTAAAAATTGACTTAAAGTTTTATTTTCATTTGATCACCTGTTTTGTATAAAGTGTGTATTAACTTCATAATATGGTAAGAATTGCTTCATATTTTCTATACTTAAGATAGTTGTCCAAGAAGAGACTTTATTTCCTAAAAATTAACAGAATTGAAACATGTCTGTGCTTGTAATTTAATGGTAAATTACCATTTCAAAGACTGACCCAACAAAATTTTCAAATCTTTCATGTACCAGTTGTGTCATTTTTACATTCTTTATGTTATGGGAGTAACCAACAGCTTTTTGATTTGCTTCAAAACCTGCTCCAGAACAGGGACCCCATACCTAACACTGCCAAGGTTGCCAAGAGGATTGGGAGTCATGAGCCCCAGGGAAAAACCCGTTATTATTATTCTGCTAAAAGGGTAGAGCAATAAAATGGCTCCTAAGGAGACCACAGCTCATCAGAGAAGTTTCCTCTTACAGCATATTAAAAGCAGGAAATTAAAATAGTAATCCATAATAGAAAGAGAGTGAGAGTTTGGAGTACTGAGCAGTATATGGTACGTATTTACCAAACCCCTTCCTCAAGGCGAGGGGATCAATATGAAAGAGGAACTACAATGTAAGAACCATAGTTGGTGAATGACTTCAAGAAAACTTTTCCAATCACAACAGGACTTATTCATATACAGAAACTGACAACATGCCCAAGAGCTACATAATTTCAAACCAGACAAAATTCCAGCACTCAGAAAGGTGAGTAAAAACAAAATCCCACCTCCAATAAAGAAGCTATTTGCAGTTGATACTTGTTGTCTGCTTTGGTCAGTGTTCTGTTGCTATGAAGAAACACCATTCCATGGCAATTCTTATGGAAGAAAAGCATTTAATTCGGACTTGCTTAAAGTCTCAGAGGTTAAGCTCATCATTACCATGGCAAGGAACATGATGGCATGCAGGAAGCCACAATGCTTCACAGGTAACTGAGAATTCTACATCTGGAACCACAGGCAGTTAGGGAGAAAAAGGCACTTCCTTGGCTTGGTATGGGCTTTAAGCCCATACTCAGTGACATACTTTCTCCAAAAAGTCCACACCTAATCCTTAAGTAGTACCACTTCTTGATGATTAAGCATCCAAATATATGAGTCTAGGGAGACCATTCTTATTCAAACCAGCACATTGTCAAAGGAAAAGTCAGTTTTCTCCAACTGAGGTCACTGGGAATATCAGCCACCATTCAGGGCAGGTTCAAGGATACCCAGTACAAAAGAGATTGCATATTTTGATTTTCTTTGATTTTTTTTTTTGCCTCATTGAGTGGTGTTGATTTTCAGTTTCTTTCTTTCTTTCTTTCTTTCTTTCTTTCTTTCTTTCTTTCTTTCTTTCTTTTGTAGAAAGACAATTTGAAAGAACTTGAAGCTGGGTGGGTAGGATCCAGAAGGAGTTAGAGGAGGCCAATATGTGAAAATTATGAATTTTATAAGTACAGTTGTATCATTATCTCTTATATTTGTGTATTTATTCTAATCTCTCTTTCTGTGTGTGTTTGTGTGTGTGTGTTTGCTTCCAAGTTTATGCCCTTTGTGGAGGTTTAACTGTCTATGTAATCTTTGTTTACAATGAAAGACTATAGTTTGTTTTTATCTATCTCTTATATTTTGCCTGTCCCTGCTCATATATCTATGTTTTATTTCTGTAATTTCTTGCATTTACTCTGATTCTCTTTTGGAGATTTTATAATCAAAGGCCCACTTAATGTTTGCTTCCATTTCTTCTTATAGTGAAATACAGCTATTCAAAGGAACCTTAGTCTTATAAGTATTGTTTTTTTTCATTGTCATACAGATCTAAATTTTAATATTTTTATTTTAATTTTAATTCATGTATTATTCAGCAGTGTTATTTTCTGATTTCAGAAAACATTTATTTACTTTATATTATGTGTATGAGTGCTTTGCTTGCAGATCTGTGCATCGTGTGCATGCCTGATGCTCACAGAAGTCTTAAATACTGCTCCTTGTGGAGGTTGTATCCCTCTGCTCTGTGAACTAGCACAAGGGTTAAGTTATGGTAAAGAGTCAAAGAAAAGTGAGAGGATCTTGGATCAAAGGATAAAACAAAGGGGAAGATTCCTAAGTCAGACTGATCTCAGCCATCCATCCTATCAACCGCAAGCGGACAAGATTATCCCTGTGGCTATTGGTCAGAGTCCAGTTTTACTCTTTGTCTCTGTCTCTGTCTTTCTCTCTTTCCCTCTGTTTCTCCTCTCACTCCTATCGTTTGCTAATCATCATGTATCTAGCCTTTTCTATTTTTTATTATAGAAATTAACCAATCTATCATTTATCTACCCTTACCTATTTACCTCTGTTGCTGAGTACCAGTTATCTCTGAATTGAAACAGCCTAGAGAGAAACTCCTTAAGACTCGTGAAGTAAATGAAAATTTTCAGGCTCAGGAAGACAACAACTCACTAGTCTCAGGAACTTTGCAGATTCACAAGGCCTTTCCCCAGGCTACATACACAATAAGGACTTCACAGGTCAAAGGGAACATTGAGAAGTGGAGCAACTTGTTAGCTGTTCAGGGGTCTCTAGGTGTGTTGTGAGTGGCATGTATGCAGAGATGGGCTTTCCAGTGATGTGGCTGGCTTTGGGTTGTCATGCTCTTATAAGTGACCTCTCATTTATACTCCTGTAAGAAACTCTAATAAGTTCACTAGCTCACTAAGGTACTCTTGGGTAGAGTAGTTTTGTGGTATGTGAGTGGTGCCCCATCTGGGATAAATACAACATTTTTCAAGTCTTCCCAGAAAAGTCATGCAACACCCATATACATGCACCTGTCTACCTATCCAGGTATCCATCCATCTACTTTGATGAAGGAGGACCCAAAATACTTCTGTTTCAAGCTCCTACAAATTCTGGCTGGAATACTAAGTATTTGAACCTTTTGCCATGTATTAATTTTAGAAATTATTGTGTCTTTTTATTTTCAGAGCTGATGACCAAACCCAGGGCCTTGTGTTTTCTAAGCACCCAGGTTCCACCGAGCTAAAGCCTCAAGCCCCAGTTAAGGAGCTTAGGCTTTGTCTGGTGTGAACTCAGTGATAGGCTCTCTGATCATCTCCCTGGGGTTGGGTGGGGGAGCAGGCATAGCCTTGGCAGGCCACAAAGGAAGACAATGCAACTAGTCCTGATGAGACCTGATAGGCTAGGGTCAAATAGAAGGGGAGGAGGACCTCCCCTATCAGTGGACTAGGGGAGGGGCATAGGAGGATAAGAAGGATGGTGGGTGAGTGGGATTGGGAGGAGATGAGGGAAGGGCCACAACTGGGATATCAATTGAATAAAGTGTAATAAATCATAATAAAATGAAAAAAGAAATTAAACATATTATTACCTTCATGTTCTTGTTAGCTTAAAAGGAATGTCTCACATATAGCAAAAGAGTAAATGTAGTTTTTGTTATAAGAGAAGAAAACAACCAATTTATTGGATTTCTTGCTGCCAGATGACTGCTTTAATAAAATACGAGGAACATTGGAAAGGAGGTCTTCGGTACAAATGCTACTTCGCAGGCAGGCTCCACATACCGCGCTTGCCTCTGGCGAGTACAGCCACTTGGTTTCCAGTGACGCCCTGGCTCCCACAGCATCAGGAGAAATGCGGAAACTGTAAAGTTGTAGCTGTTTATTTCATTTATTTACTCTTAGTTGTCTTTCCTAATCATAGAGAAACCTCTGTTTGATTAATGAGCGATTTCTGGCTCTGATTCAGGATCTGGCTGCATTGCATTTGCCATTTGATAGCTGAGACATGTTCAACATGCTCACAGTGAATTCTCCAACTGCAAACAGTAGAGTTCAAATAAAGTCAATTAATTCACAGAGTGAATGGATTGAAGCCCAGAATCGCATGTCTGCTGGAGGCCTTTTTTATTTACTTGCCAAAAGATATCTGTTTATAAATGCCGTAAACAAAACTGGCTGATACTGATGGCAATTAAAACCTGATGTGATCTCCATCCCTCTCTCCTCTCTCCCCAACTCCCTGTGAGTGCTCTCCTGTGTTTTGGAGATCTAAAATATATATCTGTTTTATAGACATTTAAAACACCCTTTCCCTTATTTATCCTAAGATGTTCCTCCTGCTATGTCCTGTGTCTCAACTTCCCTTCCTCACTCCCTCCTTATTCTCACTCTCCTTTCTCCACTTCCCACTTCCTTTACTGTGTCCACATTTTCCCCAGGGTTTCGAAATGTCTATGCTTTCTTTCATTTCACCCATTTTCTATTTTTTTCTTCTCTCCCTTCATTTCCCTTCCTTCTTGTGTGTCTTCAACTCTTCTCAGTTGGAAGTTGCAAGTATAAGATATTCAAACCTCCCTGAGCATGTTAGGTACCATATTCTCCTTGGGCGTGTTTCCTCACAATTCCCTTCATGGTGTGGCCATCAGTGGCTCTCAGCACCGAGAGCTGATTGAATCCCAGCTCCTACACCCATACCTAGTTTCTGGGTTTTTGTTTCATTTCATTTTCTTTTCTTTCTTTCTTTCTTTTTTTTTTTCCTTTCTAAAAATACTATTTTCTTACGACTTTTGTCTAGTCACATTTTTCTAAACCATTTTCCTTTTGTTTTCAATGTTCCTTGCCAATGTGTCACTTCTGTACCTATATTTTGTTTGGGAGATAGGGTCTTGTCACACAGCTCAGGCCATTCTTCAACATGTTTCTGCCTCCACCTCCTGTGTGCCAATGCTATAGGTGTGCCAGCTCCTGCATCCTAAACATCAACATTGATTGTTACCTTTGTATCTTTACTCACAATGTGTTTTTCATTGATATCATGTCTTCTTAAACAAGTCTGCCGAATTGTGGTTGTGTGTGTGGTGCTCTCCTCATGACTTCCATTATGGATAATTGGTGTTAATGAGTCTAAGTTCCCAAACTGTTAAATTAGCATCTTCCTCAGTGCTGATGTGAGTCATTTGTGAAGCTTCCCTCAGCAGCAGTGATGACTTTGCTAAGACAGCTTCACTCGGGGGGGGGGGACTTTCTCAAGCATTCTATGTCTTCTTCCGTCACACCTCTTAATTACTGACGTCCCATTTTATGGTCTAAGTGACCAAAGGTAATGTTAAAAGGTAAAAACATTTGATTTAGGAAAAACAAAAAGAAAACAAACGAACAAACAAATATCTAGAGACAGTTGTTGGATTTATTGGAGAATGGGGTTTAGATAGTACACGACAAAAATGAACCAAGTAAACCCCAGGAATCTGGTTTAAAGAAGAAAACTTTGCTCCTGTCCTGATGTTTCTATTCAAGGCTGATACAGATGGCACTGGTTTGCAGATTCATGTGACCAAGCTCCATTTACTGTGATGGAGCAGCACCTGGCCACAGAAGTGACTTCTATCCTTAAGAGTAAAATCCTTGGCAACATTTATACCACAGAAAATGCTCCAAGACCTGGGAGAGATTTAGATGATAAGCATTTAGAGGGTTGAGTGTGCATTGCAAATACTTTGACCAAAATCAAAATGCTGAGAGCTGTCCAGAGAGGGTGTGAAAAGACCCAAAATGCAACTGTTAGTGCCATGCTCTCTTCCAGGCTATAAGTAGGAGTGAGGAAGGAAAATATTTAAGCAACAGGTATAAAATCTTAAGAACCCAAATTTTAAATGGCTTCTCTGAAGCTTGGAATTCTTTGGAGTGTCTTTAATTCACCAACTTCATCAGACAAACTGTGTCCACTAATCCTGAATTGGGCTAAATTTGCTCCTCTGTGGTGGTATGGTGCTCCCCAGTTTTTGCCCTTCCTTCCCAATGTGATCTGAGCTCCTGGTTCGGCATCTTTGTTAGATTTTTGGGTTTTGGCTCCTTGTTGTTTTGGGCCATGTCCCTGTTTCCTACTAGATGATGTTCTCTTTTGTCAATGTTTGTGTTTTTTAAAAAGACATAGAACCTCATCGTACTCCCTCTTCTTAGGCTTCCAAATATATCAATTTGTTTTATGTATCTGTAAGATTCATGTTTCAGATAAAGACACTGGGGTTTATGGAAATTAAACAATTCCTCCTAATGTAGTACACCTTCTACACAAAAGATCTTGGATTTAAACCAAACTTGCCTGACCTCTGATGTACTCTCATGCTGTCTTTTAGTTTAACTATTTCACTGGACACTGTTTCCAGGTGAAAGTGTCATTTCATACACAGACGACCAGTCTCGATGCTTTAGGCACTGCCTGAATCTTGCTGTCATGAGCCCTTTACATGCTGACACAGTTTTGCTTATGAGTGATGGCCTGCATTTTTTTCTTCATTTTATATAGTAGTGACTAATAGTTTCTCTGAAACTATTAGAAGCTGAAGTTTAAGGGTAAATTCTGTGCATATAAACTTTATTCATTCTTAGATTGGTATTAATTACTAAACTAAGTAAAAAGTTCATCAGATACTGTCATAGATATGCATTTTAACAACATTTAAGATATCCAATTTTTTCTGTTTCCTTCCAATATGAGAAAAACTTGAGAGAGGTACTGTCTATTCGTGAGTTCATATAGCCAAGAACAACAGTGTTCTCAGGTTTCCATAGCATGTAGATTAAAGCACAAAGGCTTGACAATCAGAAAATACTGAGACAGTCACTCTACGAAAGCAATACTTGCCCAAGAATGGGGCTTAATTAGAACAGTGGAGAATGATGATGACCTCATTCTTTTGGGATGAAAGCACATGGGTGTGAGCTACAGATGCCTCCTCCCGTACTCCTCCCCAGGGATGCAGTATAAGGAAATAACCATAATGTAATATTGAAGTGGACACTGAAAGATAAGGCCCTGCCAGGCCAACTCTCCCTAAAGCAAACAGGGAAACCCTTCTCTATCACAAAAGAAAACACCTTGGCATATCATATAAGTACCATTAAAAATTAAGAGGAAATCTTGAGGTTAGCCAGGGAAAAGGAGTCCTATTACACATGTGAGACAGAAAAGAATGGCAACAGACTCTGCAGAAATCTTGTTGCTGTGTAAATTCTGCCCAAAGGCTCGTATGTTGAAGACTTGATCCCACTGTAATGTTACTGAGAGTTACTGAGAGAACCTTTAAGGAAAGTATAACACATTACATGAGACTTAAACCTTTATCAGAAAGTTAGCTTTGTAGGATAATTTTGCCTAAACCTAGCTAATGTAAGTTTCATGAGCACATTTAAGGCAGGCTTGGTTAAGCTATGATGTTTAGCAAGTTAGATATATCTAATGAATCATTGACTTATGATGTTTTTCAACCTATAGTGGTTTGATTGAGAATAACTCCATCATCTTTTGAAGAGAATCGGCATATTAGGAAATGGTTTTTACATACTTGAAAATAGGTACTGCTGAAAAGCAATCTGTTAGAACAATGAGTTCTATGATTTTGGTTTGGTCTTTGCTGTTTTTTTTTGTTTTTGTTTGTTTGTTTTGTTTTTTTCAAGACAGGGTTTCTCTGTGTAGTCCTGGATGTCCTGGACTCGCTTTGCAGACCAGGCTGGCCTTGAACTCACAGCAATCCACTGCCCTCTGCCTTCTAAGTGCTGGAATTACAGGCATAAGCCACCATGCTCAGCAAGTTCTATGATTTTTATTGAGGAAAGTTCTGGTCTTCCATGCAGAAGGAGAATTTCTCAGAGAGGAAATTTTCTCAATGATTTGGAAACAAAGATCTTGGAAAGGTAGATGTATTGCCCAAAGTGTAGATTAGAAGAGAGCAAAAAACAGACAAAATAAAAAAATGTGATGGGATAACTGAATTTTTGTCTAACTCTGTTCAGTCATACAGAATTTCATAAGGTTGAACAGGAGCTTACACTATACAGGGCTATGCTTGCATAATATTTGGTCAGAGCTGAAGGGAGTTGGCAGAGACAAGACCTTTATAAGATTAAGAGAGTAACAGCAACAGTGAGGGAAATGTATTTTCTGGTATTAACGAATAACATTTGAAAGTGTCAAAGTAATCGTCAATGATTTCAATGTTGATAAAACTTGCAAAAACTAATAACAAGAAAAAGTCATTCAATAATACATAATCCAATTAAAATAGTCTAGGTATGTGAAGAAAGAGTGAGTTTTGACTTTAAAAAATATTAATGAAGCAGAACAGAACCTGAAGTATCTGGCAAGAGCTACAGCTCTTATTATTAAAGTATGAGAGATTAAATAACACATTCAAGGGTTAAAAAAAGACATAAATATGTAAAAATATAAAGTTAAAAATTTCAAGATGAGAGGGGGTCCAAGATAGCAGATAACAGCATGCACAGAATCAGGGGGCACAGGATCTGAAACTCCAAAATTGTTGAATGGAGGGGCAGCTGAAGCCAGAACACTCATAATGAGGCTTTCTGGGTAAGAGGGGACAATCCATGAGTTGGGACAGTTTGGATACAGGTTACCCATGGGAGTCTCCAGGGACTGAGACTGGTGAATATTCAACCCCTCTGCACTTCCCCTTACCCAAGCACAGGTCTCCCTGCTCAGCGGAGGAGGCAGTGGTTGCCCCAAGCGCAAGCCTCCATGCTCAGTGACTGAAATGTGCACAGGCGTCCCCCTTCCCCCCCCAAGCTGCAGCTGCAAAGGGGCACTGCTAGTCCAAGCAGGAGCCTCAATGCTCTGTGGCTGAGTCTGCAGAGGCAGCTACTCCAAGTACAGACCTCCCTGCCTGGTGGCCAAACCATCGACACCGTTGAGCTGACAGATCTTCTACACTCATTTGCACCTGCAGGCTCTAATCTGAGAGTAGAGAACAGGAGAAACTCCTGTGTTTTCCAATTAGGCCTATAAGCAAGTGAGTGAGCCTTTAAGTGAGTACTGGCAGTGTCCCAGATACAGGTTCCTGCTCTATGCTAACAGCCAGACATGGGGTCCCTCCCACCCACCCTACCCCCCCCCACTGTTGGCAACATAGGGTTACTTGGGACAATGTTCACAACATTGAGGTCCCTGTTAAGTGGGTCTCCCACTGAAGCCCAGGCAAACAATTCCTGGAGCCCAGACAGATCTGAATACCAGGAGGGCAGTACAACAGGCCTGTAGGCCACTGAGGTATTCAGGGCACCTGGGCATGTGCATTGCATCCATCAACAGTGCCAGCACCCACACCCCCATTCACACTTAACGTCCACCTTTCCAGGCATCTACATGTTCTAGCACCCTCTCCCTCAAGGCACACTGCCACACACACACACACACACACACACACACACACACACGCACACTTGTGCTTGTGCATATGTGCTTGTGACCTTCCTGCCTTAGCTACACCTGAAATACCAAAATCCATTCTCAAACCAGTGGACCTCCCTCATATTCCTGAAGAATATTCCAGACACCAGAGACAGATGTACCCAGTCTGAAGTACAGACTCCAGGAACAAACAACGAAAGTTATTGATAAGCAGATAGCTAGAGGTTGGCATAAGAACACATCCAACAAAAATCAGGACATCATGGCTTCACCAATAACCCCAAAAATCAATGGCTATTTTAATTCTTCAGAAACACAGGAAAATGATTTTAAAGCTATGTTAATCCAGTTAAAGCTATGCTAATCCAGAGGCACATAATGAGGAAACGAACAAAGAAATACAGGCAAATACAGCCAAACAAATAGAGGCACAAGTAGTGGCATATAGAGAAAAAATGAACAAAAAAAAATTTAGAGGCCACTATGGAAAGACAGGAATACACATTCAAACAGATACTGATGCAAGACATAAAAACAGAATTAGAACCAATAAAGAAAACACAAACAGAGAAAACCCTGGAATGGAGAACTTAGAGAAAAGATCAGGAACCAGAAAGGTAAGCATCACCAACAGAATACAAGAGATGGAAGAGAGAATCTCAGGCACTGAAGATACAATTGCAGAAATTGGTACATCTCTCAAAGAAAATATAAAATCAGCAAAGGTCCAAAAACACAAAGCATCAAATAAATCAAGGACACCATGAAACAACAAAATCTAAAAATAAAAGGAATAGACGAAAAAGAAGATTCTAGGCTCTAAGGTCCATAAAATATTTTCAAGAAAATCATGGTAGAAAATTTTTCCAACTTAAAGGAAGAGATGTCCATTAACATACAAGAGGCCTACAGAACACCAAATAGACTAGACCACTAAATAAACTTCTCATGTCAATAAAAAAGTTAAAACATTAAATATATAGAACAAAGAAAAATATTAAAAGCAGAAAGGGGAAAACGCCAAGTAACATACAATCACACCAGACTTCTCAACAGAAACTACGAAAGCCAGAAGAGCCTGGGCAGATGTCATGCAGAGTCTAAGAGAGCACAGATGCCAACCAGACTATTATACCCAACAATGCTTTCAGTCAACATAGATGGAGAAAACAAAATATTCCACAACAAAACTAACCTTAAACAATATCTACACTGCAACCTAGCCTTAAAGAAGATACTAGAAGGAAAACTCCAACCCAAAGAAATCAACTATACCCAAGAAAACACAGGATATAGATTATTTCACAACCAAGAATTAAAAGAAAACAAGCACTGAAACACGGTAATACCACCAACTCCACAATAGAAGGAACTAACATTCATTGGTCAATATTATCTATCAACATCAACGGACTGAACTCTTCAAAAAAAAGACACAGACTAATAGAAAGGTTGTGGAAACAGGATCCAACATTCTGCTGCATCCAAGAAACACACCTCTGTAACAAAGATAAACACTACCTCAGAGTAAAGGGCGGGAAAAAATGTTTTTCAAGCAAATGGACCCAGAAAACAAGTGGGGGTAGCTAACCTAATACGTAATAAAATAGAATTTCAACCAAAATTAATCAAAAAAGATGAGGAAAGATACTTCCTTCTCATCAATGGAAAAATCCACCAGGAGGACATCACAATCCTGAATATTTATACCCCAAATACAAGAGCACCTTCATTTATAAATGAAAGATTATTAAAACTTAAACCACATATAAATCCCAACACCTTATTAGTGGGAGACTTTAACACTCCACTTTCGCCATGGGACAGATCATCTAGACTGAAGTTAAATAGGGAAATAATGGCACTTACAGAGGTCCTAAATCAAACAGACCTGATAGATGTCTACAGAACTTTTCACCCAAACTCAAAAGAGTATACCTTTTTTTCAGCAACTCATGGAACCTTCTCAAAAATTGACTATATAGTCAGACACAAAGCAAGTCTCAGCAGATACAAGAAGATCAAAATAATCCTTTGTATCCTATCAAACTACCATGGCCTAAAACTAGACCTCAACAACAGAAAGAAGGTTAACAAAAAACTTACATACACATGGAAACTAAACAACTCTCTACTCAATTACAACTTGGTCAGAGAAGAAATGAAAAACAAAAAAAAGAAATTAGAGACTTCCTAAAATTCAATGAAAATGAAGGCACAACTTACCTAAACTTATGGGACACAATGAAAGCAATGCTAAGCGGAAAGTTCATAGCACTAAGTACCTCCAGAAAGAAGTTTGAGACATCTCATACAAGCACCTTATAATGGCACATCTAAAAGCCTTAGGGAGAAAAAAAAAGAAGCAGACACAGCCAAGAGGAGTGGATGATTGAAATAATAAACTCAGAGCTGAAATCAATGATTTAGAAACAAAGAAAACAATTCAAGGAATCAATGAGACCAAGAGCTGGTTCTTTGAGAAAATCTGTAAGATCGACAAACCCTTAGCCAAACTAACTAAAAGGCAGAGAGAAACTATCCAAATCAGCAAAATCAGAAATGAAAAGGGGGACAAAATGACAGACACTGAGGAAATCCAAACAATCATTAGGTCTTATTATAAAAGCTCATATGCCACAAAATTTGAAAATCTAAATGAAATGGACAATTTTCTTGATAGATTCCATTTACCAAAATTAAATCAAGATTAGGTAAATTGGTTAAATAGTCCTAAGTCCCCCAAGGGAACAGACATCAAATCTGTCTTCCAAAAAAAAAAAAAAAGCTCAGGGCCAGACGTTTTCGTCACAGAATTCTACCAGATCTTCAAAGAAGAGCTAACTCCAATTCTCTTCAAACTATTTCACAAAATAGAAATAGAACTGTTTCTATGAAGCCACAGTTACCTTGATACCTAAACCACACAAAGACCCAACAACAAAAAAAACGAAAACCTCAGACCTATCTCTCTTATGAACATTGGTGCAAAAATACTCAACAAAATACTTACAAACTGAATCTAAGAACACATCAATGATATCATCCATCATGACCTAGAAGACTTCATTCCAGGCATGCAGGGGTGGTTCAATATATGGAAATCCATCAATGTAATCCACCATATAAACAAAATGAAAGAAAAAAAAAAAAAAAAACATGATCATCTCCTTAGATGCCAAAAAAGCATTTGACAAAATCCAACACCCATTCATGTTTAAAGTCTTGGAGAGGTCAGGGACACCTGGCACGTACTTAAACATAGTAAAGTCTGTGGCAAGCCTATAGCCAGGCATCTACAGGTGTTTTGCACAGGGTTGGGGATGAGACTGGAGAATTGGAATTGGTGGATAGGAAGGAGAGTGAAGACCACCTACCTTCAAATCCTTCCCTGAGGTGTTGAGCAAACATGAAGCCTGAATTTTTTTTTTCAGATGTTGTCCAAGGACTCAGAAGACTGTGCCCTTAACTTCCTAGCAGGCAGAGATATTTGTCTCCACCAATAGAAGAACACAAACTTAAAGGGGTTCTATGATTTGCTCAAGTTGTCAGACCTAGGTGAAGATCACTCCAAGCCTGTCTTGTTTCCTGGCTACAGACATGCATGACTGGCTAATAACACCTGTGTGTCTGTGCATGTGTGTGAGAGAGAGAGACTCATTTTTCAGAGTGAACACCTTTCAGTTCAACAAACATTTCTTTTGCTTTCACTTTTCTTGATTCTAAGCAGGACTATATGAAAGAAAGTTGCTGTGTTTGCTGCACAGCATCCTTTATCCTTCTGAGGATGAGTCGATGGCTGTGTTCCACACCATGCTAAGATATGCTCTCTGAGTTTTTATGTGACTAAAATAGCCATGTGTGTATCCCTAACATTGTTACGGTCCTTCCCTGCCGACATTTCTCTACAGATCCACTAGTGTCTGCACACGGCCCTCTCAGAACCTTTTGATATGTGACCAAAATGATCACAGTAGCCATAGCATTATTCAGCTTATAAAACGTATGTCTGCCTAACACCTTAGCAAACTGCCATGTGTCAGGTTTTTATTACTGAGGTGCTAGCAATAATCATTTCTGACAGCACAAAGAAACACATTCTTCACGTTTTCTTAGATCAGAAACTTCTGCTGTTAATCAGCACTCTTGCAAGAGTTCACATTTAGTTTTGATTCCTATGATGTACCCTTGGAAAAACCCATGTACTTCTAATTTGATCACAAATGTTACCGTTTGAACAGATTTCTTTCGGGCTTCAGGCATTTGAGTTATTTAAATTGACTTAAGACAGTGTAAGCCAGACTCTCTCTGACATTCCAGAACCTTCAAGAGTCAATGGCTTCTGGCAGCCAGCCACCCAGACCTCCACTTGGCCTAAATTAAGTCAGCTCTAACACATCAGTTCTTTCAAATTGGGTGCATGCTGTATAATTCCAATAAAACCTGTTTTAACATGCAGCCAGAGTATCTGTGGTTATAATTTGTTTTAAAATAAATGGCCCACAGTCATTTCTTTCTGAAATATTATAGTTTTCTAGTTACTTTTTTTGATTTGTTTGTTGATTTATTTGGAGAGCTGGATCTTTTATAGGTTTTATAGTCATACATATTTCTGTTTTTGAGAACTTTGAGTTGGATATGTGTTTACATGGTTGAATGTATGCATGTGACTGTACTATGTTCATGTACGTAAGTGTATGTAGAGGTCAGTGGTTAATATCAGTTGTCTTTCTCAATTGCTCTCCACTTTATTTTTTGAAATAAAGTTCCTTATTGAACCTAGAGTTTATTAATTGGCCTTGCTGAGTGGTCTAGGAGTTTTAGGGATCCCTTGATCTCTGTTCCTTTGCCCGAGTCCTGTGGATACAGATGTGTGAAGTGGAAGTTTCTGATTTCTTTGAAGACTCAGTTTTGTCAAGTGATGTTTTGCTCTGAGCTGTAATGTTATGTTTTGCTAAAGGTTGGCTTGTAAGAGGACATGTGATGTTTTTCTGTGAGCTCTCTCATGCAAGGGGTATGACTTTGGCCAGCTGAGAACACTTGAGGGTGGAATTTGAGAAGAGATACATAGAGTCCCACTCACAGTGAGGAATGGCTTTTTGGATCGACATTGCTACACTGATCTTTGTGCTTTGACACTTGACTTCACAGAGAGAAACATTCCAGAGAACTTCTTGGGGCAATCCAACTGACTCTTGCGCTTTTGCTGACTTGTCCTGATCTTCTGAACACTGTTGCTATTTAGTGTTATCCTTTAGACTGGACTGTTGGTATCCTGACAACTGAGTTTGTTAATCCCCTAAATGCCCATCAATCCAAAATCATCTGGAAGTAGATAAAAGAGGTCTATAGCCCCCTTTTCTACTAATCTCCTATCTAAGATGGGGGGTTGGAATGGAGGTAAAGGTGTCTAAGCACCCTAAATAAAATAGGTTTGGGGAAAAACCTAAGCCTACCGATGTGTGCTGCGATACTCAGACTCAGCTTTTTATGTAGGTGTTGGGTGCCTGAACTCAGTTCCTCATGCTTTCACGGAAAGCATTTCACTGACTGAACAATCTCTATGAGTCTCTGTTATTGTAGCTCTGTAAAATAAGAAGGCAAGGCTCGGCAAGGTTAAATAGTTGCCTTCAGTGGTGGCAATTCTGAGCATGCGGTTCACTTGTTTCATTCCCCTTATTAAGCAAATGCTCCCAATAAGACCCTATGTTTTCAAAGTAAGAGATATCATGCTAGTTAACCCAACCTTGAATTTTTGAAAGAAATAACAAGGAAAGGGCATCTCAAATAGATTTTGTTCCTTAGTCATCTTAAATATCATTTCAGACATTGGTTATTAGTGCAAGAAAACATAACCTTTCTGAAGTTATTGCATAGTAGGATCTGGGGTAGTCACTCTTACTGTGATTTGTGGCTGGGAGACTCCATTCTCAATCACAAGTTTTCACAAAGTCTCACCTACCTCACTTCCTGCCTAAGAGCCCTCCTTTTAAAGAAGCTGTAAGTAAGCTTGCCTTGATTTGGGCTATTATTGCTAATTATTTTTTGCTTTTCTTATGTCACCAGTCCTAAGTCAGATTCATTTGTTAGATTCATTATCCATCCATCTATGCATCTCTCCATCCACCCATGCATCAGTCATTTGCTCTGTAATGATCTAGTCAAGGTCAGTATGCTCTTATTCAAGAATGCATGCAAGTAAATTGAATACATAAACACGTCTATATATCTCTTGACTTTCAACATATCTGAAAAGTGCATTTTGTGTCAGCAGTAGTTACTCCTGATGACTATTAGTCTAGTAAATGGTAAAGTAAGGAGGAAATCCCAAAGACATGAGTCTCTAGGCCAGGGTAGATTCCTGAGCTGAGGGTAAGGATAAGGAGGGAAGGTGACTGCCACGGAGAAGGCATGATATTTGCAGCATCCATGGAAGAGGCAGGGAATGTTTCTGAAGGGTGATCCTCAAATGAAATTATGTAAACAATCAGAATTCTCTAGCTGGGAAATTACACCAGTGAGAAAGAAATGGAAAGTCACCCATATGAGGGGATAAGCGGAAGAGAAGAGAGAATCTCTGTCTGTCTGTCTGTCTATCTGTCTATCTATCTCTGTCCCTCTGTCTCTTTTTCGCTCTCTGCGAGTATGTGAGTGTGTGTGTGTGTACATGCACACACACACATGCACCACTGTATGTCTATAAGAGACTAGACTAGGAAGTCATATGGTCATATAGTACCACTTTAAAGGACAAAATGTAGGTGGTGGCAAGAATGAATAAGCAGTGAAATAATGGCATTGTCTAAGGCACATGACTGCTTTGGGGAACAAGGACCTCTTTTCCATTGACCATCATACTGTGATCAGCCAGAGGACAGTTTTAATCCCACCTAACTCAATGTGCCCCACCTTTCACATCATTCTAGATGACTTAGGATGATATTGCATTGGAGCTGCAACTTGGCCAGCCCCTCCTATTCTTAATGATGGGCAGGCAGTTTGTAGGACAATGAATTCCAGCTTTACAGGGATACACATAAGAGAGAGCAAGAGGCACTGGCTTTAAAGGGAAGGGATCTATAAGGAAGAAATAAAGGAGGCTCCAACCCATTATCATGAGGACACTGAAGAGCAGCATGCCTTGCTGAATGATATTTGTTCCTGTTTACTTTCTTCCTTGTGGCTCTGAGCTGGACTGCATTTGCCAGTTAGGCATAATTACTATTTTATTTTTATTTTTTTCCACAGTTAAGTGGAGCATTTGAGTGCAGCTGAATTGCTGGGAGCCTTGGTGGAAGAAATCTATTAGTGATATGGCTTGAAACAATACACAAAAGGCCGCTGCGTGTGGTCTACTATCAACGCTTTCAACTTCCTTCTGTGGAACAATAAATCTCCGAGTCAGCGAGAAGGCAGAGACTCCCATCTAACGAGAGCTGCATTTTTATCTTTTATTCATTGGCAGGAACATTAGCTGTAGGAGGTATTCAAATCACACTTTTATTTAAACAAACACAGCTGGATCACAGCCTCTTAATATAGCAATTCTCTAATGAAAAATAACAACATAGTATTTATCTCTTTTCTTTTGTGTGACTCTCAATTTGCTAAAATTAGGCAGACTTCAATCCCATACAAAATTGGCATGTTTTCATGACCAGAGCTCATCGCAACTAACTGCAAAATTATAATGGGGATGTAATTATAGGAGGGCATGTGAAATACACATCCTTTTGCTGCTGTAAGCTATATGGGGTTATACAATTATGTTGTAATAACATCATTTATCTTAAAGGAGTCAGACAGCTGACTTCATTTATTTAACTTGAGTACTCCAATTATATGCTGCGTCAGTTTAACATAAATGTCTTGCCCAGAGAACATGGTGTAATAATAATGGTTATAGCAATAATAATAACAGCAGGCTTTGTGTGAGAGTGCTAGAGAGCACAAGGCAGTTTTAAACTCTGCAAGGTAGGTATCTGGGTCTTCAAGTCTACACACCCACTCCACTAACAAGAAAACTAAGGGTTGGAGAAATATTGGTGCTGCTGGGGCTGTACAATCATTAGGTGGTGAGGGAAGAACTTTAAGGTCAGGTTTTCAGGTGACATGCAGGGACCACAGTACTGTTTTGGCTTGTGTGATAGCACAACATGTTTGACAGCAATAATTGAAGGAAAGTACAGAGGTCTGTGATGGGTGGTAGGGATAACAGGTACTCATTCTGTGACCTCAAGCAGATTGAACGAACTAATAAGACCTAAATTTCTTGTCAGCAAAAATGGCAGGAAGTATACATGAACCAGGGTTGTCTTGAGAAGTAAGTGATCCAGTGTTTGTAAATTGGCCGGATATAAGTGCTCAGAATGAGGCCATTATCTTTTCCAGTAAAGTCAGAATACTTCTGCTTTTGCCTGTTACAGAATTGCTGTGCATTTTTCTGATAATTTGTTCGACTCTCCACGTTAGTGTGATGATGACAGTTTTATCTTCCTATGAGAATTCTGCTTGCCATGTTTTTTCCTCAGAGCTGTCTTTAGATGCTTGCCACCACTTGTGATACCATTTCAATTTATTACAGAATCCATTTGTTCAATCCCCAAAGGTGGGAATATGGGGTAGAAAACTTGTGCTTTATTTGAACCAACATTTTAGCCTGAGTGGGAGACTCTGCATGTGCAGTAGAATGAGCCAGATGTGGAGTCTGGAAGCCCGCCCTGGGCCTCTGAGGCGGCACCATTCTTAAACTGCATAATGAAGTGCATTCTCTGACTTCTTTATATCCCCAGTTAGTTCATCTTTAAATGTTGTTTCAGTCTGAACTTCCTGAGAGGAAAGCCTGAAGAGCATAATGTTTCTGGGAGAGAGAAAGTTTGTAGAGACTGCTTACCCCATGGTCTACACAGCAAGTGTACTGCTCAAAGGACACCAGCTCAGTGAACCTCAGCCCCCAATAGGAGAATATGCTGTGTACTGAGAAAAAAAAATTGAGGTGCCAACACTGTTTGAAGAGGAATAAAATTTAAATTTGGATGAGTTTTACCTAATGATTTGGGGGATTAGTTTTCAAGTTTCCTGAGTATGGAGATAATACTCCATACTCAGATGGGGAAGGTGTATAAGCCCTGCTTAAACATTTCTGATTGATAAACCACAGTGTTTTATAAGCTTTATAATAACCAAGGACTTCTACCAGTGTATATAACATCATTGTTCCTAACTGAGCCAGCAAGTATATGTCCTATAATTGAAATAGTTTTATTTGGCTCTGAGTCTCAGCATCTGCTTTGATACCCTGCTGGGTAGAGGGCTGTCTCTTTGTGGGTGTGTACAGGTGTATATATAATGACTGTAGAAGCCAGAGGCATCAGATACCCTAGGACCCAGGTTACAAGCAATTGTGAGCCATCTGATATTGGTGCTGAAAAATAAACTTGGACACTCTATAAGAGTAGTTAGTATGTGCTCTTAGCTAATGAACTATCTCTTCAGAATCCATTTTAGAATGTAAGAAGCTGCTCAGTGAAGGTATTTCAAATGTCTGATGTTATTTGGCTTTGGTCTTGGGGCCTAGATAATTCGCAAATGTTTTAGTATAGATTTTGAGAAATTAAATTAAACTTAGAGAGAAACAGAGCAAGAGTTGATGGTTATAACTATTCCTCCTCTTTCTCTTTGTATAACCATCTATATATTAATTTTTCTAGCCTGAAATTAAAATTCAAATTTCCATATTTATATTACTTTCCAAGAGCTTGCAATCCATTGGTAGAAGGTCAAAGGGAGAAACCATTTTAACACCAAGAAGTTGCAGAGATGGATGCTAACACAGACAGAGATGGAAGTTCTCACCATTCATTAAATAAAAAAATTTAAAGCAGGGCATGGTGACAAGTCTGCAGTCCCAGTAGTTGGGAGGTGAAGGCAGAACTATCAAGGGTTTAAGGTCATCCTCAGCTGTACAGTGAGTTGGAGTCTAGCCTGGGCTACATCAAACATCATTTCTTAAAACAAAAAATACCTACAAGACTTCATGTGGAAGGGAGCTACAGGTCAGATACAAAGTGAAAAAACTGTAATTAATAAACATTAAAAACAAAAAAAGTTAAAAAGACTTCATGTAAGAGGGACTTTCACAGTGGAGTCAATGAGTGATTCCTGGTACTTAGGGATGTCAATGTAGCTAAACATGTGAAAGATTTGGATACGTGTAATTAAATACTTACATTAGGTTTTTCCTTCCTTTGGTCTTTCTATCATTCTTACTACAGATTGGTTGCTTTGGTCTCTTGGTCATGGTCTGAACTTATCACCACTAACACTGGCAATATTGTGTTATCTTTTGTCTTCACACATTAAGAAAGGGCTGCTTCTGTGAACTGTTCACATTCTAAGACTAAGAAGCCTTGGACTGGTAATGTGATGGATAGTTTTAATTGTCAACTTGTCATAATCTAAAATCACCTTGGAAGGAAGTCTCAATGAAGGATTGTTTAGATTAGGTTAGACTGTGGGCATATCCATGAGGGATTATCTTGACTATGTTAGCTGAGGTAGAAAGACTCTCTTATTTTGGAGTGGAATTGTTCCTTTGTCAGAGGATCCTGGATTGTATAAGAGGGGAAGAAATGAGATGAGCACTAGAACGCAGGCATTAATTCATTGCTCTTTGCTATGACTGCAATGTGACTAGTTCCAGTTCCTGCTCCCTTGACTTCTCTGCAATACTATAATCTGTATGCACTTGTCAAGTGAGCTCTTTCTCCCTTAAGTTCCTATTGTTATAGTTCTTTAACAAAGTGAGAAGAAATAAACCTATGACAGGAACCCATTTGTTTTATTCCCAGGGCCAACACTAGGATCTATGGAGAAGGATTACTGACAGCATCCATCAGAAGTTTCAGGAGTTTAAAAGAGGCAGTTTTTCTGAGAAAGGAGACAAGGGAATATTCTTTCTCAGAGGAGTGGATCTCAAAGCATAGCCCTTGGGCTCATCCATGGAGTATATGGTAGTGAGACTTAATAACCCTAAAAACCTGAGGATATCCTTGATTTTTTTCTCTAGCATTTGCATCAATGAAGAGAGAGCAGTCAGAAGAAACTGAAATTGAGTTAGCGTGAAAGCAAGCAGTGGCAACAAACTGCAAGTTATTCAATGCGTTCTTTAGCATCTTAGATGTATAACTAAAACAGGAATTTTCTTTTAAAATATTTTTTTTTCTAAATACCAAATAAAACCTGCTTGAGCTGTATAGAGTTACTTGTATGTATATGTATTCAGGGATGACAATTTTATTTGATAATTATTTGGTGTGTTCTTTCCTGGAGACAACTGTGTCTCCCATTCTCAGCATTCTTTGCATGCCTGCAGTTCTTTTCGTAACATGCCTATTAGTGTCATCTTTCTTCTGACCATGTTTGTGGTTGTAGCAACTAATATCAGTAGGAGACTCAATCTCTCAGAAGCTCTCTGGTCCTCTGAGTCTTAAAATCTTTCCGTCTTCTCTTCTGCAATTATTCCTAAGTCTTGGGAATAAGAGTTGGGACTTAAGTCTTGGCACTAGGAGTTGTATTGTGGAAGTATCGGTTGGGGCTGAGCTCTACAACTTTACATCTTGATTTGTTGTGGTTTTAAATAATGATCTCTTTCTGTTGCAAAGAGAAGTTTGGTTGATAACGGGTGAGTACTATACTTACCTGTGAATGAGAACAAATATTCATAACATAGATTATGCTGGTTTAGTAAAGCGGTAGTTTCTGGTTCTCCTACAGTATCTGTGACTTCACTAGCCCTGAGTAGTTGGTTAGGTGTCCAGCACCAGGCATGGTTATCTCTCTTGTTGAGTTGGTGCTAAGCTCATTAGAGATATGTTGTTTCCCAGCAAGGAACTGCACCCTTAGGGTAATCATGTCATGGTAGTCATTTAAAACTAACATTTAAAAAAAAAGGAATATCTTTGATTAAGCAGTAAACACTTGAATGTTTACTTCATATCCTCTCAGGTTAGCAAGCTTTCAATCTATGTCCCATGGTAGTTGTGTCATCAAGTGATTTTGTCCACACTAAAGTACAAATCTGTCTTGAAGAAAATAGTGCTACAGTTGTACTAGCTACAAGCTGAGACAACTATTTTTCAAAGAATATCACCTTCATTTAGAAAAATAATTGATAGACTATCTTTGTTCTTTCTTTGCATATTAGACAGCCATTTCATAGAAAATAACTATTAGTACTCATTGTCAGTGATGAAATTTGAACTTTTAGATAAAAGCTAGAATTTTGGAAATGTAGCATGCATGCTGTGAACTTGACAATTTCCTGATACTTGGAGGCAGGCATGTTGGTGGGATTTTGTGGGTGTAACTTCTGAAGAGACGTCTGTGTATATGACATGATGTGATTTAAAGAGATTATATATTAAATGCGTTGGCACTTATGGGATCTAAACCTATATTTTCTAGTGACCCATTCATGATGATGTAGAAATCATGCCTGGATCAAAGGTATGTTCAAGAACGACCAATAAATTTTAGTAGAACAAACCACAAGTTTATTAGCATTATCTCAGCTTGCACATTGCAGATAAAATTACACATATTTATTCAATTTTTATGAAGATTAAAAAATTAAAATAATTATTTGTATACACTTGACAAGGGCAATGGATCTAAATAGGTAGAAATTTAGGTGTGTATATGACAATTTGTCTTGCATTGAGGTACACATTAGAAAATTTTCAAAAATGTAAAACAATGCCAATTTTCTCATTAACCATGAGGAAATCACATTTCAAACATTCCAGCATATATTAATACTATGTATAAGGGAGTTGCTATGCAAACAGTTCGTAAATATTGATACAGAAAACATATACAACTGAATCTTTTTGTGGTCCAGAACAATATTTAAAGGTAGACTTTGACTCTGAAAGCAAGACACTTAACACTGCTACTCTCCTTAGTCTCTGCAGACCTATGAATAGAGCCAAGCCAGTTGGGAGAAAGACAGAAACTTATTCTAGTGAAAAGATGTGTGTTCCAAGTTGCCAAGATGGAAACTAGTATGCAGAACAGAATATGAAGACATTTGAAGAGGAAACATTTCTGGCCAGGTAACTTTATGATTCAAAAGATTTGTTGGGTGTGGGGGCTGTCTATTGTTCTTGCTGTTCTTTGAGAGGTCCCAAGTAGGTCTCTTGGTAACTTTCCAAAGTGGTCCTACTTTCTAGGGTTAGGTTCAGCTCTATGTAATAGGAAATGTTTTAAAGTAAGGGTTTATTCCCCATGTTAAAAAATAATGCTCTGGGTCCATTTTATGCTTCAATGCCATCAGCATATTGCTTTTATTCTTTTTCTAAGTATTTATACTGTTTTCATTTTTCTGATTAGTTTACATGTAGTACACCCGGGCGTAAGAATAGATGAAAATATGTCCTTATTTGGGTTTTCTTTGATCTTAAGTCATACTGTGGATATTTCATAGTTAAAGAAGCAGGTAATGATTATGAGGTACCAGCAATCTCTCCTACGAAGATCCAGAGTCATGTTCAGTCATTCCAGGAAGAGCTTTATTTTCCAAACCTCTACTGTTTTCTCACTTAAAACTAATTTTTATGTGGAAATATCTTCTCTGGGAAATCCAAATGTTCATAGCATAACTTGAAAACTATAAACAAGTAAACATATTCCTTAGTCTCCTATCCCTCCCCACCATTTGACCACGATTATCATCTAACCACTTGACCAACTTAATTGCATCTCCCCTCTAATCCTCCATACAGGAGGTAGCAACAATCTGGATTTTCCTGAGGTATATTTCAAATCATTCTATTCCATTTGCCAAGAATCTTAATTAATTCACAGTCTACTGAACATCCACAAAGTCCCACAAAACATGTCCCTTCCTCTTTTTTTTTTTTTTTTTCAATGCAGTTTATTCAGGAACATTGAACAATCCTCGGACCCCGGGGAAAGCCAGTCCACAGCTTAAATAGCCTCTGGGTAGCCAACCCAGGCGTGCCACGGGGGCAATGCAGATAGGTCCACATACATGGAAGCAAGCCAGATCCTCAGCCTTAGCCAAATGTGGAATTGTTCATGACAGAGAGCACTCACCATCAGGAAGGTGGAAGGCGGAAACCAGCTCCATCTTTAAGGCGTAGCATTCCGCAGCTCTCTACAGTTCCCCCTTTTTGTTTTAGACGCATCAGGCAAGAGCAGAGGTCTGATCTCTGATATTAGAAATAAATTGGGACTTTATACAGATGTTCATTTAGGTGTCATCCACCCAAAGAGCATCAGACCCGTCCAATACCTTTTTCTCAGAGGCGGGACCTGGGGCATCAACCCGCATGCAATCAGACATGCTCTTCTCTGGGTCCAAAGCGGCTGACCCTGAGTGCAGTGCTTAGCCTCGCATCCTGAGCGTATCATTTTAGCTTTCTATGGTATCCAACCATGCTTGGGGAGACTGTCCTGCTTCAATGGCTGTAAAGGCCTGAATGATCATGGCTGCATCACACTGTTGTGAGACTCTAATCTTGCATATATACCACAGGCAAACCAAGGAGACCAACACCAGAAGGCCTGCTAACACTCCCATGCCCGCCCATTCCTTCAGATGATTCATGGCTGCAGCAATCCATGTTGATAATCCTGTGGCTAGTCCTGCGTCCACTCCGGTAGAATTTACTGTGACAATGGCCACTCTCAGCTGCTCCATCGTAGTATCGAATTCTCCAGTCCAATTACCTATAATATAGCTCGACAATTGTTTAGACAGATTTGCAGCACTGGAAAAATTCTCATGTTGTATGCTAGTGACACAAAGTCCAGCATACTTTCATTGACAGCCAGGTTGAGCGATTTGCCATAGGGTATCAGTTTGCTCCTGCACGAGGTCAATCCTCTGATTGAACACCATCAAGCTTCCTTTTAGTTGAACATTAATTCCTTTATGTACAACTAAGGCATGAGCTACATTGGCTAAATGATTATTCAGGGTCTGAGCAGTCTGCCCAGTATGACTCATGGCTAATGCCCTGGTGGTAGCTCCAACAGCCGTCAATGAGATGGTAGTAACAATGGTGGCTGTAGTTACAAGATCCCTTTTCTGTCTGAAGAGAGTCATAGCGTGAGGGGCATCAATGGGCACAGGCACCCAGTGAGGCATGCGAGTAATCAGGGCATACCTAAATTTACTAGCATTCCAGCATTGGGCAAAAAAGCAAGTATCATTACCACAATTACTTGGCTCTATCTGGCTAATAATGAATAAAAATGGGGGATATAGACAAACAGGTGTGAGCTTATAGGAAATATTATGAGAAGCCTTAACCCCTCGTTGGAACATCCTGCATCAGTTCTAGAACTAGCAGTGGTGGTGTCGGAGGTCTGAGTAGGTTCAGGACACCATTGCCCCCAGGGGCGAGACGTGCTCCATGCCAATTGACTAACTCCATGTTTTCCTCCAATTTTGAAAGTCATTTAAGGTTCTTAAATTATTTTTTTCCCTTTTTTCTTAAAATTTTCATCAATTACACTTTATTCATTCTGCATCCCCCCATAAGCCCCTCCCTCCCCTCCCAATCCCACCCTCCCGCCTCCCTCTGCTTGCATGCCACTCCCCAAGTCCACTAATAGGGGAGGTTCTCCTCTCCTTTCTGATCTTAGTCTGTCAGTTCACATCAAAAGTGGCTGTATTGTCCTCTACTGTGGCCTGGTAAGGCTGCTCCCCCCCCCCAGAGGGAGGTGATCAAAGAGCAGGCCAATCAGATTATGTCAGAGGCAGTCCCTCTTCACATCCAACATCCATTCATGTTCAAAGTATTGGAGAGATCAGGGATACAAGGCACATATCTAAACATAGTAAAGGCGACATACAGCAAGCCTATAGCCAACATCAAACTGAAGGGAGAGAAACTTAAAGCAATCCCACTGAAATCAGGGACAAGACAAGGCTGCCCACTCTCTCCATATCTCTTCAACATAGTGTTGGAAGTCCTTGCTAGAGCAATAAGACAGTTGAAGGAGATCAAGGGGATACAGATTGAAAAGGAAGAAGTCAAATTATCACTATTTGCAGATGATATGATAGTATACGTGAGTGACCCCAAAAACTCTACCAGGGAACTCCTACAGCTGATAAACAGCTTCAGCAAAGTGGCCGGATACAAAATTAACTCAAAAAAATCAGTAGCCCTCCTGTATACAAAAGACAAAAGGGCTGAGAAAGAAATTAAGGAAACAACACCCTTCACAATAGCCACAAATGACATAAGGTACCTCGGAGTAACCCTAACCAAGGAAGTCAAAGACTTGTATGAAAAAAATTTCAAATCTCTGAAGAAAGAATTAGAAGAAGATATGAGAAGATGGAAAGATCTCCCATGTTTATGGCTTGGTAGGATTAACATAGTAAAAATGGCCATCTTACCAAAAGCAATCTACAGATTCGATGCAATGCCCATCAAATTACCAACACAATTCTTTACAGACCTGGAAAGGAAAATTCTCAACTTCATATGGAATAACAAGAAACCCAGAATTGCTAAAACAATCCTCTACAATAAAAGATCTTCTGGAGGTATCTCCATCCCTGATCTTAAGTTGTACCTTCCTCTTGAAACCTTACTCAAAGCAATGTCCCAAGGCATACCTCCCATATTGTAGGTATAATACACTGTAGCTTTGCTTATAACTTAGCCTGTTTAAATTTTCTATTAGTTACTTTTTATTGCCATAATTCAACACCTGTCCAAGACAACTTATAGAAGATTTTATATGGGCTTAGGGTCATAAAGAGGTACAGTCTGTGATGGGGTACAGGAGGAAACAGATAGCAAGCATGATAGCTAAAGAGAAACTGAGTTCTCACATCTTGAGCCTCAAGCAAAGTAGAGAAAGAACTGAAAAGGATGCTTGGTTTTGAAGCTTCAGAAGCTGTCCCTAGTGACATACCTTTTCTAGCAAGGCCACATCTCTTAAACATGCCCAAATAGTGTCACCAACTGGGGACCAAGTATTCAAATGCACAAGGTTTTATGGGGCATTTTTTTTTTATTCCAACCACCACAAAATTCAAGGTATACAGCTACATGGGCCAGTGAAACACACAGAGGTTACCTGGTACTTCTGGACCTCAATCCTCACTCAACAGCCTCCATTTGTGAGACATCCCAATCCAGACTCCAGGAAAATTGCTACCTGTAACATTTTGTCTTTAAGAATTATCTTCCTATGGCCAAACTTTGGGCAGAATGCAGGGAATCTTATGAAAGAAGTGGGAAATAGTAAGATCTGGAGAGGACAGAAGCTCCACAGGAGAGCAAAAGAATCAAAAAAACTGAACACAAGGGTCTTTCCTGAGACTCATACTCCAACCAAGAACCATTCATGGAGATAACCTAGAACTCCTGCACAGATGTAGCCCATGGCAGTTTAGTGTCCAAGGGGATTCCATAGTAATGGGAACAGAGACTGCTTCTGACATGAACTGATTGGCCTGCTCTTTGATCACCTCCCCCTGAGGGGGAGAGCGGCCTTACCAGGCCACAGAGGAAGTCAATGCAGCCACTCCTGATGAGACCTAACAGACTAGGATCAGAAGGTAGAAAAAGAAACCCTCCCCTACCAGTGGACATGGAGAGGGGCATGCGTGGAGAAAGGAGAGAAAGAGAGGGCTTGGGAGGGGAGGAGGGAGGGAACTAGAGGGGGGATACAAAGTAAATAAAGTGTAATTAAAAATAAAATTAAATTAAAATTAGAAAAAAAGAATTATCTTCCTTCCTAGTCAAGAACAATTAGACAACAAAAGAAGAAAATCCATCCACATAGGAAAGAGGAAAAAAAAAAAAAAAAGGACTCCACCAAGAGATGTTGGAGCTCAGCAAAGTTTCAGGGTACAAAGTCTGATCATCAGCATTTCTATGTATTAACATGCAAACCACAACACTAAGTAATCCCATGGGAACACGGAGCGTGTGAGATTGGCATACCTGGGTGTGCATAGACATACACCCTTAGGCACATATATAATCAAGTTGTTGAGTGACCTGCATACTGAAAATAATAACACAGTGGTGGGAGAAATGGAAAAAGATACCAATCAATAGAACGATCATCTGTGTTCATGGTTTCTGAAAATAGTGTTTCTGAAAATAGATTTCCATACTAACTGAAACCACCTACAGATTCACCATTACAGAAATGAGAAAAATGATACTGCTACAGGACTAGAAAAAATATTGAATAGGTAAAATAATCATGAGCTAACACAACATGCTAGAGGCCTTCCTAAGTTCAACATATGTTATGTAGCTATATTTATCTCATGTTCTTAGTAGCATAAGAATAGACATTTCAAAGAACAGATTAGGAAGATAAGAAAGAGATCCCTATTTTTTACAGCCATCAGATTTTTTTTTAAAGCTCAAATAATTCAAAATGGGTAAAAGGTAGAGTTCATAAAGTGGTGATAGAAAAGCTATATTCCCTTTTAAATACAACTTGCATTTCAACATGCACAGTTCCACTCCAAGTGGATTGAAAAACTGTTGCAAGACCTGGTCTGTAAAACTATTGGGAGGGAACACAGCAGAAAGGCAAACATGACCTTGGTCTAATCCCTGGCCTCAAAAGGCAAGCTAGCCTAGGCCAAAGCAGACAAATTTGATGGTACCAAACTACAAAGCTTTTTGTAACAAATAAAATAATTAATGGTACAAAGAGACAGCTTAGGGGTTGGAAAAATATTTGTAAGTCATACTTTTGAAAAAGGAATTGTATTCGGAAATATAAAAGACAGCCAATAATTCAATTTCAAGAAAACAGGCCTGTTAAAGATTTAGAATGATCAAATGACCTGAACAGAAATTTTAAAAGACATGATATGAGCAACAACTATACTGAGATCAGGCTGTGTACAGTCATCATTCAACATTACTTAAAATAGTTTCTTTTCAAGTCTCAGTTGCACTGAGACTTCATTGTACAAATGTCTTTTGACTCCATTTTGAGGCTTGAGGATAGTGTCCTAGGGTAGCTCTTCATGTGCCATCATTTGCCCAACACCACTAGGCATAGACAGATAAATTACTTACTCATTGGAGTAGAAAGGATGCCTATGCTGGTTTAGCTTTATGTCAGCTTGATACAAACTATAGTCATTATGGAGGAAGGAACCTCAATTAGAATATAGACAATGCCTCTATAAGATCAAGCAGTAGGCAAGCCTTTCGAGCATTTTATTAGTTAGTTATTAATAAGAGATGGCCTAGTTCATTGTGCTGGTACAAGCTAGGGCTGGTGGTCTTGTGCTATAAAAGAAAGCAAGCTGAACAAGCCACTAGGGCCACACAAGTAAGCACTCCTCCATAGTCTCTGCATCAGCTTTTGCCTGCAGGTTTCTGCCCAGTTTGAGTTCCTGCCTTGACTTTCCTCAATGGACTATGAGCTAGGACATGTAAGCCAAATAAACACTTTCCTCTTCATCTTGCTTTTGGTCATGGTGTTTCATCACAGCAATAATAACTCTAATTTAAATACCTATAAATAAATCAGTGGACTGGGATTGTAGGAGCACATGTGTGTATTAGCATCATGTGAAGGAAACCAGTTTCAAGAATTTACTGAGCATATAAGACCAAAAATACCTGGACCATGAAGTAGCAGACATCTAAATGCTTGGCCCCACCATTGACCTGCCAAGATATGACAAGCAGAGAACACCTGGTTGTCCCAAGGCCTCAGCTCAGCTGCATTCTCTGCTGTTGACGTGACCTACCCCACTGCTCCTATTGGCCATCACCTGACTATTCTTTTGGACCAAGTTCTGCCTTCTTGCTCTGATCAGATTCTGCCCTTTCACGAAACAGCTGGACTCAATTCTGATATTTGCGTTGGGTCCTGCTGCTCTTTTGGCTTCAGCTGCAACTTCTTCCCTGAGGTTGGCTTAGGTTTGTTCTCTCTGTATATGCATTTCCCTCAACCTATTTCTGAAACCTTTTTATTGTCTCCTTAACTTGTATTCATTCTGTATATCATACACTTACACATACACACAGAGAGATACATACACAAACAAAGGCACTGTATACTGTGTGATGTGAGAGCTGATATGAGAAATTGAGATTGAAATTAAAAGAGCTGCATCAACTCTGCCAGACTGCACTATGTAGGATTGTGTGATGAATTACTGTGATTAAAACAACTACATCTTATAACATTATTATTTGATAAAATGTAAAAAAAAAACATATTTATCTTTGTTTTCACAGTTTGTATAAACTACTTAAACTCACGATTATTAAGTAAATGCTTATTAAAAACATGATTTGGTATTACTTAACACCTGTTCAGAGGGCTATGTAAGAGATAAAGGATAACAAGTGTTAGTGAGGATGCAGAGAAAGAGAAATCACTGTGCACTGTGTAGTCACTACAGAAGACTGAATGGAGATGTTTTAAAAATTAGCAGGAGTGATACCTTATGACCCAGCAGGCCTAATAATACTATGTAGATTTTGGAAAAAAATTGAAATTAAGTTCTTAATGACGTATCTGCACTCTTGTGTTCATGGCAACATTATTGATAATCACTTAGCTAGTAAATCAAACTAGTATCCAAAAGAGGACGAACAAATTTTAGAGATGGTAAAAATTAGCAGAACATAAACATGCTTTTAAAAGAGGGTGACCACATTCAACAAAACCACATATATGAGCCTGGGATGAAAACAGAAATCTTGCACAATCTTCTTCATATGTTGAAGGTTAAAATTTAAACTCATAGAAGCATAGAGCGAGTGGTGGCGTTAAGGGGCTGTGACTGGGTAGAGTAGGGAGAAGCTTGTCAAAGGGGGCAGATTTTTAGTTAGAGGAAGGAAGAATCAATAGCAGTCTATCTCATGGCATGGTGACTGTGCTTAATAATAATGCACTTTTGAAAAATGCTGAGGGTACATTTTAAATGTTCTTACTCTAAAAAATAATTATGGGAGGTGATGACTATGTTAATTAATTTAATCTTTCTACAATGCAGACCCATAATCAAAACACTGCACTCTATCCCATACACACACACAATTATCTCTTTATTAAAACTGTAATAAAAAGGAGAAATCAGCATTTTCTTTAGTCTAGGTCCAGCTCCCCATAGCAGCTTTAAAGGATGGCAGGTTGTTTAAAAGAGTGAGTGTCTATCCATGAGCAAAGCATGGACAGTGTCTCTTTCCTGGAGCTCCTCACCCTTCCTATTGCTTGAACCTGTGGCCCTCAAAAGGTAATTGCTCTTGTGGCTGCCTGCTGGCATGATGGTTCCTTCTTTCTTTGGTATGTATTATATATTATATTTGGTATGTGTATTAGTATGTCCATATTATCTTGTAAATATATTATTGTTTTTTCCTCGATATAATATTTTTTATTAATTATTTGAAAATTTCACCCCAATCACACCCACTTCCCATTTCTCCCAGGTCTACCCTCCCACCCTTGCTCCCCACCTTCTGAAAAAAAAATAACACAAAGTCCAGTGCTGCTTCCAGGGGCCATGTTGTTGTCTGTCATCTGCGCTGTTGCTGAGGCCCCTGTTGGTTTGGCCTTTACTCTTTACACACATTTTTTTTTTTGGCTTTGAAATTATATATTTCTGTTCTATCTGTTTTCATACTGTTCTTATTAATGTAGCAACATCAATAATTAAACTTACAAACTAATTATAAACAGAAAAAAGTTATTAAGTCATAGGTCTTCTTAGTTACAGGGGGATACTTCACACACTGGCAAATTGACACCTCTTTTGTTTGGATCCACTGACAGATATCAGGCAGTCCATCCATTAAAAACATGTGTTTTATTGTTTACCTGGCTTACTTGTTTCAGAATTGTTTTATGGGAACAAGTACCACTGGGATGAGTAAATATAGAATCTTTTCTCTATTTTTGTCCAAGATCTAGAGCAATGCATAGTAGTGGAACTGTCAAGCAGTTAAGGGACTAAAGAACTGTGTGTGCTGAATGAGTCAGGATAATGGGTAGGCCTATGAATAACACCAGAAGACCAACTGGTTCTTCTTTCAGGAAATAGTTCTTTAAGCACTAGGAAGTGCTTAAAGCCACCGTCAACTTTCACTGTTTAAGGGTTCAGACATATTACCTATACATCTTTTTCTAACCCCACATGGGTAAATGCCCATTTGAGGCGCCATCCCACGTCTCTTGGTTTATATTTCATAACCCATGGCAGAATGTAAAATAACGATCCTGTGTTAATATTTGGAGCTTTTTTATTAATTACAGTTTATTCACTTTGTATCCCCCCATAAGCCCCTCCCTCCTCCCCTCCCGGTCTCACCCTTCCTCCCCCTTCTTCGCGCATGCCCCTCCCCAAGTCCACTGATAGGGGAGGTTCTCCTCTCTTTCCTTCTGATCTTAGTCTATCAGATCACATCAGGAGTGGCTGCATTGTCATCTTCTGTGGCCTGGTAAGGCTGCTCTGCCCTCAGGGGGAGGTGATCAAAGAACAGGCCTATCAGATTATGTCAGAGGCAGTCCCTCTTCCCATTACTATGGAACCCACTTGGACACTACACTGCCAGGGACTACATCTGTGCGGGATTTTTAAACAAGGATAAACTCGTGACTTGTTCTTGTCCTAGTGTGGAGAAGAGCACCTGGGTGAGGATGGAAGATTGACTTCATACTTTAAATCTCCAGTGAGAGTACCTCCATCCCTGATGTGTACTACCAGCTGGCATTATACAAATGACAGCCATCACTGTCTCCTCTGGTCCCCATGCGTTAGTGTATAGACAGAGATATGTACTTGGCATGATGTGGGATATGAAGAATTATTTAGTATAATAATTACAACCTTGTTGTGTTTGAGTATCTTCTTATATCTTCCTTATCTACAGTTGCCAAGCAAAGATCCAGGATTAAATCTTCATGCCTTATGTGGTAGATGCAAATCCAGGCAGGTAGTGAGAAAAAATGAGAGAAAGTATAGGGAAGGATGGGAGTTAGGGAAATGTAATGTGGTATCACTCTGGACAATTGGTCCTGGAAAACTGAACAACTCATAGCAGGTCATCAGACCCTGTGCTGAATATGCCTACCAAGCCCTGCAGAATGTAGAGAATTTGCCCCTCCTCTATCATTCCCCTGGATGTTCTCATTTTATCTTTTGGCTATGTGAGTAGCATCTTGGGAAACAATAGACTGTATCACTGTGGTGTGTGTTTTGTCCAAGCAAATAAGTAGCTCGGGAGCAGGGCATATATCTGGTTGTATGGTGCCTTCATGGAAAAGAGTCTACCTTTGTTGACCAGCAAGTGTCAATCCATGTGGATTTGAATTGTTTCTGCAATAGCAGATGAGGCAAATAAGCTCCTTGAGCATTCTGACATAGATGAAGTTGACCTAAGATGACCCTTCAATTGATCCTGGGCCATTCCATTCCATTATGAACCTCTTACTTATGAGCTTCTTATTTCTGACCTCATTTTATAAGCTCACTTCCTCTCAAACAGGGTATCCTTATTCTTTCCAAAGATAGAAGTTACATAGTACTGTACTCTTCCAGATTGCTGGTTTTTCATGGTTTCCTGGAAGAGTTAAACATAAAGGTGAGAGAAATAAGCTGAAGTTATTGAAGCTGGTGTGGAGGTCAATAGTTATGTTAGCTAGTTCAGCCAACTGCCATTTGTAGAAACACACACTAATATTCTGAATATAAATAAGGCTTTAATTGCCCAACTCTGGTGGTATTTGCTTAATGGCATTGCCAACTGAGTATCACTCCACATGGAAATGTAAAATAAGAAACCTTTTAGTAAATTTCCAGACCTCTAGAAATAATTTTCCTGCAACTCTCACCATGTAACAGTGTCTTTCCACTGGTTCATTTGGAGGATGTGCCTAATGTAACAGTGTTTCCCATTCAATAGCAGTATTGCTGGACATTCCCCAAGACCAAAATGATGGGATGAGGAAGAATAATCCTTGAAATACATTTTTAAAAACAGTTAAAGTGAATTCTGTATAATGGAGAAGCTAGGCAAGGCAGTTATTACCAACTGACTATTTCTTTACAAATTTGAAAAAAAAAATGTGGTTCAGATTTCAATCAGTGGGTCTTCTTGGCATTTTATGAAACATTTCCAGGCAAGCTATACAAGAAACCCAGACCTCAAGAGCACGCCAAAAGAGATGAGAAGTAAAAGTAAAACAGTATGATTTCATTGACACAGGAGACAACTTCGAACAGAACACCAACAGCACAAGCTCTAAGATCAACAATCAAATAAATAGGACCTCATGAAACTGAAAAGCTTCTGTAAGGCAAAGGACACTGTTGTCAAAACAAAACAACTGCCTACAGATTGGGAAAGGATCTTCACCAACCCTATATCTGACAGAGGGCTAATATCCAGAATATATAAGGAACTTAAGAAGTTAAACAAGAAAAAATCAAGTAACCCAGTTAAAAAATGGGGTAGAGAGCTAAACAGAATTCTCAATAGAGGAACATCGAATGGCAGAGAAACACTTAAAGAAATGCTCAACATCCTTAGTCATCAGGGAAATGCAAATCAAAATGACCCTGAAATTTCACCTTACACCTATCAGAATGGCTAAGATAAAAAACTGAAGATACCTGATAAACCAGGGTCAGATGAAAGGGGAGGAGGTCTTCCCCTATCAGTGGACTTGGAAATGGGCAGGGAGGAGATGAGGGAGGGAGGGTGGTATTGAGAGGGAATGAGGGAGCAGGATACAGCTGGGATACAAAGTTAATAAACTGTAACTATTATTAAAAAATTAAAAATTAAAAAAAAATCCTCAAATGACAATACATACTGGAGAAGAAGTGGAGAAAGAGGAATTCTTCTCCATTGCTGGTGGGAATGTTAACTTGTACAACTGCTTTGGAAATCAATCTGGCACTTTCTCAGAAAATTAGAAATAGTGCTACCTCAAGATCCAGCTATACCACTCCTTGGCATATATCCATTAGATGCTCAAGTATACAAGAAGGATATTTGCTCAACCATGTTCATAGCAGCTTTATTTGTAATAGCCAGAATGTGTAAACAACTCAGATATCCCTCAACTGAGTAATGGATACAGAAATTTTGGTACATTTACACAATGGAATACTACTCAGCAAATAAAAACAAAGAAATCATGAACTTTGCAGGCAAATGGTAGGATCTAGAAATGATCATCCTGAATGAGGTATCCCAGAAGCAGAAAGACACACATGGTATATAATCACTTATGAGTGAATATTAGACATATTATGTAGGGTAATCATATTAAAATCTGTATACCTAAGGAAGCTAATCAAGGAGGAGGACCCTGGTAAGATGCTCATTCTTCATTCAGAAAGGCAAATGAGACAGACATCAGAAGAGGGAGAAAACAAGGAACAAGACAGGATCCTATCACAGAGGGCCTCTGAAATACTATGCCCAGAAAGGTATCAAACATATGCTGAGATTCATAGCCAAACTTTGGGCAGAGTGCAGGGAATCTTATGAAAGAAGGGTGAGATAGAAAGACCTGCAGGGAACAGGAGCTCCACAAGGAGAGCAACAGAACCAAAAAATCTGGGCACAGGGGTCTTTTCTGAGACTGATACTCTAAACAAGGACCATGCATGGAGATAACTTGGAACCCCTGCACAGATGTACCCCAAGGCAGCTCAGTGTCCAAGAGGGTTTCCCAATAATAGGAATAGTGACCCTCTCTGACATGAACTCATGGACTGGCTCTTTGATCATTTCCACCTGAAGGAGGAACAGCCTTACCAGTACACAGAGGAAGACAAAGAAGCCAGTCCTGATGGGACCTGATAGACTAGGATCAGATGGAAGGGGAGGAGGACCTCCCCTCTCAGTGGACTGGGGAAGGGGCATAGGAGAAGAAGAGGGATGGAGGGTGGGATTGGGAGGGGATGGGTTAGGACACAAAGTGAATAAACTGTAATTCATAAAAATTAAAAAAATTCTAAACTGGAAACCGTAATATATATATATATATTCAATGATTTGTGGGAGAAAAAATAACAAGACATAAAATAAAAATAGTAAGGTAAAATTTATAGAAAAGCCCCAACATAGTGTTATGAGACAAGGAAATTCCAAAAATGCATTTTGGTTTTTTTGGGTTTTTTGTGTGTGTGTGTGTGTGTGTGTGTGTGTGTGTCTTTTTTTTTTTTCTGTTTGTCATTTACCGCTGGGAATGCAGCATACATTTTTTTTTCCCCACTGACACTCCCTTCATGGTAACTAAATTTTCATTTGCAAGTGTTTATCAGGTGAAGGTTGCTTTTGAGTTAGGGATGGGGACGTGTGTCCACTTTCCCTTTCAGTCTAGGACTCCATCTGGTGCAGACTCATTGCAGGCCCTATGCATGCTGCCTCAGCCCTTTGAGTTCATAGGTGCATTGATCCTGCTGATTTAGAGAATCTTGTTTTTTGGTGTCTCCATGTGCTCTGGCTCTAATACTGTGTCTTCCTCCTCTTTGGTGGGGTTCCTTGAGCCCTGAGGGAAGGGATTTGATGGAGATACCCCACTTAGGTTTGAGTGTACATAACGTCTGCCTGTGGATCTCCATGTTTGTTTCAATCTGAGAAGGAAGAAGCTTCTCAGATGATAACAAAGCAAGGTACTGATCTATGACTATAGCAGAATGTCATCAGGAACCATTCTATTGCTATTTATTTATTTATAGAAAATTTCTGGTAATTATGAATAGAGCAGCAATGAACATGGTTGAATAAATGTCTCTGTGGTAGGGTGAAGTGTCCTTTGGGTATATGCTCAAGAGTGGTGTAGCTGATCTTGAGGTAGTTTGATTTTCATCTTGCTGATTTATATGCTGGCTGAAGTTTGCACTCCCTCAAGCAATGGAAGGTGTTCTCCTTACTCCTTACTCCATGTCCTCATCAACATGATGTGCCACTTGTTTTATTAATCCTAGCTATTGGGGTGGGTGTTAGATGAAATCTCACAGTAATTTAGATTTGTATTTCCCTGATGACTGAGGATGTTGAATATTTCTTTAAATGTTTTTCAACCATTTGAGTTTTCCCTTTTGAAAATTCTCTGTTTAGATCTGTACCCTCTTTCAGTTGGGTTGTTTTCTGGGTATATAGTTTTTGAGTTCTTTGTATAATTTTGGATATTCCCTCTTTATCTGATGTTGATAATTTTTTCCCATTCTGTAGGCTGCATGTATCTCTATAGCAGGGTGTACATTTATTTGGGTGTATCTTAAAGAGTCACATTGCTAGATCATATGGCAGATCTAAGTTTTTAGCAACCTCCACAGTGATTTTTATAGTGGTTGCACTGTTTAGTAACCCTCCTATAAACAAATGACAAGCATACTCCAAAGCACTAGGAAAACACCATTCACAATAGCCTCAGTATATTAAAATATCTTGGAATAAACATAAGTAAGGAACTGAAAGACTTATACAATAAAAATTTAAGACTCTGAAGAAAGAAATTAAAAATCATTCCAGAACATGGAAAGAGCTTCCATTCTAATGGCTATCCTGCGATTCTTCAAAAACTTCTCACAAAATTCTTCAAAAAATAAAACTGAATTAAAAATTAGCAAATTTCATATGGAGACACAAAATATCCTGGAGAGCCAAGGCCAACATGAACAATTTAAATATCCTAGTGGAGGCATCGCCATCTCAGGTTTCAAGTTATCTTCTAGAACTATGTCATGAAAACAGCATACAAGAACACATTACCATGGTCACCTGATTGTTGACAAAGCAGCCAATAAGACATAGTGAAGATAAGACAGACACTTCAGCAAATGATACTGGCTACATGTCATAGGATGGAACTGAAGCCTTATCTTTCACCTTGCATAAAACTTAACTCCAAGTGAATGAAAGATTTTAATAAAAGCTTCATACCTTGAATCTTATAGATTAAAGAGTGTGCTTAAACTCATTGGCACAGGAAAGGATTTTTCTGAACAGGACCCTGGTAGTGCAGTCACTAAAACTAATAATTAATAAATGGAACCTCATGAAACTAAAAAGCTTCTGTACATCAAAATCCATTTATATCATATTAAATAAATAGCATACAGAAATGGAAAAATCATTACCAACTGTATGTATGATAGAGTGTTAGTATTAGGAATCGTCAAAGATCTCTCCCCCACCAAAAAAAAAAAAAAAAACAAAAAAAACAAAAAAACAGAAAACTGAATATCAAAAAAATCAGACAACTCACCTTAACTTTGGGGCATGGAACTGAACAGAGAGATTTCAGAAGATGAAATACTCAGAAGCATTTTTAAATGTCAACATTGTCAGCCATTATGGAAACACAAATTAAAACTAATTTCAGACTTAATTTTATCACAGTCATACTGCCTAAAATTGTTTTAAAGGTACAAATGCTGGTGTGGATATGGAAAAAGAATAATACTTAGTCATTTGTGTTATTGATTCTTTGGTTTTTTTTTTTTTAGTTCTTTTTATATTCTGTATATTAAATCCTCTATCAGGTATAGAGTGTGGCAAAGATTTCACCCACTCCATGGGTTTCCTCTTCATATATATCAGTTTTTATGTTTATGTATGATTTACATTTTATATCTGTGTTTATATAGTACAGTTTAAGTGAAGTCAAATCACTTGAAGTGATGGTGTTCCCTGAAGTTCCATAGATGAACAACAATGCCAGTGTCATGCACGAGATATTTTCTCTTTAGTTGTTGTGTAGGAGAATCCATGAAACTCCTGAAACAATATATGCTGTTTCTGTTGCTCTTGGTTGTCTTCCAGAAATTAATGATAACACAAACTTTGGGCAGAGGACCTGGAGTGATTGAGCTGGAATGGACCTAGAAGCTTTCTCCCTGAAGACTAGCTTTCATTGCATCTAAAGGTGTTATTCAAGCTGCCAAGGGAGAAAAGCAATAAACAGTTCTACTCAACCATAAAGCTTATACAGTACATCAATGTCCAGCCCAATGAGATATTCTCAGTGGTACAATAGTAGCACTTATTTTTGGAGGCAAAAACCAGACATTTAATTGGACTTCATGGCTCTCTAGTTAGTTAAAGGTCTTCCCACTGAGAGTTAGCTCATTTGCATTTCTAAGCTTCATCATCTAGTTCTTTGACTTATCTGCTATTTCATTATTATTATTAGCTATATGATGTTGTGGACTAAAATTCCCAGGAAAAAAAATCACACCTACGTTAAAAAATGATAGAAGACTAATTAATTGATTAGAAATTCTGTGATTAGAAATCTGTGTAAAGTTCTATAATATGGTATGTATTGAACCAACGTATCTTGGGCTATCTTTAAAGCTATGCGTTAACCACCTCTGTGTTTAAACTAACATCAATTCTTGTGACTAATATATAAACCCTTTTAGAGTGTACAAGCAGACTTTCAGTTTCTACCAATCCTGAGGCTAAAAATGTCTTCTGAGGCCTAAAACAGAGCTTGCCCTACTTTGTGGTAGTCTACCTACTTAATGTTTATACCAGTGAATTCTAAAGGTACTTTGATTTGTGGATTTCTCTGTTGTGTTACAATAAAAAGTTTATGACATTATTACCCAGTTGGAATATGACATTTGGGGCAGACTATATCTGTGTTTTTAGGTCATGGTCACCTGTATTTGGACCCAGAATAAAACAACAACTATGCCTTACTCTCTTTTACTCTCTTTGAGGTGAGGTTGTGATTTTATGTTGATGGCATTGTCAGTAATTATCCTCAATATTAGTCTATGTATTTTCAAAGAAAAAAGGTACAGATATTTTTATTTTAATCTAGTTTCTTTTTTAATATTATCTAAATATTCATTACTCTGTCTATCATATATCTCTTTGTTTATCTACCTATCAATCATCTATCTATCTATTATCTATACATCTGTTTTTCTACTGTTAGTCAATCAATCTATCATATATCTGTCCATTCATTTACCTATTATGTAGCTACTCTCACATGCACATCTCTATATACTACTTTTCAATATAATGATGAATATATTTGATGCATATGTTGGAATCCTAAAAGAGAAGATTTTATTTAGTCAGGAATCAGAGGAAAAGGAAGTGAATTACAGATGGAAACAGCACAATTTCTCTGAGGCAATATTTGTATGAAAATGCACACGTTTTCAAGTTAATTAGGAACAAAGTCATATAGGATTATATACTTCTATTAAGAAAATTTAAATCAATTCACATTCTGCCATCTAATGCCTCACTACTCTCCTGTGCTTCAAATCCCTTACTTTATCAGAGGAATGGCAATAACATGCACCTTACAGAACTTTTTAAAATACTATACAGGTACCAAGCATTTATCAAATGTTAGCTACCATTAAGCAATGGGAAGGCATAAAGTCTTTTCTGTGGCAGAGCGGCATGGTGACATTATAACCTGGACTAGAGAATGGGATCCAGGACATTAGTACCAGAGAAGAGCAACCAGCCGTTTTCTGATATGAGATTAACCCAAGAGGTGATGCTTCTCTGAATAAAGGCACAGCCGAGAACATCGCAGTACCCGAAAGGCGAAATGTTCCCAGGATGGGGTGTGTGATTGATTGAAAGCAGTCAATAAGGAGAATGTTTGAGTCAAAGATTAACCCAAGGTCAGTGTCTTGTGCTTGGCTGAAATCAAACAGAAGAAAATGCTAAAGCAAAAGGGAGGCACGCAGATCACAAGAATAAGGGCATTGTTCCCAGAGTTACACAGGCAAGGGCTCAGGGGGAAAGAGCACTGTACTGCCCTTGCTTTTGTTAGGGATGTCATAGCCAGTACCTTCAAGGCAGTAGTCCTTACTGTTATCTTAGCTTATAAATAAAATACCAAGGCTTTGAGTTAGTGAGTTTGTCTCTCAATGTCATGTAGCTTCAAATCTCATTTTTTCTAAAGCACAAATTGGACAATCAGAGAAGCTTATAAGGGAAAAGATGTCATTTTCTGACCAAGTACATCTCTGACCTTTTATGTTTATGTATGAAGCATTTCCACAACCTATCAGGTTTCCAATACAATATCAAGTAAGGCTAATGCTACTTCATCTTAAGTTCTTATTTGATGTATAAAACCCCGCTCTCCACATCTTGCAGTTACCCCACAGACAACGACAAGGAAGACCTCAGCGGCTCAGTGGGCTGCATGCTATTTAGCAGGAGTTGAGTCAGCACAGAAGGTTAATAAGTATACAAATGTTTACTTAGGGAGGACATTTGAGGAATGCACAGCTATTATAGCTGACAAAGATGTGGTGTTGCCATCCAAAGTTGTCTTATGGGCTGTGAGAGGTTGAGAAGTTAAACCCCACTCTCAAAAAGCCATGCAATCCCTTTACATAATGATCATAGCATTCTTTCTTATTACTTATGATTATGCTATCTAACTGAACTCAAACAGTTGTTCTATCCATAAAATAGGATAAACATTGTAACTAACACCAAGTACTGCAGTGAATATTAGGCTCCTGGTTCCTGTGAACATTCTACATTTTATTAAGTCCAAGTTCCACTGTTTATGGACTCAAAGTTATTTTATTCCCACTAAGAGAGAGGAACCTTTCAGCAACACTGGAATCTGAAGCAACACATATTAGAATTTTAAAATATTAAATGCAATAATTAATACTTAGGAATAATTACATAGTGTATTATTTCCATTATGGCATAATTTGTGTAATTGCTGTGATTATTTATAAGAATCCTCAAGAGACAATAGACACAATCAGCCTGTCTTGCTTGGTTTAGGCTGCTACAATAAAGGAGCTGAGTGTGTGGCTTATAAACAGAGACAGTATTCACAACTCTGGCTGCTGAGTCCTTGGTCAAAGGCACTAGGCGATTTGGTGTCTGGTGAGAGCTTATTTTTCATGCTCACAGGAAGCTCTTCTTACTCTATCTTCTGTATTGAAGCAGAAGCTAAAATGTTGAATAAAGGTATTTAGTGGGGGTGGTACCCTCTCCTAAGCTCCATGCTAGTGCTTTCATGTTCGAAATTGTAAATACACAAAATTGAGAAAGCAGGTTTTACACAAACCTAGAACTTGTAACATAAGGCAAAGTAAAAGAATAAAAAAATGGCTTCCCTTTTCTTCTAATATGTCTACATGTACAAGATCATTCCTACTTTTCCTACCTTTCTTTTTGAATTTTAGATCCTTGTCCAATATGAAATAGTTTTTTGTTGTTGTTTTTTACTTTTTTTTTTCTAGAATTGAAAGTAAAAGACGGTTTGGGTTCATGGTTGTGCCCACTGTATGCTGGGCTTTATGCTTAGCATAGAGAGTGTGTTACAGCTTGTGACTGGTACTATTTTAAGCCTTAGAGTCAATCACCACACACCTTTCATGAATGTCTCGCCGTTTCAACATAAAACATTGTAGCTGAGCCTACACAGTTTCCTCTCTGATGTCCCATTCTGAGAAGTAAGGAAGAGTTTTAATTGTTTCTGATATTAAAGTCTTATACTGAACATGCAACAATGAAAATGACTAGAAATTGTCGTTGTGTCGTAAGTGTAGAGGCTGGTGGTTGTAAGGAGGTAAAGTGCTCATATGGAGAATTCTCAATAATTTGGCAACAAAAAGCTAAAATGATGTCTTCTCAGGGGGCTTTCCATCCCTTTAGAGACAGCAGTTCTAATAAACAAAATGCTAGGGAACAAACATAAAAGGTACAAGGAGGAGGTGGGGTTGGTATGGAAAGGGAAGCAGATGAGACTTGTAAAAAGGTAAGATTCTGAACCAGCCCCAAGTGTAATTGAAAACCAGTCACATGATGCTTAAAGAGGATACTTCTGAAGAGCATCCCTTGGCTACTCCTGTACGATTGTCTGTCCTTTGCCCAAGGTTTACAAGCGAAGTTCAAATCCACAGTGCAGCTGGGGCTGCTGCGCTGACAAAAACCAGACAAGAGGTTGTTGTCTGAAAACCAAGAAGAGAAACAGCCCCAGAACATGAAACGTTTGGGCTGTGGCAATGAGGATTTCTGCCTTCAGCATGCAAGGAAATCGATCTCTGTTATGACTCCATTGTCCGTATTTTATTATGACTCCTCAAGTAGATTATAACAGCATGTCGATTGTGTTTGCTTCTCCTATTCAATCAGTTTTACACTGTAATGATAATATTAATAAGTCCCTTGATGACACAGATTAGCTTAGTTTTTGCCTTTCTTTTTATGCATTAAATTTCATTAGAATCTCATAAGGAAAAACTGGAATGAAAATAAAAACTGCTTACTGAGAGTCAGACAGTTGTCTCTAAGAAGAGGTTCCAGGTTCATAGCTACTTCTAAATTTCATACTCCCTGCTTTACATTCATTCCCAATTCTATTCAAATTCAAATACCTCTTTAAGGCTTAGGCAAGGTCAAGAGCACCACAATTCTAAATCACCTCCATTCCATCTTTGTATTCTACTCCATGCTGGTTTGGAAAGATAAGAAAGTGAGTAAGTGAGACAGAAACAGAAAGAGAGAGAGAGAGACAGGCAGAGACACACAGAGAGAGACATATACAGAGACAGATGCACACAGAGACACAAAGAGACAGAGACAGATAAAGACACAGAGAGACAGAGAGGGATTTTTGAAAAGGAAGACTTGTACCCATGGGTGAGTTGGACCTGAAGGCATAAGAGCAGAAGAGCCAAACTTGCTTACTGCCAATGGCGCCATTGGTAGCCAAGTAGGAACAGTTCTGGAAAGTTTGCCCTAGTAGTGCAGATAATGGTGAGCCAGGGGCTGACAAGCTCAGCAGCCACTCAGGCACAGATACTGGGCTTTGAGTTGGACCATCCTAAAATCTACATCATCTGTGAACATGTCAGGCATGTGAAAGGCCTGCCCTGCTGATGCAAAGCTGCAGGATCTCCATGACACAGGGCAACAACTGGATAACCGGGAGGAGTCCTGGTGAGGATCCAATATCGATGGGTTCACAGAACCCAGAGACCTCAACTCAGTGTATCATCGCAATGGATATTTGCAAGTAAGATGTGTAGACAGAGGGTTATACTGTGGTACACACTCTGACACACTACAGCCTCCATGATGAGATGTTTTCTAGGCTTTTTGTTTTGTTTTGTTTTGGTGTGTATGTGTGTGTGTGTGTGTGTGTGTGTGTGTGTGTGTGTGTTAATTTGGTGGGGAGGTTGCAATGATGGAGGGCAGACATGAGGGGACAGAGAGGTGAAGGTTGTGGAGGGATTGGGATGAATGGTGTGAAACTCACACTCAATAAAACATTTTTAAAAAGAAGAACACCAAAGCTTCTGTAATATTAGGGAGTCTTTTAAATTTACAACTATGAAGTTGTTGAGTTTATTCGTGGTTAAGGAAGGAGAGAATCTGTTATCATAGTAATTCTAAAAGATAGTCCTGGAGTCTGTGTGATCTCTCTTCTATTGAAAGTATTCTTTCCAAGAAACTGTTTTTCAAGTGATTATTCTAAAACACCAATTAAGAATCTTATTGGGTATGGTAATGTCTCAGGTGCAATTTGGAAAGTACTATTACAGGGTAAGGCAGCTTCAGAATCATCCAGCAATCAGAAGCCGCCATAGTACTAAAGTGGAAGTAGCAGCAATTGGCAATTGCAACTGTTGCCTACAAACTCTTGTTTAGGTTGATTAGGAAGTCTAATTTCTAGCATACAAATGAGAACACTATTTCCAGAGATGCCTCCACCTCAACCAGCACACACCAATGGTTTCAGAACTGACCCGCTCTCCATCTTCATGTCTCTTACCCACTGAAGAGCAGCAGGACCTTTGAACATTCCAGAAGACTACAATTCTAGAGAGACTTTGCAAATTCTTTCTATGCATTTTTTTTTGCCATTTTCTGATTGTATTAGTAGTAATCTGTCAGACAGATTAGTTATTGATCCCACTAGAACAGAGAAGAGCTAGGTCAAAGACTCCGCTCCGAAGAGGAAGTGGTCATATGCTTGCCTTTACAGAGTCTATGAGTGGGTCTGGATGGCTGAAGAAGGCTTTCAGGAAAAGTAGCCTTGCCTGGAGCTCAGAAAAGCAAGCATATTTCCAGTAAAGATGAATGAGCTCCTCATAGTTTATGAGGAAATGTGCAATTCATAAAACACCTTCTCATTTGTGAGCTTCTGTTTACTTTTCTTCTCCCTTCTTTCCTGTCCTTCATTTCCATCTCTTTCTTTTGTTGTTTCAGCCTCTCTTTGCTTCCTTTTCTTTATCTTTTTGCCATTATTTCTTTCCTGTACTGTTTTTCCTCTTTCCTTCTCAAGGTCTTCTTCTGCAAACATATAATGACTACTGGGCACTGTGCCAAGAACAGTGTGCATTCAGAGCCAAAAGACTGTTAGTTTTAAAGAGCATGATGTTTGTAGGATTGACATAAGGTAATTCTAATACAGACTGATAGAGCCATTGCGACGCCTTAGTTGTTACCCAAGAAAGAATCAGCTCCCCCTATCAGGGGACTTGGGGAGGGGCAAGGAGAAGATGAGGGAGGGAGGGTGGGATGGGGAGGGGACTAAAGAAAGGGCTACAGCTCTGATACAAAATTAATAAACTGTAAATTTTAAAAAATTAAGGGAAACAGCAAAAGAAAGAAAGGAAGGAAAGAAAGAAAGAAAGAAAGAAAGAAAGAAAGAAAGAAAAAAGAAAGAAAGAAAAGAAAAAGAAAGGAAAAGAAAAGAAAAAGAAAGGAAAAGAAAAGAAAAAGAAAGGAAAAGAAAAGAAAAAGAAAGGAAAAGAAAAGAAAAGGAAGGAAGGAAGGAAGAATCAGCTGCATGGTGGGGACAGCCTGAGGCCGGGAAAGACTTTCTGCAGACACGACCATGAGTTCTCCTTGAATGATAGACTTTAATGTAGATTACTGACAAATGAAAGAAGAATCTTCTAAGAAAGAGACCAATAACAGTGTATTTGCTTTCCTTTGGAAAAGCACAAATGGTTTGGTATAGATGGCAGTGAAGGTGAATGAGGTGGAAATTGGGTTAAGTTGAAGATTAGTGGGTAGGCGCTGAAGGACTGGTGACATAGACTTTGTTATATCCATGACTAAGTATATCATGTAAAAAACCACGATTGAATTCTGAGGACAGTGTAATGTTTTGAGAATGAAAGTACTCTGATAAGAGTTAAACTTTAATAGCCCATTTATAATAATTTTTAAAAGGAAGTTAAAATATAATTACATCATTCCACCTGCTTTTTTTACCACCTCATATTTACCCTCTCTTACTCACTTTAAAGTTCATGACCTCTTTTCCTTTGTTTTTACACACACACACACACACACACACACACATACACACATACTCCTAAATATAACAAATATAACCTTTTGTATAATGTTTCTTGTGTGTCTGATTTCAGGGCTGAGTACAGAGAAAATGATACAAAGAATCTAAGTGCTGGTTATTTGAAAAGAAACAAGGTCAAAAGATCCTTGGCTAATTTAACCCAAAGAAAGAAATTGACAAACTCATAATTGACAGAATCAGAAATAAACAAGGAAATGTTACAACAGATATGAAAGAAATTCAGAATATTACAAGAGAATACGTTAATACCTGTACTACTTTATGTTAGAAATTCTAAAAAAAAAAAAAAAATGATTTCTAGATCTATCCAAGTTAGCAAAATTAAAGACATCAACAACCTAAACAAACTCTTTAACAAACAAGAAGATTAAAACATTAAGAAAAATCCTTTTTACTAAGAAATTTCAAGGCCTATATGGAGTCCCAGCAGAATGCCAGATTTTCCAAGATCTACAGCCAATCCATCTTAAATTATTAAAAGTAAATAGAAACAGAAGGAGCACTCCCAAACTCCTTTTATAAAGCCAATGCTAATTTAATACAAAAAAGGAAGAGCAACAACAAAAAAGAAAACTACAGGCTAAACTTCTCAATGAACATAGATTAAGAAATCCATTTAGTTTGATGTTGGCTATAGGTTTGCTCTATATTGCATTTACTATGTTTAAGTAAGTGCCTTGTATCCCTGATCTCTCCAGTACTTTAAACATAAACAAATGTTGGATTTTATCAAATGCTTTTTCAGCATCTAAGGGGAGATAGCAAGACCTGGAGGGGACTGGAGCTCCACAAAGAAAGCAACAGAACCAATAAATCTGGGCACAGGGATCTTTTCTGAGACTGATACTCCAACCAAGGACCATGCATGGAGACAACCTAGAATCCCTGCACAGATGTAGCTCATGGCAGCTCAGTCACCAAGTGATTCCCTAGTAATGGAAACAGGGGCTCTCTCTGACATGAACTCAGTGGCTGGCTTTTGATCACCTCCCCCTGAAGGGGGAGCAGACTTACCAGGCCACAGAGGAAGACAATGCAGACAGTCCTGATGAGACCTAATAGGCTAGGATCAGAGGGAAGGGGAGGAGGACCTCCTCTATCAGTGGACTGAGGAAGGGGCATGGGAGAAGAAGAGGAAGAGAGGGTAGGATTGAGAGGGGATAAGGGAGGAGGAGGCTACAGCTGGGATACAAAAGAAAGTGAATACATTGTAATAAATAAAAAAATTAAAAAAATAAAATGAGGCAAAAAAGAAATCCTTAATAAAATAGTTGCAAATCATAAAATACTCTCAAACTGAGTCCAACAACACATCAAAAAGATCATCCACTATAGTCAAGTAGGCTTCATTCCAGAGATGTATGGATGGTCCAACATAAAAAAAAAATCTGTCAATGTAATCCACCATATAAATAAACTGAAAGAAAAAAAACATGAGCCTCTTACTAGATGCTAAAAGAAGCTTTTGACAAAAACCAGTACTTCTTCATGATAAAAATCTTGGAGAAATCCAAGATAAAAGAGACATACCTAAACATAATAAAGGAAATATACAGCAATCCATAGATTCAATGCAATTCCCATCAAAATTCTTTTCAGACCTTGGCAAAATAATAATTAATTAAGTTTATATTGAAAAACAAAAAGCCCAGGATAGCTGAAACAATCTCAAATAATAAAAAGCTTCTGCAGGTATCGCAATTCCTGATTTGAAGTGTTACTATAGAGCTATAATAATAAAAAAGAAATCTCATGGTATCGTCATAAAAACAGACGGTTGATCAATGGAATCAAATTAAAGAATCAGACATAAATCCACATACCTGTGGACATCTGATATTTGATAAAGGTAGCATAATTATACAATTTAAAATGGCATACATAATCATACAATTTTTTAAAAAATTACACTTTAAAATGGTGTTGGTGTAAATGAATGTTTGAATGTGAAAGAATGCCAGTAGATCCATATCTGTCACCCTGCACAAAAAACTCAAGCCCAAGTAGATCAAAGACCTCAACATAAAACTAGATACACTGAACCATGTAGAAGAAAAAGTGATGAACATCCTTGACTGCATTGACACAGGAGACAATTTCCTGAACAGAGCACTCGTACTGCAGACACTACGATTTACAATTAATAAACGGAACCTCATGAAACTGAAAATCTTCTGTAAGGCGAAGGACACTGGCTATAGGATAGAACAGGAGTCTACAGAAATAGGAAACTATTTTCGCTAAAGCCACATCTGACAGAGGAATAATTAGCAAAATATATAACAACCTCAAGAAACTAGCCATTAACAAATCAAATAATCTGATTAAAAGTTGGGTATGGATCTAAACAGAGAAGAGGAATCTCTAATGGCTGAGAAGCACTTAAAAAAAATGTTCAGCATCCTTAGCCATCAGGGAAATGCAAATCAAAGATACTTTGAGATTCTACCTTATATCTGTCAAAATGGCTAAGATATAAAAATGCAAATAATAGTTCATGCTGGCAAGGATGTGGAACAAGGGGAGCACTCCTCCATTGCTGGTGGGAGTGCAAACTTGTTTAGCCACTTTGGAAATCAAAAAATTTTCTCAGAAAATTGGGAATAGTGCTACCTCAAGATCCAGCTATACCACTACTGAGCATATACCCAAAAGATGCTTCACCATATCACAAGGACATTTGTTCAACTGTGTTCATAGCCGCTTTATTCTTTAATAGCCAGAAACTGAAAACAACTGAAGAATGGGTAAATAAAATGTTATATTTACACAATGGATTGTTTCTCAGCAGTTAAAAATTTAACATCATTCTCAGAAAAGACCCCTGGGCCCAGATTCCTTGGTTTTGATGCTTTCTTTGTGGACCTCCTGTCCTCTCCAAGTCTTTCTATCTCCCCCTTCTTTCATAAGATTCCCTGCACTCTGCCCAAAGTTTGGCTATGAGGCTCAGCATCTGCTTTGAGAACCTGTTTGGTAGAGTCTTTCAGAGGCTCTCCCTGCACAGATGTAGCCCATGGCAGCTAGGTCACCAAGTGGTCCCCTAGTAATGGAAACAGGGACTGTCTCTGACATGAACTTAGTGGCTGGCTCTTTGATCACCTCCCCCTGAGCAGGGAGCAGCCTTACCAGGCCGCAGAGGAGACAATGCAGAAAGTCCTGATGAGACCTGATAGGCTAGGGTCAGATGGAAGGGAGGAGGACCTCCCCTATCAATAGACTTGGAGAGGGGCATGGGAGGAGATAAGGAGGGAGGATGGAATAGGGAGGGAATGAGCAAGGGGGTTACAGCTGGGATACAAAGTGAATAAACTGTTATTAATATAAAAATAAAAATTAAATTCAAAAATAACATCATGAAATTTTCAGGCAAATGAATGGAACTAGAAAAAAAAATATCCTGAGTGAGGTAACCCAGACCCAGAAAGACGAACATGGTACATACTCATTTATCAGTGGATATTAACTGTAAAGTAATGGCTAATTGTTCTACAGTCCACAGACCCAGAGAGGCTAGGTAAATAGAAGGGCTCAAGAGGGGATGCTTGAATCTCCTTGGGAAGGGAAAATAGAATAGATTTTGTGGTTGGATCAGGGTTGAGTGGAGAACGGGAACAGGAGTGATCAGGTGTGGGGAGGATGGAGGGAAAGAGTGCTAGAAGAGACAACTGTATTGGGAGGAGGGCATCTCAAGGATGTGCTAGGAGCCTACATAGTCTTACTAGCTAAGACTCTTCGTAATGGAGGATCTAGAGCCTCAACTTGCCATCTCCTGTAACCAGGCAAGACTTCCAGTGAAAGGATTAGAACACCAACCTAGCCACAAAACCTTCTGCCTACAATTTGTCCTGCCTGCAAGATATGCTGGGGTAATGGTGTCACAGAAATTGAGTAGCCAACACGAGTGGACCAGCTTGAAACCCATACCACGAGAAGGCGCCCACCCCTGACACTGCCTCCAGGGCAGAATCAGGATAGCTCAGAGACCTGAAATAGAACCAAACAGGACAAGGAAAAAAAGGAAGGAACCTGCCACAGAGGGCCTCTGAAAGGCTCTGCTCTGGAGACTATCAAAGCAGACCCTGAGACTTATGGCCAACTGTTTGGTAGAGTGCATGGAATCTTATGTAAGAAGTGGGAAATAGTAAGATCTGGAGATGACAGGAACCTACAAGAAGAGCAACAGAACCAGAAAATTTTAACACAGGGGTCTCCCCAGGGACTCATACTCAACCAAGTACCAGGCAGGGAGATAACCTAGAACCCCTGCACAGATGTAGCCCATGGCAGTTTAGTATCCAAGTGGGTTACATAGTAATGCGAAGAGGGACTGCCTCTGACATAATCTGAGATCATGAATTTCATAATCTGAAATAATAATTGGTCTGCTTTTTGATCACCTCCCCCTGAGGGGGGAGCAGCCTTACCAGGCCACAGAAGATGACAATGCAGCCATTCCTGATGTGATCTGATAGACTAAGATCAGAAGGAAGGAGAGGAGGACCTCCCTTATCAGTGGACTTGGGGAGGGGCATGTGTGAAGAAGGGGGAGGGAATGTGGGACCAGGAGGGGAGGAGGAAGGGGCTTACAGGGGGATACAAAGTGAATAAAATATTCACTTAAATAAAATTAAATTAAATTAAAAAAAAAGAGATTAGTGGGGGAAAGTGATGTAGACCGCTTTTATCTACTTCCTGCTGATTAGGGTCAATGGGTCCTTAGGAGATTACCAAACTCAGTCATCAGGATACCAGCAGTCCAGTCTGAAGGCCAATACCAAGCAGTAACACGAAGTCACTGAGAGCTGCAACACTCAGTGGGATTTCTCTGAGAAGTTCTCGGGAATATTTCTGTCTGCCAAGTCAAGTGTCGAGGCACAAAGATCAGCACAGTGATGTTGGTCCCAAAATCCATGCCTCCCTGTCAGTGGGCCCCTATATATCTCCTTTCCTCAAAGTTCACCAAGTTCTCAGCTGGCCAAAGGCAAGCCCTTCGCATAAGAGAGCTCACAGCAAAGCATCATATGCCTTCTCACAAGCCAACCTATAGTAAAACATCCCATGCCCAGCTTGTAGCAAAACATCACATGACAAAACTGAGTCTTCAAAGAAACCAGAAACTTCCACTTCAGAAAAGGAAAAGAAAAAGAAAAAGAAAGAAAGACATCAATGAAAGGAAAGGATTTTATTCCACTGTACTAACAGATTTGAGCTTAGTTCAGTAATCAGCAGGGATGCTTCATCTGGTAAATAATGGGAACACACGCAGAGACCCAGACACAGAAGTTAGGCAGAGCTCAAAGAACTTCCATGAAGAGAGGGTGGAAAGATTGTAGAATCCTGAGGGGGAAAGAACATCACAGGAACACAGCCCACAGTGTTAACTAAGCAGGGCTCACAGGGGCTCACTGAGACTGAACTGACAATAGGAGACCCTGATGAATATGACCTAGGTCCTCCGTATATATGTTATGGTTGTGTAGCTTGGTCTTCTTCTGGGACTCCTAATAGCAGATATAGGTCTGTCTCTGACTCTTTTTCCTGCACTTGAGACCCTTTCTTCCTACTGGGTTGCCTGGTCCAGCCCTTAATATGAGAGGAGGTACGTAATCATACTGTAACTTGATATGTCATGTTTGGTTGATATCAATGGGAGGCCTGCACTTTTCTGAAGGGGAAAGAAGGAGGAGTGAATATGGGGTGTTGGGAAGGTTGGGGTGGTCCGGGAAGGGAGGATGGAGGAAAAAGTGCAGTTGGAACATAAACATATAAGAGAAGATTAAATAGAAAAATAAAATAAGCACTTGCAAACCAAATACAGCCATAAATCAAAATCATTCTCAATATAACAATGTTACCATTATCTGGGAGATGGAGGAGTAGGTCATTATACACAAATCATTAAATATAATAGATCATACAAATAGATTTAAATACCAAAATCACATGATCATTTGAATGGATGCAGCAAAAGCTTTTGACAAAATCCAATAGGCCTTCATGATAAGAATTCTAGAGAGGGTAGGACTAGAGAAAGCAATTTAAGAAAAGCTGTATATGAAGAACCCACAGCGAACATCATCCTAAGCGGAGAAAAACTTGAAGCAATCTTATTGAAATCAGGAGCAAGAAATGACTGTCCACTGCCCTCACTTCTGTTCAGTACTCAGTGAAAACAGCTGAGCAGTAAAACAAGAGAAGAAAACCGAAGGGATACAGATAGGAAGAGAAGCGAAACTATCTCTAATCAGATTTTTAAGTCCCTTTTCTGTTTTCAAGAACAACTGAACACTCAGACTGTCATTGCATATTTCGGGCTTCATCTGACCTAGATTCCCTGCTGCTGCATGGAAAGCAGCTGCTGAGTCAGCATTTCCTGGCCGTCCATGAAAGGACCATAGATTATTCATGCGGCCAGTGTACTATTCCAGATGCAGCTGGGATTGCCCTAGACTGGGCCTATTTGTAATGTAAAGACAAGGCAAGAAAATCTATTTTCTCTTCTTCAGATCTGATTTCATCTCCATGCTTCTACAGAAGTTATGAATGTAGGCTGATAAAGTAAAAGTGAGCCAGTGCAGTGAGGCTTCTGATGACTTTACAGAAGGAATATATATATATATATATATATATATATATATATATATATAGGACTCTGCTTTGTGAATGCTCTTTTGGAAAGAAATGATTTCAAGAGACCACATACGTTTTTATATGCATAAAACAGTGAAGAGGAAGTTTTAAGCTGGATAAATCTGGATTTGGGCATGACAGAGTCTCTGAATTACCATTTCTTTTCTTTTCTTTCTTTTTTTTTTAATTTTGAGAATTGACAACACTGGGAGGTAGGGTCATCTTTACTTCTTTCTGTACATGTGACACTGTGACCTGGCAGTTGTTTCCACTAGAAGAGAACATAGCTTCTTACACTTCCTCTTGGGTTCTATTATTTGACCAACTATGGCCAATGGAATATAGTGTGTGAGTGAGTTTGGGGTGGGGACTGTAAAAGTTTAATCCTGATCTTAAAAGTCATCACATGACTGTTTTCCTTGCAATTCTGCTACACACTGGGAACTTCCTCAGCCCGAGTCCCAATGAAGCAAATATGTGCCCATGTGTCTAAGTCTGTGTTCTCTTGCTGTGATAAAACATCATGACCAAAAACAACTCCGGGGAATAAAGAGTTTATTTGGCTTACACATTTTGATCACAGTTCTTCATGAAGGCAAATCAAAGCAGGAACGGGAAGGCAGGAACTAAAACAGAGACCAGGGAAAACACACCTTATTGCTTTGCTCAGCCTACCTTCTTAAATAATTTAGAACCACTGACCCAAGGGTGGCCCTACCGAGAGTGGGGTAAACCTTTCCACATCTGTCATCAACCACTCCTCAATCATTAACCGTCAACCACCAGGAATCAATTGAGAAAAATGCCCCAGAACTCATACCTTCCTGTCATTCTGCTGAAGGCATTTCCTCAATTGAAAGAATGACTTGTGTCAAGTTGACAAAACAAAGTAACAAACAGGTAAAAACCTCACCTGCTCACTATGTCATAAAAAGGAACAAAGAGCAGCAGAATCCGCAGTTTGAAATATTTATTTAGCTGCACCCTAGCTGATCCATGAACTTTGAATAATATTTAGTATTCACTTTAATATTTACTATTGACAAATAATATTGACTTTAAGCTTCTGAGTCTTGTTATGCGTCATTAAGTGATCCAAATTCTATTTGGTATATCTCAACTCATGGCTCCTAGAGGTCTTTTTCTGATGACAGGCACTCTCTTTTGTGTTTTCATCTTTTTCATTGTGGTCTTGTCTTGCTGAGCTAGAAGTTTATTTTTAAATATGATGGATTTTTCACTTCTGAAATTAGATGATAAAAGACAATAATCTGTACCTTGTTGGAACTTTGTCAGTGTGAAAGAAACAGCTGCTATAGAGAGACTCACAAGGACAGGGCAAGAAGTTTCCCTTTGGCTCACATCTGGAAAGAATTGAAATCATCAGCTAGTAGACTCAGAGGAAGTGAATCTTACCAACAACCAAGTGAATCCTCAACAGCAGATCTGTCCCCATTGAGTCTTGAGGTTGCACTTTGAAACACCAGAAAGCCTCAACTATACTGTAAGGAAACTGAGAAACTGAATGCTATCATTTTAAAACACACCTAGAAATTTCCTGGGAGCGATTAACAATGGATTGTTGTAAGCAGAATAATAACACACCAAAGATATTTACCTCCCCTTAATCCAGGAGCTGAAAATCTGTTAAATTGTATGGTAAGAGAGACCTTGTAAAAGTAACTCATTAAAGTCTATTATAGACAGTTTTCTAATCCAGTAGACGCTATATAATCCTATATATCCTAAAAATGCAGATTATTCTCTCTCCCTTTATCCTTCCCACACTTGATCCCTTCTGTTCCCTTTCCATCCTCTCTCCCACTCTGTTCCTTCTCTCCATCCATTCCAGATGTTTATTTTATTTCTCTTTCTTAGTGAGAATCAAGCAACTTCCCTTGGCTTCTTTGGGTCTATGGTTGTACCATGGCTATCCTGTATATTATGGCTAATATCCACTTATAAGTGAGTACATACCATGTTTATCTTTCTGGGTCTGCGAAACCTCACTCAGGAGGATATTTTCTAGTTTCATCCATTTGCCTGTAAATTTCATGATGTCTTTGTTTTTAATAGTGGAGTGAAATTCCACTGTATAAACCTAGCCTATTTTCGTTATCCATTCTTCAGTTGAGGGACATCTAGGTTGTTTCCAGTTTCTGGCCATTAAGAATAAATCTGCTATGAACATAGTCGAGAAAGTGTCCTTGTGGTAGGGTGGAACATCTTTTGGGTATGTGTCCAGGAGTGGTATGGTTGTGTCTTGAGGTCAAACTATTGCCAAATTGCTGAGAAACTGCAAAATTGATTTGCAAAAAGGTTGTACAAGTTTATGCTCTCAACAGCAATGGAGGAATGTTCCTTTTGTGCCACATTCTTGCCAGAATCCAATCACTTGAGGCTTTTTTTTTTATCTTAGCCATTCTGATGGGTATAAAGTAGAATCTCAGAGTCACTCTGATTTGCATTTCCCTGATGACTAAGGATGATAAACATTTCTTTAATTGCTTCTAGGCTATTAGAGATTTCTCTACTGAGAATTCTGTTTAGCTCTGTACCCCATTTTTAATTGGGTTGTTTGGTTGGTTGCTGACTAATTTCTTAAGTTCTTTATTAATTTTGGATAGGAGACCTCATTAGGATGTATAGTTGGTAAAGATATTTTCTCATTCTTTAGGCTGCCATTTTGTCTTTTTGTCCTAGGAGACAAAACTGGAATCAGTGGGGGCAAGGAGTATCTCTGGGATAAGCTAGAAATTTAGGACAATGAAAATTCCCTGGAATCTTTCAAGGTGACCCTAACTAAGTCAACTAGCAATAAGGTATATGGAACATGAAACAGTTACCTCCTGTAACCAGGCAAGACTTCCAATCTAGGGATGGAGATACCAACCCAGAGACACAACCGTCAACCTACACTTTTCCTTATCTATAAAAGGGGCAAAAAAATGAGGAAATGATTGGTCCAACTTGAGTCCCATGTTGTTAGAGAGAGTTGACCCTTGACACTCTTTTTTTTATAAAGATCTAAATTTATTATTATTATTTTTTACACTTTATTCACTTTGTATCCCCCCATAAGCCCCTCCCTCCTCCCCTCCCGATCCCACCCTCCCTACCTCTTCTTTATGCATGCCCCTCCCCAAGTCCACTGATAGGGGAGGTCCTTCCTTCTGATCTTAGTCTATCAGATCACATCCGGAGTGGCTGCATTGTCATCTTCTGTGGCCTGGTAAGACTGCTCTCCCCTTGGGGGGAGGTGATCAAAGAGCAGGCCTATCAGATTGTGTAGGAGGCAGTCCCTCTTCCCATTACTATGTAACCCACTTAGACATTGAACTGCCATGGATTACATCTGTGCAGGGGTTCTAGGTTATCCCCATGCCTGGCACTTGGTTGAAGTATGGGTCTTTGGGAAGACCCCTGTGTTCAAATCTTCTAGTTCTGTTTCTCTCCTTGTGGGGTTCTTGTCCTCTCCATAACCTACTATTTCCCACTTCTTACTTAAGATTCCATGCACTCTGCCCAACAGTTGGCCATAGAGTCTTAGCATCTGCTTTGATAGTCTTCAGGGCAGAGCCTATCAGAGTCCCACTGTGGCAGGTTCCTAGGTTGTTTCCTGCTCTCTTCTTCTTCTGATGTCCATCCTCTTTGCCTTTGGGATGGGGATTGAGCGTTTTAGTCAGACTCCTCTCTCTTGATTAGTTTCTTTAGATGGACAGATTTTAGGTTTATCCTATAAGTCTATATGAGTGAATATATACCCTGTGTGTTTTTCTGCTTCTGGGACAGCTCACTGAGAATGATCCTTTCCAGGTCCCACCATTTACCTGCAAATTGCATGATTTCCTTATTTTTCATTGCAGAGTAATACTCTATTGTGTAGATGTACCACAATTTCTGCATCCACTCTTCAGTTGAAGGGCATCTGGGCTGTTTCCAGCTTCTGGCTATTACAAATAAGGCTGATACAAACATGGTTGAGCAAATGTCCTTATTGTGTACTTGAGCCTCTTTTGGATATATGCCTAGGAGTGGTATGGCTGGATCTTGAGGAAGCGCTATTCCTAGTTGTCTGAGAAAGTGCCAAATTGATTTCCAGAGTGGTTGTACAAGTTTACATTCCCACCAGCAGTGGAGGAGTGTTCCCCTTTCTCTGCAACCTCTCCAACATGTATTGTCTCTTGAGTTTTTCATCTTGGCCATTCTGATGGGTGTAAGGTGAAATCTCAGGGTTGTTTTGATTTGCATTTCCCTAATGGCTAATGAGGTTGAGCATTTCTTCAAGTGTTTCTCTGCCATTCGATATTCCTCTACAGAGAATTCTCTGTTTAGCTCTGTTCCCCATTTTTTAAATGGATTACTTGGTTTGCTACTTTTCAGCTTCTTTAGTTCTTTATATATGCTGGATATTAGCCCTCTGTCAGATAAAGGGTTAGTGAAGATTCTTTCCCAATTTGTAGGCAGTCGTTTTGTTTTGATGACGGTGTCCTTTGATTTACAGAAGCTTTTCAGTTTCATGAGATCCAATTTATTGATTGTTTATCTTAGAGCCTGTGCTATTGGTGTTCAGTTCAGGAATTTGTCCCCTGTGCCAATGAGTTCTAGGGTATTCCCCCCTTTTTTTTCTAGCTGATTTAATGTGTCTGGTTTTATGTTGAGGTCTTTGATCCACTTGGACTTCAGTTTTGTGCAGGGTGATAATTATGGATCTATTTTCATTTTTCTACATGTAGACATCCAGTTGGACCAGCACCATTTGTTGAAGATGCTATCTTTTTTCCATTGTATGGTTTTGGCATCTTTGTCAAGAATCAGGTGTCCATAAGTGTGTGGGTTTATTTCTGGGTCTTCTATTCAGTTCCATTGATCCACCATTCTGTTTCTATGCCAGTACCATGCAGTTTTTATAACTGTTGCTCTATAGTACAGCTTAAGATCAGGAATGAAGATACCTCCAGAAGATCTTTTATTGTAGAGGATTGTTTTAGCAATTCTGGGTTTCTTGTTATTCCATATGAAGTTGAGAAATTTTCTTTCCATGTCTGTAAAGAATTGTGTTGGCAATTTGATGAGAATTGCATTAAATCTGTAGATTGCTTTTGGTAAGATGGCCATTTTTACTATGTTAATCCTGCCAAGCCATGAGCATGGGAGACCTTTCCATCTTCTCATATCTTCTTCTAATTCTTTCTTCAGACTTGAAATTTTTTTCATACAAGTCTTTGACTTGCTTGGTTAGGGTTACAGCAAGGTACTTTATGGCATTTGTGGCTATTGTGAAGGGTGTTGTTTCCCTAATTTCTGTCTCAGCCCTTTAGTCTTTTGTATACAGGAGGGCTACTGATTTTTTGAGTTAATTTTGTACCCGGCCATTTTGCTGAAGGTATTCATCAGCTGTAGGAGTTCCCTGGTAGAATTTTTGGGGTCACTCATGTATACTATCATATCATCTGCAAATAGTGATAATTTGACTTTTTCCTTTCCAATCTGTATCCCCTTGATCTCCTTCAACTGTCTTATTGCTCTAGCAAGGACTTCCAGCACTATGTTGAAGAGATATGGAGAGAGTGGGCAGCCTTGTCTTGTCCCTGATTTCAGTGGGATTGCTTTAAGTTTCTCTCCGTTCAGTTTGATGTTGGCTATAGGCTTGCTGCATATCGCCTTTAATATGTTTAGATATGTGCCTTGTATCCCTGATCTCTCCAATACTTTAAACATGAATGGATGTTGGATTTTGTCAAATGCTTTTTCAGCATCTAGGGAGATTATCATGTAGTTTTTTTTTTTCTTTCAGTTTGTTAATATGGTGGATTACATTGATGGATTTTCATATATTGAACTACCCCTGCATACCTGGGATGAAGCCTACTTGGTCATAGTGGATGATAACTTTGATTGTTCTTGTATTCAGTTTGTGAGTATTTTGTTGAGTATTTTTGCATCAATGTTCATAAGGGACATTGGCCTGAAATTCTCTTTTTTTGTTGGGTCTTTGTGAGGTTTAAGTACCAAGGTGACTATGGTTTCATAGAATGAATTTGGTAATGTTCCTTCTGTTTCTATTTTGTGAAATAGTTTGAAGAGAATTGGAGTTAGCTCTTCTTTGAAGGTCTGGTAGAATTCTGCGCTGAAACCACCTGGTCCTGGGCTTTTTTTGAATGGGAGACTTTCCATGACTGCTTCTATTTCTTTGGGTGATATAGGACTATTTAATTGATTTACCTGGTCCTGATTCAGCTTTGATAAGTCAAATCGATCAAGAAAATTGTCCACTTCATTTAGATTTTCAAATTTTGTGGCATATAGACTTTTGAAGTAAGTCCTAATGATTGTTTGGATTTCCTCAGTATCTGTAGTTATGTCACCCTTTCATTTCTGATTTTGTTGATTTGGGTGGTATCTCTCTGCCTTTCAGTTAGCTTGGCTAAGGGTTTGTCAATCTTGTTGATTTTCTTAAAGAACCAGCTCTTGGTTTCATTGATTCTTTGAATTGTTTTATTTGTTTCTAATTGATTGATTTCATCCCTGAGTTTGATTATTTCTAGCCGTCTACTCCTTTTTGGTGTGTCTGCTTTTTCTTTTTCTAGGGTTTTTAAGTGGGCCATTAAGTTGCTTGAATGCACTGTCTCAAATTTCTTCTTGAAGGCACTTAGTGCTATGAACGTTCCTCTTAGCACTGCTTTCATTGTGTTCCACAAGTTTGGGTATGTTGTGTCTTCATTTTCATTGAGTTCTAGGAAGACTTTAATTTCTTTCTTTATTTCTTCCCTGACCCAACTGTCATTTTGTAGCAAATTGTTCAGTTTCCATGTGTGTGTAGGCTTTTTGCTAATTCTGTTGTTGTTGAGGTCCAGCTTTATTCCATGGTGATCAGCCAGGATACAAGGGATTATTTCAATCTTCTTGTATCTTTTGAGGCTTACTTTGTGACCAACTATATGGTCTATTTTGGAGAAATTTTCATGAGGTGCTGAGAAGAAGATAAACATGCAGTTTGGTCCTCATGTGAGACCTGTCACAGTAGGATCAGGGGCTATCTATGACTCTGTTGACTGTGTTTGGATCTCTTTCTTCTAACTGGATGGGCTTTAGAAGCCTTAATAAAAGATGTGCCCAGCCTTACTACAATTTGATGTCCCAAGGAGAGTTGATATCCATGGGAGGTCTCCCCTTTTCTGAGAAGAAAGCAAGAAATGCACAGGAAAAGAAGGGTGAGAGAGAGGGGCTGGGAGGAGAAGAGGAAAGCTGTGATTGGGATGTAAAATAAATAAATAAATTTTGAAAATCTAAGGATTAATGAAAAATTTTAGAAGAAAAATGAATACATATTTTTAAATATATTGTTATATTCCCATTTTTTGCAAGTATGTTTGAGTTGAGAATATAATTTACTTTGCTTATAAAAGTGGCTAAAAATGTTATTTCAGCATATCTATGATATTTCTGTTATTCCCAAAGGACTTCAGAGATTGCACGTGGTTCATACATTTATCTGTTAAAAAAAACTGTGAAGAATTAAAAAACTAAACTATATTGTCATACAAATAAATATCATGGTGTTTCCCCCTTATCTGTTAATTACTTCTAGCAGTAGATGATGGAAACACTACTAAATATTCTTGAGAATCTCCTATGTTCTGGACACTTTACTTGAATTCTTTCATTTTTAGATATTCACAAGCACCATGGAAAAATTCTTACTTCTTAGGGCAAGGATGGAAGAAATAATCTTAACCCAGTATTATTATCCAACTGGAACCTTCTTCCACTTCTAAGTATCTGTGTCCTTCTAACCACGACACATCATTTCTACAAGAAATATGCAATCCGTTGGCTTGTCTAGGCTGAGTACAACATTCGCCTTGTTGTACTTCATTTCTACTTCAAGGCTTCATTTCTTGAAGTTACGTTATGCATTTTTTTTTTAAAATGAGTTTCTTGCCAGTTCTACATAAGATCAGAAAAAAAAAGAGCTTGAGGATGGTTATGAGATCTCTAGGTTTGGGATTTTTTCTATGGTTTAACACTCCTGCACTCTTCTTGGCATCACATAAATGCCCTATTATTGAACCAATCTGCTTGAAGAGCTCTTGAAGCACATCTTCTCATGATAGAGTTACCTATGTGCCCTAGTATGTTGCTTGAAGCTGATGAGCCGAGGGTGAGTGGTAGCTCAGAGTGGTCAGAGCAACATGTTGTTCAACAGTTGTCAATCATCAAGCTATCTAGCTAAATTTAACCCACTCAGTAAATCTGAGTGGGAAACAGAAGAGAAATAAGAGTTTGAAGCAGGAACAGATGCTACAGCCCCTATTAGCGAGATAATAGGAGTCTTGAGTACAGAATCATAAGTAAACAAGAAGGGAGACCAGAAAGGAAGTAGGCAGTAGCAAATGGGAGAAGGGCAGAGTCGAGGTAGTGGTCTTTAAAGAGATGGTAGTAACCAGGATGGGTCACTAGGGCCATCTTCTTTTAAGTCACTTCTAGCTACTCAGAGGCTGGGATCTGCAGCAACTGAAACTTCTTAACGTTGCTCTATATTGTTTAACAGCAATGATAACAAAATACAAACTTATTAATGTAAAGTCTTTGTTTGGGCTCAGTGGAAATAGCCTCTCACCAAGTACATCTAAGATCTCTCATAATGCCCAGAAGGCCAACACATGAAAGGGTGGATAACTGATAATCCACAGTTAGGAGAGTGCCTTCAGAACACCTAATACCAGAATCAGTCTCGCTAAGAGCAAAAGAGAAAAGGAGAAACACACAGAATTCCACCTGTTTTTAATTTCTCTCTAGACCTCAGGCTTTCTTATTTGATGTTTTTCATTAACAGAGGGAACAACTAATGCAGGTAATAGTGGAAATGCCTAGAGTCATGTGGCATCTGTCTCCAAGAGAGATCTGTGACAGCATCAGGAGCGTAGGATCAATGATCTGAAAAGTGACGTCAGCCTTGCCATGCCTGGCAGCTGACTCAACTCTCTGGATTTCTATTTCTTTCCACATGACAGTAAGTCATGTTAATACCCTGGTTTCCTAGCCATAAATTTGTCAGTCCAGTTCAAATAGAAAGCATTTTTTAAAACTTTAACAAAATGGAAAGACCTAATATTTTTTATGTTACCATAAAAAAAATACACACTGCTCTAACTCTGCACCTGAATTGGAAGGGTGTTAGTGAGAGCTTTAACATATAAACTAAGCCAGGCAGTTGAGGAAGAAACAGCAGAAGTTCTGGTGATCTGTTTGCTGAAAAAGCTATGCCAGCTTTTCCAGTGCTGAATATCAATTCATGAGGGCTCTTGGAAGAGAGAAATATAAGAAAGAGGCATGGGAAGATCTATCTATCTATCTATCTATCTATCTATATCTCTATATATACATATATACATACATGTACATAGACATATATATGTGTATATATATATATATATATATATATATATAGAGAGAGAGAGAGAGAGAGAGAGTGAGTTCACAAATAATTGTGCCTGTTTTCCACATCTCTTTAAAAATGTTACAGAGAAAGAAGAGTCATAAACCACCAGCAGCCTGTTTATAATACCTCCATGATGGCCGACATGACATGAAGTTTAGGAAAAGCAGTTGCTCATTGGCACAGGAGACAACTTCCTGAACAGAACACCAACAGCACAGGCGCTAAGAGAAAGAGTCAATAAATGGGACCTCATGAACTGAAAAGCTTCTGTAAAGCAGAGAACACTGTCATGAGAAGAAAATGACAGCCTACAGACTGGGAAATGATCTTCACCAACCCTATATCTGACAGAGGGCTAACATCCAGAATATATAAAGAACTAAGAAATGGAATATATATCCATAATATATAAAGAAGTAAGCAACAAATCAAGTAAACCAATTAAAAAATGGGGTAGAGAGTTAGAGAATTCTATGTAGTCGAATATAGAATGGCAGAGAAACACTTAAAGAAATGCTCAATGTCCTTAGCCATCAGGGAGATGCAAATCAAAACAACCATGAGATTTCACCTTATACCCATCAGAATGGCTAAGATCAAAAACTCAAATGAGAACACAGGATGGAGAGGTTGTGGAGAAAGGGGAATCCTACTCCATTGCTGGTGGGAATGTAAACTTGTACAACCACTTTGGAAATCAACCTGGTACTTTCTCAGACAATTAGGAATAGCGCTTTCTCAAGATCTAGCCATACCACTCCTAGGCATATATCTAAAATATGCTCAAGGACATTTGCTCAACCATGTTTGTAGCAGCTTTATTCATGATAGCCAGAACCTGGAAACAACCCAGAAGTCCATCAACGGAGGAATGGATACAGAAATTTTTGGTACATTTACACAATAGAATACTACTCAGCAATTAAAAACAAAGAAATCATGAAATTTGCAGGCAAACGGTAGGATCTAGAAAAGATCATCTTGAGTGAGGTATCTCAGAAGCAGAAATACATACACGGTACATACTCACTTATAAGTGGATACTAGACCTATAAGATAAGATAAACATACTAAAATCTGTACTCCTAAAGAAGCTAAGTAAAAAGGAGGACCTGGGGTAAGAGGATCAGTCCTCACTTAGAAAGACAAATGGAATAGACGTTGAAAGAAGGAGAAAACAAGAAACAGGACAGGAGTCTACCACAGAGGGCCTCTGAAAGACTCTACCTAGCAGTGTATCAAAGCAGATGCTGAGACTCAACCAAACTTTGGGCAGAGTGCAGGAAATCATATGAAAGAAGGGGGAGTTAATAAGACATAGAGAAGACAGGAGCTCCACAAGGAGAACCAAAATATCTGGTCTCAGGGGTGTTTTCTGAGACTGATACTCCAATCAAGGTCCATTCATGGATATAACCTAGAATCCCTGCCCAGATGTAGCCCATGGCAGCTCAGTGTCCAAGTGGGTACCCTAGTAAGGGAAACAGGGACTGTCTCTGACATGAACTCAGTGTGTCTTTAACCAGTGCCCACCCCCCGCCCCCCGCCCCCCAGGGAGGAGCAGCCTTGCCAGGTCACAGAGAAGGAAAATGCAGCCAGTCCAGATGAGACTTGATAGGCTAGGGTCAGATGGAAGGGGAGGAGGACCTCCCCATCAGTGGACTTGGAGAGGGGCATGGGAAGTGATGAGCGAAGGCAGGTGGGATTAGGAGGGAATGAGAGAGGGGACTACAGCTTAGATACAAAGCGAATAAAATCCAGCTGTAAAATGGAGAGGATGATAATGATCACCTTAGCGGGTACTTGTAACATTAAACACAAACACACTGTTGTGGAGCCAATGCCTGACACAAAGTAGGGTCTCAGAAAATATTAAATATTTCATTATGTTAGTGTCATCATTACCAACAACAATAATTGTTGAGATCAGCAAGCAGGCATTTCTACAGGCAGCCCCTGGGGCTTGGCAGACCCAGCGGGTATCAGGCATTTGGAAAGACACCCAGACCACCTGCTGACCACCTGGAACCACCAGCGCATGCTCTGGATCACCCTATAAGAGAACTGGGGCCCCTCCTCCTTCTCTCTCTCCCTTCCTTCTCTCTTCCTTTCTCTTCCTCTCTCTGCCTCTGTCTCTCTCTGTCTGTCTGTCTGTCTGTCTCTATCTCTATCTATCTCCCTCTCTGTAACCCCCTTCCCTAATAAACCTCCCGCGTGGAACCGATCTCGTGGTGTGATCTGTGGACCCGCGTGTAACCTCACATTTCATACATTTCCTAACAATAATAATAGCAATAATTATCTATAAATTGTTACCATCTTCCCTTGATTTGACCTTAACATCCAGGTTGAAATGTTTTTATATTGAACATAGGTGTATGTTTTCTGACACATTAGAAGCCACTATTATAGGCTGCTCTAGTTTGGTTTGTGTGGCTGTGATAACATATTCTAACCAAAAGTGATTTGAGGAGGAAAGGGTTTTTTTGACTTACCATTCCAAATCACAGTCCATTATCCAGGGAAGTCAGCTCAGGAACTCAAGCATGAACCTAGAGGTAAGAACTAAACAAGAGCCCATACACAGACACTGCACCCTAGCTTGCCCAGAGGTGGTGCTTCCTATATCAAAAAAGCCCCACAGGTATGCACACAAGCCATAGTGATGGAGAAAATTCTTCAATCAAGGTTACTTCTTCCAAAATGTTTTTAGTTTTGTATCAAGTGGAAACACAAACCTGCATGTGGACTCAATTCTTTTTATTTTATTTTATTTTATTTTATTTTTTGCCAAACTTTATGAAAATATTTCATCCTTTACATATGCCTCAACTACACAATGAATACCTTCTAGGCCATGCTGTCTTCAAATCACTGTCCTAGATTCTAACTGAGCAAGACCTTAGGACCAAGTGTGTGGTAAATAAACATTTTCTGGATGAATGAACAAATGCCTTGGTAACCCCAAGAACCCTGTAGTGAGAGAGCAAGCTTGGCAGGAAATTCACTATCTTCTATTTAAGGGTTTCAGTGCTTCTCCAAGGTTGGCCCCCCTGTAGCCCCATTTAAGGCGTATCACAATCAATAGACACATGTGCGCACTCATGATCTCCCAATACTTGACAATTCAAGAGCTTTGTAATCAATGCATTTCACTGCTGTAATGTTCCTGATTCCCACATTTGGCTCTGTAGATTGAGCTCATTCAGAGATTTGTTCCCAATCAGTGCTATTGTGTTTCTCTGAGAACAACATCCTGTAAATCAGATGGATGCAAGGCACTTCTCTACACAGAACCAAACATGTCCTGTGGAAACCCTGGGTGCTGCTTGCCGTTCTATGTGTTTCTTTCTCTTTGCAATTCTGTGAACGTGTGGCCTATGCAACGTTTCCTCTGGACTGGATGTTTCTACACCCCTGCCTTTGTCTACAGAGTGTTTTCGCTTTCTGTTGTTTCTCCCTGTTCAAATCATACAACCCTAATGTTTTAACAGGATATTCAAGTTCTCGCACAAATCGATTCCATTATTATTCTGGCTTTACATCCTACCACACTTTGCCAGAAACTGCAAACTCAACTATGATTAGTTACTACCCAGGCAGATGATAAAACAGGCCTGGTAGTAACCCTCACACCAGTGTAATCTTTTATAAATAAAGCAAAAATAAAACAGAAGTAAAATGTATTATGAATATCCCGAAATTAAATAATACAGGGTCCTAAAGATGACTCAGGGCAGCAGCATCATGAAGGGGGTTATGGAAGTCAGAAAATATTCCAGAAGCTTTTTACAAGTTTGTTGAATCCAAGCATTACTTTGTTATTTGTATATCAACAAGGCTCATGATAGAGCTAGCATGAGATAAATATTTATCCATTATACCAGTACATGAAAGCACTGAAATGAACAATGGACAATTTTACCTGCACAGAATTTCATAACTAATATTCCAATTCCCATTCTTATGTGGAAGTTGAGAAGAACATATATATGCAAGCAATATTGATGTAATTACACATGAATAAATACTTTATGATTTAAAATTCTTTTCTGTGGAAAATCATAATAAACTGTACTAAAGTCGGTGAATGCAGGGAAATAGTATCTTTGTCTGTATTTCATTAGAAACTAAGGCTATAGAGATGGTCAGGATAATACATACACTAAGTGACAGAGAAAGATGAACCACTTTGGCTTTCTGGACTGCAGTCTGTGGGCTATCTTCTTTTCCTTCCCCCTTCTCATCTTCTCTTGAACAGTGGACCGAACTCAGGGCCTTGCACATGCTAGGCAAGTACTTGACCACTGAGCTAGATCCCTAGCCCAGCTGGCCTGAACATCTCAGTTCTCCAGAATGCTGAGATGTCAGCTGGGCATCATTAATCCTGGCTTTCATGATGCTTCCTCCAAATCCTCTCTGTATTCTCTACCTTCTTTTCTTTCTCCTCTACTTCCTATTCATTCTCCTTATTTTATACCAGGTATCATATAGTCCAGCCTGGCCTTGAACTCTTTATATAGCTGAGGATGACCTTGAACTTCTGATCTTACTGCCTCTCTCCACCCCAACAAAGTTCTGGGATTACAGGCTTGGAACCTCACACCAGTTTATGTAGTGCTGGAGAACAAATCCAGGGGCTCTTTATATTTCGCTCTTATGCTACCATCTGAGCTACAACACTAGCCTTTATTCTTCCTTATTATCGATCAATAAACATAGAATGGTTTCAATAATACAGAAATACATGATACAAATGAACAAAACTCTATCAGGTAAAATATTAACAGTGGAGATGGATGTTTCTCTGACTTCTTTGCCTGCTCTTGTGACTCTTTTCCTCCTATTGGGTTGCCTTGTCCAGCCTTGATATAAGGGCTTTTGCCATGTTTTACTATATCTTGTTTTGTCCTGTTTGGCTATTGTCTCTTAGAGGCCTGGTCTTTTCTGAAGAGGAAATGGAGGTAGAACAGATCTGGGGGAGAGGGAAGGGTGGGGAGAGCTGGAAGGAATGGAGGGAAGGGAGACTGTGGTCAGGATATATTATATGAGAAAAAAAAATCATCTGCCATAAAAATAAAATGAAACAGTAAATAACTACTTCTCTTTCAGAAAAGTAATCCTCTGTGCAGAGAAAATCACAACCATGAGAGCTGGAGAAGGAAACCAGTGAATAAACCCAGCAAGTAGAATAGTATGTCATGCGGGACTACCCGTACATTCAAATTAAAGGTGATTAAAAAGATGAGATTGGAAGGATGAGAGTCACCAAGGACATGAAAGCTTAGTGAACCATTTAAACTTTGAATTAGGTACTCAAAGAGCTTCACTCAAGATGATACTGTAAACCACACACTCTGGTCTTCCTAGAAACTCAGTCTTTCAAAGTTACCCAACGTAGAGTTTACTGCTAATACCTCTACAAGAAATCTTAATTCCTTTGTATCAGGAATGCAATTCTGATCACTATACACAAAGCTTATCAATATGATATTTGTACTGTTGGTTAATAACATGAAGGGAGATGAAACGGCCCTTTTGATGATGAACCTTGACTTTCAACCTGAGGAGAGCTGGAATCACTGGAGACATAACGCTAATGGATGGGTTTGTGAGTGTATTTTCACAGAGAATTACCTTAGAGAAGTCTTGTTCTAAGAGTGAACACTGGGTGACCTCAACAGAAAAATGCTCAGAGAAAAGCAGCTTTCCTGAACAAATGTATCAGTTGCTAACACTACCGCTAGCTACTTTCATCTTTCTCTGACATCAGATTTCACCTCAAGCCAGGTTGTATACCAGACTTTATAGGAATCTTCCAGGGCTCCAGAGACTGATGAATCATAGATTTTATAAGTTGAACAGGTAGGTACCATGTTCTCTGCCTTTCTGCAGCCATTGTTGGACTTCCCAGGCCCTGTCATCTATGAAAAACATTTATAATATGTATTCATTCTATCAATTCTATTCCTTTAGAAAATTTTGCTTAATATACTCATAATAAAAATATAGCATCTAGTGATATGGTATTGTCAAATCACAATATATGTTTATTTGAGTAGTGATTAATGAATTATTTTTATGGACTCTATCATGTAATTAAATGATTATGAATAGTTAATTAAATAACACTCACATATTAGTTCATAATAGTAATATATTAACATTTACAAGTCATCCTATATATGAATATCCTGTATTCGGTTGACTGTCCCAAGGTTTCTATTCAGGACTTTACATTAAATATCAATAAGTGAATAGATACAAAAAAATGCAGCTTTTCAGTGTTACACTCATTGTCTTAACGTATTTTAAGTTTGTTCACATCTGTTGAAGAATATGAAGCTCAGAAACTGACACTCCAGTTGTAATAGTATTCTCAGCCACAATGGACCAATTTTCTCACAAAACTGGTTCCATTCTTAGCCAGGGTTATCTAAGATTGTTGGGCTGATTAGGTAGTGTGTAAAAATTGCCCTGGTATTATTCAAATGCTGACTTCCTTTTTCCTGATAAGAACCTCCAGGACAAACATCTAGAATTCCTGGAATGTCAAGCATTCTCTACCTGCACCTTAAGCCCCTAGCCAAATAGTCTAAACCTCCCCTGGGAACCCCTAACCCACACACCCCAAACTATATAACCCTTGTTCTCTCCAAATAAAGTTGAGCCGCCTTGCTGTGGCTGTTCCCAGAAGTCGGTCATTTCATCCTTTTCTCGGAATGGCCGAAACGGGAGTCCATCACCTCTGCTCCCTTTCCCTTCACAGTCAGAGAGAAGGGAGGGTCATGTTAGAGTCACTGAGACCACTATGTTTAATCTTAAACAATCAACATGCAGGATTGTGGGAAAAGGTCCCAGTAGGTTATAGAAAACACCTTCAAGGTTAAGGCTGAGGGAACATTTTAGAAGGAGGATTAGAATGATTATAAAAACCAGAAGATAAGGGGGTCTTCTGAGAGAGAGTATATTCTAGAAACATCATAAACATGAAGTTTTACAGACACAACTGTCCAATTGTGAGCTGAACAAGATGACACCTATAGGCATGCCAAAGTGGACAGAGAAATGTTCAAGAGTCCCCTCAACCCTACACACATACATACAAAACAAACAAACAAACAAACAAACAAACAAAACTGTAGGCAAATAAGAAAAAGCTAGGAGCAGAAGAGATGGTCTTCCCTGTAGAAAAACATGCCAATTTGTTGTCCAGTGCTCAACAGTCAGCCCTTGAAAACAGACATACAGGTAACATTATATGGGCTGAAAAGATTGTATTTAGGAATTTATATGTATACCTATACACATAGATGTATGCAATACCAACTAGTGAAAAAAAGAACAACAAATCTGAAGAAGAGGATATATATAGAGAGAGCTATATTTAAGAGTTTGGGATTAGGAAAGGGCAAAAGAAAAAAATGTAATTATATTATTATCTCAAAAATAAAACAAGTCATTTTAAGTATAGGCACACTAATGAATAAAACAAAAATAGCACTGTTTACATGGTGGTCTTTCTAGCAGAAAGCACTTCTTAAATAGTAAAGTCTTAGATGCTTACAAGGACTATGGACAGTGAACAGTTAAGGTATTAGGGAGGTGTAATGTTCAGAAGATTGGTGGACAGAATAAACATAAAGTAAACTGCTCAAGAATGCCTCAGTGAGAACTAGGGATCAGAGGCAAACCTGAGAGAGGATGAGAACAGAGTTCCTGGCAAAACAGATACAGTAAAACTTCCATGATTCTGGATGCATTATGTAAGTAGGTCTGTCTGCATTTCCCGGCAGTTCAAAGGTGACAGAAAAGAAAATAAAGGATGGTATACCTCAGTTCAAGTTAATGCAGCCTCAGCAACTGGAAGAATTAAGTTGTTAGAAGTTGAGGTGGGAAAGATGGTGGGTGGGGTGACCTTCAGAGGCATAGCAAAAATTCCATTGTAGTCATACTAATCTTTAAAAGGTAACAGATGTCTAAGTGGAAATACCTGAGTAAGCGATCAGTCAGTGGTGAAGCTAGAGGTCTGGGCTACAGATGTCAAAATCTAGATGATATTTAAATCCAGAAAAACAAAGGTGACAACCCAAAGGCAGTGAGTTCAGATAAAGGAGGTAGGCTGTCTATGGACTGACCCTGGGCTGCTTCTATATTCTAACTGAAGAAGAAAGAAGGACATGAAACTGAATAGAGCAACAGAGAGGTCATTGTCCTGAAAGTCAAGAATAAATTCTGATAGTTCAAATGGAGTCTTTCTGATAAGCAGGAAAGATGAAAACCACACAGAGATAGCATATGAAGATCACTGGTGACCTTGAGGATTAGAGTGCCAACATTATAATGCAGAGATGTGACTTCTGTTTGAGAAATCTGTAATTTTCTAGGGTGGAAGGTAGCAGTGGAAAGGAAAATGCAGACTGCTTCCCACAGGATAGGTACTGGGATTTATTACAAACAGCACTTTGTGCTTTAGAAGCTATATCCATTCTCAGCATCAAAGCTAATATTTTCCTGCAGCTTGACATTTGAATGCTTGGTCTATGATTCATTGAATTGGGAGCTCCTGTGGCAGTAGCTGTGCTTCTGATGATGATAGTTTCATTCTGTGTTTACACTCCTTTTGAAAACTCTTTCTCGTCTTTTATGTCTTATTTCTTGTCATTCATCTAACTTGGTGCTTATGGCAACAAGAAATAACATCAACGCTCATAATTATTATACCAATATTATGCTATTCAATATTATGTATTCTAACATTCTGATCTTCTTTACCAGGGTTATATGAGAGAGGTTTTCATGTGGTATGAGACTTTGATACATGAAGGACTTTGAAAGTTAATATAACTTTCTCCCTGGTATTTTTCCAACATTTATTTGGTGGGATCTGTTCCAAGTCAAGCAATGAAGTTTCCATGTAATCAACTATTTTTCCTCACATGATAGTAGGAAATCTGTTTGTGACCATACCCCTTCCTGGGATAAATTTGTGATCATCCACCTGAATTTCTTGGAAATTTCTGTTTCTATTTTTCCTTGCTTGAAATCCTACCAGGCTTAGCCAGCCTTTGGTATTTTGCCATACCTCCAATTCTCCATGATTCTTTTTTACTGTTAGTATGAATTTGATAATTTTTGAACAGCTTTTAATTAACACAATCTCAAATTCAAAGTTGGCAAAAGATGGCATTTTTGAGGAAAAAAAATAGCTTTCCTAGTAAAAAGGAAGTCTAGACTAGTTTTCTGACATATGTTACTGTATTTACAAAATAAACTGTTTTAAGGGATCAGTTTATAAATTCAACATAAGGTTTACTATTTCCCTTCAGTTCCTTTGAACTTGAGTTTTTTTCGTATAGCTGACACAGAAAACCACATGAAATTTAAATGCCACATTGTTGTAGGAATATACAGTGGATCCTTTGTCTCTATACTTTCTGGCTAATTGGAAATGTGACTTTGGGTTATAAAACTAGGACTGAATTCTGGTTCTGTGACCAATGAATTCAGTAATCTTGAAGGTCACATCTATTCCTGTAAATTTCTTTTTATCATCTGCCAAATAGAAATAAATATGAATGAGCCACAAGTTGCTGCCTTTTAATTATTCAACAAAATGATTGAATGTCTGTTTGTATGCCAGGACCTACATCAAATAGAGAAGATGCATGAGGCTAGATATGACCTGTTTCCTCAGAATATCATAAGTAGGAGTGCGAACCCAACAAAAACTGGATGTGAACATTTATGTAATAAAAGATTATATTGTAAATATAACATTTTCATATGCATGAGAAATTTTGGTTTCAGTTTATAAAACAACCCTGTATTATTTTTGCATATGAAGATCTGTGAAATTATATTAATAATTAAAAGCTGTGATGTCTTTTCAAGTGGTTCAATTGCCATGTGGGCATAAAAAAATAACATAACTTAAATATAAACTGTCAGTTCCCCTAGAATCTCTTTGAATTAAGAAATTATGAAGCAAGAATCTCTGTGTTCATGGGGCTTGAGGCAAACCTCAATGTCTTCTTCAATTTATATAATAATAGGAAAGATTATGATGTACTATTTAGTCTACTAGGTTAGATTTCCTTAGCCTCTGACAATAATAAGTGATTGGATAAACTTTTACAATAAAGTGGAAAAATATGCAGGAGACTGAGAACAAGTAGCAAAGTTAAACCAAACTAAATCCAAGAACACATCAAAAAGACCATCCACCATGATCAAGTAGGATTCATTCCAGACATGCAGGGATGGTTCAACATGCAAAAAACAGTCAATGTAATACACCACATACAGAAACGGAAAGAAAAAAACCGAATAAAACAAAATAAAAAAAAAAACCCAAAACACATGATCATCTTACTTGATGCCAAAAGAGCCTTTGACAAAATCTAACACCCCTTCCTGGTAAAAGTTTTGGAGAGATTAGAGACACAAAGGACTTACATAAACATAATAAAGGCAATTTACACCAAGCCTATAGCTAACATCAAATTCAGTGGAGATAAAGTCAAAGTGATTCCACTAAAATCAGGAACAAGAGAAGGCTTTCCCTCTCTCCATATCTGTACATTATAGTACTTCAAATTCTAGCTAGAAAAATAAGACAACTGAAAGAGATCAAAGTGATGCAAATTGGAAAGGAAGAACTCATCGTATCTTTATTTGCAGATGATATGATAGTACATATAACTGACTCCAAAAATTCTGCCAGAAAACTCCACAAGTAAAATGGCTTGATAAAAGATAAACAACAACTAATCAGTAACCTTTCTGCATACAAATAACAATTGGACTGAAAAAGAAATCAGGAAAACAACCCCTTTCACACTTGTCAAAAACAATATAAATATCTTGGGGTAAACCTAACCAAGCAAGTGAAAGACTTGCATGACAAAAATTTCAAGTCTTTGACGAAAGTAGCAGAAGATGAAAAGATTGCTCATGCTCAAGGATCAGTAGAATTAATGTAGTAAAAATGTTCATCCTATCAAAAGCAATCTACTGAGTCAATACAATCCCCATAAGATTTTTAACAGAATACTCTACAGACCTTGAAAGGACAATACTTAATTTCATTGGAGAAGAAGAAGGAGGAGGAGGAGGAGGAGGAGGAGGAGGAGGAGGAGGAGGAGGAGGAGGAGGAGGAGAAGAAGAAGAAGAAGAAGAAGAAGAAGAAGAAGAAGAAGAAGAAGAAAACAGTGTAGCTAAAACAATCCCAAACAATAAAGAACTACTAGAAATACTGGAAATATCACCATCCCTGTTTTCAAGCTATATTACAGTGCTATAGTAATAAAAACTAAATGCACTGGTATTAAAAAAAAAAAAAAAAAGGACAGGTTAATGAATGGAATCAAACCAAAGACTCAGCATCAACCCACACACCAATGGACACCTAATTTTTGATACAGAAGCTAGAAATAGACACTGAAAAAAAAAAAACTCAGCATCTTCAACAAATGCTGCTTTGTATATAGAAGAATTAAAATAAACCCAAATTTATCATCCTTCACAAACTCAAGTCCAAGTGTATCAAACCCTCAACATTAAGCCACACACACACACTGAATCTGATAGAAGATAAATTAGGAAATAGCTTTGAATGCATTGTACCATTAGAACATTCAAAACAGAATACCTTTAGTGCAGGCTCTAAGGTCAACAATTAATAAATGGGACGCCACCAATAGGACAAAACTGCAGCATATGGTATGGGAAAAGAGTCTCACCAACTATATATATTATAGAGGCTAATATCCAAAACTTGTAAGGGATATCAAGAAACTAGGCATCAACAAGCAAATAATCCAATGAAAAAGGAGGATCTTAATAGGGAGCTTCAATAGAGGAATCTCAAATGGCTGAGAAACACTTAATGTTCAACATCCTTAGCCACCAGGAAAACAAAAATTAAAACTACCTTGAGATTTCATCATATACATGCCAGAATGGTTAAGATCAGTAATATAAGTGACAGCTCATGACGGAGAGATAATATAGAGCAAGGGGCTCAAACACTTTTCCATTCCTGGTAGGAGTGCAAATTTGTATAGCCTTTGTGGAATTCAATATGACAGTTCCTTATAAAATTAGGACTTGATCTACCTCAAGACCCAGCTATATCACTCCTTGGCATATACTCAAAAAGTAGTCTTTCATACCACAGGACACATTCTCAACTATGTTCATTGTAGCTTTATTCATAATAGCCAGAAAATGGAAACCACCCATATGTTCTTCAACTGAAGAATGGATAAAGAAAATATGGCACATTTACACAATGAAATATTTCTCAGCTATTAGAAAAAAATGACATCATAAAATTTAGAAGCAAATGAATGGAATTAGGAAAAAAAAATTATCCTGGATTAGGTAACCCAGAACCAGAAAGACCAAGATGACACATACTCACATATAAGTGTGTATTAGTTCTTAAGTAAATGACAACCATGCTACCACCCATGGACACAGAAAAACTAAGTAACAAGGCTGGTCTAGGGGTGGTACTTGGATCTTCCTGGGAAGGGAAAATAGAGTAAATTTTGTGGTGGATCAGGTCAGGTGGGGATGGAAACAGGAGGGATAAGGGGAAAGAGGGGCAGAGGGAAAGAAAACAGGATCACAGTTAGAATGGGGGAGCATTTAAGGGGCAATGGAAACCTAGTGTGGTGGAAACTTCCTGGAACCTATGAGGATGACTCAAGTGAGGACATCTAGTAATGGAGGATATGGAGCCTGAACGATTTTCTGTAACCAAGCAAGGCTTCCAGTGGAAGGACTGGGATACCAACCCAACCTAAACCCTTTCACTTATACCTGTTCTGCTTATAAAAGTTGCTGAAGCAATGGTGGCTCAGAGTTTGAGAGTGACTTACCAATGATTGGTCTAACTTGAAACCCAAGTCATGAGAAAGGATCCATGCTCAACACTGCCTGGATGCTCAGGAACTAGAAGCTGGATGACTTAAAGACTTAGGGTAGAACCAAATACAACTGGCCAATGAAAGTGGGAGGAGCCAATGAAATGATTCCTATCAGTATTGTTACACTCAGATTGGTGTCTAGGTGAATAGTTATCAGAGAAACTTCCTTCATTGTATATATGTCCATGCCTCTGCCCTTAAGGTACCCATGTCTGCCCCCCTACCCTTTATGGCACCTCTGCTCATGCCCTGCCTTCCAAAACACACCCCCCCGCATGGCTGCATCTGAAGCATCAGCATTCCTTATTTTACCCCTGAACCTCTCTCCTCCTCCTGAAGACTAATCCAAACTACAGATTGCAGAGATGGGTGGATCCAGTCTTCAGTGTAGGTTCCAGGAACAAACAGTCAAGGCTATGGACAACCAGATGGCTAAAGGCCAGTTAAGAACACAATGAGCAAAAACCAGGACATCATGGCTCCACCAGAAACCCCACCCCAAAAACAAAACAAAACAAAAAACAGTGGATATTCTAATGTAGCTGATACACCTTAATTTTATGCTTATGCAGCTATAAGAGGCATAAATAAATATAAGAGGAGATGAATAAATCTCTTAAAGAAAAACAGAAAAATACAACCAAACAAATAGAGGCCAGCAAAGAAAGACAGTAAACCACAATTAAACAGATGAAGGAAATGAATAAAACTATTCAAGACCTTAAAACGTGATTAGAATAAAACACGCGCACACACACACAAGAAAACTATGGAGATAGAAAACTTAAGAGATCAGAAGAGGTAAGTATCACCAACAGAAGACAAGAGATAGAGGATAGAATCTCAGACATCGAAGATACAATTGAAGAAATTGACATGTCTCTCAAAGAACATATTAAAATGAAAAAAAATTTCTGACACAAAACATCCAAGAAATCAAAGACACCATAAAAAGATGAAACCTAAAATTGATAGGAATAGACAAAAAGAAGATTCCAGGCTCCAAAGTCCTGAAAATACTTTCAAGAAGATTATAGAATAAAATTCCCCCACTGAAAGAAATTGATGCCCTTAAACATATAAAAGGCCTACAGAATACCAAATATACTCAGAAAAGAAATTCCTCCCACCACATAATAATCAAAACACTAAATCTACAGATTAAAGACAAATATTAAAAACAACAAGGGAAAAAGGCCAAGTAACATATAAATGTAGACCTATCAGAATCATACCTGCCCTGGCCTGGGCAGATGTCATACAAACCATGGATGCCAACTCAGACTACTGTACCCAGCAAATCTCTCAATCACCATAGATGGAGAAAACACAATATTCCATAAAAACAAACAAACAAAAAAAACAAAAGAAACATATTTAAAAAATATCTATGCACCAACCTATCCCTATAGAAGATAGAAGAAGAAAAACTTCAAACCAACAAAGTCAACTATACCCAAGAAAACACAGGATATAGATAACTTCACAACAGCCAAAGCAAAAGAAAACGAACACAATCACAGACATAGTATTACCACAAACTCCACAATAAAAGAAACTAACAGTCATTGATCACTAAAAGCTATCAACATCAATTCAGTTTACTCTCAATAAAAAGACACATGCTAACAGAATGGCTACAAAAACAAGATCCAATATTCTGCGGCATTCAAGAAAAACACCTCAGCAACAAAGATAGACAATACCTCAGAATAAAGGGCTGGAGAAAAGGTTTTACAAGCAAATGGACCCAAGAAGCAGGCTGGAGTAACCATCCTAATATCTAAAAAAATAGGCTTTCAACTAAAATTAATCAAAAGAGATGGGGATATCACAATCCTCAACATCTATGCCCCAAATACAGGGGCGCCTGCATTTATAAAAGACACATTAAAGCTTAAATCACACATAGATCCCAACACACTAATAGTGGGAGACTTCAACATCCCACTCTCATGAATGGACAGATCATTGAGCCATAAGCTAAATAGAGAAATAATGAAGCTAACTGAAGTCATGAATCAAAAAGGCCTATTAGATATCTACAGAACTTTTCACCCACACACAAAAGAATTTACATTTTTTCTCAGCACCAGATGGAACCGTCTCCAAAAGTGACCATATAGTCAGTCACAAAGCATACTTTAACTGGTACATGAAAACTGAATTAACCCATTGTTCTTTATCAGATCACCATGGATTAAAGCTAGACCTCAATAACAATGGAAAAATCAAAAAGCCTACACACTCATAGAAATTGAATGACTCCCTGCTCAAATATCTCTGGGTGAGGGAAGAAATAAAGCAACAAATTAGACTTCCTAGAATTCAATACAAATGAGGGCACAATTTACCCAAACTTATGGGACCACCATGACAGCATTGCTAAGAGGAAAGTTTATAGCACTAAGTACTTTCATAAAGAAATTGGAGAGATTCCATATTAGCAACTTAACAGATCACATGTGAGCTTTTGAAAGAAAGGAAGCAAACACACCCAGGAAATAATTAAACTCAGGGCTGAAATCAATGAATTAGAAACAAAGAGAACAACATGAAGAATCAATGAAACCAAGAGTTGGTTCTTTGAGAAAATCAACAAGATAGACAAACCTCGAGCCAAACTAACTAAAAGACAGAGAGACAGAACCCAAAATAACAAAATCAAAAATGAAAAGAGGGACAGAACAACAGACACAAAGGAAATCCAAAGAATCATTAGGTCTTACTTCAAAAGCCTGTATTTCACAAAATTGGAAAATCCAAATATAGTGGATGATTTTCCTATAGATTTCACCTACCAAAGTTAAATCAACTGCAGGTAAACAGTATAAATAGTCTTAAAACCTCTACAAAAATAAAGTAGCCATCAAAAGTCTTCCAAACAAAAACCCAGGGCCAGATGGTTTTAGCATGGAATTCTACCATACTTTCAAATAAGAGCTAACAAAAAAAAAATTCCTCAAACTACTCCACAAAATAGAATCAGAAGGAACACTAAAAAACTCACTCTATGAAGCCACAGTTACCCTGATGCCTAAGCTACACAGAGCCTCAACAAAGAAAATTTCAGTCCAGTCTCCTTATGAACATTGATGCAAAAATACTCAATAAGATTAGTGTAAACTAAATTCAAGAACACATCAGACACATCATCCACCATGATCAAGTAGGCATCCCTGGGATGGTTCAATATACAAAAATCCACCAATGTAATCCACCATATCAATAAACTGACAGAACACCACATATGATCCTCTCATTAGATTCAGAAAAAGCTTTTGAAAAAAAAAATCCAACACCCCTTCATAATAAAAGTCTTGGAGAGATCAGGTATACAAGGCCTGTACCTAAACATAATAAAGGCTATGTATAGGAAGTCAATAGCCATATCAAACTAAATGGAGAGAAACTCAAAACTAAAATCAGGGGGGACAAGACATTTGCAGATGATATAAGCATATACATCAGCATCCCCAAAACTTCCACCGAAGAACCTCTACAGCTGATAAATTCCTCCAGCAAAGTGGCTAGATACAAGATTAATTTTTAGAAAAACAATAGACCCTTTGTATATAAATGACAAATGAGCTAGAATGATATTAGGTATACCACACCTTTCATAATAGCCACAAATAATATAGAGTATCTAGGGTTAACTCTAACCAAGGAAGTCAAAGACCTGTATGACAAGAATTTCAAGTTTCTGAAGAAAGTAATTGAAGCAGTTACCAGTAGATGAAAAGAAATCCCATGCTCAGACATTGGTAAAAGTAACATAGTAAAAATGGTTATCTTATCAAAGGCAATCTAGAGATTCAATGAAATCCCCATCAAAATACCAACACAATTTTCACAGGCCTTGAAAGAACAATTCTAAACTTCATATGGAAAAACAAAAAATCCAGAATGGTTGAAACAATCCTATTCAATAATAGAACTTCCAGAGGTATGTTCTTCCCTGACCTCAAGCTATACTACAGAGAAATAATCATAAAAACTGCATGGTACTGGCATAGAAATAGCTTGGCTGATCAATGGAATCAAAATGAAGACACAGAAGCAAACCCACATACCTACACACACCTGATTTTTGACAAAGGAGCCAAAACCATACAATGGAAAAAAAGACAGCATCTTCAACAAATGGTGCTGGTGTAAGTGGATGTCTACATGTACAAAAATGTAAATAGATACTTATCACTCAACAAAAGTAAAGTCCAAGACATCAACATAAAACCAGACACACTAAATCTGTTAGAGAGAAGAGCCTTGAACTCATTGGCACAAGAGAAAATTTCCTGGACAGAACACTAAGAACTCAGGCTCTAAGACCAACAATCAATAAATGGGATCTCATGAAACCGAAATCTTTTGGACACAGTCAAAAGCTTCTATAAAAGCAAAGGACACAGTCAACAGAACAAGATGACAGCCTATAGACTGGGAAAAGATCTTCACAACTCTACATTTGACAAAGGGCTACTATCTAGAATATATAAAGACTCAAGAAATTAAACACTAACAAACCAAATAATACAATTTAAAAATAGGATACAGAGCCAAAAGAGAATTCTCAACAGAGGAATCTCAAATGGTGGAGAAGCACTTAAAAAAATATTCAATGTCCTTAGTCATGAGGGAAATGGAAATCAAAATGACTCTGAGATTCCATCTTACACCTGTCAGAATGACTAAGATCAAAATTTCTAGTGACAGCACATGCTAGAGAGGATGTGGAGAAAGGGAAACACTCCTTCACTGGTGGTGGGACTGCAAACTTGAGCAATCACTTTGGAAATCAATCTGGCTCCTTTTCAGACAACTGAGAATAGCTATACCTCAAGATCCAGACATACCACTCCTGGGCATATACCCAAAAGATGCTCAAGTATACAACAAGGATATTTGCTCAACCATGTTCATAGCAGCTTTATTCATAATAGGCACAAACTAGAAACAAACTAGATGTCCCTCAACTGAAGGATGGATACAGAAATTGTTGTACATTAACACAATGGAATACTACTCAGCCATTTAATATAAGGAAATCATGAAATTTGCAGGAAAATGGTTGGAACTAAGTACCTGAGTGAGGTAACACAGTCCCAGAAAAACACATGCTAAGTCCTCTTTTATAAGTGGATTTTAGTCATACAGTACTGGATAGACATACTACAAAGTGCAGACCCTAAGAAGATAAGTCTGGTGGGCATCTTGGGCTTCATGTTGGCCCACTAGTTAGGGGAATGGGAGATATTTCTGACACGGATGATGTTGCCTGCTTTTTGAAAACTTTCCTTTGATGGGACTTCCCTACAAGGCCACAGGGTAAAAAGACAAACTCAACCCTCATGTGAATAAAAGAACTGGGTGTCTGGGAAAGGGGGTGGGGATCTCCTATTCTGAGGATATCAGATGTAGGAGAGAGTATGGGACTGGGAAAATAAAGGGGAGGGCCTATGACCAACATGTAAATTGAATTAATTAATAAAAAAGAAGAAAAATAAAGATAGAAGAGAACTAAAATCAACCAAAGGAAAAAAAGAAGAAAAGAAAATTCTAGAATTTTATGAAAATGAAAGCACAACATACTCAAACTTACAAGACAAAATGAAAGTGGTTCTAAGAAGATGTTCATCTCACTAAATGATTACATTTTTAAAAAAGAGAAATCCTGTATTATTAACTTAACTGAAAACTTAAAGGTTCTAGAACAAAAAGAAAAAAATAATGCCCAAACAGAATAAATGGCAAGAAATAATCATAGCTGTAATCAATAAAATAAAGAAGTATGCAGTCAAACAAACAAACATAAAAAGAATCAATGAAACAGACTAAGGCTTTTTTTTGTTGTTGTTTTTTGGTTTTTGGCTTTTGTTTTTTTTTTTTTTTGAGAATATCAATAAGATTGACAAACCACCAGCCTAATTAACTAGAAATTAAAGGTAGAAGATCCGAATTAATAAAATTAGAGGAAAAACAAAGAGGACACACACTGAGTAAATTCTAAGAATCATAAGGACATATTGTAAAAACCTGTACTTCACCAAATTGGAAAAATCTAAAAGAAGTAGACAATTATATATATATATGTATATATATATATACATACATATATATGTACATATGTATATATGTATGTATATACATATATATCATCCAGAAAGATTAAATCAAGATCAGATAAATAATTTAAGCAGACCTATAACCATTCAGTGAAAATCTTCCAACAACAATAAAACAAATATACCAATAAGCAAAACAAACAAACAGAAAAACAAAGCCAGATGGGTTCAGCAGCAAATTCTAACAAACTTTCAAAGAAAAAGTTAGCGCCACTACTCCTTAAATTATTCCACAAAAATAGGAAGAGATAGACCATTACTTAATTCATTTTATGAGGCCACAGTTACTCTGATAGCTATGCCACATAAAGACCCAACAAAGAAAGAGGATTACAGACTGATATCCCTTATGAACACAGTTCAATTTATATAAATCGAGAAATGTAATCCACAATATAAGCAGTCTGAAAGATAAAATTATCATTAAAAACAGGAAAAGCCTTTAACAAACTCCAACACCCATTCATGATAAAATCCAGAAGAGACTAGGGACACAAGGGACATTCCTCAATATAATAAATATCATTTACAGGTAGTTTGCAGACAATATCAACCTAAACTAAGACAATCTCAAAGCGTTCGACTAAAATAATGAACAAGATATGGTTTTCCATTCTTTCCATCCCTATTTAATATAGTACTAGAAGTCTTAGCTAGAGCAATAACACAACTGAAAGGGATCAAGGCATTACAAAGAGGAAGAGATGTCTTTATTTGCAGATGCTATGATTACATACATAAGTGACAACAAAAATGATACCAGGAAGTCTTCACACCTGAATAAACACTTTCAGCAAAGTAGTAGGGTACAAAACTAATACATTAAAATCAGTATACAAATGACAAGTAGCCTGAGGAAGAAATCATGGAAACAGTACTTTCATAAACAATTTCATAATAGCCTCAAATAATATAAAGTATCATAGGATAACACTAATCGAGCAAGTGAAAAACTTGTGTAATGAATACTTTAGCTTGTTTACTAAAACTTGTATAATGAATACTTTAAGAAGAAATAGAAGGTATCAGAAAATGCAAAGCTATCCCATGCTCAGGATCATTAGTAGTAATATGGTAAAAAATGGCCATTTTACCGAAAGCAATCTACAGATTCAATGCAGTTCCCATCAACATTCTTAAACAATTTTCACAGAACTTGAAAACACAATCTTTTGCTTTATATGGAAACACAAACACACCAAAAACCCAGGATAGCTAAAACAATCTTGGATATTAAAATAACTGCGTAAGGTAGCACCATACCAGATTTCTAGATATACTGCAAAAACTTTTATTTGGTTCTCCATTTTTCTGTTCATTTGCGTATTTTATCCTATTTAGGTTTGTTTGTTCTTATTTTATTCTTTCTTTCTTTCTATGCTCATTTGTTTTTTATGTGAGAGATAAAAGAAGGAGGTGAATTGGGGTGGGTGAGGAGGTAGAAAGAATTGAGTAGTTCGGGGGGAGCAACCATAATCAGAATATATTATATGAAAAAAAATTCTATTTTCAATAAAAAGAAAAGCATGCAGAACACCAAATAGACAGGAACAGAAAAGAAATTCTCCATGACATATATTAATCAAAACACAAAATGTACAAAATAGGAAAAGAATTTTAAATCTGCAAGGGAAAAAAAGACCAAGTCACATACATTGAAGGCCTATTAGAATAGCATCTGACTTCAGTGAAGGCTCTAAAAGACAGAAAAAAAAAACCATGATAATCTCCTTAGATGTTTAAAAAGCATTTGACAAAATCTAACATCAATTTATGTTTAAAGTATTGGAGAGATCAGGGATACAAGGAATATCCCTGAACATAGTAAAGGCAATATACAGCAAGCTTATAGTCAACATCAAACTAAACAGAGAGAAACTTAAATCAATCCCACTGAAATCAGGGACAAGGCAAGGCTGCCCACTCACTGCATACCTCTTCAACATAGTTCTTAAAGTTCTATCTAGAGCAATAAGAAAATTAAAGGAGATCAAGGGGATACAAATTGGAAAGGAAGAAGTCAAAGTATCACTATTTGCAGATGATATGATAGTATACCTGAGTGACCCCAAAAATTTTACCAGAAAGCTCCTATAGCTGATTAACACCTTCAGCAAAGTGGCTGGATACAAAATTAACTAAAAAAAAAAAAAAAATCAGAAGCCCTCCTGTATAGCAAAGACAAAAAAGCTGAGAAAGAAATTAGGGAAACAACACCCTTCACAATAGCCACAGAGGACATAAAGTACCTTGATGTGACCCTAACCAAGGAAGTCAAAGACTTGTATGAAAAAATTTCAAGTCTCTGAAGAAAGAATTAGAAGAAGATATCAGAAAATGGAAAGAACTCCCATGTTCATGGCTTGACAGGATTAACATAGTAAAAATGGCCATCTTACCAAAAGCAATCTACAGATTTAATGCAATTCCCATCAAAATACCAACACAATTCTTTACAGACCTGGAAAGAAAAACTCTCAACTTCATATGGAATGACAAGAAACCCAGAATTGCCAAAACAATCCTCTACAAAAAAAAAAAAAAAAAAAAAAAGATCTTCTGGAGGTATATCCATCCCTGATCTCAAGCTGTACTATAGAGCAACAATACTAAAATCTGCATGGTACTGGCATATAAACAGACTGGTGGATCAATGGAACTGAACAGAAGACTCAGAAATAAACCCCCACACTTATGGACACCTGATCTTTGTCAAAGATGCAAAAACCATATAATGGAAAAAAGATAGCATCTTCAACAAATGGTGTTGGTCTAACTGCATGTATTCATGTAGAAAAATGCAAATAAATCCATACTTATCACCCTGCACAAAACTAAAGTCCAAGGGGATCAAAGACCTCAATATTAAACCAGACATACTAAACTTGTTAGAAGAAAAAGTGGGGGAGAGACTGAAACTTATTGGCACAGAAGACAACTTCCTGAACAGAACACCAACAGCACAGGCTCTAAGATCAACCTTCAATAAATGGGACCTCATGAAACTGAAAAGCCTCTGTAAAACAAAGGACACTGTTGTCAGAAAAAAACGACAGCCTACAGATTGAGAAAGCATCTTCATTCACCCTTTATCTGACAGAGGGCTAATATCCAGTATATATAAAGAACTAAAGAGGTTAAACAGCAAAAAATCAAGTAATCCAATTAAAAAACGGGGAACAGAACTAAATAAAAACCTCGAAAGAGGAATATCAAATGGCAGAGAAACAAAGAAATGCTCAACATCCTTAGTCATCAGGTAAATGCTAATCAAAATGACCCTGAGATTTCACCTTACCCCCATCAGAATGGCTAAAATAAAAAACTCAAGTGACAACACATGCTGGAGAGGTTGTGCAAAAAGGGGACCCCTCCTCCACTGCTGGTGGGAATGTAAACTTATACAACCACTTTGGAAATCAATCTCGTGCTCTCTCAGACAATTAGGAATAGCGCTTCCTCAAGATCCAGCTATTCCACTCCTAGGCATATATCCAAAAGTTGCTCAAGTACACAACTAGGACATTTGCTCAACCATGTTTGTAGCAGCTTTATTTATAATAGCCAGAAGCTGGAAACAAATCAGATGCCCCTCAACTGAGGAATGGATTCAGAAATTGTGGTACATCTACAAAATGGAATACTACTCAGCAATAAAAAACAAGGAAATCATGAAATTTGCAGGTAAATGGTGGGAACTGGAAAAGATAATCTTGAGTTAGTTATCCCAGAAATAGAAAGACACACATAGTACATACTCACTCATATAGACATATACTATAGGATAAACCTACTAAAACCTATACCCCTAAAGAAAGTAATCAAGAGGGAGGACTCTGGCTAAAATACTCAATCCCCATCCAGAAAGGCAAAGAGGATGGAGAAAACAGGGAACAAGTTAGGAGCCTGCCACAGAGGGCCTCTGAAAGGCTCTGCCCTGCATACTATCAAAGCAGATGCTGAGACTTATGGCCAACCTTTGGGCAGAGTGCATGGAATCTTATAAAAGAAGTGGGAAATAATAAGATTTGGAGAAGACAGGAACTCCACAAGGAGAGCAACAGAACCAAAAAATCTGAGCATAGGGGTCTTTTCTGAGAGACTGATACTCCAACCAAGTAGCATGCATGGAGATATCCTAGAACCTCTGCACAGATGTAGCCCACAGCAGTTCAGTAACCAAGTGGGTTCCATAGTAATAGGAACAGGGACTGTCTCTGACTTGAACTGATTGGCCTGCTCTTTGATCACCTCCCCCTGAGGGGGGAGCAGCTTTAACAGGCCACAGAGGAAGACAATGCAGCCACTCATGATGAGACCTAATAGACTAGGATCAGAAGGAAGGAAAAAAAGACCTCCGTTATCAGTGGACTTGGGGAGGAGCATGCATGGAGAAAAGGGAGAAAGGGAGGGGTTGGGAGGGGAGGAGGGAGGAAGCTGCAGGGGGGATACAAAATTAATAAACTGTAATTAATAAAAAATTTTAAAAAAGGACAGAAGAGCCTGGAAAATGTTCCACAAGGTCTGAGGGAACACAGATGCCATCCCAGATTAGTATATCCAGTACAACTGTTGATCAAAATCCATTAAGAAAGCAAAGCATTCCAAGTCAGACTTAATTTTAAGAAGCATCTATTTGCCAATCCATCTCTAATAAAGGGACTAGAAGAAAAATGTAAGCCGAAAGAGATTAACTATACCAAAAGGGGGGGGGAATCTAAGAACAGTAAATCAATAAAAAGTGGTGGGGAGGTAACAACAGCACTGCAACAAACTAACAGGAATGAATAGACAATGATCATCAATAGCTCTCAGTACTAATTGTCTCAATACTTCCATAAAACATAGAGTAACGGATTGAATTAGAAAACTAGATACATTTTCCCCTAGCATTCAAGAAACACTGCTTCATCATCAAACAACATTAACATGGTAAAAGGATGGAAAAGATGTGTAAAGGTATTCCAACTAAATGGATCCAAGAAACAATCAGGTGTCTCTATGTTAATGTGACAATAGACTTCAAACCAAACCATTTATGCATCAAATGCAAGGGCACCCACTCTCATAAAAGAAATGCTAAAAGAGCTAGTCACATATTGACCCTTATGATTTAATAGCAGGTGATTTTAATAGCCCAATGGAATAGACAGCTACAAAACATTCCTCCACAACATCAAATATATTTTCTTCTCAGAAGCTCCTGGAGCTTTCTCCAGAATTTTTTATGTGTTAAGGTACAAAACTAGTCTCAAGATATATAAAAGCCTTGAAATAACATCCTAAATCCTATTAATTATCATGTTTTAAAACTGGATATTAACAACTAAAATGGAAGAAGGTATGCAAACTTATAGAAACTAAGCAACTCACTACTGAATCCAAAATTTCATCAAGACAAAAATCAATGAGGAAATTAAAACCTTTTTAGAACTGAATGAAAATGAAAACAAAACACACTCAGTCCTATGGGGCATAATGAAGGCAGCTCTAACAGGCAGAGTCACAGCACTGAGTGCCTACAACAAAAACATAAATAAATAAATAAATAAATAAATAAATAAATAAATATGGATAGATAGATATATAAGATAAATAGATAAATAAATAATATCCACAAACACACACAACAGCAACAAAAACCTGGAGAGATTTCATATCAGTAATTTAACAGCACACCCGAAACTGCAGAGATGTAACAGCCATCTTGAACCTGAGAGCACTGTATTTTTTGCCTGCCCCCACATGAACTGCTCTATCCCAGTTATTAGAGAGCTCAGGCCTGAGTAATGACTTACACAGGTCCCCTGTGATGACTAAAGAAACTTAATATGGAGCTAGACATCCCTTAAGGGCCTTTGACCTTTTGCTCTGGAATGCCTGGGAGATCCTCCTGTCCTTCAGGTGATATAAGAAGAGGGTAATGGGCTGTGGAGTATTAACAGCTGCCTTTGCCTCTGTAAAATCTGCTTATAGCCATGGGAAAGGAATGAAATGATCTTTTTTTATTACTATATAGCAGGAAAGTAAGAAACAAAAGAGGGAAGTAAAACAATTTTCTTGCCTATCTGTGGTTTACATGGATAGTTAACAGACAGTTTTCTAATGTCAGCCTTAAAACATTGTCATGGTAAATTCTACCAGAGTGGACGCAGGACTAGCCACAGGATTATCATCATGGATTGCTGCAGCCATGAATCATCTGAAGGAATTGGCGGGCATGGGAGCGTTAGCAGGCCTTCTGGTGTTGATCACCTTGGTTTGCCTGTGGTATATATGCAAGATTAGAGTCTCACAACAGTGTAATGCAGCCATGACCATTCAGGCCTTTACAGCCATTGAAGCAGGACAGTCTCCCCAAGCATGGTTGGCTACCATAAAAAGCCAAAATGTTACGCTCAGGATGCGAGGCTAAGCACTGCACTCAGGGTCAGCCGCTTTCAACCCAGAGAAGAGCATGTCTGATTGCATGCGGGTTGATGTCCCAGGTCCCGCCTCTGAGAAAAAGGTATTGGACGGGTCTGATGCTCTTTGGGTGGATGACACCTAAATGAACATCAGTACAAAGTCCCAATTTATTTCTAATATCAGAGATCAGACCTCTACTCTTGCCTGATGCGTCTAAAACAAAAAGGGGGAACTGTAGAGAGCTGCGTAATGCTGCGCCTGAAAGATGGAGCTGGTTTCCGCCTTCCACCTTCCCGATGGTGAGTGCTCTCCGTCACAAACAACTCCACATTTGGCTAAGGCTGAGGATCTGGCTTGCTTCCATGTATGTGGACCTATCTGCATTGCCCACATGGCATGCTGGGGTTGGCTACCCAGAGGCTATTTAAAGTGGCCTGGCTTTACTCAGGGTCAGATGATTGTTCAAGGTTCCTGAATAAACTGCATTGAAAAAAAAAAAAAACATCACTTAACGCCCTCTCTGCAGAGCATGCTGTTTGGCTTTAAGGCTGCTGTCCTCTGCTAGCATTAAGAATTAACTCATCTCATCTAAATTTGAGTAAGTGTAAGTTTTTGGTTTCTCTCAGTATATTCAAACACAACAACAAAAATTTTAGAAAAACAAGAAAGAAAATATCCCCAAGAGAAGATAAAAAGAAGTAATCAAGCTCAAGATTGAAATCAGTGAAATAAAAATATAAAATGGTACGCAGTATGAATGAAACCAAGAGTTGGTTCATTGAAAAAAAATCAAGAAGATTGACAAACCCATAGCCAAATTAACCTAACAAAGAGAGAAAAGATTGAAATTAAGAAAATCAGAGGTAAAAGGGAGACATTACAATAGATACCAAGAATATTTAAAGAACCATAAGGACATACTTTAAAAATATGTATTGTATCAAATGGGAACATGTAAAAGCAATGGAAGAATTTCTTAATATATACAACCTATAGAAGTTAAAGTAAGATGAAATAAGCAATTTTAACCTACTATAGACACTAATGAAATAAAAGGGGTAATTTTCAAAATTCCAGGGTCAAATGAATTATATCCAGAATTCTTCAAGACCTTCAGTGAAGAATTAATGCTAACACTCCTCAGACTACTGTGCAATGTATATACTGAAAAATTATTTCCTAATTCTTTTTATGAAACTACTATTGCCCTGATATCAAACCACACAAACATTCAACACAAAAGATCAATATCTACTATCAACACAGTTTGAGAAATTCTCAACAAAATTCTTCCAAACTGGATTTATGAACATATATATATATATATATATATATATAGAGAGAGAGAGAGAGAGAGAGAGAGAGAGATAGATAGATAGATAGATAATTTAAGAACCTTAAATGACTTTCTAAAGTGGAGGAAAACATGGAGTTAGTCAATTTACATGGAGCACGTCTCGCCCCTGGGGGCAATGGTCTCCTGAACCTACTCAGACCTCAGACACCACCACTGCTAGTTCTAGAACTGATGCAGGATGTTCCAACGAGGGGGTTAAGGCTTCTCATAATATTTCCTATAAGTCCACACCTGTTTGTTTATATCCCCCATTACTATTCATTATTAGCCAGATAGAGCCAAGTAATTGTGGTAATGATACTTGCTTTTTTGCCCAATGCTGGAATGCTAGTGAATTTAGGTATGCCCTGGTTACTCACAAGCCTCGCTGGGTGCCTGTGCCCGTTGATGCCCCTCACGCTATGACTCTCTTCAGACAGAAAAGGAATCTTGGAATTACAGCTGCCATTGTTATTGCCATCTCATTGGCGGCTGTTGGAGCTACCACCGCGGCATTAGCCAGGAGTCATACTATGCAGACTGCTCAGACCCTAAATAATCTTTTAGCCAGTGTAGCTCATGCTTTAGATGTACAAAAAGGAATTAATGCTCAACTAAAAGGAGACTTTATGGTGTTCAATCAGAAGATTGACCTCGTGCAGGAGCAAATTGATACCCTATGGCAAATCGCTCAACTTGGCTATCAATGGAAGTATGCTGGACTTTGTGTCACTAGCATACAATATGAGAATTTTTCCTGTGCTGCAAATCTGTCTAAACAATTGTCTAGCTATATTTTAGGTTATTGGACTGGAGAATTCAATACTATGTTGGAGCAGCTGAGAGTGGCCATTGTCACGGTAAATTCTACCAGAGTGGACGCAGGACTAGACACAGGATTATCATCATGGATTGCTACAGCCATGAATCATCTGAAGGAATTGGCGGGCATGGGAGCGTTAGCAGGCCTTCTGGTGTTGGTCTCCTTGGTTTGCCTGTGGTGTATATGCAAGATTGGAGTCTCACAACAGCATAATGCAGCCATGACCATTCAGGCCTTTACAGCCATTGAAGCAGGACAGTCTCCCCAAGCATGGGAGCTAAAATGTTATGCTCAGGATGCGAGGCTAAGCACTGCACTCAGGGTCAGCCACTTTCAACCCAGAGAAGAGTATGTCTGATTGCATGCAGGTTGATGCCCCAGGTCCCGCCTCTGAGAAAAAGGTATTGGACGGGTCTGATGCTCTTTGGGTGGATGACACCTAAATGAACATCAGTACAAAGTCCCAATTTATTTCTAATATCAGAGATCAGACCTCTACTCTTGCCTGATGCGCCCAAAACAAAAAGGGGGAACTGTAGAGAGCTGCGGAATGCTGTGCCTTAAAGATGGAGCTGGTTTCCGCCTTCCACCTTCCCGATGGTGAGTGCTCTCTGTCACGAACAACTCCATATTTGGCTAAGGCTGAGGATCTGGCTTGCTTCCGTGTATGTGGACCTATCTGCATTGCCCACGTGGCACGCTGGGGTTGGCTACCCAGAGGCTATTTAAGCTGTGGGCTGGCTTTCCCCAGGGTCAGATGATTTTTCAAGGTTCCTGAATAAACTGCATTGAAAAAATAAATAAATAAATAAATAAATGTAAAAGTTGGTAAACTGAAAAAAAATAAAAAAAGAAAAAAAAAAAAGAAAGAAAAAAAATTACATCCCCAACAACCAGGTGAACTTTATCCAAGATATGCAGTTATTATTCAACATAAGTAAACCAATAAACATAATCTGCTAGCTCCACCACCTCTTTTTAGGCTTGGTCCAGACCTGTCTTGCCTGCAAGAAACACACCTTATTCATTTTAATAATACACCAAATGAGCACATGTAATTTCAATTACTTAATATTTGACAAAGGCACCAAAAACATAGGCTAGAAAGATGAAAAAGGTATCTTTAATACAGGTGCTGGGAAAACTGGATGTCCATATGCAGAAGAAAGAGATTAGAGCTGTATTTATCACCTTGCACCAAAACAAAAAAACAAAAATCAAAACAAAAACCAAAAAACATAGCTCAAAATGAACAGAAGACATAAACCTGGTGCCTAAAACACTGAAACTGCTGGAAGAAAACACAAGAATAGCCTACATGCTAGAGATGTAGAAAAGGACTTCCTGACTAGGAAAGCAGTTGCCTTAAGAATTAAGGCCAACAACTAACAAATGGTACTTCGTGAAACTTAAAAGCTTTTACTAGGCTAAAGAAAGAAGCAATTGATTAACAAGGAAGCCCTCAGAATAGGAGAGAATCTTTGCCAGGTATAACTGACCAAAGTTTAATATTCAGAATACTCAAAGAACTAAAAATCAGAGTAAAAATAAAAAAAAACCTAATTACCTATTTCAAACATGGGCCCGAGATTTTAAAAAATTAAACAAACAAACAAACAAACAAAAACAATGTGGCTAAAAAAAAAGTCTCAAAAAATGTTCGTCATCCCTAGGAATTAGGGAAATGCAAATCAAAACAGTTTTGAGATTTCATCTTACCTCAGTCAGAATGGCAAAGAGCACTGGGACAACTGACGACAAATGCTGGAGAAGCAGGGAAAAGGAGAGCCTCATTCATCGTTGGTGAGACTTCTAAAATGCAGTTGCTATGGGAGACAGTATGGAGAATTATTAAAAATTTAAAAATAAATCTACTACATGACCTAGGCATACCACTCCTTGACTTATGCCCCAATGACTCAACATCCTGCATCAAAAATTCCTATTCAACCTGTTCACTGTTGCTCTATTGACAGTAGCTGAGAAAATGCAAACAACTTAATGTCTTACAACTGACCAATGGATAGTGAAAAATGTATTATATATACACTATGAAGTACTATTCAGAGGTTAAAAAATGAAAAATCATGTAATTTGTAGCAGGCAAATGAATGGAACTAGAAAAGCTCATACTGTGTAAGGTCACCCAGACACAGAAAGACAAATGTCTCATTCTCTCTCTCTCTTTCTCTCTCTCTCATTAGAGATTCCTAGCTCCAAATCTTCAGATGTGGGTACATAGCCAGCAATAACCACAGAAATCAAAAAAAGTAAACTGGGACCATTGCCTGGATAGAGAGATTTAGGGAGTGGGAGAGAAATATAGAAGAAGATGGGAGGAGGGTAAATGGAAATAACAGGATCCAAATCCTGTGATAGAGTATAAGGGAGAAGGGAGCTCCTTAGAGAAGGAGAGGGAAGCAAGGAAGGAAGAAGGAAGGGGTGGGCGAGATAACAACAAATTGTCTGAAAAAGCCACAAGGAATCATTCTACAAACTATTTAATGCCTCCCCCAGATTCCCAAACCTATGATATACATAACTCCAAGTATGCATATGCATGTTGTTTTAAAGATTTCAAAAATATCAAAACTAGAGAAAAGATTCAATGGTTACAAACACCGACCGCTCCTCTAGGAAACAATTTTGATTCCCAGCATTCACCTGCTAACTCACAATCGTTTGTGACTTAAGTTCCAGGGGATGGATTCCCTCTTCTCCATAGGTATCAGGCGAGACAAGTGATCTACAGCCATATATGCAGGCAAATCACTTCTACACGTAAAATAATAAAATAAATAAAACCAAATACATTAATATAGGCTTTTTTGGTTAAGAAAAACTTATAATTAATAAAGGTAGCCATGGGGCGTGCCCTAGCAAACTCTGAACAAGGGCCTTTACCTGAGACAGTGGTTATCATAAGACGTTTTATATTTTCACATCCATTGCTCTACCCATATTGTTGTAAGGGACACTATTTCAGTTAAATGTATAATTAGATAATATTAGGAGTGGTTCCTTTAAAATAGAAGCAGGCTGCTAACTGCCTTCTCAGCAGGAAGTTAAAGTTTGTGCTTCATGGTTTCGTGGTTTGCTTCTTTAGTTATGCTTCTAAGATCGGTCTCTTTCTTTGAAGGTTTGTCTGCGACCCAGTGATTAATCTGTCTCAGGAAAAAAAAAATGAGAATTTACGAAAATGTTTTCTTCGATTCCTTTTCTGCCAATGGTTCGTGGAGCTTCTTTTTTATTTTTTAAAATATTTATTTATGCATTTTTGTATATGAGTTCTCTTTCATTTGTTTATTTTTAATAATTCTCCACACTGTATATCCATTGCCCTTGATTGACCACTGTAACTAGATGGTTAGACCTTATTGCCGAAGATTCCGTTTACATTGGATGCATGGCATGGAGAAATCAACTGTGAACTGAACAGGGAGCTCCCTTCTTGCTAACTCACACAGTTCCAGTAGGTGCTGTAAAGACTGCCGGGGGAGAAATAATATCAGGTATATTACCTAGTACCTGATGCTGCATGCCTAAACAGTGACATGCTAAAGACGTAGCTACTGGAGCAGTAATGACATTAAAGTTATCGGGATAACCACCTGTCCTTTGATTGGATATAAGGCTTGCTTTACAGGATGGATTTTATGCCCGATACTGTAAACATGGCCCAAAGCACCATGACTATGAGATTGTAAACCCTGGGGGGGGGGTGACTGTTGTTCATGATCATGATGTCTAACTGCATCCTAAATATTCACATTTATATTTTCCACCATCCAATGCTCAGGGAACCTCACTGAAGAAGTGGATGAAACAATTTAAGATTTATTTGTTGGAGAGCAGGGCTGTGAAATGATAAGCTCAGGACATGACCTGGCTGTTGCACAATTAACTCACAGCAGCTTTTGTCATCTGTAAAGACTTACATGATATCAATGTGGTCATGATTGTAGCATGGGTGAGGAAGAGCCTAAGAGGCCCTATGTCTAAATGAAGACTTATTGGCAATGGATGGCTGTTGGAGGGAGAGTCACTCTCCTTCAGGGATGTGGCTCCTGATACATGATGTATGATGATATGTGATGAATGATATGTTCTGTCTTTATGATGTTGAGCAAGGAAGATTAAATGTCTCCGAGCTTTCATTTCTATGTGTGGAAAAATGTGAACAGTAATAATAGATACCTTATGAGGGGCAAGTGAGATGCTGAAGAAGAGAACATGTGGTTGTTCAGGCAGTCAATAAATAGTAGCACTGTATGTTGTCGTGTGTGAGTGGGTGGCCACAAACCCATCCGCATATGGCAATGTTAAATGGACTCAGTGTTATTAATACCAAAAATAAAAAAGGACAGGAATCTAGAAGAGAGATGGGGTTAGGGATATACAGAGACAGTTGAACTGAGGTAAGTGTGGATGTAAATGATCAATAAGTGTATAAATAAAAGAAATTTTCAAACAAAAATACTAAGTTTTTGCTTCAAAATTTTAGACAAGTAAATGAAACATCGTTTTTGTTTTGTAGTGGAAGTATGTTTTCTTGGTAAGGGCCCCCTATTTACCTTTATACCTGGAAACCCTTCTTCCTCCAATTTAATTGGGTTCGTCCCATCATCTTCCTGGACACATGGCTGATGTCATCATTGAAATGTGCATTTCCTGGATAGCAAGAAGAGAACATTGGGACATTATCCCTGGGACAGTATCTCAGTTTCCTTTACCACCCCTTTCTTCCAACAGGACACATAGGGAGAGTATTTAGGGAGTGCTCATTAATATTTCAAATTTATTATGCAAATATGACCCAAACATATTAAAAAACAAGTCCTTGTAGCCTTCCTATGCTAGGAAAATTCTTGAAACAAAAAATCTGAGGACAACTTTTAAAACCTCAAAGAATTACTTTAAAGAATTTCCTGAAGCTTGCTTTGTGCATAAAATTAATCTATATACATTTTGTCATTCACTTATGTTTAAATATGTTATAAAGGTTATGCCTGGTACTTGGCAGAATAACTAAATAATAATTAAAGGGTAATTACTAGCTGTCACTCCTCAGGATCACCTAATAGATTTCGGTGTATGCCCCCTCAGTCTCACGCTGTCCTGCGTGTTTGGTGAGCGTCTTCTCACCTTTCCAATCAAGATACTGGGTCACAGAGATGTCAGCGTAACTAATACTATATTGATAATAAGATTATGTAGGCTTTAAATCGTTCGTGTTATTTTCTGTTATTTTCCTTGTTTTCTGTGTGATTTAACAAGGTAAAAAATAAAGAGCAGAGAAATAGATGGTTACAAGATGAACAGTCGGATAGGAATCCTTATGGTCAATTATAATCAGGCCCAGATGGCTAGTGCTCTGAGCTACTGGAGACCCCATTTAATGCCCTAGTTACTTGCCACCATACAATTAGGATAGTCATCCACCAGCACTTCATAAAGGAGAAGGCATAATTTGGTGGAAAGAACATAGGCTTTGAAATCTGTCCTGGAATAATTTTTCAGCTTTGCCACTTGCTCGTCATGAGAAGCTGGACAAGGAAGATTTAACATATCTGTATTTCCATGTCCATGTGTGCAAAATATGAGCAACAATAGCTCCATTATGAATGGCAGGTGATATACTGAGCAAGAGGACTGTGATTGTTCTTGACTAAGTCAGTAACTAGCAGACAAGTCAACAAATACTAGCTGAATTTTCACTTTAGTTTGTCATGGCTTGGCTCTGGAACACCCCTACACCCACCATGGACTCGTGTCTCGGATACTTGTTCTCCAGCTGACAGCACTGTTTGGGGACATTTAGGACATGAGGACTAGCTAGTACAAATAGGTCACTGGCTGTGAACCTTTGAAAGATATGTTACTCTGTTTTTCCTAGCTCTGTGCCTTCAGGTCTCTACCATGTACACAAGCTACCTCTGAGAACCACTGCCTCTGTGTGAGGAGCCACTCTCTCTTGCCAGGACTAAATGAAACATCTAATCAGTCAAACCAATTTTTTTCTGTCTTTAGTTGTTGGATATTTGGTATTACTGAAAAAAAGAAACTAGCAAAAGCATACACACTGGTATAAAATTCAGACTTTCCCTCCCATGGTCTGAGTGTATTGGAAACTAAATTCTCATTAAAAAGGTGATGAAGGCCAACCAGCCTTTGGGAGAGGCAGATATCACTGTGTCAATTTTGCCACAAAAAGTTTTCACCGGACTGTTCTTGTCCATCCTTCATTGAAGATGCAGTACCATGACCCTCATCAGGTCCTGGCACCTTGATGCTGGACTTTTCAGGCTCTAAAATTGGGAGAAAGTTTTCAATGTACCCAATTGCAGATGTTTGTTATAACAGCCCACAGTGGGCCAATACCTTCTCTTAAGGGTCACTAGCCAGTTAGTTGCTAAGTTACTGACAAAAGACAGCAAGGCTGCCAAGGCCAATGCTAAGGCAAATAAATTGCCAAGGCCAATGCTAAGGCCAGAGAAGACTCTGGAGGACCGGAAAAGTGAAAGACCCATTGTTAGGAGGTCATGCAAAGCTCACCTTGAGAAAAACAAGGTCCTACATACACCAACTGGGAAGAGCTCTGACAGGGAGGAGAAATAATCCCATGGAGAACTATGTACGTTCATGTATGAGACCACTACAGTATTGTGGTGAGGTATTAATAACTGTAGGTGGCTTATGTACTCTGCTTTAGTATTCACAGAATCTGTTCTCTATTTGAACCTCTCCTGATCTATGAGGAGAGGAGAAATTTTATCATTAATTTTAAGACTAAACAAAAATGAGAAAGAAAATGAGAGATAAAATGATAAAACTGAAGATATCAGAAAACAATTTGTAGCTTTTAATGGCAAGGAAGCTTGGGATTATTATTTGAACAGAGAAAACCTCAGAGTCTTATGAATAAAGCATGGGGACCAAATAATAGTTTTGAAGATAGTCTGGCCGTAGGTGGATGTCCATTTGTCAGACGTGGTGGTCTTTAGTCTCTACTGCATCTGAACCCATTGTCAAAATAAGTTTTGGAATGAACAGAGTTTTGTCCTTTATCCATTTTGGAGAAAGCTTTCCTAATCAGGAAAATGGAGTTATTAGCACACTGGCAGCCTTTCATAGTGTATATTTTAAATTGCTAATTCAATTTATTTCTGGATAAAATATCAGTATAAATCAAACCTGTTCACAAAACTGACAGCTCCATAGAAGAGAAGTTGGGGGAAATGACCATATGCATGACTAAGCTTTATTTTAATTTAAGCAAGTGTTCTGATTAAATCAGAAAGGCAATGATGGCATCATGGGGACACTATAACTCACTGAGTTGGGGTCAGATTTATCTCTACAGATAGTATATATCCACAGTCAAGTATTGAGTTTTGTGGAAACATTGACCTTCTAGAGTAGATCAGATCAGCATTTATACTATGGATGTAAAGTTCAGCTGGGCAAAGGCCTCTTGGCCACCATTTTAAACTTCAGCTAGGGAATGATCTGACTCAGGGTTAGTATTATATACCCCATCATCCTTACTATGTTCAACGAGAACGCAAACTATCACATGTAACAACTAGAAAACATTGGGGCAGTGAGTTCAGCAGTAGAGACAGTAATAGTTACAATGAACACAAGTGCCAGTAGCATGGTATGGCTTCTAGAATGGATTAGCTTATATACTTACTCTATGAATGGAGGTCATAAGCTGGCCTTCACTTCTGAAGTATTAGCCAGCAGACCTTGCTGAGTTGGACCAATGACTGGGACCCTAACATAGATATCTACTTTTTAGATTTATATCATTTGCAGAGATTGATAAGGAAATTTTGCATATAGATTCTCAATTGTAGAAGTGGGAGCATATTCCTCATTTTAAATATTTACTTTATTTTTTTACAATTTATTCATTTTAAATCTTGATTGTATCTCCCTCCCTCAATTCCTCCCAATCTCATACACCCTTCCTCCCTCTTCTCCCATCCCCTTCCCCTAGCCCACTGAAAGGCAGAGTCCTTATGGAAGAAGGGGAAACTAGAGGACATGGAGGGGACAGGAGCCCCACAAAGAGGCCAATGAAGCAAAAAAATCTGAGCCCAAGGATTGCTGCACAGATTGATGTACCAACCAAGGACTATGCATGGAGAGGACCTACACCTTCTACTCAGATGTAGTCCATAGGCAGCTCAATCTCCATATGGGTTTCTGAGTAAGGGGAGCAGGGACTGTCTCTGTTATGAACTGCTCTTTGAACACTTGTCCCTCATGATGCGGCATTGCCAAGTCACAGAGGAAGAGGATCCAGGCAGTCCTGATGAGGCAGATTAGTCTTGATTAGTAATTAGATTTTCGAAGATAGTGGATGCCTACCTCATGAACATACTATAAAATTACTATTTTTCTATCTTTCCAGACACTGTATTAAAAAACAACTTATGATATATTTTGTATAAATCCTGTGCATGCATGTATGTGTTTCTGTAAGTATGAGCATGAGAGTACAGAATCCCGTTCAGACAGAAGGCATCACATACCCTGGAACTGGAGTTACAGTTAGCTGTGAGCCATCCAACATGGGTACAGGGAATCGAACTCAAGCCCTCTGGAAGAGCAGAAGGGACTATTAAAGATGAGCCATCTCTCCAGCCTGCCACTATATTGTATCATTTTATTTCTGTTACAAACTCTACTTCTTGTTTTTAAAGCCAAGTTCTTCCCACTTGAAGATGAGAAGGCAGACTTAGAGATATTGAGTGCAAGTTCACAGTCATGCATTAACTAAAGAGTAGAATTGATATCCACAGAGAACTTTTGAGTTCAAAGCCACTGTATTTTATAGGTGAATTCCATATGATTTGTTTGAGTAAATTAATGGGCAAAGGCCAGTCATACTTGGTTTTAACTTTCCTTCAGTCTCAAGATGCTCTCTTAGCTCCCGGCACAAAGATATTAAAAACAAGAAATCTGGCTTTGGTTCAGTGGCTAAAAGCATGCAGTCTGGAAAGGGTAGACTCTTGTTCGGCTCTTCAGAAGTGAACATCAGTCTTTCAAGAGCAAGGACATCCTTTTGATTGATTATGTACTCTTCTATTCTCAGAAAGAAAAAGAAAGGAAGTAAAATATAACGAAAAAGCCAAGGTAAAGAGCCTATGGATTTAATGCTTGTAATAGCATAACCAGCATTTATTATGTGCTAGCTGTCTAACAGGGCTTACGGTGTGTGCCTTCCATACATTATTTTGCACTGGCTCTCTAAGGGCTTACTGTTGTCTATAAGTTATTAAAAAGAACAAAAAAAAAAGACTGCTTAAAATTCTCCATTGCCTTCCTGACCCACTTAGGAAGTACCACGTTTCTTGTCATGGCTAACAAAGTCTTCAATGACCAATTCAACAGTCATAAATTGACTGCAGGAAGCACAGTTTTGGAAAGAAGATTCATACATGTCGCCTCTGCACTACTGCAGATATGAAGGTACCCAAAGGAATTGTACCAGCATCTTACACCATCCCTTCTTCAGCTTATATTAAAAACCTACCTTGGTTCAGGTTCCAAAAAGTCTACAAAAAAATAGAGCAGTTCTGGAGACAGGCATTGCCTTATATCTAAGAAGCAAGAAGGATACAACACTGCCTTGAAATGCTAAAAATATAGAAAAATGCTATTTTCTTCCTCAAGAGGACCTTTTTTTTTTTTAAAAATTTGGTTTGCTTTTTTGGTTAGAGGAGGCAATTTGCTAACTGGCATTATGCACAAAGCTAGTTTGGAACCTAATTCAACTTTACTTTCTTTGAGGACTGGTGAGATGGGAAAATAAAAATTAGAAAGAGAGGGTCTGCAAAGATGGCTTAGAAGTTGAGAGCACTGGTTACTCCTCCAAAGAACCGGGGTTTGATTCCTAGGACTGACATGGTGGCTAACAACTCTATGAAACTCCAGTTTCAGAGGATTTGATGCCCTCTTCCGTCCTTAGCAGGTACCAGGCACACATGTGGTACACAAACATATCTGCAGTCAAAATATCTATACAATAAAACATAAAATCAATGAAAAAAAGATAGAAAGAGGAGGTTGAACCCCTTCTGAAAGTATGCTTAACTAAGCTACAAGGGATGAAGAGAGAAGAAACCCTACAGGCTGCCAGGCACAAGATGTGAACAGGGCATGTGCCTGGCAGCCACCAGTCCTGGGTATGGCCTTCCGCCAGATCTCTAGCTCTTTCCTATGCCCACTCCTGACAGGTAGGAAACAAATTTGCTTTAACAGTCTGCTTAAATATTCAGTTTTTATCCAGCTTCAAGGCACTTTTGGACCTGTAAGTTCTAGTGGTCAGTGACCCTTTCAAATCAGCATCATTTGTCATATCAAATTAGCCTTGTTATCAACTGCAATTCAGTGACATTCATCTTTCTGGTGCTTTAAACAAGTCGGAAGTAAAGTTATCCTATGGCATGAGGTTTCATGTGGAGCATGAGTCACTTCCTCAGTGAGGCAGTTGTAAGAGAAACAGGAGACTTGCTCTAAGGTAAATATTGTTGGGTCACTTGAAATGTATGCAGATTTGACATTTCCCTTCTGATTAGCATGCCTACACATTATAGCTTTTGTGTGTCACATTTCATAGTTCAGATGCCAGGCTAATGTCAGTGGGCATGAGGGAAAAGCTTGATCTTGCTAGTGATGAAGAAAGTGGGAGAACCAAGATGGAAGAACCTTATTTGCACTGCTACACAGACTTTGTACAGGTGCTTTCAGAGTATAAAGAGGATGTTTCAAAGAAAGTAATATTGACTTTGATGCCTTAAATATGCGTCCCCCGATTTAATCTTCTTAGATATTATGATCCTCTATGAATTAATGGGGCAAACAAACAAAGGAACATGAATAAAGCCACAGCAAAGTGGTTGAGTTGGGAGATGTGTCTGTAATTCACGGTCCCCTGGAGCACGTTGCCTCCAGGAGATAAAATGTTCTACCAAATCCTCACAGTACCCTGACTCTGTTATTGACTTGCAATTAGAGAGTCAGCAATCCAGAGTACTTTGTTATCCAACTTGTTTCTTTAGTGAACACAACCACTCAGTCTCCTCTCAAGCACTCCAGGGATCAAGACCTCACCAATGATCCATCTATATTTAGTCCTATGCCAAATGTCCTTGCAGAATTAAAACATGTGGAAGTAGGCTGAAGATACAGTTTTTTTTACCCCCACCAGATCAAGACTCTATCATTTCTCTCTTGGCCTATTATAAGGAATCTAGATCTTGTTCTGGTTGGATATTTTTAAGCTTCCCCAACCTATAATTTATTCTGTGCAAGAGAGTCCTCTAGCTCTTCCTGAAATTATGTCAAGCCACTCGCTTCTCTGCTTAAAGCCTAGATAGTGTCCCACTGTACCAGAAAACCCAGCATTTATTTACTGTGCCCTATAAATTGACATTTCAATCTGTTGTCTGTGAATCCCAGAACATTACTCTTCTATATATATATATATATATATATATTTTTTTTCAATATTATGTGACTTTCCTCGTTCCTTAAAACTAAGCTTGTTTATTTCTCACAGACTTGGCACTTCCTGTAACCGAAACAGGAACCAGATATTGTTCTTGAAACACCTTTGAAGCTAGTTACTAACTACCATTTAAGACTCAGCTCTGAAAATCCATCCTGATTACCTCATCGACACTAATTTAAAGCCATAAATTGCTTTCATTGTACTGGCTTGTTCCGTTTGCAGGGTAGCTCTTACCACTATTTGAAACATCATGTTTACTTGTGGGAATTTGTATCTGTTTTTCTGTAGTAGGATGCAAGGAAAACAGGAAGACCTTATATAGCTAGAATGCTATGTCGCACAGATTGGTTGAATGATGAGTACTGGTGAAAGGATAGCCCTGCTTTTCTCTTTAATCTTTTCTTTTTCAGGCCATATGATTCTGCTCTTTCAAACATTTAGCATAGAGTACTGTATGAGCAAAGTGTGAGTTGGTTAACTCTTCTGTGTTTCCTGGAAACACACAATCCATTTTAGCTAACTTTCTATAATTTCCAATAGCAAGAGCTGGTCTTCACCTTCCTTGGAAAGCACTCTAGGCATTTAGTGCAGTATTGTGTACATAGAGAGTATTGAATGGATGTTGATGAATGGACTATATAATGGGCTTTGGGATCCATAGATCAAGATTTTCTTGAAGGGCAGATAATTACTTCTACTTCATATCTGACATTTTAATATAACTGGTTGTGGTCATTATCCTTTAGAATTGCATCCTAGTCAATTCTCTCAAAAAAGAGAAGAAAATAAGGCAAAATTACACTGTGAACCATCCACAATTGGATTTGCATTTAAAAACTGCTGAGTGAGCACTCGTGCCTGATGACCAAATGAAATTAATCTCTCGTAACTCAAGGTCTCATCTATCCCGAGAGTGAGTAGAGCTGGGTGCAATGCACACTGCTGGTTTCTAAATGGTGGAGGCCATCACTCTCATTTATATTCTAGGGCACCTAGAGTGTTCTCTCTCTCTGGGAATACAGATATAGCTAAAGTAGCATCCATTTTCCCGGAGCTCTGTTTTTGCTTTATGTGATGAAGATGCCTGTCCACGCTGTATACTATTTCTTGAATGTTCCTCTTAGGTGTCTTTATGAAGAGCAAAACCAGGCATCTGTGATATTTGTTAACTCCCTCAACTACACCTAGTTGTTGACCTATTGTTAGTCAGTTGAACATCTGACTAGAACAGTCAGTTTCTGGTTTTCCAAAACTAGACCAAAAATTAGAGAAATAGTATTGAGCATGGTGTTGTGTAGCTGGCGTAATGCAGATGTCGATGAGTTCCCGGTGCTCTGGTCTTTGAGAAGACCTGATGTTCTTATGTCCATTGCTCATGTTTATCTTTCTATTGAAATGGGAACTTACATTTCTTAAATCCTACTTACAGAAGTACAGTAGGATTTTAATGTTAAAGGTTTGGGCAGGTAGCTCTATAAAGAGTCTGTCCCCCTTCTCAAAGGTCAAAGAAAATTGGAAGAAATTTGTAGGCATAAATTTTTTTAACTATTTTATTTGGGTTCTATGTCTGCCACCCTTTTCCACCCTAATCCCTTCCAACTCCCCACCATGAGGTATGCAAGAAAGGTTAGAGGGGAAAGGTGACATACACCTTTTTAAGATGCTTCCTGCTGATCAAGTTTCTAGCGGCAAGTCGAATCCTTTTCATCAGAATACCCAGCAATCCAGAAAACCAGTAATTCAGCAATACAGCATTAGCAAATGCAGCAGCAGGAACCACCAACAGCAGGGAACAGCAGCTGCCTCTTCAGAGCCTCAGCCCTCTCTAGGGGCTCTGGCATTTACATGAATTCCCCAGAACTCCAAATGTAAACTATCCACAGCTAGCAAAATTATGCCCCTGACAGAACACAAGATACATTACAATCAGCTGCTGTCAACAGTCAGAAGCAGCCCCATATTCCACACCTGGGATTTGAAAAAAAAAATCATATTCACCTAGTATTACTAGGTTTTTAAAGAAACCAACATCCTCCTTGAAGAAATTAGCTAAACTAAGTCACAAATAATAATAATTAAATTAATAACAGTAATTAAACAATAATCAAAGAAATGTAGAATCTCAAGGCGAGCAGAAGATAGGAAGTACAGTATCCCAGGAACCAGGGAAATGTATAATACATATATGTTCTAAGAAATGCAAAGGTTAGGGTGATTAGAACTCAAAGTAGAATGTAACAAAGTAACATTTTAGGCCTTTAAATGGGGGAGACGCCATAAGGTGGTGTCTTTCATAAGATGTTGTAGGGTTTGAAATTTGACTTGTATGTTTTTAATCTTCTCAGTGATTAGGTTTTATCCTTTCTCTGTTGAAGTCCAGGGCACAGCCTCAGACAGTGTCAAGTTATGTCATTCTCTCTCTCTCTCTCTCTCTCTCTCTCTCTCTCTCTCTCTCTATCATCTATCTCTGTTTTTGGATTGACCCAATGCAAACATATGAAAAGAAATACATAGAATATGTGTGTATGAGAGAGCGGATACAAAGTCCCAAGCAGCCAGTCCTGAAGAAACCTGATAAGTTAGGGTCAGATGGAAGGGGAGGAGACCTCCCCTATCTGTGGACTTGGAAAGGGGCAGGGAGGAGATAAGGGAGAGAGGGTGGGGTTGGGAGGGAATGAGGGAGCAGCCTATAGTTGGGATATAAAGTTAATAAATTGTAACAAATATTTAAAAAATAAAGATAAATAAAGAAAAAGAAAAAAAGGAAAAAAAAGTTCCAAGCCAGTAGCCCTGGAATTCAGCCTTTTTACTCTTTAGATTCTCATTGGGTAGCTGTGAACAAAGAATCCAACTCCTCTACTTTGCTGTAATAAACCATTAATCACCCTGATTTGTGGTTCAGATCAAGCATACATATTTATTCACGCTTGTGTGGGAGTGCATATGTCCCTGTGTACACAGGCATGTGAGTGCAGGCCAGAAGACAGATTTTATTCTTTAGGAAATGTCCACCTCCTTCTTACCGATTTATTCTTTCAGGCAGAGTCTCTCATCAGCCTGGAGTTTGCTAAGTATTCTAGGCAGGCTGAACATCAGGGCTCAATGATATCAGTAGTGATATTGCTAGCACATGCCACCATGAATTCTAGGCTTCTTCCATGAATTCTAGAAATCATTACTGACTGAACTATTTCCCAACTCCCAATAAATATATATTTCATTGTCCTGCCACGTATTAGCCTCTAAGCCTCTTATATATGCAGCAGGTCACTGAGATCCAGTCAACTTTTGACTAGATAATGCCTCCTCATTTAAAGTAGAGAAACTGAGGCTCAGAAAAGTGAAAAGCTGTGTTCAATTTTGAAAACCCAAAAGTAGAAGAGTTGGGATTTAAAACCACATCTGTAGGACATTCTGTCTGGTTGTCTTTTCTTCAAACATAGTGGTTTTTAAAAGAAGCAAAAAAGAATATTTTTGAAAAAACAGTATTCTAGCTAACCATGTAACAATCATTCTAGTTGTGGCCCTCCTTGTCTGTGAAACCAGTATCTACCGACTCTCCTTTTTAGTTTCAGAAGAATCTCATCCCAAGTGTTCTGGGGCATTTTGAGCTCTTTTCCTGTTAAAGGCAAACCCACTTCCACGTACTCAAGGGGTTGCCCTGGGTTGCCCTTCTCATCAGCCCCTCCAACCACCTCACTAACTGCTTAACCAAATGTATCCTTTCCTTGTCCTCTTTTGCTGTGAGGTATTTCTAAAAGTTTCAACACAGATAAATAACACAGACAAATTGTTTGGTTGCCTGACAGTGTGTATTTCATTTTAATCATAGACTCCTTGAGGCCTCATCCAAGACATCTTTCTGTATTAGTATAAAGTGATGTTCTGTCCAGAAGGAATTATTGAGAGCCTTTACATGAGCTACCATGAGCAGGACTACAAATTAAAAAACAAACAAACAAACAAACAAAAAACCTCAAAACAAAAATCACTTCCTTAAAAAAAATTTGACTGACTACCATTTTTTTTTTTGAGTCACTTGTTAAAATGTAATAAAATTACCACTCTATGAAACTACTCTTTGGCAAGCAATGACTAGTGAAAATCTGGGTTTTGGGAAGGGTGCTATTATACCACCTGAGGAGTGATTTCTGTGAGAATAGCCCTGCGGGTACACTGTTCAAACAATTCGTTGGCAGCATTCTCTGGGGTAGATCCAAGCTTGGTTGGACTCGAAGATTATATAGTTGGTGGGGAGTCTAAGGAAAATAAAATAAAACCTTGAATTAAAATGTAGTGTTAAAAGGAGTCTGTGTGACTGAAGAGCCCTCTAGCTTCAAACTTATTTCCACTATTTCCATCCTACAGAAGACAGACTTCCGGAAACCTGTATAATCAGCCTTGGATGAGAATGGCTGGGGGACCAGGAAACAGGCTGCTGTCTTGTCTGTAGCTGCCACCACAACCACACACACCCAGGTGTTAGGCTCCATGACTTTGAGTCAGCCACTTTATTTTCCCTTGTCTATGGTTTTTATTTTTTAAGTGAAATAATCACTGATATAAGGATGGTGAATTATCATTTTGAAAAGAAAATTAATAAGAAAAAATGAAAATATGTTCATTCAGCATCATACAAATAGAGGTTATGATTCTTGTGAAATGCTTATTAATTCTAAGAGCAAGACATATGCTACCAATAGTTTATATTATTGCTGTTCAAATAAAAAGAAGCTTTACACTTAACGATGAAAGATTTTTTTCTTTTTTCTTTTAAAGAAGTCATAAGAAGGAAAGAAAGACTATTTCAGTAATCAAATATTTTGGTTTTAAGATCTGCAAGCTTCTCATATATACAGGAAAGGGTTTTTTTCTTCAAAAGATAAAGAATGCTCAAAAGAACCACCGCGGGCCGTACAGTGCAGCCATGTCTTGTCTCTTCTCATTCTTACCTTTGGCTGCTTCTCAGGAAGGACCATTGGTTCTTTGGAAGCACTAAGAAGATGATGGTGCTCCCAAATTCAGGCTGTATATGGAGCAGGGGTAAAATTCCAGACCTGAGGAAAAGAGAAGTTGTAAGCTGGTAAAATGTCACATGGGTTATTAGATTGAATCAGAAGAAACGCTTCAACTAACCATTCCTGAGACAAGAGTGTCAGTGTCGACTCCTGTCCTAGAGAAACAAGAATTTCACCTGTTGGTCACATGTTAGTCATACAGAGAATGTGGTGCTTTGGAGCATGCTACTTTTGGGACATACCTACCTGGGGAGGTTTCTTATCTTTGCTGTTTTCTTGGATTATGTGTTTCAGTTAAATTCAACATTGTACAATATTTTCATTGTGCTTGAATTTCTTAGGTCTGGTTAGTTACTAAAAATTCTCTGTGAACAGTATGTGTATGTGTGTGTGTGTGTGTGTGTGTGTGTGTGTGTGTGTGTGCATGAGGCCAAAGATCAAAGCCAAGACTAAGTGTACTCCTTTACCACTTCTGCTTTATTTGGTCGATAGTATCTCTCACTGAAATTGGAGCTCACTATTATCACTGACCTGCCTGGGAGCAGGTAGGAACCACCTATCTCCATGTACCTAGCGATGGTTACACTGTGCCTGGCTTTTATGTGGTTCTTGGTGATTGGAACCCAAGTCCTATCCTTGTACAGCAAGAAATTGGCAGGGACAAGCATCCAGACATAAACAGTTCATACTCACTAAAATCTCAAGATGTGGGTTTAGTCTTTCTCCCCAGCAAGATTCATGACCTGAGCTGACAAAGTCACTCACGCCTGACAATAGGGGTGGATAGACATCAAGTGACGGCTGACTCCACCCTGCCTCTCACCATGTGAATAAAACATGGGATCACTGAGAGCCCAGTAGAGCCCTCCTTCACCCCAAGAATATGAAAGAAAAATGGATAAAAATGTCCTCTATGTGAAATATGAATGTTAATCTTGATTTTATTTTGTAATGGAAACAATGAGCTCTTGTTTTTGTAGTTTACATTGAGGAGGTCCAAAAAGAAAAAAAAATGATAAAGAGAAAAAAAAAAATGTTCATTAAGCCCAGACTGCACGTTGGCTGTCAGCGGTGTTTCCTCTAGGAAAAAAAAAAAAAATGTTCTGTTCTGGATTTGTCCCTTTTGGAGAGATGCAGGAATTGCAAAGAGAGTGCCAGACAGTGCTAGCATATGCTTGTTTTTCTAACTCAGTGTGGGCAGCCTTTCTTAAACATTGTGTATAAATATATTTATTCTCCCACTGAGACCTTGCCTGCCAGGTTCAGGAACAACTGAGCAGCAGATGAATTACAGACTCAGGAAAGAAGAGGAGGCATTGCTGTGGAAATGCTGATGGCTGGCTCCTTTATTCCAGCTGAGTACATTGCCCCAGTATAATAAATTAGTTTTGATGAATTAGTGATAAATCTATATCGGTTTTTATATCGCAAGTAAATGATATCCTTGCTGTTGATATATTCATAAAGCAAGGAAATGTTGACATCCGGTGGGCAAGATTAACACACACACACACATACACACACACACACACACGCACACACCCCTGTGCTCACCCACACTACACTCGCACACAAACACCCTTTGGTGCTCAATCCACATTTGCAAGCTGTCTGCATTTCTTGTATTGGCCTCAGCTTTGACAAATGCAAAAAAGTCACTAATATTTTGACACTCTCCCTGCCCAACTCTGATACCAGCTGGCTACGAAGCCACATACTCATTGTTCTGCTGGATTTTAAAGACTGGGTTCCAGCCAAAGGACTGGACCGGATCCATTCATTCATTTTCAAGATTGAAGCTGCAGCTTAACTGTAATGACCATTTCTCAACTCCGTCTGGAAACCTCTTCCAAATTCAACAGATGCCTGAGAGGGAAATGTGCATTTGGATGGGAAACCGCTCTGCCTGAGAAAGGAACAAAAGGTGATTTTTGAAGCTGAAAACAATTAATATTATGTACACCAATTGTGCCTTTCAAGAAATTAAAATTCTTACAGTGTTTAGAACAGTTGACACATGCTTATTTTTAGCTCTTTAAGTGAAAAAGAAAGTTTAAGTTGCAGATGTATCTATTATAGAAAACACGCCGTCCTTCACATTTGCTTTTGAAGAGGAAAACACACAAAATGTCAAAAGGAAAAGCCTTTAAGATCATGGTGAGCCCTTCCATTCTATCTTTGCATACTTTTTTTCCTGTATCAAATTTTGTATTAATGGCTAAAGAAAGAAAGAAAGAGAAAGAAAAAAGAAAGAAAAGGAAAGGAAAGGAAATAAATCACTGTGCTTTCAGCTCTGGTGACCATATTGTTCTGGTAACTGTAATCAGCAACTGCTCAAGTACACCACAGACCTGAAAACCAGAACCAGGCAATAATCTACAGAAATATCTTCGCTTTCTACATCTAAAAAATGTTCCCCCGCTGTGTTTCTGCTGTCCCATTTTTCCGGTTACTTCATAATTGGAGACACTAGCCCTGATCATTTACAAATTTCCCATTTCAACCTACTCTCAGGTACATATGCTCAAGAATACGGCCCCACAGGGCTGGAACAGAACGGGGCTTACAGCTTGATCCTGCAATCACGTGTAAGGATTTTCTCAAGGCATGAGGGGATGCGTATGTTTTCAAGCACCAAAGTGTCAGAGCTCCAATGAAGAATTATGATTACCGTTTTGATATAAGCATGATTTAGTGTCCTTACTAAAGTGTGCAAATAATATGGGAACAGCTCATTTACGCTGTCTTGTGGAATGTTCAGACAACTTGTAAAAATGTAAAAATGCAATTCCATATAGCCACTGTTTATTTGGGGAAACTGATCCAGGGATTAAAATTGAAAGTTGCACTGACTAGATTCCATGTATGCTGGGATTTTTACCTACACATTATGGGCATTAGCCCTCTTAGACCTGTCTTCTGATTTCGGTGTCCATCTATAGACTAGGGATTCTAACGACTGTGCTTTATGCCCCAGTTTCCTTACCGGTAACACGGGAACGATAGAATCAAAGACCAAGAGCATGGATGAAAATAGCCAATGTCTCTCCAATCCCAGGACCTCCCTTAGAAATAAAAACCAAAAGGAATGCGCGGTGAGGTGTCTCTGCAACCCTGTCTTTATTCTGCCTGTAAGAAGCTGACTGTCCTCCACAGCGTGTAGTCACATTGACCTCTCAGGCTTGCACAGCACTGATTACAAAATGGATTGCCAGCAGTCATCCGTGATTGCCTGCCACGGAAGTGTGACTCTCCTCGTCCTCCACCAAAGGGGCGCATGCACTATTCATGAGTAGTACAGTATTCCAAACTTAATTTCCACTGATTAATTCTCACTAATTATTCACAATGCAAACCTTCGCAGGAGAATTCCACTGAATGCTCTTCCGTCCTGAGGCAGGGAACACAATGTCGAATCGTTTTCTGATTTCAAGTGGAAAACAAACTAATTATGTGGAAATATGATAATAGATTGTGCTGTAGGGACTAGTCCTCCACAGGCTTCAAAATGTTTGCTTGTGATGGGCCCTTGATGTTATTTCTTCCAGGAGGAACTGCCCTTTCATAATGCATCAACATTATTGACTGGACTGTGATTCCTTACTCGGAGTTAAGGTGATTTGCATAATTGTATATTACTTCCGTCTGGTGGAAACAAACAACATGTTCGGGTGCTAATGATCAAGCAGGCAGCAGTGACTGCTGGGAAAAATTGCCTTAGCAAAATCCCCAAACAATGAAGAACAGCTTCCCCTGTTGGCATCTTTCACCATCTTCTTTTGCCCCTACCTTTAACTCTGTTTGGCAGCAGTCTTTGTTTTTTGAGTCTGTCTGTCTGTCTGTCTCAGCGTGGGAGGTGACAAATAAGCATGGACAGAAAGCTCTGGTGAGCCCTGGACTTTCATCCTTCTGTGTTTTGTCTCAGAGAGCTTTTTATCCTCTTCCTGAATCTTGGCTCTCTGACTGTTACGTGTTAAGTCCCTTACGACTCAGTACAAATGTCCCTCTCCATTTTGTGTTTCCCAATGTTTCAAGTTAACATTCAACATCCTCAAAATGAAAAAGAATCAAAGAACATCAAATCATCGAAGTCAGAGCTCACAGAAAGTCCATGCATACCCATTTTGATCTTTGCATTCTCCAGCCCTATCTTAGACACACTGAGGAGAGAAAGGGGGACAGAGAGGACAAAAACAAACCCTCCTTTCTCCTTTCCTGTCTGTTCTGCTTCACACCTGCTTAGCAGTTTAGTCATTCTGTGTTACAGGTAGACAAGGTTGCCCTGCCTTTTCTGGAGCTCTTCCCCACTAACCAGCGGCCTGGAAGACAGAGGAACTGCTATGTAAATGCCCGCTGAGCCGACAAGGAATTTCAGGAAGACTGTTCATGCAGAATAATGCCACACATGGAGGATGCGGATCGAGGTCCTGCCAAGTCTTAAGGATTTGCAGTGGCTTCATGAAAGGCTGTGAAAAGGATTTGGAGACTGTGTCTGCTTAGTGGAAAAAGTTATCTGTGATTGGTTAGTCATGACTGAAATGAGCGTTAGTAAAGGCAAATAGCAAATCAAATATTTCGTATTTGTATTCTTGTTATGGAGACTTAACCTCCGGCAGTTTTAAGACACTCAGTGGCTACTCACATGTGTTTATTGGGAAGAGCTGATAAGTGCACTGGCTTTTCTCCAACTGAATAAAGCCCTAAATTCATATGGTCTACTCAGAGGACTCTAATAGTGTGTTTGTAAGTGTTGGATGTGAAATGTTTTAATTTATTCTTTATGGAAGTTATCTGACCTGCCATCCTTGGTATTATACCATTTAATTTGCTGAAGCAACTTTGTGTGTTCAATATTTTTAATCCAGTTTTATAGGTGTATAAAATGAACCCACAAATTTGACTAGAATAAAAAGGCTGTGTATGGCAAATCCTAAATTCAAGTGGAATTGTTCCTAACTCCAAAATTTATGCTTTTTCATTATTACATAAAGTCTTATATAATTTGAATGTAGTGAATATAGCTTTGGAATTCAAAGGAAACGTACTTCAGTCTAACAAAGCTACAGATGAATGACAGGTGTTCTAAGCATGTGGGATTTGTAGGAGTTAACCAGCAGGAGCCTTGTCTGAGAGTCTGTGAGCAGGCAGATTCTAGAAGAAAGAGGGTTCCATGGAAAAGGGTTGAAAATTAAGGGAAATTCTTTTGCCAAATATATTTTTGGTTTTTATTTATTATTTTGATTTTTATTTTTATTAATTACAGTGCACTCACTTTGTATCTTCCCTGTAGCCCCCTCTCCCTCCCCTCCCAACCTCACCCTCCCTTCTGCTTCTCCACCCATGTCCCTCCCCAAGTCCACTGATAGGGGAGGTCTTCCTCTCCTTCCTTCTGATCTAGTCTATTAGGTCTCATCAGGAGTGGTTGCATTGTCTTCCTCTGTGGCCTGGTAATGCTGCTCTCCCCAGCCCCCGCCCAGGGGCTAGTGATCAAAAAGCAGGCCAATCAGTTCATGTCAGAGACAGTCCCTGTTTCCATGGAACCCACTTGGACACTGAACTGCCATGGGCTACATCTGTGCCGGGGTTCTAGGTTATCTCCATGAATGGTCCTTGATTGGAGTATCAATCCCAGAAAAGACCCCTGTGCCCAGATTTTTTGGTTCTGTTGCTTTCCTTGTGGAGCTCCTGTCCTTTCCAGGTCTTACCCTCTCCCCCTCCTTTCATAAGATTCCCTACACTCTCCCCAAAGTTTGGCTATAAGTTGCAGCATCTGCTTTAATACACATATCCAAAAGATGTTCAAGTATACAATAAGGACATTTGCTCAGCCATGTTTGTAGCAGCTTTATTTGTAACAGCCAGAAGTCGGAAACAACACAGATGCCCCTCAACTGAGGAACGAATACAGAAATTATGGTACACAATGGAATTATCTACTCAATGGAATTTTACTCATCAATAAAAAAAAAGGAAATCATAAACTTTGCAGGTAAATGTGGGAACTGGAAAAGATCATCCTGAGTGAGGTTCCCAGAAGCAGAAAGACACACAGCATATATACTCACTTATAAGTGGATATTAGATATATAATATAGGATAAACATACTCAAATCTGTACACCTAAAGAAGCTAATCAGGAAGGAGGACCCTGGGTAAGATGCTCAATCCCCATTCAGAAAGGTAAAAAGGATAGACATCAGAAGAGGGAGGAAACAAGGAACAGGACAGGAACCTATCACAGAGGGCCTCTTAAAGGCCAAATTTGTTTTTTATGCCAGAAAATTCTGACTAATGAGAACCTTTATGTTAGTTTTATTGGCCTTATTAGTTCAATTTCTCACAAGAAGAAAATGTGGTCCCAAGTAAGATTAATAATTGTCTCAATAAAAAGAAAGAGATGGTCCATTCTACTTCATCATAATTGCCTTTCTAATGTTATTTTTTCTTAAATGGGTGAATATATTGACATATATTTTTATGAATGTGACTGCAAGATAAGCCAGATTTAAAATTTGAATCTATCTAACTCTAGAGTCTATGCTATTGCTCTCAAGCTAAGCTGTTCTGGGGGAGTATAACCTGAACTTGAGACTTTGAACAAGTTCTGTTTTACAAAGATAATTTCTTACACATCTGCCTCAATTCAGCTGGTCTTTTAGGAAAGTGTGTTTACAAGAAAGCTTGGCAAGTTCCTTAGACATTAAGTGTCTCTTATAAAATAATATTTTGATGGGTTACATGTAAATGAATCAGAAACATGTGGCTTCCATTTCCTTTAGAATGTACACAGGGAACATTTTCTGTTTGGCAAAATGAATTTTTCCTGAATGCCACCTCCATGCATCCTTCGCCATCTATCTCCTAGTTCAGTCTTCTTAAGAAGAATGGATTATCTGAGAATCCCAGCAAGACTTGGTGCCTTCTATGTCTGCTTCTAACCTGATAATCATACACATGTCACTTTCTCTTTATTTATAACAGCAAAAGCAGCTGCTGTGGAGCAAGGCATGCTGGGAACCCACTCAGGACTGTTCTAGAACAGGAAATTCTCATCATAACTAATATGCTCATCTTGCCTTGAGTTTTCTGAATGGTAAGTCAATGTCAAGGAAGAGATTTCCTCCTGGTGTACCCAAAGTTACGTGATGTAAACCACGTCATGAAGATATTCGTATTTTGAACTTTTTAAAGAAAATGTTTTTTTCACAGGCATTTCTTCAAAATAAATAAAAGCTATTAGGTAGTCAACTTGTGGAGTGCACTGTATGCTTAATGTGAATTCAGCAACAGCAGTAAGTACGCTGTTATTACCCCAATATCGCTGCAGAGTGGAACAATCCATAACAGAACATGGCAAATCCGGGAGTCCCCGATAGAACGGATGTCCTTAATAATGTTCATAAGAGATCAGCTCAAAACGTGAGATACCTGTGGTCAGCAATTTATAGCAAAAGAACAGTTTTGTATTCAAGGGTCTATAAGTCAAACAAAAATTGGTCTAAGACAGAAGGGATGATTCCACTCAGATTATGAAAGACATGCATTTGATATAGAGCGTATAGGTATCACCTCAGCTCACAAACACCAGGAGATTGCACGAGCCAGGATCAAAGAGGATGGTGAGGGCTATTTTGGTTAAAGTCAATAAGGGCTTTGAAGGCTGTATGACAGACTCAATAATTAACCCAGTCCACTTGTAACATACTCAAAGCCATTTGTTTGAAATCTCTGGATGAAGATACGCATTACCATCTTAGGAGCAGATACACCTTTGGGTGTTGTGTTTAATCCTTCCGATCAGTCACATCTGGCCACATCTCTTTTGCTTATACTTGGCAAGCATTTTCTCTGCTCTCTATCCTGCTCTGCTTTCTCCCTTCTCATGCTCACCAATAGCTGTGGCAACTATACTGGAGCAGAAAGGCAGCCTGCCTGTCCTCTGCAGCAAATTTGAGAGTCCACCATCTTAATTATTAATTATTTTTTATATTTAAGAATGTAATATAATTACGTCATTTCCCTCCTCCTTTTCTTTCCTCCAAACCCTCCCGCATGCCCCCTTGCTATCTTTCAAATTCATAGCTTCTTTTGTCATTAATTGTTGTTATATTCCTGTATATAAACACACACACACACACACACATAAACACATAAATATAACCAGCTCAGTCTGTATATTGTTATTTAGCCGATCATTTGGTGTTGGTTACAATTGATGTGCTCTTCCCTGGGAAAGAAATTTCTTTAGCTCTCAGCATTCCTTAGTTTCCTGTAGTTCTACTTGTAGGGTGGAGGGCTCTTGGACTTTAACCATCCACGTTAGCATTGGCGTTGTCCTTGTCAGATTATGTTTTGGTAGTTATGTTGGTGAAACTTTATGGAGGTCACCTCTGACATTCCTAGGAGATAAAACCTCACAACAAATTTCCTGATCCTTTCAGCCTTTTCCACAACGATACCTGCAGCTTTAACTCTCTTCTTTCCCACTCACCTATTCCAATCCCTCTTTCTAATAAGAGGGCGTCTGATTTTTTTAAAAGAAACTATATATTGTTCATTTTTTTTTTTTGGTATTTATGCCCAGGAAAGTAGAGTTTTTGTTGAGATCAGAGCAAGTACCAGAGTCACCTTCAGATCTGGTGGGCAGGGCTACAGTATAAAACAGAAAAACACTGGGCATTAAAGAAATAGGTTGAGAAACATCAAGAAACTATCAAATGCATCAAATGAAGTAATTAATATAAAGCAAATAATCTTTCTTTCTTTATTAGCTATTTTAATTAGTCTTAGGTCTTACCAAGTCAGTTGTCTGTATCTCCTACAGAATTCATTTGGAAAAGTGCTGCTGAACTGCTACAGGGAGTGCGAGTGTGATACAGTGACTGAGCTATTAGGTATCAGATTGCGTTTAAGTCTGGGACCCCTACATTTTCCCACCATTGGATGGTTAGTTAGATCAGAGGTTATTGTTGGGTTCGGGGTAAAAGCTAAGAAAACTCACTTCAAATACTGAAGTTTGAAATGAAAGCTTTATTTTCTGAGCTCAGGGAGTCAGTAAGTTTGGAGAAGCTGTATTGCATATTAAAAGGATAAAAACTGCAATTAGCTCACATGGGGGCAAGGGGAGGGGGGTCACAGTAGAACAGCATAGTTATATCTGATTCATCTTTTTTTTTTAATGTAGCCAAGCAGTTTTAGTTGACCTTTAATTTGTTTGGTCCAAGTAATGTTTATTGTTAAGGCCAGCTGCACTCATAGTTGGAGAATGCCTAGGAGTAGCAAGGCTACACAGTATGTTGAACAGAAACATAGTTTTTGGTCAATCTGACCTTGTACAGAGATTCTGATTTTTGTTTTTTTGTTTTTGTTTTTGTTTTTTTTTCTATATCAGAGACAGGCTGAAGATGATGTGGTTATTGGAGGTCTGAAACTGAAATAGCTATAGTTATGGTACCCAAAATGTCTAGGCTCATCATTCCTGCCTAGCCTTCTGGAGCTGAATCAAATCTTTGATGTTGTTGTTTTTCTCTTTTGGTCCATTACATAAGGGATTATGTTCTGTAACCAGGACGAACAGGACTAAGGGCCCATTTTTAGTATATAAATTGGCATTATAGGAACCCGTTTGTCTCTTATGCCAGGCACCCCCTTTTGACATAGCATTTCACCCTGCTAGTTGGGATAACGCTGACTTTGGGGTGTTGTTATCAGGGGCCTAGGAAGGCTGAGATTCTGGTCAAATGGTGAGCAAATGGGGCATTTATCAGAAGCATCTGATTAGTGGATCCAGTGAAAGACAGGGAGCAACCACATTGGCTGGACTGGTTTACATCATCTAGGAAGTCTAGAGCTCAGCAGCTTCTTGTCCACAGGTGATCCCTGGATGGAGTCTGTCAGCCAAGTGACAATGTGCTGAGACAAATATAGACTAGAAACAAAATTAACATTTCCTAGTAATTGGGGAAGGGAAGGATTCCAAGACCATGGGAAAATTCCTATTTTTAGGAACATGTAAGTGTACTTACCTGGAGTCCCTTTGCTTTGTGGCAGGTGGATCTTAATCACTTTCTGAAACTTACAAAAATCTAAGTTTGCAAAAATTTAAGTTTACAAAAAAAGGCAAATTGGCTTGGGAAACAATTTGAATGTCTGATTTAAAGTTTTGAACAGTCTTAATACAACAGTACCTTAAATCATTTTTTATACCTCTGTAACTTATTTTTACTAATCTTAAAATATCTTTCAGACCTTTTAACATTAATAACTTGCATTTACCAACATTAGAAGATCTTCTCAGGCTTTTAAGTATTTTTTAGTGCCTCAGACTTTACATAAACTTTACATTTTTCTGAGAAGGCCTTGGTTTTTGTTGTTAAATTGCCTTGGTTTTTGTTGTTAAATTGATTTTAAACCAATCAGAGACCTGAGAAGGATAAGTATTATTTGAAGAAACAGGAAGTGCAGTAAAAGCAGCTTCCAAAACTATAGAAATGACAGATTTTGCTAGGCACCTAGACAGTCACCAAAAATATCTCTATAATGTTGGATCATCATCTTCAACATTCTGGCTCAGAATAGTTGAAAGACTATTTTTGTGAAGCAGGTAACATGAAGGACTTGCCTTCTTTGTCCTTGCAGAGCTTGGCAGTTGACTTTCCCACATTCACTTTGTCCAGTATTTTGTCTGCAATAGCAGCAATGGCATTTTCTTGCATAGAGAATAGTTCACCATATATAAAGCCAACTACTAAAGGAGATTTTTTTTTTTTTAGTTGCTCATCATTTTCTTTGAAGTCGAAAGGGAGTGCTGCCAGGAACTGACATGTCTCATTGTTAAAACATTTTTTTTAAAATAATAAAACACTTTTATATGTCATACTCTGTAGATCTCTGAGATTTTTTAAAGACCATCTATTTGACTCTAGTATATCTGAATTGTTTGTTTCTAGTTACATACTGACTGATTAATTTAGAGAACACCTGTGATGAACTGAATTAGTAACTAACAAAAACATAGCTATACCACAGAGAATAAACCGAAAATGCCCAGCCTTACAGGGAACATCTATACTGCACCTCTCCCTCCAGTAACTCAGAGATCATTGCCAAGAGTAGCAGAAAAAATACAGAGCTGGTAGGTGACCACAGAAAAAACATTGCTTTCTGCACACAGCAGGTTAGCTGCACATGAACTCACTGTGAGTGTGAAAAATTGCATATGTATGACCTGTCAAGTCCAAGCCAGACCAAATCCCCACATGGAGAGAGGAGGTGGATCTATTGTTGTGCATCTATGGCTACTTGATCACTGCCAGGTAAGAAAGGGCAAGTTTAGCGTAAGTGCACAGCCCCATGAGTGGACCAGGCTCCCATGGATGGTCATATATCCAAGAATGTCTGTGCAGCACAAATTGGCCTCAATCAGGAAAAGAAAAGGACATAAGATGTGTAGGGAGTGATAGGATGGATCTAAGAAGAACTGGAAAATGGAGGGTGAGAATGATCAAGATTCATTGGATGAAATTCTCAAAATGAACAAATGAAACTGATTATAATAAAAACAGATTTATTATACATTAGTTTGTGGACTCTATATTTTTATGTGGCTGGGACAACAAACAGTCCTCCATTTTATCTGGCTTCTTTGACTGAATGGATTCAATTTTAGATCCAGTCCTATTACGGCATGTTCATCAGTACTGAAATTTCATTTTAGGGAATTGAAATGAAAGGGACACGGCTGGGATACAGAGTTAATAAAATGTAACTGATAAAAAATAAAAATAAAAAAAAAAAGAAATGAAAGGGAACATTTTCATTTCCTTTCATTGCTCAACGATGTTTTTTTTTCTCATCATAATGTTGTGGTTTGTTTATACATGCACATGGGGATTTTTCAATTTTTACTTATTACAAATACAGTTGTTATAATGATTTTATGTGGTTATATACTTAGATTATCATGAATATGTCTACCTACCAGGATAACAGAAACATAGATTGTTGGGTGCACATGTGTGGATGCTTGCGCGCATGCTTGTGTGTGTACATATGAGTGAGAATGTGGGCACCCGTGTATTTAAAGTATTAAATAATAAAATATTTAAAATATTCCAAACTATTTTGTAAAGCGGTTGTACCATTTTGTATTCTCATGAACAGTGATATGGTTGCATGCATTGTTTGTTCTCAACAGTCGACCTGGGTTAATTTTAACATTCTGCTTCCTTAATAAGCATAGAGTCTCTCTACTGTGGCTTTCCTTTTAATTTCCTGTGCCCAATGGTGTTGAACATATTTTAAAATTCATATTGATACATTTTAGAAATACATTGTCTAGTAATATCTATGCCTCCTTTATGGGTTGCTTGTCTTATTATTATTAGTTTGTAAATATTTGTTGTATTGATAAAAGCTATTTGATTTATGGGTTGCAGATGTTTTTTCATCATCTATAATTGTCTTTGGTTTTCTTAAGGCGATAGTTAGAAGAACCAAGTCATTTAAATTGTGGTGAGATTTGAATGGCCTTTTGTTGTTTGTTTGTTTGTGGTTTTGTTGTCTGTTTGTTTTTGGTTTTGTTTTTGTGTTTGTTTGTTTGATTGTTTGGGTTTTGTTTTGTGTCTCATATGGTTTGGCCTCTTTAGGAAAAAAAGAAAAGAAAACAATACAAAACAAAAATATTTCTGATCTCTGAGAGTGAACGGAGTTCTTTGGCTATGTATTTTGAAAATGTTTATCCTACACTTAGCTATATACACTGTTTGGATTGCATTTGTGTTTGGAATAGGTCAGAGATGATGCTCACTTCTTTATTGGTACTCAGTTAATCCAACATTATTTGCTGAAATGAATTTCCACTCCCTTAAATCTTTCTCAGAGATGTCTGTGTAGCTATTTTCTTATGGATAGAAATATTCTCACTGCAGGAGGAAGAAAGAGTCTCGTAAGACTCAAAGAAGATCAGGATACTTATAAAGCTCAGAAAATGCAGGGTTCCTCTTCAAAAATATCAAAGCAGTAAAGAGGTGCTGGGAATAGACTCAAGCGGAGATGCCTGGAAGTTGTGCAGGGAACTCAGGAATGCAGCTTCCCGAGTCTTCACCCACACTGGGGTTAGTTTGTCAGTGGCCCAAGCTGACTATGAGTTACCCATGGTCTAGTCAATAGCCCAATAAACTGCTGATTCACCAAGCCTGAGTGAACTTGGTGCTTTGATCCTCCATCTGTGCCCTATCTAGGGTTCTGCATTTGTTTATGCCTGCCCTGCAAAAATCAGGCAACACAATAATTAGCTTCTGTTGGTGTTCTTGATTTTTTTACTTGATTTATATGACAATCTTTCAGCTAATTCCAAATAATTTGTAATAGTGACACTTCGAAATACATCTTGAGAGCTGGTCATTTAAGTCTCCCAAATTTGTGGTTTATTACAAAGATGCTCTGTGTATTTCACAATTATTTTAGAATCATCTGGCTAATTTCTATGACAGAATAATTCTGGAACTGCAATTTACAATTCCATTAGGGATGTTGATTAATTTTTGGAGAATTAAATGATACAATCTAAAAGACAATGTAGTAAAATAACTTATAATGCTAAAGAAGGAATACTTGTTAATGTAGAGTAAAATATCCATTTAAAGTGTAGGTGAAAATATTTTATATAAAGATATTATAATTATTCATTGCCAGTAGATCTACCAAAAGCATATATTAAGCTGAAAAGTACAGATAAGAAGAAAATGATCCTAGAGAGACAGAGGCATATAACGATTCACACACAATAGAATAAAAATAATGTAAAAAATTAAATGTATTTGATAAATTTAGAATATTTAAAGCATTAATGCTTATTTACTTAATATATGTGTAGCATGGAAGTCTATAACACATCAAAGATAAGACAAGAATGAATTAAGTGTCCAAAGTCTTTGAATTGTCCACTATATAGCAAAAATCCTAGTTATGAGGATTCTGGCAAGAATATGTGTTGTGTACTGAGCTACCATGGGCTATGTCTAAGCAGGGGTTGTAGGTTATATCAATTCATAGTTCTTGGTTGGATAAACAATCTCATAGAAGACCCCTGTGCTCAGATATATTTGGACCTTGTAGGGGGCTCCCTGTCCCCTCTAGGATATACTAATTTCTCCTTCCTTCATATGATTTCCTACACTCTGCTGAAGGCTTGGTTATGAGTCTCAGCATCTGCTTTGATACACTGCTAGGTAGAGTCTTTCAGGTGCCTTTTGTGGTAGGCTATAGCCCATGGTAGCTCAGTATCCAAGTGGGTTCCCTAGTAAGGGGGACAGGAATTGTTTCTGACAGGAACTCATGAGCTCCCCTCCTCCCTGAGGGAGGAGCAGCCTGGCTAGGCCACAGATAAGGATATTGCAACCATCCTGAAGATACCTGATAAGCTAAGGCCAGACGGAAGGAGAGGAGGACACTCCCTCTCAGTGGACTCAGAAGGAGGCAGGGAGGAGATGAAGAAGGGAGGGAGGGGAGGATTGGGAGGAAAAGAGGGAGTGGGCTACAGCTGGGATACAAGTGAATGTATAAAATTATTTAAAAATAAAAAATTTATAAAAAAGAATATGTGTTGTGATGTGTGGTAACAACATAAAAAATAAACAAATGTATATTCATCACACAAACTAAGAGGAAACTGATATAATAAATTATTATTAAACCAAAAAATATATTAAAAGAGAATAAGAGATATAAAATTAATAGAATAGAAAAACTCAAACCCAAAATACCAGTAAACTCAACATCTAAATAAAATCAAATAAATGTTTGTATAAAAAGTGCTTACTTATAAAAACAAGCATTTGTTAATGCCAGTTTTAGAAGATATATCTTAAATATGGAGACAGAATGTTTGGGGTTAAAGGTCTGATAGATGGACTCTGCCAAAGCTTATCACAAATATGCCAGGACAATTCTCATAACATTAGACAAAGTAAATGTCAGGACAGGATAAAAACATCATGGGTAAATCCACAAGCTAGATATTTCATTTCAAAATGCATACACATCCAATAACACAACTACAAAAACATACGGGCTATAAACTAACACAAATAGATGCACAATTACAATAGAACCTTTTATGAATTCTCAATAAAACAAAAAAGATGTGTACAAAACACAAGAGGTACAAAAAGTCAATAAAGAACACACATGTCTTAAATGACTCCTACAACTACACAATACAAGTGATTTTTCAAAAGCATAAGAAATTTTACCAAAATAAATCCATATGTTATGCTGGAAAATAATTCTCAACACATTCCAAATGCTTAGAATCATGTCAAGTCCACTCCTGATGATGGTGAGGTTGCATTAGAAACTAATAGTTAAATAAATAAATAAATAAATTACAGCCCAACAAGTCCGCTAAATGCTTAGCTAATTTGCCAGTTATTGTTGGAAAATGGGTAAGTCAAAGGAGGCAGTCAAAACTGGATACTTTTAAGTGAATGGTAATAAAATTAGACTCTGTTGGAGCTTGTGGGATGTGGGCAGCATCATGCATAGAGGAAAATGGAGACCCTTGGTGCCTGTGGAAAGTAAAACAGGTTGAGTCAAGTGACTGTGCATCCCTTTCAGGAAGACTTAAAAATAATAAGATTTCAAGTCTCAGCAAAACAGAGTGACAATAAAACTCAACACCCAAGATGCAACGTTGATAAGAGTATCAAATAAGTCAAAATAAATTTATTTGATAAAAATTAGTTAAATTGATCAACCTTTAGCAAAAGTGAAAAAGGAAAATAAAAGAAAGGTGCACAAGGTAGAGGAATTTTACTCTACCAACATGGCTGCTCTGGCAAGGGATCACATTCCAGGTGTATGTACCTGGCTGGAATGACACATCTTTAATTCCTCTGGCTGAAATACAGACACACCCCTACTATACACCTTTATTCCTAAACAATGAAGGTAAAGCTCATTAGTAGGAGGCAGTACCCATGTTTGAAAGTTACATCTTATTGAGGCACAGAGAAAATGACAAACCAATGGAAGATTTGATAGAATGAGTCAGAGATAGATTATGCCCAACTCTCACAAGAAAAGATAGGAAAGAGAAGCTACTTAAAAGCAGTATGGTAAAGTTGAGAGGGGAGAGTAAGGTAGAGTAAAGAAGATGATACAGTAGAGTGTAGTAACTAAGGGTTTAGTAGAGTAGATAGTACAGACAGTAGGGTTCAGTCAGTTGAGTCAATTCCAGCAGTTCGGCGCTGTTTGATCAGTTCAGTGACATAGAGCTGAGCTGAGCAGTCAGCTGAGAGGCAGTGCTGTGGCAGGTCAGATCAGTTCAGTCAGTTCAGCTGAGTAGTGCTGAGTTTAGGGCAGTGCAGTTGAGTGAGTGGAGTAGAGTGAAGCTGAGTTTGTTTTATGAGTTTGTTTTACGATTTTGTGCAGAGGCAGTTGAAGGCAGAGAATAAGAAGAAACCAGAAGATTAAAAGAAATTACCAGAATTAGTTTGAGGCCTAGTAGAACAATTCAGTCAGGAGAGAAGAGAACCCAGATTGGATCAGTCAGCTTGGAGAGGACACCTGACTGAACAGCTGAGCTGAACCAGCCAGCCAGAGATCAGAAAGAACTAGAAAGGATGAGCTTATTCACCATTAAAACCTTAAAAATAACAATTACATTAGGAGAATAAAAGTTAGTTTTAGATTATTAGCAACAGTGAAAAGAAGAAGTATTTATCACATATAAATCCAGTGACTACAAGTAAATACCATAAGTAAGCTTGACTCTAAAAAGAAAAAAAATAATAAATTAAATTAAACGGATATGAACTCTTCCTCCTGGTCAGGCTCAGAGGTGAGGCAAAACTTTCCTCTGTCTATAAGGATTGACTAATATATGCAAACACTAGCAGATACAGCTTCCTCTTCTCACATGACAGCAATCTCCTCCAACAGAAATGAGATAAACCCTTCCTCTGAGCTGTACACAACATTATGATGTGCTAGACTGTTGTTGAGTAGGCCAGGTTCCACCACAGAAAGAACAGTCCATTGGATCCCAGCTTCTCTACATTTGTATCTGTATTTATGTGTATCTGCCCTTTCTTTATTCTTTTGTCACCCAATCCAGTTTACAGGACAAGGCTGTCTGGACACAGCTGACTGACTCTGTATCCCACATTATACACAAAGGCAGTTTGCTTATACGAAAATAAACAGTGCATGTCTTCTCCTCTGGGGAAAAAAAATGGAGGTCAATAAGTGGAAGGGAAGATGTAAGAAGCTCATTGTGGTTACACACCTTTCCTGGGTAGAGAAGGAAGACAGCAAAGAGGCCACTTTAGTAACACAATGAGGTGATGGTTTACCAGATTATGGCATCCCAAAATGTCCTGCCCATATAGCCCTGTTGCTCCATGTTCCTAATTTATACACTTTAACAATATGCCATAACTACGTCATCTTCCCAATGTCTCCAGCCAAGAGGCCTTAATGACAGTCAGTTAATTAATGTTTTCAGGTGGAATTTATCTAACTGTTCCATGTTTCTATTGAGTGACTGGTTGTATTGCTTTGCTATGTTCCACAATGAACTAAGAGTACCTGAAGATAATTTGGGAGTTTGGGGATGAACACAACTAACCTCTGTGAAATCACACAGTAGTTAATTATGTTTATTAAAACAACATCATGTTTCAGATGGAACAGTCTTTGTAAGTGAACAGGCAGAGAGCAATTGCTTGGCAGCAGGGCATGCTTATATCAAGATTCAAGATACTCGGTTTGACTATACTACCAAGCTACCTGCTCCACCTTCCCAAGACTTGAATTCTTCGCTAGGAAATATCAGTCACAACTGGAGTGAAGCTTATCTATGGAGAGACAGGATGATCATAAGTTAAGAAATGTGCCCTAGGACATGCCAGACCACCCAGATAATGGGATACCATAAGTATTATGTCTCTGCTGATCTCAGTGACCAGTACTTTTCTAGCATATAACCGTCAGTATTGGTCAGTTCATTGCAGATGCAGCTAAAGTAGATATCCAAAATTCCCAGAACATAATAAAAGTGAAGAGAAAAAAAATATAACCTAGTAACTGCATCTCTCATTAAAGGGGAATTCTTTGGAGGTCAGTTGATAACAAAAATAAGATGAGATCTGGTTGTTATCCCTGGTCTATCTGACAACCAATGTTCACCAACAGCCACCTGTTTCTTGTACCTCAGTGCCTTTGCATACACCATCGATAAATGATGCCTTCTCCATGTGTATTTTGTAAACGCTACTTGTTACATAACTGGACTTGAAGGTGGTACTCTGCAAAGTGTCGGTGTTCATACACAAGGAATGAGAAATGACCTACAAAAAGGGGAAAGGCTGAGGATGTGAGTGCTTGCCTCATGTGCACAGAGCCCTGGGTTGGATCCCCAGCACCATATATATACTGCTGTTATGGTGTATTCTTGTAATCTTAGTACTCAGGAACTGGAGGCTGGAGTTCAGAAACACAAGGTTATCTTGGACTGTTGTAGCAAGTTGTAGTCTTTTTAATTTAAAGACACCCTCTCTAAATAAAAGAATCGATCAAAATTTGCCACTTTTCTTTCTTTTTTATAATTTTTATTTTTTATATTAATTACAGGTTATTTACTTTGTATCCCAGCTGTAGGCCCCTTCCTCATTCCCTTCCAATTCCACCCTCCCTCCCTCATCTCCTCCCCGCTCCTCTCTAAGTCCACTGATAGAGGAGATCCTCCTTCCCTTCCATCTGACCCTAGCTTATCAGGTCTCATCAGGACTGGCTACAATGTCCTCCTCTGTGGCCTAGCAAGACTGCTCCTTTCTTGGTGGGGCAGGGAAGGCCAAAGAGGCCACTACTGAGTTCATGTCAGAGAAGTCCTTGTTCCCCTTACTAGGGAAACCCACTTGGATGCTGAGCTGTCATGGGCTATGCCTGAGCAGAGGTTCTATGTTATATCTATGCATGGTCCTTGGTTGGAGAGCCACCTTTCATTCTTAATCCCAAACCAAACCTTCTTAAGGAAATTATGTATCGAGTCAAATTGAACTAGCATCACTTTGGACTAATAGCCTATGAGCAAATATTGCCCATGTTTTAGTCACAAGAAGTGGGGTGTTTATGTAATGAGATTAAATAAGAACAGAAAGACAAGGTTCTGGAAAAGAAGGGTCTAGAAGAGAATGTTGCTGTTGTTGCTGGGTCCTAACTTCTATTGATGCTTTTATAAGCTGAACTCTGCCCCTTCAAAAAATATGTCTACCTCCATTTTGCGGAATTTGTGATTACTTTACCAACAATAAAAATGTCTGAGTAGATGTGATGACATCAAGGCTCTTGAGAACATCCCTGCTTACTCAGGTTGGCCTTAATTCGAGTGGTAATAACTTTAATTAAAGTCAAATAAGTAAGAGGGAAAGAGGAGGAAAAACAGACCAGGAGACAGGAGTTGGGGGCAAAAGCTCAAGTTTTACATAACTAAGTCAGAGATTGCTTGAGGCTATTAAACTGAAAGGGTAAAGGGTGGACCTTTCCTTGGCTCCCCAGGAAGGAATTATGTCTACACAACCACTTGGTTTTGTAATCCTGACCTCCCAAACTGTGAGAGAAAGTGTATTTAAAGTTTTAAGCCATCGCATCTGGAGAAACTTATGACAGCCCTAAGAATCTAATCCAGGTGCCACAGAAGGAACATGGAGCTGCCACAGGCTACCTCTGTGCAGGGGGTCCAGGTTATCTTCATGAATGGACCTTGTTTGGAGTATTAGTCTCAGAAAAGACTGCTAGGCCTAGATTTTTTGGTTTTGTTGTTCTTGGGCTCCCTAATAAGGGGAGAAGGGGTCTTCTCTGACATGAACTCAATGGTTGGCTCTTTGATCACCTCCCCCTCAGGGGAAGCAGACTGATCAGGCCACAGAGAAAGACTATAAAATACAGTCCTGATGAGACCTGATAGGTAGGGTCAGATGGAAGGGGAGGAGGTCCTCCACTATCAGTGGACTAGGGAAGGGGCATGAGAAGAGATGAGGGAGAGAGGGAGGGAGGAATTGGAAGGGGTGAGGGTGAGGCTACAGCTGGGACACAAAGTGAATAAGTTGTAACAAATAAAAGATTATGTTTAAAAAAAAAGAAAAAAAAGAAACATGTAGCAAGCCATAGTTTAAGTAGAAAAGGACATGTGGCCAACGCCATGATTAAAAGCTTGGGATGTGAACCAGGCTACTAGGCTTTGGATTTTGGTTCTGACACTGGTTCATGAATATCATCTCAGTTAGTCATGTGACCTCTCTGAACTTCAGTTTCCTCTTTACTGAAGTGAGAACGATGGTAGCAGACTTATGAGGAATTTAGAACAAATGCCTGAATGTCTTAACTACATGCACTGACCCATCAATGCTTGGCCTGATGTTCAGAATAATGTAAGAGTTCTCCTGGTGTGGTCGGGCTCACTCACTGAAAAAGTAAACGTGAATTCTGTTCAAGTCAAATGTCCTACCGTGTACCAAAAAAAGCCAATAGGAAATGTAGCTAAATAAGGGAAATAAAGTTTTATACCTGAAGGAATTTTTAGTTCATATTGAAATTTTAACTCTCCCTTGTAGCAGAGCAATGCAGAGAGTGAGATCAAAATGAGTCTAACAAAGAAACCAGATTCCAGAGAAAAATTCCAATGTGACAGGGAGGTCGGGGCTTTTAAAGGAGTAGCTGGAATTAAGTGAGGTCATATGGTTGGCCCCTCATCTGATGGACCTGGTACCCTTTACAAAAAGAAGGAATACCTGGAGAGTACACTCCACGTCTTCATAAAGGAAAGGGCCTGTTGGCTAAGCACAGAGACTATCTGCAAAGTGGAAGGAGAGGCCTCACTGGACACCAGCCCTACTGACTCCTCCATCTTGCACTTATCAGTAACAGGAGCTGAGATGTTTCTGTTGCTGAAGCTCTGCAGTGTCACTGTGCTAAGGCAGACAGATAATGAAACATGGAAAAGGAGAAACCAGTACGATAGAGTTAACTTTTATCATTATAAACAGTAACAGCAAATTTTGGCTGTAGAGGGTACTTCTCAGGTATACATTTTCTGCTTTACACTCCAACTCTAAGAAGTTTGTTTAAACACACAGTGGAATCCAGGAAATTCAACAGCTTTAAATGAACTGTTCTCTAGAGGGTGACAAGCAGGAATGAGTATAGGGTTTAAAAAAATAATTTTTCTATTCTTGAAGACACTTTGCGTTTTGAAAATGTGTTCATTTCAGTGACCGTACATTTACATTTAAGCATCATTTTGAAAGCCTATTCTTTAAAAAAGAAGGAAACTTTTTTTTCTCCCCTATGGATGGAATTGAGCCTGAGGTAAAATGCTGTTCTTTCACTGCTAGAAGAAATGAGGTAAAAGATCTCTTTACAGATCTGTCGGTCAAATTCCCACTCATTTGAGGGCACATTTATACGGTAGAGCTGCCCCTCCCTTCAAAGCAGAATGCACGAAATCTCCCTATCCCCAGTCGTCCAGTACTCCTCATAGTCGAACCTGGGGTGGGCACAGGTCATGTTAGGTTCTGAGCACTTGCAAATCCAGGACAGTTTCTAAAGTCCTATGCACATTGTATTATTATTATTTTTTTATTCCTCCCACAACCACAGGTGTCTACACTTAGAAGAATGGCAAGAATGAATTGGAAGAAAATCTCATTAAGGGGTGTGTGTGTGTGTGTGTGTGTGTGTCATAATATTATAACTAGCATGGTACATCTTCTCCACCTCTCCAGACTTGCAGCAGTGACAACAACTTGAAATACGGTAAAATGCATGTTGCACAGCCCAGTCTATCCTACAGAAACTGCCTTTGTGTTCAGGCAGAGTGGGGATGCTACCAAGTGTGTGATACCCAAGAGTCTTATGATACTAGAGTCTGAGAAACTCCACCCTAGGAAGTCCACCTGGTCTCTCTGGGCCCTCATCTTTTGGCTAGGGGCATATGGTTCCCATTCTGCAAGGTGATTTGGAAGTTTACTAAGCACGGAAGTCGTTCTTGTTCCCATGCAGGTAAGGTGCTAAATAAACAAAGTCAGACTGAGCCTTGGTCCTGCATTAGAGCTTCTGATCTGAGTACCCACATTTTCACAGGGCTTTTTGCTCCCATGGGCTTCCTGCACCTGTTTCCTCCTGCTTTGTAGCAAGCTCTCCCTCACCTGGCACATACGCCACATGGAGTTTCATCACACCTTGGTGGAGGAACACATGGACCCATATGTCAACCAACGTGTTTATGTCTCTTTCTACGGAAAAGGAAAATATGTTTCATAATAAATGTTTGCATACTTTGGAGCAGATTTATTAATTTTTTAAGAGAAAAGAATGGAAGAATAAAAGAGATAGAAAATTTCACTAGAGCAGTTGAAGCTTTGGTACTTGAAAAAAATTTTTTTTTTTACTTCCTATTCTTTGAAAATGGCTTGGGGATCAGCTGGGAAGGATTTATGCTGAAGTTTCAGCCCCTGGGGGTATAACAAGAGTGGAGTGTATTAGTTGAAATCATCAGAAGGGGAAAGAGCTAATGGTCAGAGGTAAATACTCTTGGGACTTAGGCAGGCAAACCCAAATTAAAAACCACCAAAGCCCACAGGCTAAGCAGTAGGGGAAGCTCGAAGGATCCAGGAAATATGCATAAATGATTTAGGAGACTTCTAGGGGATTACCAAAGCATCCACAGAAAACTTAAGTGGCATTTATGTATACAGGACAGAAGGTAGCTTTTGGCAAAAGTTAAAAACCTATTATTTATCATAACTAGATAATATCAATAATGGGGCATCCTGGGGGTTTGGTCTCCAGTTTGGCATTGGGGGGAAGTGGCAGAACTTCTGGAAAGTGGGTACCAATGGGACATCCTTGGGGTTTGCCTTCAGAGGGGATTATGGTCACAAAGCTCTCTCTGGTTTCCTGCTTGGCAATGCAAGTTTTTCATACCTAGTCCTGTTAGGAAGTTAATAGCTGAGAGAGTCCCAACATCCTCCCTCACAGGTCATAGTTGCTGTTCAGCTTTGTTATCTGAAGGAGAGTCTCTGCCTTGGCCTTTGCTCTGCCATGAATACTGCTAGCCTTAGTCTGCAAGGAGCACTGCTTTTTCATGATGTGGTTGTTCTTCCTCCTCAGGGAATTATAATCTCGGGCAACTCTGCTGTTTGTGCAGACTCTGTGGTGGCATGTCCCTAATGGGCAAGATGAGGTGGAGACCTCATGCTGAGCCCTGTGTGGAGTTGCAACACAGGTTTCTGGAAAGAAAGCTTGTCATATGTAAAGAATTACAGACCCGTTGAGAAAAGGCTTCTGGCATGTTATAGAGGCCTGCTGTAAACAGAAGGCTTGACTAAGAAATACCCATACAAACTGCATCCTGAACTGTCCTTTGGATTATATCAAAGTCACCATTAAAGTCAGCTTTGGTTAGTAGTTACCATGTAGAGCTCCTGTCCCCTCTGGGTCATACTAACTCCCCCTTCTTTCATATGATTCCCTGCATTCTGCTGAAGGTTTGGTTATGAGTCTCAGCATCTGCTTTGATACACTGCTAGGTAGAGTCTTTCAGATGTCCTCTGCGGTAGGCTCCTGTCCTGTTACTTGTTTTCTCATACTTCCAATATATCAGGACACAGGGGTCTTCTATGAGACTGCTTCTCCAACCAAGGACCATGCATGGGTATAACCAAAACCCTTGCTTGGATGTAGCCCATGGTAGCTCAGTATCCAAGTCAGTTTCTTAGTAAGGGGGACAAGGGTTATTTCTGACATGAACTCAATGACTGGCTCATTGAGCTTCTCCTCTCCCCTAAGGGAGGAGCAGCCTTGCTAGGCCACAGATAAGGACATTGCAGCCAGTCCTGAAGATCCCTGATAAGCTAGGGTTAAATGGAAGGAGAAGCGGACCTCCCCCATCAGTGGACTTGGAAGTGGGCAGGGAGGAGATGAGGGAGGGAGGGTGGGATTGGGAGGGAATGAGGGAGAGGGCTACGGCTGGGATACAAGTGAATGACCTGTGATTAAAATAAAAAACAAAATAAAGTAGTTACCATGTAGCAAAATGACAATCATGTATTTAAGATTGTATAAAAGAGTATGTACAGCAAAGGGAAAGAGACTGTAGCAGAAAGGGAAGGAAGAAATCAAATCAGAAGAGCACTGCAGTGCAGTGTGACTTCAAGGAAGTGCCTGTTGGAGGAGTCAGTTCCAAGGCTGGGCTCTAGGATGCAGCCATATTCGTTGTGACACTGGCTGCTATGTGGCAAATTTTTTTGTCTTTCCTAAGATATCATACATTGTCCCTCTGCAGTGTCTTGACATAATATGTTTCTCGGCCCGAAAGCTCTTTTCTTTCTCTCTACCCATGACAGCCAAGGGAAGTTTTCATTTTTTGAACTGCAGAAGACTCCAGGGTTCCTTGTTTCAGGTTTCAAACTCTTCATGCTTTGTACTAGGGAGGGAACTTATCCAAGTTTGTCTTTACACATCACTAGAGTGACTTTCTTTATATCTTCATGAAACTGTAAGCTCTTTGTGAATAGAATCTGCTCTGTATGGAATCCCCATTACCTAGCATTCAGAACAGATTCATTGTGTGCTTTTAAATGAGTAAAGGAATGACTAACTTGTCTTTATTAGTTTTAGCCTTTTTTTTTTATAAGTATCCAAGAAACTCTTATGGCATTTTACTCATAACTCATATATGAATTACCATAATCCCATGGTCAGATGAAAGTGTGGAACATTCCAGGGACTGATGCCAGGAAATTATAGCTTATGAAGTATAAATTTTCTTGGACTCTTTTCTTTAATATAAAGTTTAACAATAAGAAAATATTGATCTTTAGAACATTTTGCATATTTGGCATTGCCGTCTTTAAATGTATAAATAGATACTTAATAAACATAATCCTCCCATAATAAATCTAGTAGTGATATTGGTATTCTCCTGTGTGGCATGGAGCCTGTGCATCATTTGCCTGCCTGGTCTCTACATGATACGCTGGATATGGATGTTCTTGTGTAGTACATGAGGATTTTCAGCATTTTATGAGATTACCTATGTGCCTTAGGTCTCAGGGAGATCATGTGATAGACAGAAGTTTAGACTTATCAAGTCTATCTGGCTCCAATGGCAATGATCCCCAACTTAAAGGAGAGGCCAATAAGAATACAAGAGGCCTATAGAACACCCAATAAATTAGACCAGAAAAGAAAATCCTCCAGCCACAAAATAATCAAAACCGTAAGTATGCAGAACAAAGAAAAAATACTAAACGCTGCAAGAGAAAAAGGCCAAGTAACATATAATGGCAAACCCATTAGAGTTACACCTGACTTTTCAACAGAGACTATGAAAGCCAGAAGGGCCTGGACGGATATCATGCAGACCCTAAGAGAACACAGATGTCAGCCCAGGCTACTATATCCTTGGATCCTCTTAACAATGAATGACATCAGTGCCTTTATGGGCAACCACAGTAGAAATCTCAGAGCTACTTAGTCCTTCAAATGATACTCACTTTGCATTTCTGGACTCTGTGTATATTGATGTATTTCTTCTGTGCTTTAGTATTTTGCCCAATATCTATAGATACATGGAAATTTGCTCGAGAAGTAATTTACTGGGGACTGTTTGTTTAGTACTCTACTTTGAAATGGGTGTCAGAGGGTACATCTTTGTACCCCTTGAAGACTATATGACATTTTTATTATTGATTTATTATTTATTACAATTTACTCACTTTGTATCCAGCTGTAGGCTCCTTCTTCATCTCCTGCCAGTCCCGCCCTCTCTCCCTCTTCTTCCTCAATACCCCTTTCCTAGTCCACAGATAGTGGAGGTCTGCCTCCTCTACTATCAGAACCTAGCCTATCAGGTCTTATCAGGATTGGCTGCATCCTCTTCCTCTGTGGCCTGGCAAGGCTGTCCCAGACCAGAGGGAGGTGATCAAAGAGCCAGTCACTGAGTCCATGTCAGAGACAGACCCTGCTCCTCTTACTAGGGTATCTACATGGAGACTGAGCTGCTGATGGTCTACATCTGGTCCTCCCCATGCATGGTCCTTGGTTGGCTGGCACATTGGTCTTTGCAGGCCCCTCTGGACCCAGATATTTTGATTCTGTTAGTCTCCTTGTGGAGCTCCTATCCCCTCAAGGTCTTTCTGTCTCCCTTTTCTTCTATAAGATTCCCTGCACCCTGCCCAGAGTATGAACAAATCTCAGCCTCTGCTTCAATACCCTGCTGGGTAGAGTTTTTCAGAGTTCCTCTGTGGTAGGATCCTGTCCTGTTCCCTGTCTTGTTCCACTTCTGATGCTCGACATTTCAACAAGGACATTTGTTCAACTATGTTCATAGCAGCTTTATTCGTAATAGTCAGAATCTAGAAACAACCTAGATGTCCCTCTGCCAAGGAATAGATAAAGAAATTGTGGAACATTTACACAATGGAATACTACTCAGCAAATAAAAGCAAAAAAATCACGAAATTTACAGGCAAATGGATTGTACTAGAAAAGGGCATCCTCAGGAAGGCAACCCAGAAGCAGAAAGACACACATGGTATATACTCACTTATAAGTGGATGTTAGCCATATAATATAGGATAAACATACTAAAAATATATAGTAGTAAAGAAGCTAATCAACAAGGAGGACCCTAGAGAAGATGAGTAATTATTATTCAGAAAGTCAAACAGGATAGACATCAGAAGTATTTTTTTAATCTTCTCTCTACTAAAAATTATTTCTTTTACTTTTTGAGATTATGCTAAGATTAAATCATTTTCCTCCCTCCAAATCCTCCCATAAATCTCCTTTTTTTCTGTTTTTCAAACACATCATGGCCCATTTTTCCATTAATTGTTACATACATTATATATATATATATGTATATATATATGTATGTATTCTTAGCGTAAGACTGGCTACAGACAGTATTTATGTTAAAAAGGGGGTATTCTTCAGACTTTAAGAATAGAAGTTAAACAGCAAGAAATCAAGTAATCCAATAAAAAAAAATGGGATACAGAGCTAAACAGAGAATTCTCAATAGAGGAATACGAATGGCAGAGAAACACTTAATGAAATGCTCAACATCCTTAGCTACTTGGGAAATGCAAATTAAAACGAACCTGACATTTTGCCTTATACTCATCAGAATGGCTAAGATCAAAAACTCAAGTGACAACACATGCTGGAGAGGATGTGGAGAAAGAGAAATCCTCCCCCATTGCTGGTGGGAATGTAAACTTATACAATCACTTTGGATATCAATCTGGTGCTTTCTCAGACAATTAGGAATAGTGCTACCTCATGATCCAGCTATACCACTCCTAGGCATATATAAAAATATGCTCAACTATACAAGGACATTTGTTCAGCCATCTTTGTAGTTTCTTTATTTGTAATAGTGAGAAGCTGAAAACAACCCAGATGTCCTTCATTTGAGGAATGGATACAGAAATTGTGGTACTGTTACAAAATGGAATCCTACTCAACAATCAAAAACTAGGAAATCATGAAATTTGCATGCAAATAATGGAAACTAGAAAAGATCATCCTGAGTGAGGTATCCCAGAACTAGAAAGACACACAGAGTATATACTCACTTATAAGTGGATATAAGACATATAATGCAGGTTAATCATATTAAAATCTGTACACCTAAAGAAGCTAATCAAGAAAGAGGACCCTGGGTAAGATGATAAATCCCCATTCAGAAAGGCAGAGGGGAATGACATCAGAAGAGGGTGAAAACAGGAAATAGGACAGGAGCCTACCACAAAGAGACCCTGAAAGACTCTACCCAGCAGGGTATTGAAGCAGATGCTGAGAATCATAGCCAAACTTTGGGCAGAATGCAGGGAATCTTATGAAAGAAGGGGGAGATAGGAAGACCTGGAGGGGACATGAGCTCTACAAAGAGAGAAAATAATCTGGACACAGGTTGCTTTTCTGTTGTTGATATTCCAACCAAGGACCATTCATGGAGATAACCTAGAAACTGCACAGATGTACCTCATGACAGCTCAGTGTCCAAGTGGGTTCCCTAGTATTGGGAACAGGGACTGTCTCTGACAAGAACTCAGTGGCCTGCTCTTTGATCACCTCTGCTTGAGGGGGCTGTAGCCCTACCAGTCCACAGGGCAAGATAATGCAGCTGGTCCTGATGAGACCTGATAGACTAGGATCAGATGGAAGGGGAGGATGACCTCCCCTATCAATGAGCTGGGGGAAGGGCATGGGTGGAGAAGAGGGACTGAAGGTGGAATTGAGAGGGGACAAAGGAGGAGGCTACAGTTGGGATACAAAGTGAATAAACTGTAATTAATAAAAAAATACATTTTAAAAATTAAAAAAAAATAATCCCCAAGTACATGCCTTTGGAATGTCATGGCATGGAGATCAGCAGAATGGACAAAAGCAGCTTCAATCAACTGTAGAGGTAGAATCCAGTTTCAGCACAGTAGGTAAATGGGAAGAAGTAGGGAGACTCAGAAGCTATTCATGAACAAGTTTGAAAAGCCTAAGATGGAAACAACATAACAGGTGGCTGACATGGTTCTGGATACATGGGGTGGCCTGAGGAGGGGGATACAGGAGCTACCTCCACAGAATGTTACTGTGCCCTGCCACTGTTTTGTCTAAATGAATTCTGTCTTTTTGATGACTGATTAAATTGGATCCCAGAGTCCCAAAGTTGAGGGAGGGAGACTTGAAAACTAATGAAAGAATCGCCTTTGAACAGCATGAAAGGCAGGTTGTCCTCTGAGATGCTAATGGAGGCCAGAGTTGGTTCCAGCTGAAGACTTCAGTTTATGTGTTTGTTTAGGTTTTTTTTTTTTTTAATTTTAGGGGGGACAAATATAAGGCAAAATCTTCTAACAAAAGGGAGGGGATTTGGGGTATGAAAATTGAAAGACATTTTGAAAAATTAAAACTTGTTAAACATCTACTGTGGAGGTACTGAGGATATAGTATCTTTGTTCTTACGATCTCGCCACATTTAATAAATAAATTGCAAGTACCTCAAGGGTATGGACTGTGTAACTATTCCCATATTCCACAATAGCATATAACCTAGTGCTATTTGCACAGTAGGTAAACATTAAAGTTTTAGGTCAACTGAATTGAATCCACATGAACTATTTATTTTAAGCAAAGCCTGGGGCTCCTTCATCCATGGATTATTTTGGTGAGAGTTCTGTGCAGCCATCAAGCACAAGTCTGCTGCTTGAGAACACATCTTGAAGGGCTTAGGAGCTGCACATGCATTTAGAATAGAGATTCTGAACCTCAGCATTGTTGACATTGGACTGGGGAATTCTTCAGAGAATTGTCTCCTACATTGCGTGTGCAGAACAGGATCCCCAGCTCCTGCTGACTGAGCCTGTGTCACTCCTCCAGCCATATCCAGTTGGGACAAAAATATCTCCAGATATTAACAAATGCTTTCTAGGGCACAGAGATTTTCCAGCCGCAGGAAGATCAATTCTATAAATCTTATGATTAAGTTGTGTGAAAATAAGTCTGTGTAATGACTGTTGACACTCAGGAAATCTGGGTGCTGTTGGACGAGCAGAACCTGCTGATGTTGATCCTGAAACTCATGGTAGAAAGAGGGAAGCTATTTACTCAGGCTGTCCTGTGGCCTCCACATCCCTACCATGACATGTATACACACACAGACACATACACACACACACACACACCTAACTAAATAAATGCTAAAAAATCTTGCTAAAACTTCAAATATTAGTGATATTAGTGAGTATACCAGTGATGGTCTAAAGTATGGACCATCTATTTTGTATATACCATCTATATACAAAATAGAATTTAAGAATTTTTGAAATGTAATTCACATATCATTAAATCCCCTTTTTAAACTATTCAGTTTAGTGGCTTTTCATATGTTAATTTAAATGAAGGACTTTTCTGGGATATAAGGCAATGTCTCCTTTGGGAAGTGTTTAATTTACTGGCATTCTGTTAATGTGCTCCTTATTTCAAAAATGTGCAAAGACATGTGTGAGGCTGCCCACAGTAAACCTGCAAGCTGCAGCAGTCACACTTCCTGATGAGACTCATATGTTAGAAAGAAACTTAAAAGTGCTTGAATCCTTCTTTCTCTAACATGCAAATCAGAGCCATCGTGTGGTCTGAGGCCACACTGAGTTGAAGGATCACTGACCTTCCTAGTAGAGGAAAATAGACCCCAACAGTTGGAGCTGCAAGCCATCTGTCTTTAGCTATTTTACACTTTGTCAAAATTCATCAGTATGGCTGGGAAATAGCTGGGACCAACTAACATACTAAAATGTAAAGTGTGATTAAATGGCACACTCAAACTGTTTATTGAGGAATAAAATATTATATACCCTTTGAAATTTTGGAAGAATAATAAGAATTATGGAAGTTATTCATGTTGTAAAGATAATGCAGAATACTTGACAGGTTGTTAGAAGAAAGCGGATTTATGCTTAAAATTTTATAGGTATAGAATCTTAGTTTCTTACATTAAAACTATAATTGAATTTAGAGACCATTAACTCAACTCCGTTATTTTATTGGAAAGGGAAACGACACTAGACAGTTTAAAAGGGTTGTCCAATATATAATGTACCAGAAGAAGAGAGCCCCAGCCCTTCTACTATATGAAAAAAATAACAAGTTGTTAGTGCCATTATTAATACTGCTGCCAATAGAAGCAGCTCAGATTTCAAGAGCTTCACCTTTATTAACTTATTTAACCCCTGACACAATTCTAGATGGTATTACTGCCTTTTTAAGGAACAACCAAGACTCATGATGGCAAAGAATCTTGTAATATAAACTTTTTTATTTTAACTAATAAAAAAATATGTGCATGTGATTTGCTGTATCAAAAATTCTTGGTTTCATGATCCCATTTATTACTTGCACATCTTGATGTTTGCCTCATCACTTTTTGCAAAGGACACCATCATTTGAGTAAAAACACAGCCTACTGAATGGGAAAATTTTTGTCAGTTGACATATTTGACATGTTCATTTCAGGAACACAAAGAAAATTAAAACAACTAAATGTATTTTTTTTTAAAAAGACACCTTACTTAAAAATGAGGTATGGATATAACATAGAACCCCTGATCAAATGTAGCCCATGGCAGCTCAGTATCCAAGTGGGTTCCCTAGTAAGGGAAACAGGGACTATCTCTGACATGAACTCTTTGACTGCCTCCCCCAGTTGGAGGAGCAGCCTTGCCAGGACACAGAGGAGTACATTGCAGCCAGTTTAGATGATACCAGATAAGCTAAGGTCAGATGGAAGGGAAGGAGGACCTTCCCTGTCTGTGGACTTGGAGAGGGGTATGGGAGGAGATGAAAGAGGGAGGGTAGGTTTGGGAGGAGAGAGAGGAGGAGACTACAGCTGGGATACAAACTGAATAAGGGTAATATAAAAAATAAAAGTTAAAAAATACTACATGGAACTAAACAGAAAGTTTTCAAAATATAGATGACTGAGAGACATTGAAGATTCAGAGCTTATGCTGTTGGTGTTCTGTTTAGGAAGTTGTCTCCTGTACCAATTAGTTCAAGGCTCTTCCCCACTTTTTCTTCTAACAGGTTTAGTGTGTCTGGTTTTATATTGAGATCTTTGATCCACTTGAACTTTAGTTCTGTGCAGGATAATTAGTATGGATCTATTTGCATCTTTCTGCATGTAGATACCCAGATAGACCAGCACCATTTGTTGAAGATGCTATCTTTTTTCCATTGTATGGTTTTGGCATCTTTGTCAAGAATCAGGTGTCCATAAGTGTGTGGGTTTATTTCTGGGTTTTCCATTAATCCACCATTCTGTTTCTATGCCTGTACAGTTTTTATTACTGTTGCTCTATAGTACAGCTTGAGATCAAGGATGGAGATACCTCCAGAAGATCTTTTATTGTAGAAGATTGTTTTAGAAATTCTGGGTTTCTTCTTTTTCCATATGAAGTTGAGAATTTTTCTTTCCAGGTCTGTAAGGAATTGTGTTGGTAATTTGATGGGAATTGCATTGAATCTGTAGATTGCTTTTGGTAAGATGGCCATTTTTACTATATTAATCCTGCCAAGCCATGAGCATGGGAGATCTTTTCTTCTTCTAATTCTTTCTTCAGAGACTTAAAATTTTTTTCATACAAGTCTTTGACTTTCTTGATCAACAATCAACAAATGGGACCTTATGAAACCGAAAAGCTTTTGTAAAGCAAAGGACACTGTCATCAAAACAAACAACTGACTACAGATTGGGAAAGGATCTTCCCCAACCCTCTATCCGACAGAGGGTTAATATCCAGTATAGATATAAAAAAAAAAACTCAAGAAGTTAAACAGCAACAAATCAAGTAACCCAATTAAAAATGGGGAACAGAGCTGAACAGAGAATTGTCAATAGAGGAATATAGAATGACAGAGAAACACTTAAAGAAATGTTCAACGTCCTTAGTCATCAGGGAAATGCAAATCAAAATGACCCTGAGTTTCACTTTACACCCATCAGAATGACTAAGATCAAAAACTCAAGTGACTAGCCTCGCATCCTGAGCGTATCATTTTAGCTTTTTGTGGTATCCAACCATGCTTGGGGAGAGTGTCCTGCTTCAATGGCTGTAAAGGCCTGAATGATCATGGCTGCATCACACTGTTGTGAGACTCTAATCTTGCATATATACCACAGGCAAACCAAGGAGACCAACACCAGAAGGCCTGCTAACACTCCCATGCCCGCCCATTCCTTCAGATGATTCATGGCTGCAGCAATCCATGTTGATAATCTGTGGCTAGTCCTGCGTCCGCTCCGGTAGAATTTACTGTGACAATGGCCACTCTCAGCTGCTCCATCGTAGTATCGAATTCTCCAGTCCAATTACCTAAAATATAGCTCGACAATTGTTTAGACAGATTTGCAGCACAGGAAAAATTCTCATGTTGTATGCTAGGGTCAGCCGCTTTGGACCCAGAGAAGAGCATGTCTGATTGCATGCGGGTTGATGCCCCAGGTCCCGCCTCTGAGAAAAAGGTATCGGACGGGTCTGATGCTCTTTGGGTGGATCACACCTAAATGAACATCTGTACAAAGTCCCAATTTATTTCTAATATCAGAGATCAGACCTCTACTCTTGCCTGATGCATCTAAAACAAAAAGGGGGAACTGTAGAGAGCTGCGGAATGCTACGCCTTAAAGATGGAGCTGGTTTCCGCCTTCCACCTTCCCGATGGTGAGTGCTCTCTGTCACGAACAACTCCACATTTGGCTAAGGCCGAGGATCTGGCTTGTTTCCGTGTGTGTGGACCTATCTGCATTGCCCCCGTGGCATGCCTGGGTTGGCTACCCAGAGGCTATTTAAGCTGTGGGCTGGCTTTCCCCGGGGTCCGAGGATTGTTCAATGTTCCTGAATAAACTGCATTGAAAAAAATAAATAAATAAAGGGTCTCTGGTTAAAAAAAAAAAAAAAAAACAACAAAACAAAACAAAACAAAAAAACTCAAGTGACAACACATGCTGGAGAGGATGTGAAGAAAGTGGAACCTTCCTCCATTGCTGGTGGGAATGTACACTTGTACAACCATTCTGGAAAGCAATCTGGTGCTTTCTCAGACAACTAGGAATAGTGCTTCCTCAAGATCCAGCTATAGCACTCCTAGGCATATGTCCAAAAGATGCTCAAGTATACAACAAGGACATCTGCTCAACCATGTTTGTAGCAGCTTTGTTTGTAATAGCGGGAAGCTGGAATCAACTCAGATGTCCCTCAGTGGAGGAATGGATACAGGAATTATGGTACTTTTACACAATGAAATATTACTCATCGATAAAAATCAAGGAAATCATGAAATTTGCAGGTAAATGGTGGGAACTAGAAAAGATCATCCTGAATGAGGTATCCCAGAAGCAGAAAGACACACAGGGTATATACTCACTCATAAGTGGATATTAGACTTATAATATAGGACAAACATACCAAAATCTGTACACCTAAGGAAGCTAATCAGGAAGGAGGACTCTGGCTAAGATCCTCAATCTTCATTCAGAAAGACAAAGAGGATGTACATCAGATGAAGGAAAAAAACAGGGAACAGGACAGGAGCCTACCAGAGAGGGCCTCTGAAAGGCTCTTCCCTGCAGGGCATCCAGGCTGAGACTCATAGCCAAACTTTGGGCAGGGTGCAGGGAATCTTACGAAAGAAATGGGAGATAGTAAGACTTGGGGAGAACAGGAGCTCCACAAGGACAGCAACAGATCCAAAAAGTTTGGGCACAGTTGTCTTTTCTGAAACTGATACTCTAGCCAAGGATTATTCAGGGAGATGGCCTCCATAGTAATGTGGACAGGGACTATCTCTGACATGAACTGATTGGCCTGCTCATTGATCACCTCCCCCTGAGGGGGGAGCAACCTTACCAGGCCACAGAGGAAGACAATGCAGCCACTCCTGATGAGACCTAACAGACTAGGATCAGAGGGATGGGAAGGAGGACCTCCCTTATCAGCGGACTGGGAGAGGGACAGGGGTGGGGAAGATGGAGGATGGGATTGGGAGGAGAATAGGAAGGGAGGTAGAGGGGGAATACAAAGTGAATAAACTGTAATTAATCAAAATAAAAATAATTATTAAAAAATATTCAGAGCTATGGTGGACAAATAAGAGAGAACACAGAACATTAGTTCTCCATGTCTAGTTAACTTGGTAGATATTTTGTAGTTTAATCCACTCACCAGAAAGTGGACTCTGCAGGCTGTGTTTATATACACATAAGTGTCTGTGTGTGTGTGTGTGTGTGTGTGCATATGTAACACTATGCACATATTGTGTTTGCAACACGGATGTTCATGTGTGTGTTCATGTGTAACAATATCTATAGAAGAGCTCATGCATTTGAGAATGAGTTGGGGTCACGAGAGAAAAAAAGAGCGGAAATGATGTAAACACAGAAGTCATGTATAAAATTCTTGAAAAAAGATTACAAATATTAAAGAAGTTATAAACCAATAGAGAGGAGTTTCATGGTAATGAATAGCAAGGCTGTAATAGAGCAAATCTATCAAGTTTCCCCAAATTTGGCACTTCTTAAACTTTAAAGCTTTGTTAAACTTGATAAATTTATTCTAAACTTCTGAATTGACTCAATTTGATAATGTGATTCGAACATTCTAAATTTATTCTATTTTTTTAAAAAAATGACTCATGTTTGGTGTCATATATGCATAGAATATATTTTGAACACACTACCCTAATCCCTGAAATTCATTCTCCCATTATGCTGCCTTTTGTTTTGTTTTCATTTTATGACCAGAGAGCTTAACCAGGATCACTGTCAAGTGAAATTGCGGTGCATCCATTCTAACATGGATAACTTACCAGTTGCTGCCTCACTGAATGATGACTCCTCTCATACACAACCATCAACTGTCACTAAGTCTCCCCTACATGTAACCCTAGGAAGGGCAGGACCCATAAGCGCATTTCTGATGCATCCCTGCGTGTTGATACCCAATCTTGCTCGGGCCCCGTGCAGGTAATGACAGCTGCTATGAGCTCATTACTGTAGTGGTCATGTCACTCTCAGAAGACAACATTTCAGACCTTACCTTCCTCCCCACCATGTGGCTCTTAAGTTGATTTTTGCCTGCTCTCCCTTGATTGTCTCTGTGTCTTGGAGAAACTTAACAGTGATGCCCTGCTGAAGGCTGAGCATTCCCTTACTCTCAGGACTTTTACCTATTAGGAATCTTTGAATTAACTGTTGTCTGCTGCAAAATGGTAAATAAATGAGGAATGAATTAAGTTGAGAGGGAGAAGTATTGGAGGTCTGGAAGGCAGTTGGAGAGAGGAATGAGTGTAGATATGGTCAAGATACAATGTATACATATACAGAATTTTCAAAGAATAAGTAAGAACACTCGTCTATGTTTATTCTGAAAATATTATAAATCAGAAAAGATGAGCAGCCAAAAAGTTTAAAAGAGTAAATAAGCTGAACGTGAGATCATGATTCATATGTAGAACACTGCATGTTCACATAGAGTATGTGGTTGAATTTAGACAGGGCAGTTAACTTAAGATAGAAATGTAGAACAACTGCCTGATGATGAAGAAAGCTCTACACACAGAGAAAATAAACTGAGTGCTCTTCTATCTAAAAATTGACCCCAATTAGAATAAAATCTCTAATTTAGAAGAAACCATCAATTTTTATAAGACATCATAGAATAACTAATAGCTTTGAGGTAGAAATGATCTTATACATATGGCTTAGAAATACCACAAGAATAAAACTTTAGACATTCATAAAATATGTTCTTTTATTCTTGTTAGAAGGCCCAGATTTAACTCTATCAACACCAAATTTTGGTTAGAAAACATGTCTTTGCTTTCTATTGTTGTGGTGAACACAATCACTGCAAGCATCTTTGGAAAAAAATATTTATTTCAGCTTACAGCTTTCAGGTCACAAAGTCAGGGTTGAAACTCAAGGCAGGAAGAGGTCATGGAAGAACACTGCTTACTCTCTTGAGCTACAAGGTTTAGTTTCTTCTATAATTCAGGGCCACCTGCCCAGGGATGCCCAAGGTGGCCTGGGTCATCTAACAATAGTAATTATCCAAGAAATGCTACACAGAACCATCGAAGGGCCAGCTGGTGCAGCCAGTTCTTTAGTTGACTTCCCATATGACTCTAGGTTGTGACAAACTGAAAAACACAAGCACAGAAAAATAAGATATCTTTTGTATCTGTTGATGACTTTCTGATTTTTAATCAACTTGAAAAATGATTTTAAAAATTCTGTAAAGCAAAGGACACTGTCATCAGAACAAAACGACAGGGTATAGAATGAGAAAGGATCTTCACCAACCCTATATCTGACAGAGAGCTAATATCCAGTTATAAAGAACTCAAGAAGTTAAACAGCAATAAATCAAGCAATCCAATTTTAAAAATGGGCTACAGAGGTAAACAGAGAATTCTCAATAGAGGAATATAGAATGTCAGAGAAACACTTAAAAAAAATGCTCAACATCCTTAGTCATCAGGGAGATGCAAATCAAAAGGACCCTGAGATTTAACTTTCCACCCATCAGAATGGCTAAGATCAAAAACTCAAGTGACAACACATGCTGGGGAGGATGTGGAGAAAGGGAAATCCTCCCCCATTGCTGGTGGGAATGTAAACTTGTACAATCACTTTGGAAATCAATCTGGCACTTTCTCTGGCACAGACAATTAGGAATAGTGCTACCTCAAGATCCAGCTATACCACTCCTAGGCATATATCAAAATATGCTCAAGTATAGAACAAGGACATCTGCTCAACCACGTTGGTAGCAGCTTTATTTGTAATAGCGAGAATCTGGAAACAACCGAGATGTTCCTCATTTGAGGAGGAACGGATGTAGAAATTGTGATACATTTACACAATGGGATATTACTCAGCAATTAAAAACAAGGAAATCATGAAATTTGCATGCAAATCGTGGGAAGTAGAAAAGATCATTCTGAGTGAGGTAGCCCAGAACTAGAAAGACACACAGAGTATATACTCACTTATAAGAGGATATAAGACATATAATATAGGAAAATTATACTAAAATCAATACACTTAAAGAAGCTAAGCAAGAAGGAGGACCCTGGGTAAGATTCTTAATTCTCATTCAGAAAGGCAAATGGGATAGACTTTGGAAGAAGGAAAAAACAGGGAACAGGACAGGAGCCTACCACAGAGGGCCTCTGAAAGACTCTACCCAGCAAGGTATTGAAGCAGATGCTGAGACTCATAGCCAAACTTTGGGCAGAGTGCAGGGAATCTTATGAAAGATGGTAGAGATAGAATGACCTGGAGGGGACTGGAGCTCTGCAAGGAAAGCAACAAAACCAAAATATCTGGGCTCAGGGATCTTTTCTGAGACTGTTTCTCCAACCAAGGACCATGCATGAAGAAAACCTAGAGCCCCTGCACAAATGTAGTCTGTGGCAGCTCAGTCTCCAAGTGCATTTCCTAGTAAAGGGAACAGGGACTGTCTCTGACATGAACTCAGTAACTAGCTCTTTGGTCATCTGCCATTGAGGAGGAGGGCAGCCTTACCAGGCCACAGAGGATGACAATACAGATAGTCCTGATGAGACCTGATAGGCTAGAGTCAGATGGAAGGGGAAGAGGACTTCCCCTATCAGTGGACTGGGGGAGGGGTATGAGATGAGAAGAGGGAGGGCAGGTTTGGGAGGGTATGAGGGAGGGGGTTACAGCTGGGATACAAAGTGAATAAAATGTAATCAATAAAAAATTTAAAAAAGAAAGAATAAAAATGAGAAAGTTCATGGAAAAATCTCCTATCTTGTATATACAAATAAAAACAAATAATATAATGTATTATAAATATCTATTATATTTAGTTTATAAATTTAAAAAAAAAACTTATTTTATACCTTACAAATACGTAATTCATAGATTTGTACTTAAAATTCTGATGTGTTCATGACAAGCCAAGAATAAACAGTTTTATAATTTTTAATAGCTTAGAGGTGGTTGCGATTGTGTTGTGTATGCTTTATTCCCAACACATATGAGTCAGAATCAGGAGGATTATGAGTTACAGGTCATCCTGGACTACATGGTAAGATCCTGTCTCAAAAAAAAAAAAAATCACAAAACCAAAATGAAAAAGAAACCCAAACAAACCAATAAGCAAATGAAACCATCACAGAAAAGAGGAAACAGTTTAAATATCTCTATTGGTAAGAGGATGGATAAACAGGGCTGGGGAGATAGCTTGGTGACAAAGTTTTGTCAGCATCTGGACTCAGGACAGATCTCCAGCATCAATATAAACTTGGGTGTGGTGGCATGTGGGGGGTGGGGGTGGAGGACAGAGCAATTGTATACTCACTCCAGATAAAGAATCAATGACAGAGAAAAGTAAGGGCACCACGAAAGTCCAACTTTGTGAGACAGTACTTTTATAGGACTGCTTACAGAAGTATGAGTGAGTGTTACTTTTCGAAACAAGGACTCCAAGGCAAATGATAGGTACAGCCTAACCCAGTTTGGCTGGCATCTAATGAAAGCTGGGATCCTGAAGCTTTTATAGTAGGACTTGAAGGTGGCTAAACGGTCACACCATATCTCTTCCAGGCAACTCCTCTGCCCTTGCTGCCTCATTAGCAGTTCAGCTTGTCTCTGCTTCTTCCAGAAAGCTCCAATAAGGTGCATCTCCTCACTGGTCCTTGCTATCTGCATAAATTTGGGAGGGGGATGTTTGTTCAATTTCAGGGACTTTCTGAGACTTCTGGGTTACTTCCTGGGTAAAAAAAGCCTCCCTTTAGAACATTCAGAGACTTGGTGCTGGGGAGTGGAGTTAGTTGATTAAGAGCATTTGCTACAGACCTGGATTTAATTTCTAGCACCCACATAGTGGTTTACAACCATCTGTAACTCCCGTTCCAGGGGACTCAATGCACCCTTCTTACTCCTGTGGGCACCAGGCACAGATGTGATCCATAGGCATACACACAAGTGATACATTCATATGCATATAAATAAAATAAATTTCTAAAATAAAATAACTTCTTAAGTCTTAAGGAGCTTTTTTTTTTTTTTTTTTTTTTTTTTTTTTTTTTTTTTTTCAGGACAGAATGCTTCATTTTCCTTTAGAACATCCTGAGTCTTAATGAGTTTCTCTCTGGTGTGATGTGCTTTATCTTGGAGGAAATTGCTACACAACACACCTAGGCACAGCTTTATACAGACACATAGAACACCACACACACACACACACACACACACACACACACGAATGTGAGTGGGAAAAATTGGATGAAGATTCAAGATAAACCAGAAGGCTTGACTAGCAGAATGTTTGTAATAGTATCTCATTTTTATATAATAGTGTCTCAACAGTATGTTACTCTACACTTGAAAATACAGCTTTCCCAACACCATTTTGTGTAAAATGCTGTTTTTTCTTTTCTCCAGTATATACTTTCATCATCTTTGTCAAATATCAGATGGCTGTAGTTAAGTGTACTCATATTTGAGTATTCTATTTTAGTCCCATTGATATACATGACTGTTTGGGGATCAAGACCATCCCGTTTTTATTAATACAACTTGAATTCCAGTATTACTATTCTGCCAGAAGTTTTGGGGTAATCAAGGGTCTTTCATGGATCATACAAATGTTAGGATTTTTCTACTTCTTTGTAAAATTATTTGAAAGTTTGATTAAGATTATATTGATCCCATCATTCCTGAGAGGCAGAGGCAGGGGGATCTCCGTGAATTCAAAGCCAGCCTGATCTACAGTGTGAGTTCCTGGACAGTCAGGGCTGTTCACATAGAGAAACCTTGTCTTGAAACAAAACAGAACAGAACAAAACAAAACAAAAAAGATTGTATTGAACTTGTAAATTGCTTTCAATATAATGGTCATTTTTACAATATTAATTCTACCATTTGATGTGTATATATTCTCATATCTTCCTCAATTCAAAATATGAAAAGATTTTATTGAAATGGTCTTTAATCTTCTTGGTTAGGTTTACTCCTAAATGTTTCATTTTATTTTAGATTCTGCTGGGAATGGGGATGATTCCAAGATCTCATTCTTAGAGTATTTGTTTTGGGCCTTTAGAAAGGCTACTAAGTTGTGTAAATTATCTGTGTATCTGAAAATGTTGATCATTTCTAGAAGGTTTCTGGTGTTATTTGTGGGATCTTTTAAGTATAATAATGTATCAATTTAAATTCTTTTCAAAGGTGTATGTTTTTAGTCTTTTCTTTATTTCTATTTCTTTCTTTATCTTTTGCAAAAATGCCAGTGCTTTCCTTTTGTGTTGGCTATCTACTATCAGTCATGGGGCCTACTCTCAAGTATAGTTAATACACCGATCTAGATTCCACTGGAGAAAACTCAGTTTTTTCTTTGCAAATGGATGCCAGTTAGAGATAGCTTCTTGGTTAGGGATGGGAGCTGATGTCTACTTCTGCCTCTCAGTGTAGGGGTTGTGTCTGGCTCAGATCTGTGCATGCCCTGTGAATGCTGACACATCTATGTCTTTGTGAGTTGATAATTGTGTCAGTCCTCTTGTGTCTAGCAAGATTGTTTGCTTCTATCTCCACTGGCTCTTACAATCTTTATGCCTCATCTTTCACATACCTCCCTGAGACCTGAGGTGAGGGATTTAGTGAAAGCATCCCATTCAGGATTAAGTGTCCCAATGTCTCTCACTCTGTACACCTTGTTAAGTTGTGGGTCTCTGTGTTGTTTCCCATCTACTGAAATAGGAAGCTTTTTCTCATAATAAGATACTGATCTATGAGTATCTCAGGATACGCATAACGGCATTAGGATTTATATTACCGCTTCGTTTCTTTAGCAGAACAGTAGTATTTGGTTTTTCCCTAAGTCCACAGCATAATCTCCAGTTCTTGGCTACAGCACAGTGTCAGGCACGAGCTACATCTCCTAAAGTAGGCCTTAAATCATATCTGAGGAGGGTTGGTTATCTCCACCATATCTGTACCCCTGCTGCAGCGGCTTATTATCATAGTGGGTCACTGCTGTAGACTGCAGAGTTTGTAGCTGGGTTGGTGTGTACCTTCCTCCTCTGGTAGTGTGCAGAATAACCACCAATACCACGAACATAAGTCAGGATGGATTAAGCTTCTAGTTAGACAGCAGCTCAACCTCTCCATCTTCAGTAAATCTTCAACAAGGCCTTACCATCTGTTTGTTGGGAGCAACTGATAGCTTTGTCAACAGTCTCAGACATTTGGAGGTTTCTATGGGGCTCCCTTGAACAATGACTCAACTAGATGTACCCTATTTCTGACACATGAGGCTTCACTTTGTCATTAAAAATGTCCAGTTGTGGTTCTGTCTTTCCCATTATTGGGTGATTCCATTTATATTTCTTTCACGTACGTATATATTTTAGGAAGTTTCTAGAGTAACAGGTTTTCCATATAACTCCACAAACTCTGACATGAACTCAGTGGTTAGCTCTTTGATCACCTCCTCCTGATGGGAGAGTGGCCTTACCAGGCCACAGAGGAAGACAATGCAGCCAGTCCTGATGAGACCTGATAGGCTAGGGTAAGATGGAGGGGAAAGAGGACCTCCCCTATCAGTGGACTTAGAGAGGGACAGGGAGGAGATGAGGGAGAAAGGGTAGGGTTGGGAGGGAATGAGAGAGGGGCTATAGCTGGGATACTAAGTGAATAAATTAATATAAAAATTAAAATTTAAAAAAGATTCATCCCCCCTATTAGGGGAACTACAGTCACATCATGAAGGTGAGTGGTTGTACTCAACTTTTAATTGGTGTTGTGACTTGATCAAAAGTTGTGTCAGGTGATGGTGGTGAATTTTATGTATCAAATTGACTAGGTCACAAGATGCTCAATAGCTGGATAAAGATTGATTTGGGAAATATCAGCGGTAGTATATCAGGAAAAGAGGAACATTTGAGTTGGTGTACCTGGTACAGGGCATGTCCTGCCACATTATGGCATCATTCAACCCAGTGAGTCATGAATGGAATGAAATGATGAAGAGATGGATATTTGCTAATCACTGACTGCATCCTCTAGGAAATCGGCTTTCTCCCTTTCTTAGTATTCCAGCTTCTTGCTTCTTGAGAGTCAAAACTAGAATCAATATCATTGGCTCTCTGGCTCTCATGTTGTCAAGCATTGAGAACTACACCAGCTTTCCTGATCTTCAGCTTGCATGTTACAGACTGGATGATTTCTTATCTATGACACAATTGTATATCATCTCATATCTATCACCTAGTTATTATATCTATCTACCTATCTATTTATCTGTCTGTCTCTTCATCTGCCTTCTGTCTGTCTGTCTATATGTATCATATCTATCTATCTAACAATCTATCAATCATCTGCCTATCATCTACTCACCTATCTTTCTCTGGAGAACCCTGACATACACAAGTGTGTAGGGGGAGAATTGAAAACAGTGAGATAAAGGAATTGTAGTAGACATTTATTAAAAACCCTATTGTGCATGTTGGTAGGCAGCAAAATAACTCCCCAAAGATGTCTATATGTTCTACCCCATAGAACCTATGGATATGTTACCTTAAGCAAAACTGTGGAATTTATAACTATAAAAGATATAAAAATAGAATATATAAAATACATAAATGATATAAAAATATAAATATATGAGAAGATTATCACAAGAAGATTATTAGGCTATGAGGTAAGCCTAACATAATCACAATGTTTCTGATCTCAGGGCTCCCAGAGATAAATGCACTCTCTACAGATTGTGGTATTTGGCAAGATATTTATTTGTATCCCTATGATTTCATACAGACATTATCTTAACGTGAAATAAATTAATAGCTTAATTAAGGTAATAAGCACTTGATAAATGGTGAATTCACCCTCTAATTTAAGCTGTTTGTAAAGCCTGTATTTTATTCATTTTAATTAATGAATTAATTCAGTAAACATCTTGGTCATAGGCCCGTCCTTCTTCTCCTCCCAGTCTCGCCCTCCCTTCTGTATCCCCCATCCCCTGTTACTCAGAATAGGGGCGCCCCCTATCCAGACATTCCAGCTCATCTATTCACATGAGGAAGGAGTTTGTCTCCCTCCAATGTGGCCTAGTAGGGCAGACCCATTATGGGGAAGTGATCAAAAAGCAGGCAACAAAGTCCATGTCAGAGATATCTCCCACTACACTAGTGGACCCACATGAAACCTAAGATCACCATCGGCTACTTATATTTTTAAATTAATTTTTTATATTAGTTACAGTTTATTAAATTTGTATCCCAGCTGTAGCCCCCTCCTCCATTCCCTCCCAATCCCACCCTCCCTCCCTCATCTCCTCCCTGCCCTTCTCTAAGTCCACTGATAGGGGAGGTCCTCCTCCCCTTCCATCTGACCCTACCTTATCAGGTCTCTTCAGGACTGGCCAAAGAGCCAGCCATTGATTTCATGTCAGAAATTGTTCCTGTTCACCTTACTAGGATACCCACTTGTATATTGAGCTGCCATGGGCTACATCTGAGCAGGGGTTTTAGGTTACATCCATACATGGTTCTTGGTTGGAGAAAGAGTCTCAGAAAAGACCCCTGTGCCCAGATATATTTGGTTCTTCTGGAGCTCCTGTTCTCTCCACATCATACTAACTCCCCCTTCTTTCATATGATTCCCTGCACTCTGCCCAAGGTTTGGTTATGAGTCTCAGCATCTGCTTTGATACCCTGCTAGGTAGAGTCTTTCATAGGCCCTCTGTGGTAGGCTCCTGTCCTGTTTCTTGTTTTCTCCTACTTCCAATGTCCATCAAATTTGTCTTTCTAAGTGAGGATTAATCATCTTACTCTGGGTCCTCTTTCTTGTTTATCTTCTGTAGGTGTACAGATTTTAGTATGATTATCCTATCTTATAAGTCTAGTACCCACTTATAGGTGAGTATATACTGTGTGTGTATATTCTGGGATACCTCATTCAGGATGATCTTTTCTAGATTCCACTATTTGCCTGCAAATTTCATGATTTCCTTGTTTTTCATTGCTGAGTAGTATTCCATTGTGTAAAAGTACTACAATTTCTGTATCCATTCCTCTGCTGATGGACATCTGGGTTGTTTCCAGGTTCTGGCTTTCACGAATAAAGCTGCTACAAACATGGTTGAGCAAATGTCCTTGTTGTGTACTTGAACATCTTTTGGCTATATGCCTAGGAGTGGTATGGCTAGATCGTGAGGAAGCACTATTCCTAATTGTCTGAAAAAGTACCAGATTGATTTCCAAAGTTTACATTCCCACCAGCAATGGAGGAGCATTCCCCTTTCTCTACAGCCTCTCCAGCATGTGCTGCCACTTGAGTTTTTGATCTTAGCCTTTCTGATAGGTGTAAGGTGAAATTTCAGGGTCGTTTTTATTTGCATCTCCCTGACGACATTGAACATTTCTTTAAGTGTTTCTCTGCCATTCTATATCCCAATACAGAGAATTCTCTGTACCCCATTTTTTAATTGCATTGCTTGATTTGTTGCTTTTTAACTTCTTTAGTTCTTTATATATTCTGGATATCAGCCCTCTGTCAGATATTGAGTTGGTGAAGATCCTTTCCCAGTCTGTAGGTTGTCATTTTGTTCTGACAACAGTGTCTTTGCTTTACAGAAGATTTTCAATTTCATGAGGTCCCATTTATTGATTGTTGCTCTTAAAGCCTATGCTGTTGGTGTTCTGTTCAGGAAGTAGTCTCCTGTGACAATGAGTTCTAGGCTCTTCCTCACTTTTTCTTCTAACCAATTTAGTATGTCTGGTTTTATGTTGAGGTGTTTGATCCACTTGGCCTTTGTTTTTGTGCAGGGTGATAAATATGGATCTATTTTCATTTTTCTTCATGTAGATGTTTAGTTGGACCAGCAACATTTGTTGAAGATGCTGTCTTTTTTCCCATCGAATGGTATTGGCTTCTTTGTCAAAAGTCAAGTATTCATAGGTGTGAGGGTTTATTTCTGGGTCTTCTATTCAGTCTCATTGAGCCACCATTCTGTTTCTATGCCAATACCATGCAGTTTTTATTGTTATTGCTCTGTAGTACAGCTTGAGATTAGGGATGGAGATACCTCCAGAAGATCTGTTGTTGTGCAAGATCCTTTTGGAAATTAAAGGTTTTTTTTTTTGTTTCTCCATATGAGGTTGAGAATTTTTTTTTTCAACGTCTGTAAAAGTTGTGTTGGTATTTTGATGGGAATTGCATTGAATCTGTAGATTGCTTTTGGCAGAATGGCTATTTTCACTATGTTAATCCTACTGATTCATGAGCACAGGAGATCTTTCCATCTTGTGATATCTTCTTGAATTTCTTTCTTCAGAGACTTGAAGTTGTTCGTTTGTTTGTTTGTTTTCAAACAGATCTTTCACTTGCTTGGTTAGAGTCACACCAAGGTACTTTATGTTATTAGTGGCTATTGTGAAGGTGTTTCCCTGATTTCTTTCTCAGTCCTTTTGTCTTTGGTATACAGAAGGGCTTCTGACTTTTTTTTTTTTTTAGTTAATTTTGTATCCAGCCACTTTGTTGAAGGTGTTCATCAGCTGAAGGAGTTCTGTGGTTGAATTTTTGGGATCACTCATGTATACTATCATATCATCTGCAAATAGTGAAACTTTGACTCATTCCTTTCTTATTTGTATCCCCTTGATCTCCTTTATTTGTCTATTGCTCTAGCTAGGACTTCAAGTACTATGTTGAAGAGATATGGAGAGAGTGGGCAGCCTTACCTTGTTCCTGATTTCAGTGGGATTGATTTAAGTTTCTCTCCATTGAGTGTGATGTTGGCTATAGGCTTGCTGTATATTGCCTTTTCTATGTTTAGGTATGTGCCTTGTATCCCTGATTTCACCAAGACTTTAAATTTGAATGGGTGTTGGATTTTCTCAAATGCTTTTTCAGCATCTAAGCATATGATGATGTGGTTTTTCTCTTTCAATTTGTTTACATTGATGGATTTCTGTATGTTGAACTACCCTTACATGCCTGGGATGAAGCCTACTTGATCAGGGTGGATGTTATTTTTGATATGTTCTTGGAATCAGTTTGCAAGTATTATATTGAGTATTTTTGCATCAATGTTCATAAAAGAGTTAGGTCTGAAGTTCTCTTTTTTCTATTGTGTCTTTGTGTGGGTTAGGTATTAGGGTGACTGTAGCTTCATAGAATGAGTTTGGTAATGTTCCTTCTGTTTCTATTTTGTGGAATAGTTTAAAGAGAATTGAAGTTAGCGCTTCTTTGAAGGTCTGGTAGAAATCTGCACTAAATCAATCTGGCTCTTTTTTCCTTGAGGGATACAGGTCTACTCAATCTTTCTACCTGATCTTGACTTAATTTTGGTGGATGGAATTTATCAAGAAAATTGTCCATTTCTTTTAGATTTTCAATTTTGTGGCATATAGGCTTTTGTAGTAAGACCTAATAATTGTTTGGATTTCCTCACTGTCTGTAGTTATGTCCCCCTTTTCATTTCTGATTTTGCTGATTTGGATAGTTTCTCTCTACCTTTTAGTTGGTTTGGCTAAAGGTTTGTCTATCTTGTTGATTTTCTCAAAGAACCAGCTCTTGGTTTCATTGATTCTTTGAATAGTTTTATTTGTTTCTAATTGATTTATTTCAGCCCTGAGTTTGATTATTTCCAGCTGTCTGTTCCTATTGGGTGTATTTGCTTCTTTTTTTTTTTTTTTCTAGGGCTTTCAGTTGGGCTATTAAGTTGCTTGTATGAGATGTCACAAATTTCTTCTTGAAGTCACTTAGGGCTATGAATTTTCCTCTGCGCACTGCTTTCATCCTGTCCCTTAAATTAGGGTATGTTGTACCTTCATTTTCATTGAATTCTAGGAAGTCTTTAATTTCTTTCTTTATTTCATTCTTAACCAAGCTGTCATTGAGCAACAAGTTGTTCAGTTTCCATGTGCATGTAGGCTTTTTGCTAATCCCATTGTTGTTGAGGTGCAGCTTTAATCCATGGTGGTCAGATAGAATAGAGGGGATTATCTTAATCTTCTTGTATCTGTTGATGCTTGCTTTGTGACCAACTATATGGCCTATTTTGGAGAAGGTTCCATAGGGTGCTGAAAAGAAGGTATACTCTTTTGAGTTTGGGTGAAAAATTTTGTAGACATTTACTAGGGCCATTTTATTTAGGACCTCTGCAAGTGCCTTTATTTTCGTATTTGGCTTCTGTCCAGATGATCTGTCCCTTGGAGAATGTGAAGTGTTGAAGTCTCCCAATATTAAGGTATTGGGATCGATGTGTGATTTAAGTTTTAATAATGTTTCATTTATGAATGTAGGTGTTCTTGTGTTTGGGGCATAGATGTTCAGAATTGTGATGTCCTCCTGGTGGATTTTTCCTTTGATAAGAATGTAGTGCCCCTCCTTATCTTTTTTTATTAATTTTGGTTGAAAGTCTATTTTATTAGATTAAGATAGCAACTCCAGCTTTTTTTCTGGGTCCATTTGCTTGAAAAACATTTTTCCAGCCCTTTACCCTGAGGTAGAGTTTATCTTTTTTGCAGAGGTGTTTTTCTTGGATGCAGCACAATTTTGGATACTGTTTCCGCGGATATTAGTCTGTGTCTTTTTATTGGAGAGTTGAGTCCACTGATGTTGATAGATAATAGTGACCAATGAACATTAGTTCCTTTTATTGTGGAGTTGGTGGACTTACTCTGATTCATTGCTGGTTTTCTTTTAATTTTTGTTGGGATATTATCTGTATCCTATGTTTTCTTGGGTACAGTTGTTTCATTGGATTGGAGTTTTCCTTTTAGTGTCTTCTGTAGGGCTGGTTTGCTTTGTAGATATTGCTTAAATTTAGTTTTGTCATGGGATATTTTGTTTTCTCCATCTATATTTATTGATAGCTTTGCAGGTATAATAGTCTGGGTTGGCATCTGTGGTCCCTTAAAGTCTGTATGACATCTGCCCAGGCCCTTCTAGCTTTCATAGTTTCTGATGAGAAGTCAGGTGTGATTCTGATAGGTCTATCTTTATATGTTACTTGGCCTTTTTCACTTGCTGCTTTTAACATTTTTTTTTTTTGTTCTGTAGATTTAGTGTTTTGACTATGATGTGATGTGAGGAGGTTTTTTGTTTTTTGTTTTTTGTTTTTTGTTTGTTTGTTTTCTGGTTTAATCTATTTGGTGTTCTGTAGGCCTCTTGTATGTTTATGAACATCTCTTTCTTTAAGTTGGAAAAATTTTCTTCTATGATTTTATTGAAAATATTTTCTGGAACTTGGGGCCTGGAATCTTCTTTTTCATCAATTCCTATTGTCCTTAGATTTTTGCCTTTTCATGCCGTCCTTGATTTCTTAGATATTTTGTGTTTGGGACTTTTCCGATTTTACTTTTTCTATGAGAGAAGTATCAATTTCTGCAACTGTATCTTCCTCCCCTGAGATTCTCTCTTCTATCTCTTGTATTCTATTGGTGATGTTTACCTTTGTGGTTCCTGATCTTTTCTCTAAGTTCTCCAGCTCCAGGGTTTTCTCAGTTTGTGTTTTCTTTATTGATTCTAATTCTGATTTTATGACTTACACTATTTCCTTCATCTATTTGAATATGGCTTCCTGTCTTTGTATGATGGCCTCTATTTTTTGTTGTTGTTCGTTTCCTCTCTATATGCCACTAATTGTGCCTCTACTTCTGCCTCTATTTGTTTGGCTATATTTGCTTATGTTTCTCTGAGAGATTTTTTCTTTTTTTTTTTTTTTTAATTTGCCTCCACTTTTGTGGCTAATTCTTCGAGAGATTTGTTCATTTCTTCTTTTACTGTCTCTATTTGTATGGCTATTTCTTTGAGAGATTTGTTTGTTTCCTCTTTATATGTCCCTAATAACTAGGTAGGGATTGCTTTAAAGTCATTTTCCTGAGTTTAAGATGAATTGGAGTATCCATTGATTTTGCGGGTTGCTGATGAAGCCATGATGTCTTGATTTTTGTTGGATGTGTTCTTTTGCCGACCTCTGACCATTTGCTTCTCTATAATCTTCACTGTTTGTTCCTGGATTCTGCAATTCAGACTGGTACTGTCTTTCTCTGGTGCCTGGAGAATTATTCAGGAAGATGAGAGAGGTCCAGTGGTTTCAGCATGTGCATTGGTGTTTCAGCTGTACTTATGGGAGGAAAGTCGATGGGTGCAGAAGGACAAATGCAAACAAGCATGTGAGTGAGCTTGTGCATGGAAATGTGCCTTGAGGAACAGGGTGCTAGAGAATATTGAAGCCTTGAGTGTGTGGGAGGGGTGCTGTCTTGCAGGCACCAAAATATTGCATTCCTGAAGGTGTAGCAGGCCCTGGTGATAATCAGGGGCACAATTTCCTTATGAAAATTCCTTGAATACCTCAGTGGCCTACAGGCTACTGGTATCCATCTCTGACTGAGCTCTAGGCATTATTTGCCTGAACTCCACTGGTGGACCTGCAGATCAGGGGCTTCAATTTCCCAAGAATTCCTCTGTTTCTCACAGTGGATGTGTGGGTGGGAGGGATCTGATGTCTGGCTGCTAGCTTAGAAGCACCCTGGATCTGGGGCTCTGCAGGCACTTGAGGGCACATTCCCTCTCTAGCAGGTCACATAGGCAAGCACAGGGGTTCCCCTGCTCTGTACTCTCAGGTTTGGACCTGCTGAGTCAAATGCTGGAAGAAGGTTAAGCTCTGCCAGCTCAGTGGTGCTAAAACCGCTGAACTAGGGAGTCCAGCTGCAGCTGTGAACTGGGAGGCTGGTCCAGGTAGGTGCCTGCTTTAAAGTTCTGGGGAGCCAAAACTGTGGTCCACAGACCTAGGTGGCCCGGTGCCTGGTGTACCTGGTTTGTTTGGTGGGTCTGCTGGACTTTGGTGGCTATACAGCCAGCTATCTGCCACTGAGGGATTGGGAAGCCCTTACAGTCATTGGCTGGGAGGCCCTTTGGAGTTGGTACAGCTGCTCACTGATCTGGGATCTGGAAGGGATGGTACTATGGATCTGGGACTTGGAAGGTGGGTATAGCTGGCAGCCGTGGCTGAGGAGCTAGGAGCCCTGCCTCTGCTCTCTTGTCTCTAGGCAGGGAGTTTTGTGCTGAGGGTCTCTGGCACTGTGAGCCAGTTCCACTAAAGAGAGAGGCCTGAAAAAGGGAAGTGCAAGGGGTTCAAAAGTTGGCTTCTTTCTGTCCCCAGAGAAGTCTTCGGGTAACCTGAATCTAAAGTTCTCAGCTCATGTGATGTTCCCTCTTGTTCAAGAAGCCTCAATGTCAATTTTCTGGCTTTAGCTGCCCCTCCACTCACCAATTTCAGAGTTTTAGGTCATCTGCTCTCAGATATTGTGCATACTGGTTGCAGCCATCTTGGATCTCTCCATTGGCTACTTATAAGTAGAGAACCTAGGTGCAGACTATGCGTTGTCCTTGGTTGGTGCTTCAGACTCCATAGGCCCATCTGGGTCCTGGTTGATTGTCTCTGATGTCTTCTTCTTTTTGTGGAGCTTTTGTCACCTCTGGGTCTATTTATTCTTCCCCCCTCTTTTCATGTAGACTTACCATGCTTTGCCCAAAATGGCTCTGAGTCTCAGTATCTGTTTCTAGCCATTGCTGTGTGAAGACTCTAAAAGGACAACTCCGTTTGGCTCCTGTCTACAAGTATGTCAGAGTGTCAGTAATAGTGATAGAGGTTGGCTTTCTTCTATGGGTTGGGTCTAAGTGTTGGGCCCATCATTGGTGGGACATTCCCTCAGTCTCTGATCTATCTGTTCTCTCTTTGTCCCTGAAGGTCTAGTAGGTAGAGTGTGTTTTGGATTGAGGTTTTAGTAGTCTACAGATTGGGAAAATATCCTACAAAGGGCTAATACCCAGAATGTATAATGAACTCAAGAAATTAAACACTAACAAACCAAATAATACAATTAAAAAATGGGATACAGAGCTAAACAGAGAATTCTCAACAGGGGAATCTCAAATGGTGGAGAAGCACTTAAGGAAATGCTCAAAGTCCTTAGTCATCAGGGAAACACAAATCAAAATGACTCTGTGATTCCACCTCAAAATTCAGGTGACAAATACTTCCTGGAGAGGATATGGAGAAAGGGAAACATTCCTCCATTGGTGATGGGAGTGCAAACTTGTACAGCCACTTTGGAAATCAATCTGGCCCTTTCACAGAAAACTGGAAATAGCCATGCCTCAAGACACATCTATACCACTGCTCAGCATACATCTACAAGAAGCTTTATTTGTAATAGCGAGAAACTGGAAACAAACTAGATGTCCCTCAACCAAAAAATGGATAAAGAAACTCTGGTACATTTACACATTGGAATACTACTTATCTATTAAAAACAAGAAAATCATAAAATTTCAAGGCAAATGGATGGAACTAAATAAGATCATCCTGAGTGAGGTAACATAGATCCAGAATGACACACATGGTGTGGACTCACTTATAAGTGGATTTTAGTCATATAGTACAGAATAATCATACTACAATGCACAGACCCCAAGAAGATAAGTAAATAGGAGGACCCAAGGGAGGAGGCATAAATCTCATTCAGAAGGGGAAATGGAATAGATGAAGGTAATGGTAGAAGAGTGGGAACAAGGTAGGAGAGGGAGTAAAGAAAGAAATAAGAGTGGAGATCAGACCTAGGGAGCATAGGGGAGGGAGGGCAGAAGGCCTGCAGAGAAAAGAGAAATGGTGGCTGGGGGCATCTCTGCAACAAGCTGCAGAGCTAAATCAGAACAGGCTTCAGGGAGGATATAAGGGCAATTCTAGCTAAGATTCCTAGTCGCAGGGGCCATGGAGACTGAAGAGGACACCCTTTATCTAGACAAGATTCCTAGCGGACAGAGGAGATCACAAACCCACCCATAAAAACCTGTATTTTTTTAAATATACTATTCAAAATCTCAAATGAATGGTTATATAACATAATAAGTGAGAAATTTCTGACCAGTCCTCCACTCTGTAGAATGAATTTACAGCACTATCTTCAAGAAAGAAAACTATTCCACACTCCACCTCACTTCAAGAAGCATAGATGGACTTAGCTAAATCTGCATTTAGAATATGTTGAAGCTAGAGGAAAAAAAACTTTATCAAATTTGTATCATCTATCACAGTTAAAGCATAGAAAACAGCATGTCCATTGAACTGCAATGGAATCTAATGGCCCTCTTGTGAGGAGATCCTGGGATTTGAGATCATCTGTAAAAATAGACAGGTCATAATCTGTTGAAAGAAAGCAAATACTATAATTTTTAAAGTTATCTTGTAGAAAGAGTCTCAAAAATGAGAATAGCCTCTGTTCCAGTAATTCTACTTTGAATTTTTCCAACCCTGAAATCTGAGACACAGAGAGAGACCTTCATATTGAACACTTAGGTAGCATTTCTCAACATTAAGAAAATTAAAAGTAACAAAGCCCTTCTTGAACTAGACTAATGCCTAAGCATTATGAAAAGTGACAACCAAATATTCACAAGACTCTACATATGTAAACAAGCACAGATCAATATTTATTTGAAAAAAAATAGAATGATTTCACTCATGTCCCATAAACCAATATGCCTTCAACTTTTGATCCTAAAGAATAAAGAAACCACTTTTAATAATATTTTTCTTTAGTTGTTAAGGCTATAAATGATTTAAATGTTAACACTTTTCACTTTTGAATGACCCTTAATAATAGCTTACAAAAATGAAAGTTACACACTTACAGAAAAGTATTCTCCCCTTTTTGTTTGTTTTATTTTTTTCCCTATCAAGAACACGTTTATGTGTCAACAACATTTCTTTGAATATCCTGGAGTGTTATTGAAGTATTCACTCTAATAGGAGAGTGTTAACTTGATGGTATGAAATGGAAGTGCTACAAAACCACATAGATATGCATCAGACCCTGTCAAATCTATTTGCAATTTACTATTATTATTATTATTATTATTATTAATTTTTGCTATTTCTTACACTTTATCTTCTTCACACTTTGTCATTTTCCTTCATCCCAAGGCTGTAAGAAGCCTACAACTGTAGTTAGGACCCTGGCCTAGAAGCTACTTTAACCACTCTTTGCTGTCACCAAGTTTAAAATTAATGCTTGCTTTAATTGTTTCTCCATTGGTTGAAATGTTAGGCTTAATGAATGCATAGTTAATTTAAATGAGAATAACTGATTGCTAGCCTTGGTAGTTCATAAAATTGAGGACAGTTCTATTACGGATATATAGGTGGTCATGTTAGGGCTGGGACTGTAGAACATGCTCCCCGCTGGCTGGTGTCTGTGTCCCCGGTCTACAAGAGTGTGGCCAAGTCTGGGTCACATCATTCCTCACACCAGGTCGTAATAGTACAAACAACCTGTTAAGAGAATGGGGATGTGCTGATATAGACAAGCAGTAATGAGGAGTGTATTGGGAGTGAAAGGACTTGAGGGTTCTTGGTTCAATTCTGATACCATAACTCTTGTGCCATATAGAAGTAAAGGCATTCTAAAAAGTTACCTGTGCCTTCACCAAAGTTGTTTCATCAATTTGGAAACACCAAAAAGTATCTACCCTCTTACACCAGAAAGTGGCTATTTAAATTGCTCTGTCAAGGCTTTCCTGACTTGCTCTGGGAGACATCTACTTTGTGGAGGCTTCTCCTGAAGACCCGTTTGGTTTTTCCACTAGTGCTGAAAGCCTCTGACATTTGGGATATATTTCACATTTACACTTATTCTGGATTTATCTCTTCAATCTCATAGTCTTAAAATATATTATGTTATATTATTATATTACATATTGTGCATAAATTATATAATAAATACATATATAACTAATATATGTATACATTTAAAAATGTTGATTAGACCGACCACTACCTTTGTGAAAAGATACACACTGGGGAAAAGGGCAACTTTTTTAGAAATCAATTGGAACAGAGGGAGAGGAAATAAAGACATTGATTCTCTATCTCATGCTGTATAAAACAAAGCAAAAGGGCAAAACTGCCAAAGAACAAGTTAGAAAAATTGACAAGAAATTGGACTAAGGGGAGGCTTGGTTGGTGAATGCACTTCCCAGCAAGGCTGATAACCTCAGTCTGGAACCAGGCACCATGTAGTAGGAGAGACCTGACCCCTGTGAGTTTTTACATGACTTTCACATGTGTGTCTTGGCACATGTTCCTTCTTGAAAAAAAATAATAAATCTAATAGACTTAAAAGAGAAAAAGGAAAGAAGGCTTTTTAAATAAAGACCTTTTCAAAACAAAATTCATACAGTTAAAAAAATGATAAATCTCGTGATAAACGCTGTTCGTTAAAAGACATCAACAGAGCCAAAGTACCTGAAACAAGGAAAGTGGGTGAGGAAGTAGAGGGAGCTGAGCAGCATGACCCAGTTCCGTGGAGAGCTTTGCAGAGCACCTATAGCGTGGAGAAGTCTTGGTTAGGTAAGCCAGCAGCCTGTCCTCTGGAGCCTGTACTAGGGAGTTATTGGGTAAATTGCGTCTACACACAGAAGGCAGACTTTTGGTTAAAGCAGGGACATATGACTGGCAAAGACTTTATGAACATTATGGGAGTATGACAAATAAATAAAAAAAGAAATTCAAAGTATCATGTGGGGAGGTATTCTCAATCTTATTAGTAACTGGAGGGGATGCAAACTAAAAGCAAATGCGTGATTAGTTTGTGTTCACACAACTAACAAAATACTAAAAATTGACAAAATTAATGTAGAAGTTGTGCATTGCCAGGATCTCTTGTACCTTAGTAATGTGTATAAAGATTGTTATAACCACTTCATAAAAGAAATTTGGCATTTTCTCACAAAGATAAATATTTCTATAGTTTCTAACCCAGTAATGCTACCCCTAGGCATAATTCCACTCTCAAAACTGTATAAAATATGTATGGAAATATTAATCATTATCAAAACAAAGAACTGACAATGAATCAGATTCCTATTAATAAAATAAGGAGTGAATAAATTATGGCACATTTCTACAAAAATAAAATGTAGCAATGAAAATTAAGAAAAGACAGTCATGCAAATTAGTCTGAATAAACATCTGTAATATAACGTTGAACTAAGAATTCCTAATTTTAGAAAACTACATGCAATTTGATAATATTAATATGCAATTAAAAAAACTAGAGCAATTGAAGCTAAACTAAGTATAAAACACAGGCATGAAAAGTATCCAATTCAAAGTAAAATACTTCAGAGTTAGGCAGCAAATCAGGGGTTGGAAAAGAGAAATGTATACAGATAGGTGGCACTTAAAATGTTTTGTTTCATAATTTTTATTTTTTATATTAATCACAGGTTATTTACTTTGTATCTCAGCCTAGGCACCTTCCCTCATTCCCTCCCAATCCCACCCTCCCTCCCTCATCTCCTCCGTGCCTCTTTCCAAGTCCACTGATAAGGGAGGTCCTCCTCCCCTTCCATCTGACCCTAGCTTATCAGGTCTCTTCTGGTCTGGCTGCAATGTTCTCCTCTGTGGCCTAGCAAGGCTGCTCCTCCCTCAGTGGGGGGAGGGGGTCCAAAGAGCCAGCCATTGAGTTCATGTCAGAAACAGTCCCTGTTCCCCTTACTGGGGAAACCCACTAGGATACTGAGCTGCCATGGGCTACATTTGAGCAGGGGTTCTAGACTATATTTATACATGGTCCTTGGTTGGAGAAACAGTCTCATAAAAGTCCCCTGTGCCCTGATATATTTGGTCCTTGTGGGGTTCCTGTCCTCTCCAGTTCATACTAACTCCCCCTTCTTTCATATGATTGTCTGCACTCTGCGCAAGGTTTGGTTATGAGTCTCAGCATCTGCTTTGATACACTGCTAGGTATTTGTAGACCTGAATGGTAGATCCACGGCATTAGTCACTTTATTACAACTTAAATACATTCATACACACAGTGTCAGGGCTGGGAGTGAGCTATTGATAATAAACTAGGGATAGAATTTATGCAATTTCAAATGCCTCATGTCTAGTCAAATAAAATAAAGTTTGAAGGTATAAATTTGTGAACACATGGGCATAATTATTATTTTTTACTTAATTAAGTGATGCAATTATATTTGTAGTCATAAAGGAGTTGTTTTCTCATCTTCTATTTACTTCTCATGGAATATTGAGTAAGACTGAGTTTTCTTACCTTCCCAACTTGAAATGGGGATTGATAATAGCTGTTCCTAAAGCCCTGTGATGTGTTATTAAGATTTATAAAGAGATCATAAAACTGAAGTCACAATGGAAATTATCAGTGAGTAGACTGGGCTGGGTAGGTGCTTATCAGTTAAGAGCAATTGCTGCTCTTGCAGGGGGCCTAAGTTAAATTTCCAGAATACACATGTTGGCTTACAACTATCCATAATTCCAGTTCCAGCAGATTTCATACCTTCCTTTGACTTCTGCGGGCACCAGGCACACATGTGATGCACATACTTACCTTCAGATAATAAACCAATATACAAAAACATTGAATTAATTAATTAATTAATTATTTAATTAATAAGAAGATGAATTTAAAATATATGTGCCAATATGACCTATGTGTTGGTTAGGCATAGAGCAAGAAACAACATCATACCCTATAGAAGGCATTACAGGAAATACAACTGCACAGTTCTGAATCCTGTTCAGTCTGTAGAGATGAGGAGAGAGATGCCAGGAGATCCAAGAACATGTGTGTGTGTGTGTGTGTGTGTGTGTGTGTGTGTCTGTGTCTGTGTTTAGGAAATGATGGTTTGTGAGAGAAATGGATGAGAGGGCTGCTTCCAATGTGGAATTTACATTGCAGAAGAATAGAGTCAAGACCTCAGATCCCTGTAAAATATTTATTATGTTTATTATGACTTCTTAAAAAAGATAACCAACCACATCTAATTTACTCCTAGCCAAATTTTTCACCAGTCATAAATCTCCTCACTAAAAAATGCATAAATTACTGAAATGTGTTAAACTTTTTTAATCTAAGGAGCTAAAGATTTTATTTATAATTAACTTTTGGAAGAAGGAAAACATTTTATGAATGCCATATTATCACTCTGTGGTCATTTCCCTAGTGTAAAGAAGAATAAACTTCAGGGTTCTATCCACCCGTTCAACTTATCTTTGATCCATAAGAAACACCTAAAGGTTTTTTCCTCTCTTTAAATTTTCTACCAAATGTGTTCTTAAATTAGACATTGGTCTTACCTTTTAATTTTAAGGAAAAACAAACAAACAAAACAAAACAAAACAAACAAAAAAATGCCCGCATCACTGGATGAACTTTCATTCATGATTTTACAAAAATCTTCCAACCAACTAGCAATCAGCACCTACTGCTGCAGTCTGGATAGCGTTCTTTGGCTTGCACTTGGGGTTCATTTGTTTATAATAGAGTTCAGTGCTTTGCATGCTTACCAAGAGAAGACATTCCAAAGAGAAGATGAAGTGTCTTCTTGTTCTTTATTAGTAGACTAGAGAAAATTTAAGGGTGCCATTCAAAATAGTGGTCGCCAAAGTTTCAATTCTTTTATTTAAAGCAAAATTTTTTTTTTCTGTTCACTCTCAATTCAGAGAGTGAATTGACAAAGAAAATTGCCAAAGAAATTAGACAGATTTGGGAGGACGCTGTACATTATGAGACTAGTCAGGTCTTCCAGCAATTCCAGGGCTTCCTTTACCTTGAAAAATCAGTGGGGGTTAAAATCACAAGCAGAGGAAAGATGCAGATATGGTGCTCACAAGTGCTGCCGTTACCCTGATTCCACCCCACTTCGTACATTCTCATCCATTCTTAACGACTTTGGGGGTGCTACATCATGTATTTAGATAATTAAACTTAGGATACCTCCTTCTAGCCCCAACCTCTGCTCTTAACTTAAAACTTAGCTATATAAATTTGTATTTTGGTTGGAATGTCTCCAAAGTATCCCTTACTCTTTTTCAATCTAAACCCATCTTTTCTGAATGTCTTATAACTTGCTTTTGAAATCCCAATAGTTACACAATAACATTTCAACCAGAAGCCTGGGCCTATATTTGACTTCCTTCTTCCATGAACCAATTTGCAAGTCATGGAGAAGTTACAACTATTTAAAACCTACAATTTCTTTATATGCTTAATCTCTACCATCACATATTTGCTCCTAAGCTTTATCACACCATGCCTCAGCTACTAAAGTGCATTTGTAAATATTTCCTTGCCTCAGTTCCACACTCCACCTTTACATTTAGCTATCAAAAGAAACTGAAAATGTAAACACGATTTTCATCTGCTTAAAATATTTCCACAGTTTCACTTCTCCTGTAGGAAAAACAATCATAGTGTTTAGTCTGATTGCACAGACTAACATGACATGCCAATTATTACTCAGGCTTCATTCTTGTTACATTTTTTTTTTTCATCCAGGCACACATCCCTTGGTGATTTTTTTAAGTTCTTACATTCCTTCCTCAGGATGACGAGGCAGGTTCCTTTTCTACAGTGCATCCTTTTCCATCTTTTTCGTCGTCAAATTCTCTTCCCTTTAATTGACAGTTACAGCTTATCTTATTTAGATCTTTTCCTGCACCCAAAGAGGCTCTCTTTCCCCTCTTTCACAGGCTGCTTATTGCCCTCTGCTGTAGTCTCTATCATATTGATCGTGTTCATGCGTTTACATATTTATGTCCCCTATTTATCATAAGCATTTAAAAAGCAAAGGTCATACATCCTATTTCTGGAACCTTAAACAGCCTGACCTAGAACAGTATCATAAATAACTGCTTGACACAAGCATATTTCTTAAAAACGTGAAATGAAAGCATAGACCTTGTAACTCTGGATTAAAAGCTTCCCAGAATTATTGTGGAAAGGGCCACATTCTTCATGTAGAAACACCTCTCTCCAGAAGTACTTTCTGGCCCTGGGGACACAGTCAGACTACATCAGGCAACAGCCCAACATCAACACTGCTAAAAGGCTCACTTGTTTACCTTCAATTTCACTGCTTGCTTGAGGTCATGTTGCTAGGAAGGGAAGGAGTGGAGACTCCGATTCAGTCCAGTCTGGATTGCCAAGCATATGCAGTTGGTCAAAACAAGCAATAATTTGCAGCCTAAGTTACTTAATAAAGAAATCTTCCTCTCAAAGAAGCAGCCAAATATGCAAAGGAGGAGCTTTGATAAAGCAAACATTCAGCCTGCATTGCCAAGTAGCACATTGCACTATGCATTTTGAAACATATGCATTCAGGTTATTTGCTGTTTCCTCTAATGAGGAGGAAGGCAGTGAGGTGGGCTGGACACACAGTGTATACATTTGCATGGCTAAGTGTATATATACCAAGGAGTCTTCAAAAGTCAGGAAGGATATGCTTCCAGAATGTAGTTAAAATGCTTACTATTTGCAGAATAGAAATGCTAACAGCTCTACTCTGATACTTTAAGAAAAATAGCTACCCACTGAATTTACAAGTGAAGAAAAAAAAATGTCAGAACTGAAGTAATCTAAAATAAACACATAAATTAGAAATAACATGATCAATCATAAAACAGCCACACAACAAAAATGTTACAATAAAAAAATAGCAATAGAAAAAATAATAATAGTACTGTAAAGTAGAAGCATATTTGTCAGGCTTAATTTTAAGTACGTTCATATTTATGAATCTGTTTACTTTTCATAACAATCTGTGGTAACAGGCATAATTACCCCACTATAGAGATGATCAATGAGGTTAAATAACTGTTTTAGAGTCACACAGCAATCAGTTATAAGCTGGATTGCAAAGTCAGAAAATTTGCCTGAACAATCTCTCCTCCTAGCCACTACAGCGTCTGTTTAAATAAGTGCTAACTTCTGGTGCCATATAAACACATACACGCATGTGTGCCTGAACTCAACGCATAAAAAGCATATTTTGTAGATGCACAAATGGCATTTAAATACATACACTGTATATAGATGTGCTTGCTCATGTGTTGTATAGCTAGGTAGAGAAAATGGAGATATGCCTATTTATAAGCACAAATATGAAAACATAAAATATGCAGTAAAAATAAAATATAATTGCACCCATGGTATTAATAATTCTTTCTACAAAGGTGCAGTTGGGCCCCAAATTCAACAACATGAAAATGAGGAACGAATTCCTTTTATGATTATATTTAGAAAATGTTTTCCAAGAAATATTGTTTAATCACTTCAGGGAAGCAGACTTTCTAAACGCTGTGGCCAAGTAAAACTTTTGAAAATTGCTTTTGTAATGTTTACTCAGTGAGATCATATTTTCATTGCCCTGATGAAATACAGGTGCAAAATCTAAATCCATCAGCCCCACAGTGCTATTTCCTGCCGACCTTCTTTCTCACTGTGGCGGAGAGCCTTCCACCTTTCTGCTTTTACCTCTGTCCTCCACACTCATGATTCTAACATGCTTTCCTAAAGACAAAGCAGAAGGAAATTACTGTCCACAGAACAAAATTGCCTAGGTGCCAGCAACTTTTCGAGCATTATTTCAGTTAACTCACTCCACAATATGACCTGGGCTGTGTTGTTGCCATTGTATACTTATCCTGTTGTAATTGCCTGTTTACAATATGGTGATGAAGAACAAGAAGTAAGTTTTTGTTCACATTTGAATGTCCAGACGTATACAAGCTGTTGTTATTGGACAATTGTCTATATGTTTTTTTAAAATATTTAGAAGCCCACATGTGCCAAACAATTTGTCATTCTTATTGTGTACTGTGTATACTGTAATAACCTCCTATCATTGTCAATTGGAGAAACAGAGCCCCAGGGAGTTAATGTACTTTACCCAAGGCTACCCAGGGAGATTGGAAGTAGCCATTCGGAATTAGTCCTCTTGGATCAAGACAGGAAAATAATATTTCATTTTCAGTACGTTTTTGGTTTAGAAGCGGGTGCAACTAAATGGATTTGAACCAAAGAGAAAGCTAAAGGTTGTTTGCCCATCTACACTGTCAGTGACAGTTCACAGACCAGATGGAAGGAATGTTTCCTTTTAATGGTGCTAGGAGGTGAAGGTGTCATTTTGTTTTCACAAGAAACACAGCATCACCCTTGCCTGGAGCCCCTGCTCTCTCACTGAGGGCCAGAGCTGCCAACTGTTCATGAGAAAGGTAAGGGGCTCTGCTGGGAATTCAAATCCATGTATCCTTGCATGGAAACTAAAATCTTTTTTTGCTTCTTAATTCAAACACATACCCAACTGGCAATCTTGCATATCAAAATGGGAACCCTGGGAGGCTGTTGGAATATGCCGATCAACAGAAGCTAATTAGCATTAACTTGCAGCCATCCCGAACTGATTGGCAGCACAGCTGTGGGGACCCAACAAAACATGCTGAGTCGCGTGTTTGTCAGGCCACCTGCCACTTGGCAGAATCCAAAATAGTGCAAGCACTATGCCATAATAACTAGGTGACCCTAGTTTGGGAGGAATAGAGAGCAGACACGTTTGGATTGCACAGTAATTAGTACTGCCTTCACCTGACATGCGTTCAGCAATAGGCTCCATAGCATACCTTCCTCGAGTGACGTGTTGATGTCTTAATTCAGATTGACTGCTTCTTCCTGAGGCTATTGGTTTCCCACGAAGCTTGTAATCTTAACTCTTGGTGCCTGCAGCCTGCCAGAGCTTCGGGCATGGAGACTCTCAGTATAGCTGAGGTGCCAGATTCTGTCTCCTGGAGCTTGCTTGGCTGACACTTTTTTAAATGTATGAATAAATACAGAAGAGATTCGGGCAAGTACAAAAAGGATGGCTGCCCAAGATGTTCTGAGATATCTCAGGCATTTTGTTCACTTTTCAAGTGTTACTGAAAATATGAATTTGCTCTAATAGCTAATGGTGGGAAGAAATCGTACACATTTAGCCTGCTTATAGCCACTGCTGGTGATCTCCTCTCTTCATGCATGGCTTAGAAAAAAAATCTAAAATCATATTATATTCAGAATGGTTGAAAATCAACTGCATGATTAACAAGTAGGCTTCAGTTTTTATATGTGCTCTGACCAGTTTGCAGTGGGAGCTGGAGTCTTGGATAGAGATGGCTTTTGAAACCACATTCTGGCTTGTGAGAAGGAGATAGGAGGATGGGATCAATGTGCTATTAACCAAATGTGTGTCTACTGTAACTTAAATTGCTCTTAACTTTAGACTATTTTCTTGCAGTAAGTTTGCATGAAGAGTGGTGTGGATAAAGAAGAACATGACACCATCTGCTGGGAAGGGGAAAATAGAGTTACACTGATAAATGGGATGATTTGAACTGAGAGTGCTCTTAATGGCACTCTCAGAAAAAAGAAGGAATCAAAAATTGAGCAACTATTAAGCAATGTTTTTAAAACATTTAAAGTATTTAGCACCATTCTAGCAAATATCGAGTCAGTCATTTGACAGATGACAAAATACTGAGGACTCGGTCTTGTGCAGTGATGAAGTCAGTGGTCCAAGGTCAGAGTACAGTCACCACTTCTGTTTCTGTTTTTGCCTTCTTTGCTGAATTAGCTGGCCTCACCTGACACTGCAAGATATCACTCAATTGAAAAAGGGGGGAAGCACAGAGCCAGGCGGGAACACACAGCAGCTCTAATTTTCTCTTTGCTTCCAGTGTTCTTAGATTTCTCAATAAAGCTCAAACTTCTTTTTCATTGGGTCAGGCCATGCCCCCAAACAAAAAACAAAACAAAATATTCAACAAAATTGTTTATTTCATTCTTATTGTCCTCTTTGAATCATTACTTAATTTTATAGACTAATTTATGAGAGGTTATCAAAACATTCAAAGAAACATCCAATGAGTTTCTGAGATACAAGTTCAAGTGTGTGACTCCAAACCCTCCTTTCTGAACCAGAATATCACAGAAACAATGGGAAAATGATAGCCTTAAAAACAAGTAAATGCTGATGTGAAAATGTGAGCGGTAAATTAAAATAAGGAGAAGTTGATATTTTTTGACTAAAAAAAAAATTTTTTTTTTGTTCACACAAGACTGTAAAGTAGCAGGATAGAAAATAAATTCTACAGTGAAGTCAAACTGTATATACACTGTATAATGAATGGGTAATAACTCTGGATTCTTCCTTCTTCAGGAATTCTGGGTTCCATTCTCCTTCCCATCCTCATACTCAGGATATTTCTATCATAACCAGCCAGCAAATGTAATCTTACTTTTTTGATGGTGGTTCTCAGGAGAATTGTCTGGTTAATCCAAACTCTGCCACCTAAAACTATTCACTAGGAGTAACAGAAGGAAGAATGACAAGTTTGAGTATCAAGAATCTTTTCATTATCACATACCCAGTACCGCATTCACAAAATGGAGACTGATAAGCAAGAGAACAGAGGATGATCTGTGATTGATGGGGCGTCTCCTACCTTGTAGAGTGCATAAATCTGAATGAATTCTCAAACATCTCAGGTCTCACTGCTATCAATTTTTCTGAACCATATTCTGTGGTTTTAAAGTACTTTTCCGGCAGAGGAGGGAAAAAAGGAACAGCAAATGAATAAAAAGGACTGACCAAAGAAAAGGAATGTTGGCAGTTAAAATATAAAAATATACCCAACCTAGTTTAAGAGAGACACACATAGGCTTCCCCTAAACCATGGAGAAGGTGATTATCCCTCTCAACAAAGTTTAACTTCCTTTTATGTTTATATCCTATAAACACATTGATCTAATAGGTGATAATATTTCTTGACATATTTTACCAGCATGGTGTTTTCTGAAGTTCATTCATGTTGAAATGTTATGTTTCTTTCCTTTACGAACTGTTTTTTCACTGTATGGATGTACCACATGTTTTTCTATTCTTCACTTGATGAGCATTTGTCTTGTTACCACCCTCAATTAGGAATAATGCTGTGTTGAATGCTCACATTCAAGTTTTGGTAGCTATTTTCATTTCTCTTGCACAAATATCAGCAAGTAAATGTATTTTTGTCATAGAGAAATAAATGATGCTTAAAAGAAAATACCAGGAAAGTTTGCAATGTGATTGCATTAATTTGTACTCAGATTTCCACTTTTTGCCAGTTCATCTACAGATCCTACTGTTTTTCTTTTTGTCTGGCTACAGCCTTGTTAGTGATTATGCTTTTGATGTGTATTTCTCTAATTTCTATGGATGTTAAACTTCTGCTTTTAACCTTATTGGTCATTTATATACCTTCTTTGATGAAATTTTATCTATTCTTTTTTTTTTTTTTTTTTTTTTTTTTTTACATTTTCAGCAACGGTGGTGATTAGGTTTGTGAAAGTCCTGTGGGTTATCACTGTGTATGAAATAGGAACAGTATCTACTTTTACATGTGTATTTGCTTGCTGTATCTGAAAATGTCTCAACTATCACCAAACATGTGCTTAATGTCCTTTCTATTAATCAGTTGAAACAATGGCTAACGGTTTTGAATATGAGATTTTTTTTTTCGCCATTATCACATACCCACCACCAGATTCACAAAGAGAAGACTGATCCTGGAGAAAAGAGGGGACGTATGTATTTATGCAGCCCTAATGACAAGAAATGTTTTGAGAAATGTGTTTTTATGTGCTTTGACATTATACAAACCGGTGGACAATCACAGGAACATTACATAACATACTCTTATGAGACCATGTGTATATATTCAACCACTAATCAAACATTATTCTATGGCTTGTGCTGGGATTTAAATCTCATTTAAATTCAATAAAATTAGATCTCATTAAAAGACAAACACATTAAAGGATTTGGACTACTTTGAAATCTCTTCTCATAGGCTGATGACAGTTTTCAAATAAGTTCTAATTTATCAAATTTCAAACAAGTTCTAATGTGTAGTGTTTCAAAATGCATATGAATACTATCATATCATCTGCAAATAATGATACTTTGACTTCTTCCTTTCCAAAGTAAATCCCCTTGATCTCCTTTATTTGTCTTATTGCTCTAGCAAGGACTTCAAGAACTATGTTGAAGAGATATAGAGAGAGTGGGCAGCCTTGCCTTGTCCCTGATTTCAGTGGGATTGATTGAAGTTTCTCTCCATTTAGTTTGATGTTGGCTATAGGCTTGTTGTATATTGCCTTTACTATGATTAGATATGTGCCTTGTATCCCTGATCTCTACAGGACTTTAAACATAAATAGATGTTGAATTTTATCAAATGCTTTTTCAGCATCTGAGGAGATTATTATGTGTTTTTTTTCTTTTAGTCTGTTTATATAGTGGATTACATTGATAGATTACTGTATATTGAACCACCCCTGCATACCTGGGATGAAATCTACTTGGCTATAGTGGATAATATCTTTGATGTGTTCTTGAATTCAGTTTGTGAATATTTTATAGGGTATTTTTGCATCAATGTTCATAAGAGAGATTATCCTGAAATTCTTTTTCTTTGTTGGGTCTTTGTGTGGTTTAGGTATCAAGGTGACTGTGGCTTCATAGAATGAGTTTGATAATGTTAGTTCTGTTTCTATTTTGTGGAATAGTTTGAAGAGTATTGGTGTTTGCTCTTCTTTGAAGATCTGGTAAAATTCTGCACTGAAACCATCTATCCCTGGGCTTTTTTGGATGGGAGACTTTTGATGACAGTTTCTATTTCTTTAGGGGATATAGAACTCTTTTATTATTTATCTGTCTTGATTCAGCTTTGGTAAGTTGAATTGATCAAGAAAATTATCCATTTTATTTAGATTTTCAAATTTTGTGGTCTATAGGCTTTTGAAGTAAGACCTAATAATTGTTTGGATTTCTTCAGTGTCTGTTGTTATGTCTCCTTTTTCATTCCTAATTTTGTTGACTTGGATAGTGTTGGTATAGCAGCTTTATTTGTAATAGCCAGAAGCTGGAAACAACCCAGATGTCCCTCAATAGAGGAATGGATACAGAAATTGTCATACATTCACACAATGGAATGCTACTCAGCAACTAAAAACAAGGAAATCATGAAATTAGCATGCAAATGGTGGAAACTAGAAAAGATCATCCTGAGTGTGGTATCCCAGAAGTAAAGACACACATGGTATATAATCACTTGTAAGTGGATATTTAACATATAATATAGTATAATCAGATGAAAATCTGAACACCTAAACAAGGTAAACAAGAAGGAGGACCCTGGGTAAGATGCTCAATATCCATTCAGAAAGCAAATGAGATAGACATCGGAAGAAGGTGAAAACAAGGAACAAGACAGGTGCCTACCTCAGAGGGCCTTTGAAAAACTTTACCCAGCAGGGTATTAAAGTATACTCAGACTCACAGCCAAACTTTGGGTAGAGTGCAGGGAATCTTATGAAAGAAGGGGGAGATAGAAACAACTGGAAGGGTCTGGAGCTCCACAAGGAGAGCAACAGAACCAAAAAATCTGTGCCCAGAGCTCTTTTCTGAGACTGATACTTCAACCAAGGACCATTCTTGGAAATAACCTAGAACCCCTGCACAGATGTAGCTCCTGGTAGCTCAGTTTCCAAGTGTGTTCCCTAGTAATTGGAACAGGGGCTGTCTCTGAAATGAACTCAGTGGCTGGCTCTTTGATCACCTCCCCCTGGGGGGGGGAGGCACAGCCTTAACAAGCCACAGAGGAAGACTATGAAAGGCAGTCCTGTTGAGACCTGATAGGCTAGGGTAAGAGGTAAGGGGAGAAGGTCCTCCCCTATCAGTGGACTGGGGAAGGGGCATGGGAGGAAATGAGGGAGGGAGAGGGGATTGGGAAGGGATAAGGAGGGAATACAGCTGGGATACAAAGGGTTAAATTGTAATCAATAAAAATATATTTAAAAAATACATATGAATATGACTATCCTGTTGGCTGAAATCAATGTCCTCCTTACTGGCATATTTTAAAAGCATACTTTTAGAGTGTTTAGAACATCCTCACCCATGAATGGCCTCACCACAGTCTTGGGAATGACCACCCTTACATCATTATAGGTTCATGATAATATTCTTTTACTCATTACTATCTACTTGGTACACAGATATAACTTTACTTGAATCTCATTTTTAGAACTTGTTCCTCTGGTTCTCTAGTCTTTTGTTCAGTGTTTTCCACTAAGGTGGAAGGGTGGATCAGTTTAATTTTGATGCTGCCTAGTTCCTACTTTTACTCTGAAGAACAGCAGTTTGGGAGTGAAGCCATGGCTAGTGTGTTATTTATGCTTTGGTGACTTGTCTGCTATGTTAGATAAATCAGTGTTGCATTTTATAGGATTTTAAAGCTAAAGGAATATGAAAATTGAGCACCAAATTGTTGTGCTCTCCATGATTTTGTTTAGTCTCCTCTGAGAACATTGGGAAATTACGATAGGAGGCGTTTTGGAACTGTACACACTCTAAAGCATGTGTGAGGTAGGCCACGGAGCCCATCATACTTCTTGAGCCTTTAATGTGGAACCTACTATATGTTTGTGCTTACATAGAATACAAATTTTTCCACTTCTGTCACTTCTATTTTGTTTGTTGTCTTCATAGTTTTATTGTGTGAGCTCATATCTGTGAGCTTATCAAGTTTCACATGAAAAAATAGAACTGTCACGAAAGCTAGTGAACATCACAAAAATGCCTTATTGCATGGGTGCTGCTGCTGGCCAGACATTGGGATGATTTCAGGTCCCTTTCTGCTCCCAGTGTTGCCAACAGTTCTCAGGAAGTGAACTTCTCAGGAAGACTTCACGTTGGTTCTTGTTTAGGACGGGCCTTTAATGTTGGCCTTTCCTCGGTTATGTGCACAGAACCCTGGAAACACTTTCAAATCTAAGCGCCAGATGATGCTCTCGTTTTTACTGAAGCACCCACGAAATACATGTGGGGCGAAATGCTTGCGAAAGGACCTGGGGCTGACAGGAAAAAACACAATCTCTGTCCTCTGAGAAGTGTGAAATACAGTAGGGAGGCAGGACACTGAGACAATTCCATGAGCAGCCTCCCAGAGTGCTTGATGAAAGGAATGAATAATGTGCTCTGGGAGTCAGGAGGAAAGAGGAGTGGTGTTGCCTGGGGCTGGGGAAGTGTGTTTATTTTGCTTGTGAGATCCTCTTTCTTTACTGGAAGCCCTGAGGACAATTTTTACACATACTCATTTGGCATAATAATATTTGTAAAATATTTTACTGTCCTCAGATCATAAGGGAAGGGTTTCATATGGCATAGCAGGACATGCAGCACCAGCCTGACACCAGATTCATACTTGCAAAGACTTTACAGGCATGGCTGTGAAAGGATCCAGAATGATTCTAATTGCTTGTGACAGTCTATGCAAATTGAAACTTGCTGGACAAACAAGTCTAAGGGTATCTTCCTCTCTGCCAGTATTATCATTTTTCTTTCTTCTCCTTCGCCTTCTCCCTCTCTGCCCCATCTTCAAGCATTTTTATGCATTTCCCCATGTGTTAGACCTTGTTTAAAACAGTCTAGCTGGGGAGACAGAAATAAACAAACCGTCTAATCATTAAACACAGACCTGAGTAAAACTGCAGTACGCAAGTGGTGTTTCAAGCAAACCTTGGATTCCTGCTTCCCTGGAGGGCAACAAGGCTTCTGAGAGGAGGAAATAGTGGACAGGCTCTGAAAGAATGCACTGTGCATCACCTATTTCGTGCATCAGATCAGACTGGTCACCTACAGCAGGGCTCCTTATCTATTGTTCTGCCTTGTACAGCTTCAATTACTCTTGTTCAGAAAAAGTAGATACAATACAATAAACTATTTTAAGAGAGATTATGTTCATATTGTTAGGGTTTTTTTTGGGGGGGGTGTTGGTTTTTTGAGACAGGGTTTCTCTGTGTAGCCTTGGCTATCTAGGACTCACTTCGTAGACCAGGCTGACCTTGAACCCACAGAGATCCGCCTGTCTCTGCCTCCCAGAGTGCTGGGATTACAGGCATGTGTCATTGCACCCAGCCTTGTTCACATATTTTAAAATGTAATATATTTTTAAAATTAAAATATAGTTAGATGTTTCCTTCCTTCCTTTTCCTATTACCAACCTTCTCATATCCTCTTTCTCCATCCCTCCTATGCCTTCTTTCTCCATTTCCCTCTCAAATCGATGGATTCTTTTATTGTAATTCGCGCGCGCACGTGCACACACACACACACACACACACACACACACACACACACCTGCTCAGTCTGTTTTGTTTTTTGTGTATGTATGATTTCAGGGCTGATCACTTTGTGTTGGATAACTAATTAGGGCCTCAACCCGGGAAAGCCCTCCGTCTAGGGATGGGGCTCCTCGGAGTTTTCTCCCTCCTGCATTAGCATGTCTATTGATGCTGTCCACTCTTGTTTAAGCAGCCATTTCTAAGAAATACAGTCTCAGAGATTTCTCAGTCTTCTGGCCCTTGTAATCGTTCTGTTCCCTCTTCCACAATGTTCCCTGAGCCTTACATTACATGTAATACATATTAAGAAGATGTGTACGAGAAAGCCTCAAAGAAGCATTTCATTTTATATTTACCTAAAATTATACACAATATACATAAGTATATGTATGCAGACACATATATTATTGGAAGCTCTGCTACTTGGAATGATACTGAAGGAGCTGTGTTTTGCATTTATATGTTAAGTCTGGACTCTCCATCATCTGTTTATCTCTGTATTGTGTTCAGTTGTGGTTTTCTATAATGGTCTCCGTTTGCTGTAAGAAAGAAGCATCTTTGATAAAGGGTGATAGCTGCACTTATCTGTGGGTATCTGGGTAATTTCTGTAATGTAGTTAGGAATTATGCTGCTCTGGTGAAGTGGCAGTGGTATATATACTCTTTCCTAAGATCCATGACCTCACTTGCCTTAGGAGGCTGATTAAGATTTCATCCCATACATGATTCTCCTCCTGTTGAGTGAGGACAATTAGACAGTTGTCACCAAAATATGAGTGCCACTCTTACACCTTTTGGGATGTCTTGCATTCTGGTCAGTGTTGTAGTTCATAGGCAGCTGATTTGGATAAGGTTATTTCCTTCTTGGCAATTTGCATGACGCTTTCAGGCACTTTGGAAGCTAGGCCCCAGGAAGGAGACTTTCAGGTTAGATCTAGCTGGAACCATATGAGTCCTGTGTACTACGGTGCAGTATCTTCAACAATAGTGGCTTCCATTCAACCTTAGAGAGACAACCAAGGGCAACACTTATATATCTGAGTGTGTCTGTTATATGTAATTTAGGTAAATGTAAAATAATATGATTCCTTGAGGCTTTATTAAAAAAAACATTGGTAATAGTTGTATCTTATCTTATCTTATCTTATCTTTCTTCTTCTTCTTCTTCTTCTTCTTCTTCTTCTTCTTCTTCTTCTTCTTCTTCTTCTTCTTCTTCTTCTTCTTCTTCACCTCAACCCCGTCCCAGCTAGAGCCACCTTCCCATTTTTCCTGTTTACTGTTTTGTGTCACTTATATCTTGCTCTTGCCACTGTATTGTTTGTTTGTTGTAAGCTTGATCCAGACTAGAATCATCTGGGAAAGATGCACTTTCTTGAGAAAATACCTCTACTGGATTTGCCAGTTTGGATAGGACCATTGATTACTTCCTTTCTTGGCGCTTTGGAGGCTAGACCCCAGGAAGGAGAAAAGAGGTAGCCTGTTGGGTAGTTGGGTATTTTCTTGATTAATGATTGCTATAGGAGGGCTAATCCACTCAGTGTAGGGCTATCGACTGGACAGTTAATTCCAGGTTTTATTAAAAAGGCAAAGCTGGCAAAGTGTGGGCAGGGGGGAGCTAGTAAAACACATTCCTCTGTTCCCCCATGATCTCTGGTTCGGTTCCTGCCTCCATGTTTTTGCCTTGAGTTCCTGCCCTGACTTCCCCTCATGATGGATGATGAAATGAGCCCTTTCCTCACAAGTTGCTTTTGGCTTATGTTTTTCACAATGATAGAAACCTAACTAAGACAATATATTGTTACAATTGTTCTGTCATAACTTTAGCTACTATTGATAATTTATTGTACCTAATTTATAAATTAAGTTTTATTATATATTACATATACATATAAATGATCTATATATGAAAATTAGAATTTATCACATGTAATTATGCTGAGGACTCGGTATATTCTGTGGTTTCAGAATATGCTGAGTGCCCTGTGGATGGAGGGGACCACTACAACCAGTTTCTGGACATTTGTAGGAACATAAGCAATTCTAAGCTGACTGCATAGAAATGATGTTTTACATTACAATTCTATTTCTGAAATACTGTACCAAAAATATGGAGTTGGTAACAAAATAAGTAAAAAAGTTATAAACATTATGTTTTAAAATCACATCTTGTATGCACATCATGAAATGCTGTTTTTAAATGAAAACTGAATGGCAGAAACTTCTTGAAAGCAATCATGATGAAATTTGGATTGATATTCCAGTGCTTCATCTCCTTTAACACACAAGGGAAACTAAACGTTTGGAATACAAGATTGAGAGATGGCTCTGTAGTTAAGCCATTTTCAAGTCTCCTAAAAGTTTAAAACTTTTAATAATACAGGATTAGTGGAGGGCCCGTAGAGATTGCTAAGCAGTTAACAATGATTGCTGCTCTTGCCTAGGATCCAAGTTAAGTTCCTCAGGAGGAGTCCATCTTGTTTGTGAGACAAGATTTTGTAACACAACCAGGGCCTTACTGACTAAACTATGGTCAATATCCAGTGAGCTACAGGTGTCTACCTGTCTCTGCCTCTCAAATCTGGGACTATACGTAAAAGATACCACCTCTTTTGCCACCTCTTTTTCATGGATGATGAAAATTTAACTCTATTCCTCATGCTTGCAAAAGTACTTTACTGAGATATCATTTAAGCCTTAAGTTAAATTTTTTTTAAAAGTTTTAATAACACATCAAATATTTTGTTCCATGGTGTTTATTACTTCTGATATAGAGTTAATATTGATTATTGCTCTAGTTAGTCATCATGTGTATTTTTTCCTCAAATTAATTTTAATATTTTTTCATCATTGGTATTGAGAAATTTAATTATTAGGTGCCTTGTGGGTTTTTTATACTTTTCTTTGACTTTGCTAAATCTTTGGACTTGTGAGTTTCTTATGGAAACTCATAAATATTTTGGCGATTATCTATTTAAATATTTTTCTGTCTTTCCTATTTTATACCCCATTTTTATGTACATTAAATAGTTTGACACTTTCTCCAAAATTGTAGCACTTTTTGACTGTTTTGTTTTGTTTTAGATATTATCAATTAACCTCAGCCTTTCCTCTTTGTCTGCCCACACCCAAAAGATCGTTATGTATATCCTAGAACCAACCTTACCTACGTATCTCCACCAACTTCATGTACTCTACAAAACTGAAAGAAAACAAACAGACAAACACACAAAAACAAACAAACAAAAGAGTCCAATGTGTGCTGTCCATTTAAATGGTGTGGGGCCGTTCCACACTGAGATTTTGTTTGGCTTCATTTTGCAGGGGGTCATATGCACGCTGTCACAACAAATGTGAGTTCATATGTACAATTTCCCTGCAGTGTTCAGAAAACGCTATGTTGATGCAGTAGCCTGCTGTGTCGGGCTCTTTAGGATTTCTGTCCCCTCTTCCGGGATGATCCCTAAGCCTAGAGAGAAGAGGATGTGCTGCATGGGTCCTTGTTCCTTTATGCTTGACCTTACTTTCTCCCCGATATGTTTATCTACTAATGTTATATTTCTTTATTCATTTTGTCTATTTATTTACTATTTATCTGAATCATAGGTTTTATTTCTCTGCTTTTTGGCATGTCTAGTACTTTTTATTCTTATCATTTTAAAAGATTTATTTAATTTACTTTATGTGTACACATTTAGGCATTGAACCATCTCTCTGCCCTTCCCCCAACCCCAGGACCTAGTGACTTTTGGATGGATACTAGACGTATTGGGTATTGCTTGTGGAAGAAGGTAGGAAATTTGCTTTCAGATTATACTTCGTTACAGTTTAAAAATCCCGTTTGTTTTGTTTTAAAAATTATTTGTCTACTGTGAGTGTATACTTTTGTGTGGAGTTGGACGATGTCTCATGGGAGTCTCCCACTCTGTGGTCCTGGGATCAATCTCAGATCCTCAGGATGGACAGCAGCTGCCTCTACCTCCCAAACCATCCTGTTGGTTGTTTAGAGTGAAATTTATAGACATAAATGTTCCAAACTGCCAACAAACTCTTCTCTTACGTATTTGTAAGAATGACAGCCCCTGTGGAACCTGGCGAGCAACAGTAGTTAGTGACCTCATAGCTTTTGGCTGACTGTTCTCTTTCATGACAGCTGGCTTTCCTCTGCCTCATGTGATTCTATTTATTCATGCGAATCTTAGAAATGAGTCAAGGACTCTAAGAATTTCTATGAAATTTTCTTTGAACAAATTTCCCCACTCATTCAGTGTTTAACAACTCTACCTATAGTTGCATTCCGACTCTAGTCTTGTCTTCAGCTTGGTGACCATCATATTCTACTTGGTTTCCTTTCCTCTAAAGCAGGGTCTGAAGTGTGTCTCAACATACAGATATGGGCTAAACATAGCTCATCATATCTTGGGAAACAAAACGTTTGCTACCAGTTTCCAACATGTGAAAACATTCGCTTTATACTTTTTTTTCTGGTTATTTATTTGTCAGCAGGACTTTCCCAGTGTCAATGATAGCATCATGGCCAGAAGTAGATTAATTACTCACTACTTCACTTAACTCTTCATGTATCAATTCTCTCCTGGTTAACGCTTTCTTTCACTCCATATCTTATTTGTGGAGGTTTTTTTTGTTTGTTTGTTTGTTTGTTTATAATGATGGTTCGTCACAGCAATAGAAACAATAACTAAGACTCTGGACCATAGATGCATTGAAATTGCATGAACTTGAAGCACACAGGTAGGGCATACCATGTCACTCTTTAATGAACAAGCTGTTAAACTTACTTTCATTTAATTGTAACTATGACTAGGATCTGTCTCCACTTTAGAGTTAAACATACAGAGGGCATGAAGTTTGTCCAAATAAGATTCTAATGTGTTACCTATTTTAACATCTTCTTCTATTCATCCTTTTAAATGTCTTTTTTAAAATAGATTTATGTTTACAAGTGGCTTTGTAGTATGAAAACACAAGAGAGAAGAGAAAGAGAAAAAGAGAAAGAAAATGTGATTATATATCCTTTGCCTTTGTTTGACTAGGCTTTATAAATGAAGATTGTACACAAAACCAGAATCTAGAAACCTGATGTTACTGCAGTCCACAAATCAAATCTGATTTTTCTAATGGATTCTCAATACTCTGAAAGTTATGAACTGCCAGAGAGAGGCAGTCCTGTTTTCAGAAGACTAATGTATAATTAACTGAAAAGGACCAACAGAGCACTACGATTCCAGGAAAACCAACTTTTCAGAGCAAAGAAAATGGGTGGACAGCAGAATATGAATTAATGGCAGAACTTCCCCTCAGAATATTCCAGCATCATACAGATCTAATGCATCTGGTAGTCCCATTCCAGTGAAGGCAATGAGTGAAACTGTGAATCTGTAAGAATGTATTAAGACATATTCACAATGTATGTGTGAGAAGATATCAGATTCTGGGAGAAATGCTGGGCCAATAGTTGAGAAAATTTATGACTGGTTGCTTTTTGAAAGCTTTCCACTCATCATATGGTGCAAACATTTGTTCTACAGCATTCTACCTCTAAAAACCTTGTCACGGAATTTACTAAAAAGAAGAGATTCATTGCTCAGAAATGAGTGTGAAACTACTTAGTCTATAAAGGAAGACAGACCAGCATTTGCTCTTCTGGGGCCATAAAGCAATCTCACCTCAAGTATTCCAATAGCTGCAGCTGCATGAGAATGAGAATGGTGATGTTCACATACATAAATCTTGGCTTTTCTAAGGTGGAAGGAGACTAGGTCTGCATTTCTTTCAGATGTAAAAACCAAATCCCTCGTTTTACTGAGTCCAGAGCCCATGTGGCAACTCCTAATCCTTGTTTGCTTATCATATTTAAGAACAACCTTTCCTTCAAAGCACCATCTTTGTCAGACCAGGCTGCTGGTGCAACAGTCCATCACAGGCATGTTGTGGCACTGGCAGGTGAGAAGATGGCAGCCGCGGTCACTCCTGCATTGTAGAAATGGATATGGCTTCCCAGGATCTTTAGTGCCCAGTTGTTGATGCTTCTCCATTCCAGTACAGATACCATAGAGCATTGCTACACTCTCAAAAGAAGTAAAGCTCTTTAAGACATTTAACATATTTACATTCCTAACTCAGGATGGACTTACTGCTAAGTCATCACAAACAGAAACAAATTGAATAAGAGAAGTTTCTTTTTATAAATTTAAACAATATAGGGGAAAGAAACAGAAAGGATGTGCGTTTTTGAAATTGAGTTTGGCAGATGAGTCAGGCCTTGTGATTTGTAGAGTTGCCCTTTCACAACTCCTTTCCTAGAACAGTCAACAACAACAAATCAAAAAACAAACAAACAAAAACAACCAAACAGCCACCCAAACAAACATGTTTCAAACTTTGAATATTCACTTGAGACTTGAGATTTGTTGTATCTGAGACTCAGGCTTTGTGATGCGCAGATGCTTGGGTGGTGCTAGTGTAGAAAGTCAGGCATTTTCATAGTCTTGAGAACCCTTTACCACATCTCATGGAAGAACACAGAAGTGTTCTAAATCATTGTTCTGGTGGGGCAGGGGGACAAGTGAAAGAGCAGGAGTCAGGAAACTTAAAACTGTAGTCCAAGTTATTCATGACTTGCTGTCTGACTTTAGACAATCCATTGATATCTCTGGTTGGCAGCGACTTCTCTGTAAATTAAAGTCAAAATACTAAATAAATCTCTTGTCAGGGGGAACTCAAGTAATATGCTTGAGAACCATGGACAGGTGAATGAGGGAATCAGTCCTGTTGATCAAATTTCCGTATTTCACAAGGAAGTGAAGTAAATTTGATCAACATTAAAATATATATTTTGTATGTTATATATATGTGACATATATATAAAGTACCGTATATACTTTGTATCTATTATGTACCCAGTACTATGCTATTATTTAAACATACCCAAGCATAATATTAAAAATGAAGCACTCAGTTCCCTGAGTAATAAGAGTTTATAGTCTAAGGAAATCAATAGAAGTTGAGGTAAAAAGCATTTAATTGCTTGATATATTACAATTGTTATAAAAATTTTAAGAGAAAAGTACATCATATTTTGAGAGCATACAGTAAAATTTGGCTACTAAGGCCAAGTACATGCTTTGTTGAATTTTGGTGTAAGTTCTCTCATTCCCTGGAAGCCCATTTTTCTCATGCACAGTTGTTTTAGGAAAGTCCGAGTGTTCACCAGCTCTTCTTTAGAAGGTGTCTCTGCATCACTCACATTCTAAAACATTCTCCTTCATGTTAAGGACATCTGAGATCAGGCTGGCTTCTTCATCCCCAGAAACTTGAGTGCTGAAATAATTTGTATGCTCTTTGTTCTTGATTGTTTGGTTTTTTTTCAAAGATGTTTATCTTAAAAAAGAATCATAGAAACTGATTTATTGTTGTCCTTCATAACAAAAGTTGAGCTTACTCATGGCCTTAAGAGATACAATAGCTTCCTGTGGGTAATGGGCAGGCATACGTTCTCTCTAGAATAATAAAAACAACAGTCACGCTGCTCCTTACCCGGAAAAGAAGCAGGGGCATTTAATACTGACAGACCTAGCTTCTAGCCCACTGCCTTCCTTGTGACACAATTCACTACCCATGCAGGTGACAGGTGGCCCTTCACTTGTCAGACAGTGGCATTATTGTCAACGGCCTGGCAGAGTTTAAGGGAGCAGGAAATGCTGATTAGAAGATTAAAAAGTGTCAGGTGCTCACCTTCTCTGGGAAGCCCGGCTTGAGTTCTTCGCGCTGGGCCACTTGCCCCCAGTGCATATGGTACTAGGTTCTGCAATGTCCCTCTGCCAGAGTGCTCAGGCTCTGGGCCAAGGGTCTCCAAGAGCATCATCCCCACAGCGCTTGTTAAACGCAGGCCTCTTCCCCAGTGTGTGATTCAGCAGAGCGGCGGTAGGTTTGGCAAGCCTGCACTCTGCCTTGTCCCCAAGAATGCTCATTTGCGATTAGCAGTCTTAGAGGCGGCACGTTTTAAAAATTAAATGTATTATTATTTTCATTTTTTTCTGCTAAAATGGCAAAAATATACATATTTCAGGTATATGAAATAGCATTTTGCTACAAGTTTACAATGTGAAACAGCAGTCACCATCATTAACCTAAATGAGCATGTATTCCTCACAATGGAACTTTTTGTTATACGAACACTCAGACTTGGTAATTTTCAAGCATCGAATTCAATGGCTATTACAAAATTTCCATGTTGGCCTTTGTAGACTCGGCTCAGAGGAAAAGAGAATGTATTACTCTTCTAGAGTTCAATTCCAACCACCTACAGATGGTGGCTCACAACTGCCTCTCATTCCAACTCGAGATAATTCCTCTTGTGCTGTCTGTGGACACACACACACACACACACAAACACAAAGTAATTATATTTCAGAAGAATTACTTTCAAATTAGCAGGCAAGATAGGAGGTTTCAATACAATGCTTTTACCTGTACTCACTGTGTTGTGTGTTTGCCATAACTTCATGCCAGAAAGATTATCCTTTTCAACAGCATCTTTCCATTTCCCCCAACCAACTGGCTCCAAGTCACCATCCTCCTACCCTGTATGTCCATAAATTCAACTTTCAGATCTGTGTGTGAGGACAGAAAGTTCATGTCTTTATGTATCTGATTTCATCAGCATCATGCTTTCCCAGCTTGTTCATATTCCCACAGATGTGAGGGTTTCCTTCTTTTTTGAAGCTGAATACTATTCCACAATAGCCGAGTGGATCCCAGTTTCTTTTTACATCCCTCTCCTGACAGGTGTAGGTCCTTGGGTTGTATAGCATCTTGGCTGTGGTGATTACTAGTGTAGAGGACCACATCTGATGAACAGGCTTCATACCTTTTTGTATCATCTAGCTGGTGCAGGTGAGATTCTTGAGGGAGACTCTACTGCAGGCTTTCTACAATTAAATTTCCCACATCCTCACCTCTGCTCCACTCCGCATTAGAGCACGTCTTGGTTGAAGTCTTATTTTCAGCAGGTTTGGTTGACTTCTACCCGTGTGTGCTTTCTGAAGCACAGCTGCGGCAAATCTTTTAGGCACCGTTTAGAGTGTCCCTTAGGTGGTCCTTATAGCTGAGGTGGGAGTGAGAGATGCAGGAGAAAGCAGGCAGGTATGACAGGCGTCCACCATCAGACAGAGGTAAAACACTCTTTTTTTGCTCCCTTTCTCACTTTCATGGCGAAGCACAGCCAGTTACATAAGTAAGCAAAGGCAAAAGCAAAGTAAAGAATGCATTTCTTCATTTGGAGAAACAGCCAGGATTGATTTAGTTAGTTTGTTAGTGAATGTGAAGGGCCTGTTTTTTTATTGTCCCTGCACTGCCATGTAAGGACTTGGCTGTGATGTCCTCACGGCAGGCTGTGTCCTGCTTACATTTCTCATACTGACGAACAATACACAACCGTTCTAAATACTCAATAATTATTTTTGTAATTGTTGCATCAGTTTATAGAACTCAATTAGCCGTGACATTCTTGAAACATATGACAAAGACCTCAATATCAGATTAGAAGGAAATGTGCTGTTTTTCCTGTAAGATGAGCCAGTAAAAAAAAAAAAAAAAAAAAGGCATTATTGATATAATGCGACATCCTTAAATGAAAAATGTGTCCATTGGGAGTACTTTCTGTTCTTTGAGACAATGATTCGATAAATTCTGTTTTCTTCTTTTTTGGCAATAGTTCCCTTACTGCTTTGAAGTGCAAGGGTTTTACAGAAATTACAAAAGAGAGTTGAGAAGAAAAGTCAAGATTAAATTGTTGGCATTACCCATATCCTGAAGCTGTAGTAACTTAGGTCTTTTGCTGAGCTGGGAAGCTTTGACTCACAGAGGGAGATTTGTAAGGTTGCCAGTGATTGTAGCTCAGTTCACAAAAGCTTACAAAACAAAAACAAAACAAAAACAAAACAAAACAAAACAAAAAACAAAACAAAACAAAAAAACCTATCAGTGAAAGTGTACATGATAGGATTACTATCCCTCTAAATTTCATGAATTGGGAACTTCTGTCACATATCATTTAGGAAGAACTGATTGTATGGTTTAGAAATCTTTTAACAAGCTTCACAAAGTAATCTTGTATCTCATAATTGGATAGGAGTTAAAAGATGTCATAGTTAAAAGCACACTAAACATATAACTCTACTCAAATAATTCCCTTCTTGTTTTCTTATTAATTGAGAAGTAGCACATTATTGCAAAAGGAACTGAAGACTCTAGTGACAATATTTTTGTGTTTGCACTAAATGACCTTCATGCATATTGCCAAATATTACTGTTAGTTTTCTCACCTATATATTCAATTGCTGCATTTTTATAACCATTGCATTGAGTTAGGATAAGATGTAAGAAATACAGCACTGGAAAGATATGGTTTATTTTCGAAGATTTTATGGTTAAAAATATAAAAAAAAACCCTAACAATACATAAACATTGTTTTGATGAGCATGTAATTCAAAGTGCAGTGGACATCTTTGGAGTAATTCCTGAATCAGTTTTGGAAGGAGAAAAGTTATCACGAAATACACATTTTTTTAAATTGGGTTTTGTTCTGCTATTCTTTATGTTTTAAACTTTCCATTGCATCTTTGTAAGTTTCACATCATACACCCCAATCCCACTCATCTCCCTCTTTCCTCATATCTACCCTTAGTCCTTGCAACCTCATCTCAAATTAAAAATAAATAAATAAATAAATAAATAAATGAAACAAAACAAAGCCTAGAAAACATCTTGTCGTAGAAGCTATAGTGTTTCACACTGTGTCCCACAGTGCACTCCTCTGTCCAAGCATCTTCACTTGCAAATGTTCATTGCAATGAGTCATTGAGTCAAGGTCCCTAGCATCTGTGACACCATCAGTATTGCAGCCTCACTGAGCCTCCTTCTGGTTTCCCTGTTGTGGCCCTGTGTCATGGAAATGCTGCAGCTTTGAATCATCAAGACATGACTTTTCACGAGACTCAACTATTCACAGATGATATAGATTTTGTGATGGGCCAGCCCTGGATCTAGTCTTAGATGGTAGCTGACCTGGTTATCCTGACAGCTGTCCCTTAGCACTTGCACCGCCAGGGCAAGCTCTCCAGTGCTGCTCCTGGCTAGGCCACCCGTCTCTGCAATCCGCAGGAGGCAGGGTCGGCTTTCCAGCTCTCACGCTCAGAGCCAGGTCACCTGCACCCATACCTCTAGTGCCAGCTCCACTGTCCTGCCCAGTGGAGGAGTAAGGCCCACTCTCCCAAGTGCTGCAGCTGGAGAGAGGCTGGACCAGCTCTCCTGCTCTCAGACTCTCTAGGCTTGCTCATCCATGATTTTGTCAGCACTGCCGTATTGCCCTCTGCAAGGCTCAGGATTCACTTTCCTGAGTGCTACAACCAGTGAGGGACAGGGATAGCTCTCCAGCACTCATAACCTCAGGGCCAGGTCTCCCCACTACCTTAGGTGTTAAGGGGTGAGGCAGGGGAGGGCTTCAACTCCACCTCATAGCAGACAAGTGACAGGGCCAGTTCTCCTGTGCCCATGCGCTCAGGGCCGGCTCACCAGTACCACCTCCACCAGAATCAATTCTGTTGTGCCGCCCAGGCAAGGTGAAGGGCCCACTCTCCTGAGTGCTGCAGCTGGTGGGTGCAGTCCACCTTCTCATGATCCTTGGGCCAGCTCTCCTGACTACTTATTTGATGAATACATTGCATGGTGGACACCAAACCTATGGTATTGGAAACACTGTCTTGTCCTGTGAATACTTGTGTGCTGTGGGTGAGGCAAGGGGACGTTAAGGTGGAGAAATATATCAGCTTAGGGTATGAGACTGGACACAGAAGTAGGGTTAGAGTACTCAGAGAAGACAAAGGAAAAAAAAAGATGGAGATGACAGGAGGGACTGAATTTGAAATTACTTGAAAAGATGAAAGACAAGACCTGGGAGGCTTATAACAGGATTTAAAATAAAAATGGAGATTAAACAATACCTGGTTCACATTCAGGTTTGTGCTTTGGCTCTTCTCATGGCCTGACAGCAATGGCAGCCAGTGAACTTGCTGAACTGTTGAGTAACAAACTTCACACTGAGCCCACTAATGGGCTCATTCACCTGCTTTCTCAACTGGGCTCCTTGAGAATTATCAGCTGCACACTTTCCTATGACAGCTTAGAAGATACAGGGGTTCTTTAAGGGAAAGACTGCTCAGAGTAGGTGAAGACAAAGTGAGGATGAACCCAGTATATGACCCCGGTATGTTGATGACTTTGATAGGCATGTGTAACATTTAGTTGAAAAGTCCATAATCTCTAAAAAGTTCTGGAACTTAGGGTAGACCCCAGTCAGCAACCACCAGAAGGGATAAAGCTGCCTAAGAACAGAAACACTCTAGAAACTGATCTTTTAATATTGTTAGATTTCTAGTCATTAAAATATAAACAAATTTCAAGCCAGTTTTCCTCAATTTGGATCAGTTTAGAACATCTCTAAGGTAAGTATAACCTCATGCAAAGTCATTCCCCTGCAGTCTCCCCTGTTACATCTCCACGCTCCTCCTCTTCTCAGTGTGAATCTGTCTGCTTCCTGTATCGAGCTGGAGCTGTTCTTGAGAGAGACTTTACCAAATGGAAGGCACTGGAGCAGCAAGCAAGTGCTTCTAAGCCCAGGTCTCCTGAGGTCTAGCACCTCCATCTGCCTTCTTCTGGAACTCCAAGCAACACGGGGAGGTCAGACCCAGGACATGAGACACTTCTACCAGCATTCCACCTGCGCTCTGCACTGTCAGCTGGCCCAAGCACCAGTCATATAAGTGACTCATTTTGTAAGTTGCTCATACTCAAGGCTCACACGACCACGGCTTAAGACAACACCGACAAACCAGAGCTCCGCATCTTCGGTGAGTTCAGTCAGGCCTTGAGATTTGATAAAGCAGTTGCAATTTTACACAGTTAATCCTTGGGACAGGATTGCTCCCCAGCAATAAGTAACATGAATAGTATATCTTTCTAGGATGTTTTTTTTATTTTGGGCCAGTTGAATAGATGCAAAGCATGTTTTCCAGAAAATAAAATGCTTACATACATGCCATTAAATGATAATACGAAGAGCAAAAACAATCTGACTGAATCATCAATATTTGCTACTTATAATTTCAGGCATAAATATGTGGGAATCATTTTAGATTATGCCATTTAAACACAATAGCTTATCTCCTGTCTCCACTCATCGTGGCTTTAGCTTAGTGTTCTCATCTGTTATCTGGAGAACTGTCAAAGACTTTCTGGGTTAGCCAGCTTGTCAATGCCACCAGAGTCATCTTCTTGAAAATTACTTGGACAAACATTTTGATATGGTATCATAAAAATACTTATAGACTAAATTAATTGAACCATTTGGTTATACTTTTTTATCAAAGCAAGCCAGTGGTTTATGACTTAAGTTTATCCTAACTGTCCTGTTATGCCTGCCTCTAAGGACTCTGTTGCCCTCACTGAGTTTCTGGCTCTGCTGTGTTCATTGATCCATTTCTCCCATTTTCAGAATCCATTCTCCTAATCTGCGTTTCCCTGGACTGTATTTCTCTCTTCCTTTCATACTCCATCTTTCTGTGGTAACTGCATTCACTCTTCAAAGTTCTTGACAAATACTGCCTTCTAGGTCATGCTTTTTCACTACCTCCAACTAAGTGTAAGGTGCTTTCCAATCTCTTGTCCATGTTAGCCATGAAAACCAATTGGAGATATTGGAATATACTATGTGGAATAATGTATAAATGGTATGTTTCTTATCCACAAAACAACTTCAAGCAAAATACAAAGCCTAGAAGTTTTGTTAGTGTTCTATTCCAAAGCTAAGAAAACTGAGATCCAGGGTGCTTATAACATGCCCAAGAGGTGTGCAGTTAATTTGCTGAGCCATAATTCTAGGCCAGATTCATCTAACTCAAACTGCTAAAATCCTAAGCACCCAATGGTGTCGTTTCTAGAGAATATACTTTTGTATTGTTCGTACCATTTCTGTCATGAAAGAATTGTCTGCCATACAATCCTTGAAGATGGAGTGCTTATTGTCCTGACACTCCACAGGGTGTCAACTGCTTCCTTGCTAAGTGATTTGCTGATCAAGTACAATATAGTCTAATTCAAGATAGTGAGCCATCTCATTTTAAAGCACTTCATATATGCCTGCTATCATTTGAGATGCCAAAGGGGAGACAGGATAAATTTATGTTGCAATGTTCTCTGCCTTAATGCTTATAATAAATCTGGAAAGGGAATATAGATGTTACTCCTGTGCCACCAGCATGAACAGAGTTAAATCATTTTGTTGCAGCAAGGCTCTTTTTCCAGTCTCTGTATAAGCATTTCTCTCATACGGTTTCAATTCTTTCCATGTTCATGGGGACCAATGTTCCCAACATTGACTTCCATTGTGACATCCGATGTTGTTTAAGGAAGAAAGGGACAGAAGTACTTACTGTTGAGGGCAGAGTCTACTAATAGATGGTTTAGTCATCTGCTACTCATGGCGTTAGCATTCTGGATGTGTTCACTGCTTTTGCAAGCAGCACATCATTCCTAGGGAAGAAAAAGCCCAATTTCTATTTCACACTTCTCTCTGCCTTCACTCTATCCTTCCATACTCTCTCCTTTTCACCCCGGTGCACATATGAGCAGTGGAAATTTAGCCAGTGCAGGGACTACATTGTCAAATTTTCATTGTAAGAAGGAAAAAGTACATTTGAAATAGAAAATAGAAACATTGAAAGCAGTGATATCTCAAGGCTCCCTATTCCTTTTTCCTCACTCCATAGATTCTATTCTCCATAATAAAAACATGATGGAAGATACAGATCTTCTTTTAAAAAATAATACCCAGCAGCAACATTTTGAAAGGGTTTCAGCACAGAGTCATAGAATCCACAGAAGATCCATATTCACAGCTCCCTCTTAAAGAGCTAACATTATTTTTGGTCATAGCAAAAGAAGCCATTTCTCTTCACCTAGGCCCTCACCATTTATCCTGATTCCTCTCTGGCCATGTCTCATTTCTCACTGAGGTTTGAGTGAGGTTTAACATTTCAATAATTTGTAGCACCTTGTAGCCATTTTTGCCTCAATCCTTAATATTTAAATTTATATGCCAAGTGTACTCGCACTAATCTTTAAGATCAGGCTTAAAAAGACTGGATGTTTGGAGCATGGTTGTTCTTTCAGAATCCTTATTTCAGTTCTCAGCAACCACATGGTGGCTCACAACCACCTACAATAAGATATTATGCCCTCTTCTGACCTGCAGGCGAAACACTGTATACATAATAAATAAAGACATCTAAAAATAAATAAATAAATAAAAATATCAGGCTCAAGGAAGGCTACAGGTTGGGTGTTGTTTGAGTGTTCACCAGGGCTCCTTGATTACTGAAATATGGGTTTGTAGGGTGATGGGACTGGAAAGTGGTGGGATTGGGATACAGGTAAGGCAGGAGATCATTAACTCACTGGAGGCATTATCCCACAATGGAGGTTTTCATGAGAACACAGCTCGTCTTGTATCCTTTTTGGAAATGTGACTGTTGGTGTTTGAACATGTTGCGACTTTGTTATCTTATTCACTACAACAGCCAACACCAGAAATGGCCTGATATATACACCATATACTCAAATCTTCAGAACTGTAAGATAAATAAAAGGTTTTTATTTATAAGAGTAGCTGCCCCAGGTATTTTGTTACAGTGCTGAAAAGTTGACTAACAATACTGTAACTTCTTGTAATCCCTTTTGACATTCCATGATAATCTAGGCTTTTTTCACTGTCTATTCAATTAAATCTGACAGAAATAACCATCAGTTTAAAGTCCAATTATTAATCTATGCCCCCATTTAAAAGTAACTCTTTAGATTATGAACCAGTTTATTTTGTGTCACTGTGACCCATATGTAAAAGATTTTATCAAGATTTCTGTTCAACCAAGGGCAAAATATAGTTGTCTAATTCACCAGTTGTATGCTGAATCTGATCTCAGATCCTCTGGGTTGTTACCTAAACTCAAAAACTTAATGCTGTATATAATATTGGGAAAGTCACATATTCCCATAGCTTCCATTACCAGATCCCTTTCCAGTTATCTATCTTTGCATCTCTTACTGAAGACACAACGCCCTGGTATAGAATGCAGACTAGCTAAACTTAAGTCACCATGTACTTTCTAGGAGATTTTGTTCAGGAGTTGAACGCTTGTCGCTGGAAGCAGTCAGTTTTATCCAAGAATCACACAGCTTGGGAGAAAGGACCCTATAAATATTGACATAAGGGATTGCACAAGGATCTGCACATGAAGAGAAGGAAAAGATTTGTTTACTGGCCACATAGTTACAGTTTTGAAAAATAAGTAGGACTGTGAAGAGTTATGGTGTTTATGGTTATTCACTAATGTGGATGTGATAAATGTCACTGCTCTATATACTTAGAATGGTTAAAATTATCCACTTTTTGTTATATGCATGTCAAAACTTCAAAACACATGTAAGGAGAGCAAAATGATGAAAGTGACACAAATAGAAAGAAGATAAAGATGCGCAGAATTTTGTTAACTTCTTTGAGCAGGGTACAAAAGACACCGCCTGCAGCATTGTGGGCTTCAGCGGGGTTTTACTGATGTGCCTCTGGGCCTGGACACTGTTCTTCAGAGGTAGCAACATTAGATTGTCATCTTTGCCTCATTTCTCCTCCCAGACTTTTTGCAGCACTTCTAATCTTTATTTAGTTTTACACTCTTAGCACCTTTTCTAGTAAACTTCTTTTCTGCTTAAAATACCAAGAGTCTTTTCACATATGACCCAGAATCTTGAGGTACCGAGATTTTATTTACCGCAGTCTCCGCGAAAACAGCGTAGCAGAATTCTTGGGGGGTGGGGAGGAAATAATCAAAATAAGTCTGGGAACCAATATAAGCTTGAATCAGCCTTTGTAGAATTCTCCAACACATCTACCTTTAGTTGTTCCTTGGAAGAGCTACAGTTTTGTTGAAACTATTCGTACAAATCATCCTTCAAGATTTTTTATCTTTCAAACATTTTCATTTTCTCAGACCGTTCCTAACATCCTGTTCCCTACAACTCTTCTCTGATATTTCCACCAGCTTAATTATACAAATCCATTAAAGTAATAGTATTGTCTGCAATACTTGGCTTATCCATCTGTCTCTGAGTCAGCCATCATGTCCAATGGAGAAAAACAAATATACTAAACATCTGTATGTTTGTAGAACTTAAGTTTCTGGAATGAATAGGTCAGTAATACAAAGATTAATGAATGAATGGATGAATTGTTGAGTGCAGTCAATTTGGAATGGAGAACTTACTCGATTCTGTTCACTCCTAACCGATTTCCGTCCCGCCTCAAGCTTTATGGGCTACAGACATTCCTTTTGAAGTTTCATTTCCACAGTCAACATTTGCACCATGGATAATAAATTAGCATCACTTTGAAAACAAAAAATGATTCCATTTTGCACTTGGAATGTGGTCTTAGAATTAGAAAGGGCAGCAGTGCTACCCTCCCTGAGGCCTGGAAATTCTGTTGGTGTTTTATTAGGTAACAATTTCTGTTTTTCCTGGATTTACAAGTTCCTACTTTGTCCCTGGGAGCCTGATCAAATGCCAAGAGTGAAAAGGAAAACAGAATGTGTCTTGCTACCTGGACACCCAAGCCAAGACACATCAACTACTGAAATTAGAGGTACCTGTTATTGTGATTCTGAGCATGGATTTCTTAAAGAAAAAATGTGAGTTTAAGGTTCTTTTGCATTGAGTGGCTAAAAGCAGTCTTACCTGAATCCTTTTCTATTAGCTTTCCTAATTGTGTCAAAGTTTTAAATAAGAGAAATAGAAAAACACTTCTCATGATAATGATGATCTTAGAAATACTCATTTTACAAAGGGGACCAAAACATGGTTTGCCATTTTGATACCAGTGTGAGATTCAGGGGTGCTGTAATCACTTTCAGGAACATTTAAGGGGCATTTGAGCTGTAGTCACTATCTTGTTATCTCTGAAAGTGTCCTCTGTAAATTCTTAGTATTATGCTACTGAGTAGATAGAAAAGCTTCACGTCTTGGGATAGGATTCAAAATCTACAGAATTAACCCAGGAGCTGGGAGAACTAGATGGCATGCTTCTCTGTACCCATTATCTACACACAACTCTAGTGAAAGCCTCTGGGTTTCTGTTCCTGGCCTGCTTGTCAAGGATGAGGATGAAAGTTCTAGCTGGCTGCTCATTACCTATACTTTTCAGAGACACCGAGGAGACAAATCTGCTGAAGTATTTGCTTAGCCTAAGGATAAAGTCAAGTGGAGAAGATTACAAGAATAAAATGTTGTCTTCCCTAGGGTTTCAATTGCTGTGATGAAACACTGTAACCAAAGAACAAGTTGGTGAGAAAAGGGTTTATTGGATTTACACTTCCCTGTTATTCTAGAACATCATTGAAGGTAGTCAGGACAGGAACTCAAACAGGGCAGGAACAGAGTAGCAGGAGCTGATACAGAGATCATGGAGGAGTGACGCTTACTGGCTTGCTTTTCATGGTTTGTTCAGCCTGATTTCATAGAGAACCCAGGACCATGAGCCCAGGGATAGACCCACCTACAACAGGTGGGGCCCTCCCCATCAATAACTAAGTAAGAAAACACCTCAAAGCCTAATGTAATGGAGTCATTTTCTCAATTGAGGTTCTCTCCTCTCTGATAGCTCTAGCTTGTGTCAAGTTAACATATAACTAACAGTACGAATTGGGAACAGGATGACCTAGTATCTCCTTTCTCATCTGACTGACTTGCTGGCAACCTCTAGGAATCTACCAAAGCCTTCTTGTGAGGCCTTGGAAACTGAGGAAGTAATGAGCAAGCCCAAGCTCTGGCCACTGGCAGACCTTGACTCTAATCCTTCCTGATGCTGTCTTTTGTGACCCTTCATGCTTCTGTTCTTAACCTGGAGACGGACCACTACTTCATGGGGCTCTGGCTGAGAGTGAAGGGTTAGGTGAAATAATGAGGCGGAACTGACTAAACATTGAGGAGCTTTGAGTTCATTCTCCTTCTCTAGCCCTACTTCAGTGGGGCAGTGGGATAGGAAAGTTGAGTAAATGCCCGTGGTGTTCTAGACATCAGCTCAATTTAACTATACCTAGTGATTGCGAAATAAACATCTTAAAGAAGCAAAAGTTGTGACAACAGTTTATTCTCTTTCTTTCTTTCTTTCTTTCTTTCTTTCTTTCTTTCTTTCTTTCTTTCTTTCTTTCTTTCTTTCTTTCTTTATTTTTGCTATAACATATAACAGGAGAATAGCAGATCAATAGTGAGCCTGGAGCTCAAATGTACAAACTCATCTGAATGAGCTACACTTGCCTTCCTGAAGGTACTCATCTCATCCTGGTCAAACACATTCAGAGGCAGGAGAGTGGTCCTACATCAAGAGAGCTTGCTTTAAAACAACAATATAGACAACAAGAAGAGGGTTTTTTTTTCATCATTTTAAAAATGTTTATAATTTATTCACTTTACATCCCTATTGTAGCCCCCTCCTTCATCTTGTCCTGGTCCCACCCTTCCTCCCTCTTCTCTCCTGTCCCTTCCCCTATACCATAGAAAAGGAGAGCCCTCCTCCCCTGCCATCTGATCGTAGCCTATCAAGTCTCATCAAAACTGCCCATATCCTCTTCCTCTGTGGCCTGGCAAGGCTGCTCTGACAGGGGAAGGTGATCAAAGAGCACGTAACAGAGTCCATGTCAGAGATAACCCCTGCTCACCTTCCTAGGAGACCCTCATGAAGACTGAGTTGTCCATTGACCACATCTGAGCAAGGGGTCCAGGTCCCATCCATGCATGGTCCCTGGCTGATGCATCAGTCTCTGTACCACTCTGGGCCTAGATTCTTTGGCTCTGTTGGTCTCCCTGTGGAACTCCTGCCCCTGCCAGGCTCCCCTATACCCCCACTCTTCCACAAAACTTCCTGTGCTCTGCCCACAGTTTGGTTAGTCTCAGCATCTACCTCGATCCCCTGCTGGGTGGCATTTCCTATTGGACATTCATGGTAGGCTCCTGTTCTGTTCTCCTTCTTTAACCACTTCCAGTGCCTATTGTATTTGCTCTTCTAATGATAATTAAGCATCCTCCCTAGGTTCTTCCTTGTTATTGATTGGTGGATTTTTAGTATCATTATCCTGAATTATATGGCTAATATCCACTTATAAGTGAGTATACACCATGCATGTCTTTCTGGTTCTGGGTTACCGCCCTCAGGATGATATTTTCTAGTTTCATCCATTTGCCTGCAAATTTTATGATTTCCTTGTTTGTAATAGCTGAGTAGTGTTCCATTGTGTAAATGTACCACAGTTTCATTTTTTGTTTGAGAAACACCTTGGTTGTTTTCACAGGAGCTTCACAAGGAGACCAACAGAGCCAATAGAGCTGGGCCCAGGGGGCCCTACAGAGACTGATTCACCAATTAAGGATCATGCATGGAGATGGCCTAACCCCCCCTGCTCAGAGTTTTGTTGGTGGCTCATAGCAAGACCTGTTTTTGTCTTCTTCCTTCTGTCGCCTAGTAAGTGATTTCATAGCTAACTTGGCTGGATTAAAATTCATATGGAAATTTAGCTTTGAAGGCCTTTTTAGAGTGTTTAACTGAAGAAAGAAACCTCACTCTAATTGTGGATTGTATCATCCTATGCCCCAGGTTCACAGACTGAATGAAAAATAGGAAAGGAAGACGTCAGATGAGAGTCAAAATTCACATTTTTTCTGCTTCTGGACTCTGGCCACACTGTGTGTGGCTTCTGCCACCACAGCTACAGTTTTAGCTGCTACCCTACATTTTTCCACCATGATGTTGTCCAACTTTACGCCGGAATAAACCCTCTCTTGCCGTAAATTTTTTCTTGTGGGATATTTTGTCTTGTCAATAAGAAAAACAGCCAATAGGGTCTTCTCATGAAAAAGTCTTGGCAAGGATGTTCCAAGTGCGATAGACCACTTGCTTTCCAGGAGAGTCCAGAGCTGAGCTGTGCTATGTTGCTCCCATGGACTGAAATTCAGTATAGTGACTAAGAATACTGTTCTTCCAGAAAGAATGGGGTTTTAACCTTGGTCTTAGTATTTCCTATCAGGCAACATATGCCATAGCCACTATAGTAGGTAATTTTTGATGCCGTAATAAAGCATCATGACCAAAGGCAACTTAAGGAAGAGAGATTTTATTTTACCTTATGGTTCCAGAGGGCGAGTCCAAAATTGTGAGACAAGGATTACAACAGGCAATTAGAGTAGAAGGTTGAAACACTTCAACTGCACATAGGAAATTGAGTAAGGTGAAAGTTTACACACTCAAAGCTTGCCTCCTCTGATGTCCTTCCTGTATCATGACTGTACCTCCTAAAGGTTCCAGAACCTCCACAACAGCAGCACCAGCTGGTCACCAAATATTCAAATACAAGAATGCATGAGCATATTTCTCTTCTAAACCACCACAGCCACACTGTTTAGCTTGTTAGATTTAAATCTCTTTTGGTTTAATGTACAAGACAGGTTAATATTATTCCCACCTGAAACAGCTCTTGGGAAGATTTCAGAATGTGTTTAAATTTCTTACTATGATGGGTGTCTCATAGAAAATGCTCAGAAATATTTGTCTAGTTATTATCATTTATTTTCTTGGATCATTTTCCCTATTTTGAGCAAATCTCTTGGCTTCTTCAGATTCTGCTGTCTGTAGAAAGGAAAGGTAATGGTTGTTATTCATTTGTTAGCCTCTCACTATACATTTTAAAATTGCCATTCCTTTTGAAATGTTATTTTTCATTGGCCTGAATAATGTCAGTCCACCTATGAAGTAATATCTATTGCCACATGTTAGATTTCTGAGTTTATCTGGGCCAGGATATTATCTGTACTCAATAGAGTATGGGAAGCACCTCTAATCAAGTATGCTGGAAACCAGTTGTCAGGCAGGGCATGTCTACAGACACCATCAACGGGTTCTTTATATGGGGTAGGGTCATCCTGATCCTACCTAGGAGGCTCAAGAACTTCATTAGGAGAGACTATAAAGAAATCTCCCTCTCTCCCTCCCTCCCTCCCTCCCTCCCTCCCTCCCTCTCTCCTTCCCTTCTTGCCTGTCTTTCTCCCTCCCCCCCTTCTTGTGGTGCATGCATATGCACTCTCCTGAGTATACATATATGCAAATGAACATTAATGTGGAGACCAGAGGTTGATGTGTGTTTTCCTCAAATGTTTGACCCACTTTTTTTTTTTTTTTTTTTTTGGAACTGAGTTTCTCATTAAAACTTGAATCTAGCCATTTGGCTAGCCTGGCTGGCCAGCACATCCTCTCCCAGGCTGGGATTAGAGGTACTCAGTGCTGTGCTTGGCTTTTTATGTGGTTCCTGGGGATCAAATTCAGGTCTTCTTGCTTGTATGCCAAGTGCTTTACTGACTGGGCCATCTCCCCAACCATGCAAGCTTAGTTTCTGGACCCATCCCCCATCAGAATTTCTCATTCTGTAGCTGTTGGGTAGAGGCCAATTATTTATTGTTTCTTTTTGATATATTCTCAAAAGACATTAATACTGCTATTGTCTGGGACTTTTTTTTAGAATCACTGCTTTGAACTGGATCTGGATATTCATAGTCAAGGACAGCTTTTAAAATGTGAAGTCATTTATGGTGTGTCTGTGATGCTGTGGTGCCATGCTGGGTTTTGGATATACAAGAATAAGCAATTACTAAAAGACTGATAAATAAAGCCAGGTGTCATCACTGCCAAAAATTAAATTGGCAAGACAATTAAGCTGTTCTATTTGGCTGGTGTTTCCTCTCAAGGAGAATCTATGTATAAATTCAATCACTCTGAGTAGCTTCTTGGGAAATTACGATGTTGAGCACTGGGGTGTTGGGTAACAGTAATGTGTAGGGTTGTGGTGGAGAAGGATGCTAATGTCTCTATCTACTTTTCTGACCTTCTTTAATGATTGCTCCTCACAGATGAGTGTTCAGGTTTGTTAGCCAAGTTGGGTTCCTTTTATAGATAGTGTTTGATAAAAGGTTTCCAGTGCATGGCTTTGCTGCGTGGCACAATGTTTTCCTTCTAGACATTGGAATAGAGATAGTAAGATAAGATTGGCTTCCTTGGCACACTTCTCTTTTATTTTAATTTTTATTTATTTTCACAGTTTATTCATTATATATCCCGACTGAAGCCCCCTCCCTTAACTCCTTCCAATTCCCCCCTCCTCTCTTCCTTATTATATCCTTTCCCTAGTCTACTGAAAGTGGGAATTCTTCTCCTTTGCCATCTGCCCATACCTTATCAAGTCTCATTCTTTTATATTGGCTTTTAACAATGAGAAGAGGAAGGTCTTCATTGCCTTTAAACCTGTAGCAAGTGTTTTAAACATGGAGCATCATATATTTATACTGGATTTCATTACAAAACAGCTTAGTACATTGTAACATTGTATCTTGATTCCTACTGGACCACAAAGTAGGATCTATTTATTTGTTTTCTTTTTACTCTGTATGTGTGTTTATCTATGTGTGTGTTTGATGTGTACAGGCGATGTTGTACATGCAGACTTTAGAGGACAACTTTGTGGAGTAAGTTCTTTCTTTCCACCTTAATATGGATTCTGGGAATTAAACTCAGGTCACCAGGATTGTATTCCAGGTACCTTTACAGTGGAACCATTTTACTGGTCTCATTTTTTAATTGTTATAAGTACTTGGGGTTAAACCCAGGGCTTCTTGCTACACAAGTCCCATACCACAAAGCTATAACCCTAGCTAAAGTAGGGTTTTAAAAGAGTGGTTCTAAGGCAGTGGTTCTTAAACTCCCTAATGCTGTGACTCTTTTATGCACTACCTCATGTCATTGTGACCCCCTCACCCATAAATTCATGTTTGCTGCTACCTCATAACTTCAATTTTGCTACTGTTATGAATCATAATACAAATACCCATGTTTTCCAATGGTCTTAGGTGACCCTTGTGAAAGGGTTATTTGACCTCTCACCCACCAAAGTGACACAATCCACAGATTGAGAACCTCTGTCTTAAGGGCTGGAGAAATGACTTAGTGGTTAAGAGTGCTTGCTGATTTCCCAGAGGACTAGAGTAGGGTTCCTAGCACCCACACTGAGCAGCTTACAACTGCCTGTAACTTCAGCTTTGGGGAATACAACACATCTTCTGGCCTCCATGGACAACTTCACACCTATGACATGCATAAACACATTAACACACAAATAAAAAGGAAAAGAAATATTTTTAAAGTAATATTTTTTATTTGAAAGTGAAAGTTAAAATACGAAGAATAGTTTTGCTTGTGGCACAAATGAGCTGAGTAGAATTTAAATCATGCACCAAAACACATAAATATTTAGTGGTATTATTTATCATAATTGATAAATATTAGCTCATCATTTATACCCAAGGGCCATGGTTTATGTTAGTGTTGTATATCCTGTGGATTTTGATGAATATACACTTTCATGTAGGTACTGTTAGTCTATTATATAGAATAATTTCTCTGCCTTAAAATGTCTGTGGTCTCTGACCATTCAGACACTTTTAATGCTCACTTCTGGACACCAAGCTCTTATTTTCACTATAGTTTTCTTCTCCTTTCCATAATGTGATGTAATAAGAATAATCACTGTTAATTTTTACCTGTTACATAATCTTAAAATGCTGTAGCTTGTTGTAAGGTAGCATCTCAGACTTATTTTTATAATTACAAAAAATAGCACCTCCAAAAAAGGTATATCCTCAAAAAGTCAAGGTAGTTAATGACTAGGTCACATTGTGAAGCAAATTTAAGTGGCGTCAAATTTTTGTGCTCTGTTGAAAACCTTTCTAGATGCTGCAGAACCTGAGCTTTGCTTTAGCCCTTTTCTCATGAGATCAGAAAAGGAATATCATAGAGATAGTGGATGATTCAGAAATGGGTTAAGGTCTTTACAGAGTCCATCTGTGTTCCCTTCCTGCTTGGAGCCTACAGCAAAACCGATGCTGTTTGTATTAGATTGCCATTTGAGGAAAGGAGTGAAATGTGAAAGTGGGTGTCACTATTTTCTCCATACAGTTGAGAAACACATGACTGAAGCAGCTTAAGGGAAGAAGGTTCATTCTGGGTCATGGTGAGGTAGCTGGAAGGTGAGGTAGCTGGCACATTGAATCTTCAGTGACGAATCAGGGAGCATAAACTGCTGATGGCCACCTGGCTGCTTCAGTTTTTCTTTCTTTGGTCTGGAAACTCATTTCGCGGGATGGCGTTTCCCACATCTGGGATGGGTCTTCTTTCCTCTGTTAAATATCTATAGAAATAACTTCACAGACACACCTCTGTGACTTCAGACCAGTTGACAATGAATATTAGCTACCATAGTCTTGTCAACCCAGTATGTAAATACGTTGCTTTTGTTGACAGCAATTCGTCACTGGCCCTCATAGTGTCAGGGACACCTATCAAGGCAAAATGCATTCCTTCCACCTTCAAAAATTTTCATAGTCTTGGGAACAAAAATTCTGCAGAGACTGATTGGGTGGATGATTAGAACTGCAGTCGTATGGTAAGATTGGAACGTTGCTAATCCAGAGACTAACGACCTTATCATGGGCTAGTTCTAGCCCACAAGAACAGCCATTCTTTGTCCATGTCTGTGTTTAACACCATCCTGTGACTATTAGAAATATTTTAGAATCTATTAACTTGCCAGACCACTAGCTTCCACCAACTCAAAATCTAAGAATATCATCAGATAGCATCTTACGTCTGTAGAAAAGCTTCCTCCATCGTGCTGTAAGTATCTCTCGGATGTACTCACCAAAGTATTTTAAGTTGCCCTGATTGATGACTTTCTTTCTTCTGTAAAACAATAAACACTTCATGAAATTCCTCCCATCTTGGAACATGGAATCTGGAGTAATCTAAATCTGTATTCAGGCCATGGGAATTCAAAGTGACTCCAGAATAAACTATTTCTCATTCCTTTTAAGACAAGAACTTTGTTTTTTGTGTCAACAATTGTGGCGACACAACATGGGGCTCCTAGAATGAGCCACTTTTTACTGGATTAATCATCTGGAAGCCAGGCACCTGCAGGGCCCCCTTGAGTCCAGGCCATCTGGTGTTAATTCCCCGGGTGAATTGTTAGTGAGTTCTGTCTGGGCCTCGGGAACTCCCTTGCTTTGCTCAACATCCTATGTTGCTTATTCAGAGCTCTGTAACAAGAATTCTATTGTGATAGAGACCTTTCCGTGTGCTTTCAACTTACTAGGTTTGAAGTGTCTAGTTTGTTGGTTTGCTTTGAAGACATTTTGGTCTAGATATTTGGTTTGTCTTGTTTGTTCGCTTGCTTTTGGATCTATAAAAGTGTTTTGGATTTTGCTCACTTTCAGAATTTTTGAGACATTTTTGTCTTCAATTTGTCTTGATTTTATTTAATATATATATATGTGACTTCTCCAAAATATTCTCAATATAAACTGCTAAGTGTAAGAATTATTTTATTAAGACTGAACTATACATAAATTAATAGGTACATATGTTTCCTGAACATCTCTACAATTGTTTCTTTTACACAATGAGGATTATAGAAAATATAATCTCAACCAGTGATAATGTTCAAAAATCTTGGTTTATTTAAATTTATCTTGTGTATGACTATATATGTACATGTATGTATTCTACATTTGATTATTATTTGTTTGCTGTTTCATAATATACTTAGTACCTTATTAGTTTCATAATTGAGTAGTCATTTATACTAAAGTTTTTAATTTTGCTCAATGTCATTTGACTTATATTAAACTAAAATTTTTAAGTAACAAATAATGCTAGAAGACAAAATGTATATTGAGTCACTGTGACTACACAGATAAACAAATAGACATGGCTAATGCTCTGAGTCTTTCCTTGGACAATTAATGTGAGTAGACTGTACTTCCTCCTCCAAGTTCTAGCCTGTTGAGTATTTCCCATTCCCCCCTCCTCCAATACTTATTTTTCCACATCCTGTCACATCTAGCCCACATTCCAGTATCCTGGAATAATCTGGCCACCTGTACCTTGAATAGCTGACTTCTAGGCTTCCACTGTGCCCCAAATCCATTGTTCTGGTCTACTGCAGGGATAAGAGAACCCTCATTCACTGTTAGGATTGCAAACTGGTGTGGGCATTATTAAAACCAATGTGAAGAACTCTCAAAAAATAAAAAATAAATCTAGCATATGATTCACCTAAACCACTCTTTGGCATATTTCAAAAGGATTCTCCTTCTACATGATTAAGATACATGGCTAGTCTATTCACAAAAGCTAGAAAATAAAAACAACCTAAATTTCTTATAACCAATGAATAGTTAAAGAAAACATGGCACATATGTACTATGAAATATTGTACAGTGGTAAAGAAAAGAAAATCATGAACTCCACAGATAATTGAAAGGAACCAGAATAGATCATATTGAGTGAGATAACCCAGGCACAAAAGACAAATGTCACATGTTCTCTCTTACTGGAGATATTTAGCTTCAGATGTTCAGATGTGTATACATAGTGTGTAGTAGCTACAGAAACCGGGAAAGTAAAATGGAGCCATTGGTAGTATAGAGGGATTGGGGAGCAATAGAGAGAGGAATTCAGTATACAATCAGGATCTGATCTGTGAAATGGCAAAGGGAAGGCTCCTTACAGAGGGTAAAGGAGGTAAATGCAGACGATGGTGGAAAGAGTAAAAGGAAATAGCAAGGTATAAGTCATCTGATATGGAAAAATGGAAAAATGAAGGTTCCTTTGGGAAGGAAAAGGAAGATAAATATAAGAGGAGGAAAGTAGGTAAAATAACAATGTGAATGGCTACAAAAAAAGCCACCAAGGAAGAATACTGTTAACTATTTACGTTAAAAAGCCTATAATGCATTTAATTATATGTGTATTATATAATATGTTTATTATATATAATATAATAATATGTAGTATATAATGTTTATTATATTATCTATGATATTATATAGAGTATATATAATTAAATGTATTATATATTGATATTATATAATATGTACATCTATACATATATCATATAGAGATAGACACATATATTATATAATATTATATATTATATATAATTTCTTATATCTAACATTACTATATAATATGCAATATACAATATGTAATATAATATATAATATAATAATATATAATGTTATATATTATTTAATTATACATTATATTATAATATTATTATATATTATATTATAACATATCGTATATAATATAATTTATCATTTATCATATATCATATTGTATAATATGATATATGATATATACTATATATCAAATATAATCTATACTAGATTACATCATATATTAACATATATCATTTTTTTTAATTTATTTATTTATTATGTATACAATATTTGTATATATGCCTTCACATCAGAAGAGGGCACCAGATATCATTATAGATGGTTGGGAGCCACCATGTGGTTGCTGGGAATTGAACTCAGGACCTCTGGGAGAGCAGCCAGTGCTCTTGAACTCTGAGCCATCTCTCCAGCCTCCTTAACATATATTATTATATCAAAGTAGTCATTTATAACATTATATTATATTTAATAATATAATAAAAAATATATAATTAAATGCATTATAGGATTTTAATGTATATATATTTGTTATGTATTATATATTATTATTATATAAATATCATAAATTATATATAATTATATAAATATATATTTATATAATATAACATATAATGTATGACATATAACATATATAATTAAGTGCATATATTACATTTTATTTATATAATATATATATTAGTAATGAATAATTATATATAAATTATATATATAATTTATATATTATCTATCTATCTATCTATCTATCTATCTATCTATATATGTAATGAAAATTTTCTCATCTGGGCTGATGGTGCTCCTTCCAAGAGCACAAGTATCATCTAGTAAACTCCCAAAACCAGACAGGAGAAGCCCTCCTTTGAGTTGTTGACAAGGGCTGTTTAAGAGTCTCCCCAAACATACAACCTGTTGCTGTTGCCTTTGGTTACCCACCTCTCAGAGATGGAACCTATCTCCCTATTTCTGATGATACCACACACTCCTTCGATAAGCACAGCTCAGATGCCCTTGAGTATAACCGACCTGAATACCCCCTCCCTGAGGACTAGCTTTCGTAGTACCATGTTGTAGAGTATGTTTTGCTCCGGACCCCAAGCTCCCAGGATAATGACTCATGAGACCCAAAATATTATTTATAAATATCTATGCCGTATAGCTAGGTTCTTCTCTGACTCTCTCATAACTTAAAATAACGCATTTATTCTATTCTTAGTTCTGCCATATGGCTGGTTATCTGTGCTTGGGTAAAATGCATTTGTCCTCCTCACATCTTGCTAGCTGAATCTCACATACCTGGCTCTATCCCATAATCCTTTCTGCCTCTGAGATGTCCTGCCTAAGACATAAAAATCTATTTTAAGACTTTTTATTGACAGGTGTTGCCTCTATACACACAAGATAATCTCTCAACATTGCCAGAAAGAACTATACAAATGTGTGAGGGAGGCAAACCAGTCCTACCCAGCTACCATGCCTGTGAGCCTCACCAACAACCAGCACTGCTTATTACCCTAATGCTGCAATCATGGCACACATACTTTGACAGTAACCAGCTTCTTCCTAATTGCACTTAAGACCAGCACAACAAAGGAAGACCATGCCTGACACTGGAAACCTAGAACTATGAAGTGGTAGTGAAATCATGGTTGCTGGAGCAGAAACCATGTTTCTGCTAATTTACTAAGCCAGTATTGCCCCCAACAAAAATCTATAAACATTTGCCCTTATACCCACAAATAAATTTAGTCTTCATCTCTCATCAGAAAAAATTCTCTTTGTAATAGACAGATGCCTTATAACAATCAAAATTCTGAGTTGTGGAACCCAGTCTCAATCTACCAAACATCGTCATACCTAAGCCTCAGTAAACATATTGTGAAAAAAAAGGTGCAGAGAGATGTAAAAGCCAGAAGACCAAATATTATGCTGTAAGATTGTCTTCTAATAACTTCAGAAACTATATCTGTAAAGTGTCACTGCCATGCCTACTCAGATGTGAGCTGATCAAGGATGACACAAATGAATGTGTGAAAGTGGATCAGAAAAATCCCATGAGGCCTCAACTCTACATAAAGAACTACAAGCAATGAAGAAAAACTGCAGCTGGAGAGAAGTGGCCTTCCCCAGAGAAGAGCAGTCCAACTGGTAATCAATTGCCAAACATTCAGTGCTGGAAACAGATACACAATTAACCATATGTGGGCTCAACATATTTAGGAATAGTTATATGTATATGCAAATACATATATGCATGAAATATCAATTGACTTTTAAAAACAGCCATGAATTTGAAGGAAAGAGAGAAGGAGTATATGAGAAGATTTGGGGAGAGGAGAGGGAAGGGATACCTATTTTAATTAAAACACAGTCTTAAAAATAAACTAAAACATCAATTCTGCTTTTAAGGACTAGATATACAGAATGATAAACTCTGGTCAAGACAGCATCTTCTTTATCCTTATCCAAGTCTTTTTCTACAATATGATCCTTGTTGCTTAAGTGTTGAAATTACCTTTAAGTGATAACTACCCTTACTCCAGGATACTTTTTTCCTACTGAACAATTTCCTCCCTCAAGACACTAAACATTTTCTTTAAAAGGATAACTCATGTCTGTGGTTTTAGATATATTGTGTAGATATGTGAGTGTATATATAAATATGAATATTTTCAGAATATTTTGAACAATACTGTCTTTTCAAAGACAAACAGGGTTTTTAAGATCCTTATTTTAGCCAGGCCTATGTAAGAAAACATAGTAAATTTTTTTAATTGTCATTTAAAAAAAAACTACTTTGAGGATTACAGAGACATTTTAGAGTTAACAGATCATCAAAACGTATTACATATTACAGTATTACATAAGGACATATTTTAAAAATATTCATCTCTGTTTAGTTAAAAAAATAATTGAGATAAAGTCATAAATGCCAAAATTTATTCTGGTCTGGATCGCTTATTCTTCTTTGAATGCCTCATAAAATACTAATAAACTTAGTGGTAGATTCTCGCAAAGATCATATCAAGGTACATGTTATAATAACTTATAGATTTAATGAGTAGTTAAATTTGATTAAGAAAAAAGAAATGTAGAGTCCGGTTCAGGCATGATTCTTGCTTCAGTCTTGGCAAGCCCCTTTGGACTCTGATTAGTTGGCTCTGTTGGTCTTCTTGTGGAGGTCCTGTCACTTGCTGGTCTCTTTCTTTCCTCCCACCTTTCCAAAAGACTCTCTGCCCACCTCCCAATGTTTGTTTCTGAGTCTGAGCATCTGTTTGGAGGCCTGCTGGGTAGAGTCTCTCAGAGGACAACTCTGATAGGCTCAGCAGGGCATCCTTCATAATGTCAGGGGTTGGCACTGTCTCCTAGAGTGAGTCTTTGGTTGGGTCAGATATTGGTTGTTCTTTCCCTCAGTCTCTGCTTTCTCTGCTGTCTCTTTAACCCTGTTCATCTTACAGGCAGGGTAAATCCTGGGTCGAAGTTTTTGTGGGTGGGTTGTTGTTCCTCTCCCTCTACTAGGAGACTAGTCTAGTTAGTCTTCTGTCTTTATGGCCTTTGCCACTAGGAGTCTCTGCCTGAGTCCCACCCAACCTAATCCTCCCAGGAGCCTATGCTGACTTAGGTCTCCAGCTTGTCACAGAGATGACCCACCCTGAATTTTTCTTTTCTCTACAGGTCTTCTGTCCTCTTCTCCCTGCTTTCGCCAGACCCAATCTCCACCTTCCTAATTCTCTGCACCCTGCCTTCTACCTTATCCTTCTCTTCAACCAGTATCTCTGTCTATTCTATTTCCCTTCCAAGTGAGATATATGCATCTTCCTTTGGATCCTCCTTTTTACTTATCTTCTTTGGGTTTGTGTCTTGCAGTATGCTTATCCTGTACTATATGGCTAAAATTAACTTATAAGTGAGTATACACTATGTCTGTCTTTCTGAGTCTGGGATACTTAGGATGATATTTTCTTGTTCAATCAATTTTCCTACAAATTTCTCGATGTTAAACAGTTGGGTAGTATTCCATTCTGTAAATGTTCCACTGTTTCTTTACTTACTCTTTGGCTGAGAAACATTCAGGTTGTTTCCAGATTCTGGCTATTACTAATAAAGCTGCTATGAGCATAGTTGAGCAAATGTTCTTGTATGGTAGAGCGTCCTTTGGGTATATACCCAGGAGTGATATAGTTGGGTGTTGAGGTAGAGCTTTTCCCAGTTTTCTGAGAAAGCACCAGACTGATTTCCAAAGAGGCTGTACAAGTTTACACTCCCACCAGCAAAGGAGAAGTGTTCACCTTTCTCCAAATCCTCACCATCTTGTGCTGTCACTTGAGTTTTTGATCTTAGCAATTCTGACCAGAGTGAGGTGGAATTTCAGAGTTGTTTGACTTGCATTTCCCTGATGACTAAGGACATTGAGTATTTCTTCAAGTGCTTCTCAGCCACCCGATATTCCTTTTTGAGAATTCTGTTTAGTTCTGTGCCACATGTTTAATTGGTTTATTTGGTTTATTGCTGTTTAATTTCTTGAATTCATTATATGTTTTGGATATTAGCCCTTTGTCAGATGAAGGATTGGTGAAGATCTTTTCCCAATATGTAGACTGTCATTTGTTCTATTGACAGTTTTCTTTGCCTTACAAAACTTTTCAGTTTCGAAGGTCTCATTTGTTAATTATTGATCTTAGAGTCCAAGCTGTTGGTGTTCTGTTCAGGAAGCTGTCTCCTGTGCCAATGTGTTCGAGACTCTTTTCCACTTTCTCTTCTAATAGATTTAGTGTATTTGGTATTATATTGAAGTGTTGGACTTGAATTTTGTGCAGGGTGATAAATATGGGTCTATTTGCATTTTCTACATGTAGACATCCAGTTAGACCTGCACCATTTGTTGAAGATGCTATCTTTTCTCCATTGACGGTTCTGACTCCTTTGTCAAAAATCAAGTGTCCATAGGTATATGGCCTTATTTCTAGGTCTTCAATGTGATTATATTAATTGTCTAGTCCATCTCTATGCCTGTACCATGCAGTTTTTATTACTATAGCTCTGTAGTATAGTTTGAAGTTAGGGATGGAGATACCTCCAGGAGTTCTTTTATCATATAGGTTTGTTTTAGCTATTCTGGGTTTTGGGTTTCTTTTTGTTTGTTTGTTTGCTTTTTGTTTTGTTTTAGAAGTTTAGAATTGTTTAGTGTGAAGTTTAGAATTGTTCTTTCAAGGTCTGTAAAGAACTGTATTGTTAGTTTGATGGTCATTGCATTGAATCTGTAGATTGCTTTTGGTAAGATAACCATCTTTACTATGTTACTCTCATGAACTTGGGAGATCTTTCCATCTTCTGATATCTTCTCTAATTTCTTTCTTCAGAGACTTGAAGTTCTTGTCATAGAGGTTTGTCACTTGCTTCGTTTGAGTTCCATTGAGCAGAGGAAGGATAGGACTAAAATCAGGGTGTAAAGTGAATAAAAAATAATAAAAGAAGGAAATGATCAATGTAATTACCAGATTAAAGAATGTTGTAGACATTTGTTTAAAAATAAATATGGCTACAACTAAGTTAATGTAATATAAAGGCTATAAAAATTTAAGGTTAATTCAATACTGTGAGATAAAATATGCTTGATTTTCTACAATAATATTTTAAGCATTTATTTGTTCTTAAGTATTCTTTTCCTAAAGGGACACATAACACCTAGGCTTAAAAGTCAGTTTTTTCATTAGGCAATATCTTTGATAGTCAGTCATTGCTTTAACCATAAAAAATAGTTTTTATTGGAGAATGATGCCTATGTAGAATATTCCTTTAAATTACATAATGATTATAAAACTTGTTTTAATGGACAAATATTTGAATCTGCCTATAAAATTTAGTCTATTAGATAAGCAAATAACAGATAATAGTATAACATACTTAACTCTGATAACTATAATTCAAAATTAGAGTCTTCGTCAAATGATAAAGAAATAAATGATTTCATCAACCCTGAAAAAAAAAATCACATGAAAGACTGTTATGATGTAAAGACCACAGTTGTTCCGGGTACTTCTAATTCAATCCTAGGAGGTGAGGTATTCCCTCACATCATCGGAGAGGACATTTGTGTGGATTCTGAATATGTTGGATGACACTAATCTTCAACCCTACTGATGATCCAACACCCAGAGCAGCTAAACTTTTTTTCTAATTATGTTTCTTATGTGTTTTTGCAATTAAAATAAAAATTGTTTATGACATCTACTATTCCACCTGGTATATTTCTAAATAATGTGCCAGCTGAGAGCTCCATTGTGCCCATATCTTCCCTGCAATAACGGGTTCTATACTGACACTTTGAGCCTAGGCAAATTTTTCCTTCCTTATGTTTTATTTTAATCAGGTACTTTGTTACAGTAACAAGAGTAGTCATTAATACAGTAAGAAGCTTCAAAAAATCAGGCTTTACTTTCCAAAGTTTGAAATAATGTTCAGTAATGAGTCATAAATTCATTACTAATTTCATAAAATAATGAAAACTAGCCCCCAAATATAAAATATAATTTCCCACAAGTTTCCATAAATTTTTGTGCAATTCATTGAATCTTGAAGACCACTAGCATAACAAAAATTTTGCATAATACACAACAAATAAACAAACTGAACAGTAATCTAGAGAACACCAGTCCATCTAAGTCACCTTAGATTTTCTGTCAGTCACTCAGGGCTGTATCCCATCTGAATAGATGGTGCTTGGTGTTTTCATACAGTTTTAAGGTGGCAAAACCTTCATGTGAACTATAAAGCATATCCTTAGTGATTAATGAAATAGTCTAAAGTCCCTGACCTGGTATAAATTAGAATCTGGTAAGCAAGTCATTGAACCATGCCAGAGACTGATTGATTAATGTGAACACATCTTCAAATACTTGGAAATCTGTGCATTGTCATATATGTAAATATACATACATATACATATGCTGTACATATTATATATTACATAATATATAGTATATATTAGTTTTGTCAATTACATTTCATTTTCCTCTGTTTCCTTTGGTTCTAAAACAATTGAGATGTTTTAAACATATGTGTTAGACATGGCCTGGTCCTACAATGTCTCAGCTATTTCTCATATGGGCTTTCTCTTCTGTAGGCTTTTCACTCAACACAGGTTCATTCAGAGGCTTTATAGTGACAGGTGTTGGTGACAGATTCCTGGGGTGGAATGATAAAGCAATCTGAGCTTGGATAAAAACTCACTGGGGTTGGATTATGACACATAAAACTTCTAACCTCCACTGTAGAACTCACTGTTTTTGTTTGTTGTTTGTTTTATGTTAACCGAGTTACTTAAGCATTTGCCTTTAAGTATAAATGTTACCATTTAAAACAGAGAAGAAAAAATAATGACTGTCCAATAGTGCAGTGATAAGAATTTGGTGCAGAGTCTGACTTAACATTTTTTACAATTGGGTTTTTGGTGTTTCCTGAACTCATGTTAAACTTTGCTGGTTTTGTCATCACAATCTAGAGGTATCTCGATTTAGCTGTTGTAGGTTACTTTCACATATCAGTTACTGTTCGTGAGAAGATCTCCCCTCAGCTGTTTCAGAATATTCTTCATCTCCCTTCAGGACACACATTGAAGGGCACGGTAAAATGTATTTTGTACTATTACAAGCAAAAAATCCTTTGCCAAGAATTTATCTTTGATGTGCTTGGCACAGCACTGCAACAGAGAGAGAAATGAAGGATTGCAGCAATTATAAATGGGCGAACATTCCGCCGTACTCCAGAAGAATAGATTTCAGGCCAGGCTGCAATGAAAGATCGGGGGGGGGGGGGGGAAATGCACAAGTGACTCCATTCAAACATGAGAACAAACCCTCCTAAGAATGACTACAGAAAGAAACACCTGCCACCCAATTCTTCACATGAGAGTTTGGCAGAAATACAGTGGGCAATTTGGAACGACTTTTATTTTCAAAATTAAAGGGACCGAACAAGAGAACTATACAAATTAATTCCTGAAAATGAACTTTTATACTTCCAACTGCTATCTAAGCTGATAGATAGGAAGTCAGAGGTCAGAGGTAATGTTTTGCTTCTTGCATCTCAAAAAAATATGTTTTCTTTTTTTGCTTCAGGATTTTGTTTGGCATCTTTAAATAGCTGCAGGATTTTAAAATCGCCTGACTTTCCAAGGCCTGCCCTCCTCTTTTCTCAGCTGTTGCCTCAGATATTCTTGAATTTATGGGACTGTTCTCTCTTTCTCTCCTTTCCTTTTTCCCTCCCTCCTCTCCTCTCTCTCTCTCTCTTTTACTTTTTCCATTTTGTCTTTTTATTTGGATTGGAATATAGATTTCATGCAACAAAGCATATACAAATTTGACAGACCCATTAATCAAGCAGTATAAGTGCAAATGCTTGTGTAGACACACCTTCATACAATTCAGAACTCTGCAGTCATTTGTATCTGTGACACCTCCCGTTTCCACTCCAAGTCCACACCTCTTAGCCCCTAGCAGATAATGCTAACCAGTGCTCTGTTTTATTTTTCTTTATATATCAGCTTATATGGAACTAGAATTTTAGATAAATATGTATTTTTATATTATGTATACTTTCTAGACGGCTGATTTTTTAGAGTGTGTTCATGTTGTTTAATGTAAGTGTAATTTATGGTTTGCCGAGCGACCTATAATATTGAGTAAATACTATAACATATTTTTTGTTAAGCTCTATGTTGGGTATTTGGGGTAGCTTTCAGTTTTGTGCTCTTATGAATAAAATTTCTATAAAATTATTTAAATACATTTTTGTGTATAATCATGTTACACAATTTTATTAAGTTGATTTTGGATTATATATATATGTACATATATATATAGAGAGAGAGAGAGAGAAAAATTTTTAAATACTGAAATTTTGTATATTAATTTAGTAAGCACTACAGATGCATTTTAGATACCTAAATCTTTCTGTACAACTAACTGTTGCTAATAAATGATGCTGGCTTTACTCACTACATTCCAACATATGCATTTTACTAATATTTTTTCCTTGTTTGTGCTGATTACAACCCCTTTGGAGAATACTGAAAGGACATGGTGAAAACTGTTCCCTTCACTGTTTCTCAAAAAGAACCGTTTCACTTTTATTCATTAAATGTGCCTTTTCCAATGTTACCTTTTATACCATTTACAACGTTTCTAGAAAACTTAAATTTTTGGAGAATTTTAATATGGATTAAAGTTGAATTTGGCCAGACGCTATGTCTTTACCTGTTAGACTATTTTTAAAATATTCTTTTAACGTTGAAAATAGACTTTTCTCTTGTAATATATTCTGATTATGATTCCCATCCCCCAACTCCTCCCAGAATGCATAGCTTAAGAGTGTTTTTCTGTATTTTATTGCACTAGTAAATCATAGTATAATTCTATCATTATGGGAATAATGGTGATTAAGCAAATATTTGACTACTTACCATATGCTAAATTATCTTCTGAGTTTTTTTTTTCCAATAGTTTTTCATTAAGTGACATTTGAGTTAGCTCCCACCATCATGTCAAAATCTAGCAGAAATGTCCCTCTACAAAATGCCACAGTTAAGAGCGAGGGTGATTACTTCAAGAATCTCCCGGCCTTGCACAGCTCTCTCTACAATTTGAATCCTCTGAAGAGGACTGTGACAGCTAAACATGTTGAACATAGTATTTGCATTGTCTTGTTTAGTGGCTAGTCACAGGAAAGAAAAATCTGTACATTCCACAATCATGTAATTTTATTCTCCATGGATAATATAGATGGCTCCAGTCATCAGCACAGCCATCTTCTGGATCAGCTTAAGAATCACAGGACTTTACAGCCCCTGATACTAAGATGCGGCCAGAGACTCTCTCTCCACAGACAACGAGGATCTGTGAGTGTTTTCTGCTGGGTGAGGCTGGAATTGGGTTTCTTTTTCATGTGTATTGACATGTAAGCACGTGTTTTACTAACTATCCCTCCCCATCCCTTACATATGAGTTTTCCTGCCTGTTACCTATGGAAGTGCTTTGAGTCTCATCATTGGAATGTTAGAGGTCTCTCAAATTTTTTTTTTTAATGTGAAAATACAAAGCTTTAAACTTCCTTCTCAGGAGTGTCGAGTCAAAGGTTTCTGTAAGTTGTCCTTCCATTTTTATTAGTTTCTAGGAATTTAAAATTTTCCATATTTTCTTCAATGAGCCACTTACTGTTCTTTGACAATGTGTTATTCAGTCTCGAAGTGTTTGTGTATTTTCTGAGGTTAATCTTGCTATGGGTTCCTAGATTTAATTTGCTGTGGACTGACAATATTTAGAAAAATTTATTTATTTTTTAGATATTTACTATGGCTTGCATTGGGTCTGAAGCATGTTTACTTTTAGAGAATGGTCCATGTCCTACTGCGAAAAATGTCTATTTCTTATCTGGTGAAACATTCTTATATCCAGTTGATACATCATTTAATTTAGCCTGAAATTTTCCTTGTAAATTTTGTTGTTTGTTTGTTTTGGTTAGGTTATTGGTTTTTTTTTTTTGTTTTGTTTTGTTTTTTTGTTGTTGTTGTTGTTTTTTTTTTTTTACAGTATAGCTGGTAGTGTTATATAAATGTGGGATTTCTCTGTTTGACATGATTGACTCCTTCCTGGCTGTCCTCTGTTTACATCGTTATCATTAAATGTATACGTTCTTATGTTCTCATGTTCAAACTATCTGATTCCTCTGCATATTGTTCATTTTTAATAATTTTATGCAGTGTTGGCTTCGTTCCTGTGAACCACTTTAACTTGTGGTTGCCTTGGAATGTTTCTCCAGCAACGTTAACAGCTACCTTTCCTGGGCCTAGCAATCCCAGTTGACAGTATACTTTAAAGGCTTCTAAAATATCATCCCATGCTTTCCCGGCGTTTAGAGTTGCTTATAGCAGTCAGGTTATTTGCATGACTTTGCCTCTCTATGTTAATGCTTTTTTCCTAATAGTGTTTAACATTATTTATTTGTTGTTAATTATTTATTAGCTTTGTATTTTTAACATTCTGACTATGGGGAGCTATCAGAAAATCCTGTCTATTTCTTTATGTAAAATTGGGAAATCCTTTTCCATAATTTTATTCAGTAGTAATCTTGGTCTACTGGACATGTCCCAGACACCTTAGAAGTTCTGGCCATATTCATAAATGCTTTTCTTTATATATGTCTGTATGTATAGATACTGATTTTGACCTTGACATCAATCCTTGAGATTCACTCTTCCTCTAATCTTCTTTGTTGATGTTTTTTTCTTGTCTACTGCTGTTTATTTATGGAGGGCTGTTTGATTATTTTTTGTTGTGTGTTTTTGTTTTCTTTTTTGTATTTTTTATTAATTACACCTTATTCATTTTGTATCCCCCCATAAGCCCCTCCCTCCTCCCCTCCCAATCCCACCCTCCCTCCCTTTTCTGCATGCATGCCCCTCCCAAGTCCACTGATAGGGGAGGTTCTCCTCTCCTCACAGAAGAGGACAATGCAGCCACTTTTGATGAGAAATGTTTAATTATTTTATTCCCAGCATTTTTTGTCTTTTCTATGTCCCAGTTTCCTTTCTGAAAATTTCTTTCACATACTTTAACATTTCCTTTCTACGCAATTGATTCATCTACTTTGTTAACTCTCTTGGCTATGTTTTGAATTGATGTAATAATATTCTTGTCTAGACAATGAATTAAATTTCTTACCTGCATATCTGAGTCCTCTATTTAGTAATTTGTCATTTATAAAGTAGAACTAAAATATTTTCTGGCATTTCAACATCTTTATTTTCCAGTATTTGAAGCTTTATAATTTGTGGGAGTGTCATAATGGAGTGTGGTCCATTTTATGTTGATTTTTTTCATATAATATATTCTAACTACAGTATCTCCTTCCCCAACTCCTCCAAGATTCTCTCCATTTCTCCTCCTATCCAAATCCACATCTTTCTTTCTCTCTCTCATTAAAAAACCACCAAATCTAAAAATAATAATAAAGTAAAACAGCATAAAATAAATGCAAACAAACCAGACTAGGAGAAAACAAACAAATAAATAAACAATCAAAGAGAAGAAAAATAATCAAAGACAAAGATACAAAAAAAACCCACAAAGACACAGAGATACGTGTTCTAACAAGCATAAATCCCTTAAAATCACGAAAACAAAATCCATATTGAAAGGTTAAAAAACACTTAAAGAAATGCTCAATGTCTTTAGTCATCAGGAAAATTCTAATCAAAACAACTCTGAGATTCCATCTTACATCAATCAAAATGGCTAACATCAAAAAACTCAAGTGACATCACATGCTGGAGATGATATGGACTGCTGGTGGGAGTGCAAATTTGTACAACCACTTGGAAATCAATCTGGTACTATCTCAGAAAATTGGGAATAGCTCAAGCTCAAGACTCAGCCATACCACCCCTAGGCATACATCCAAAGATGCTCCACTATACAACAAGGACATTTGCTCAACTATGTTCATAGTAGCTTTACTTGTAATAGCCAGAATCTGGAAACAACCTAGATGTCCTTTAAAAGAATGGATACAGAAATTGGAATACTTCTCAGCTATTAAAAACAAGGATATTCTGAAATTTGTAGGCAAATGGATGGAACTAGATAAGATCATTCAGAGTGAGGTAACCCAGATTCAGAAATACAGGCGTGGTATATACTCACTTATAAGCCATGTGGGCCATATAATACAGGACAACCATACTACAACCCACAGACCTAAATAAGCTAAATAACAAGGAGCATGCCAGGGAGGATGCTTAATTCTCATTCAGAAAGACAAATAGAATAGACATTAGAAGTGGTTGAAGGGAAGGAGTAGGACAGGAGCCTATCAAAACTGTCTTCTGAAAGACTCCACCCAGCAGGGCATCGAAGTAGTTACCTGGACTCACAGCCAAACTTTGGGCAGAACAAAGGGAGGCTTATGGAAGAGTAGAAAGATAGAAGGGCCAGGAGGGTACAGGTGTTCCACAAAGAAACCAATAGAACCAACAAATATTGGCACAGGGCAGCCTACAGAGACTGATGTAGCAACCAAGGACCATGCATGGAGAGGACCTAGATTCCCTGCTCAGATGTAGGAGCTCAGTCTCCATGTGGGAGCAGGGGTTGTCTCTGACATGGACTCCGTTGCCTTTTCTTTGATCACCTCTTCCTGCTGGGGAGGCCTTACTAGAACACCGAGGAAGAAGATGCAGGCTGTCTTGATAGGCTGAGGTGAGATGGTAGGGGAGGAAGTTTCCTCCTTTCTGAAGGGTTTAGGGAGTAGACGGAGGGAGGGTGTGACTGGAAGAAGATGAGGGAAGGGGGCTACAATCATGATGTAGTGAATAAATAAAAATAAATTCAAAAAAAGAACAAAACAGAAAATGTAGTGCATAAGCAAAAGACTCGCAAGGAAAAGAAAAGACCTGACAAAGCACCATGAGACAGACAAAACAAAAAACCACATACACAAACTCCAAAAAATTAACAACCAAACCAAACCAAAGCCAAACCAAAGCTGCAAAAATTCCATTATGCTTATGTTGTGTTGGCCAGCTACTCCTGGGCATGGAAGCAGCCATTAATGGGAACTGTCTTTAAGAGTGGTTTGAGATCTGATAGACTAAGATCAGAAGGAAGGAGAGGAGGACCTCTCCTATCAGTGGACTTGAGGGGGGGGGCATGCGTGAAGAAGGGGGAAGGGAGGGTGGGATCAGGAGGGGAGGAGGGAGAGGCTTATGGGGGGATACAAAGTGAATAAAGTGTAATTAATAAAAGTTTTTAAAAAAAGAAAGAAAAAAAGAAAGAATGAAAGCTTTGTATTCACATGTAACCTAAGGGACTGTTACCTTTTTGTTGTTAGAGTTGCATCTGTTGTTCTTGTTAGGGAAAAATGTCTTCGTACATTCCATACACATGGAACTTTCCTCTCAAACATTTTTAATGACTAAGTTTGTTAAATCCATTTCAAAATAAATATATTAGCATATGTAAATATATAAAAAAGAGTGGTTTGTATACCCAGTACAACTTCACTGGGGAAACCTAATTTTTGTTTCGTGTGTGAGCTGGAGATGGAGGCATGGATCCACATCACCTTTCAACACCAAGAGCCATCTAGAGTAGTCCTGTTCAGGAGAGCACCTGATGCCACAGTCTGTGTGAGTTCATGTATGTGTCATCCTGCTGTGTTTCAAGGGCCTTGTTTCCTTCATGTCCTCCATCCACTACTACAATCTTTCTGTCTCTTCTTCTGCAAAGTTCCTGAGGGGAGAAACTTGGTGGAGACATCTAATTTAGGTTGGAGTGTTCCAAGTTTTCTAACTCTCTGTCCATTGTCTAGTTGTGGGTTTCTGTATTTGTTTCCATCTACTGCAGGATGAAGTGTCTCTGGTGATAGAGAGCAAGACACTGATCTATGAATATTGCAGAATGTCATGGAGAGTCATTTTATTGCTAAGTTCCTTTAGCAGTGTTTGAGTTTTCCCTCCCCTGTCTAGTCTTTGATTCTTGGCTGCCCTAGCAGGATTGGAAATGCGTTCCATCTGATGGAGTGGGCTTTAAATGCAATCATATAATGGCTGAGTAATACCATAAGCTTTGCGTCACTATTTTACAAGTGCATCTTGTAGGCAGATAACTATTATAGATCACAGAATTTGTAGCTGGATTGATATTTGCCTTTCTCCCTTGGTAGCATGCAGAGTATTTTCCAGTACCATCAGCAATAGTCAGGAGGGGTGAAGACTCTGGGCTGGCAAGATTTCAAACTTAAGGCTCAAGGAGTTATGTAGGTTTTTCCTTCAGCAACAGGACCTCACTATCAGTTTCTGGAGATCAGGCAATATAGCTTTGGCAATAGCTGCATTCTTTCTGTCTTTCCATTAGGCAGGGGTGGGGCGTCTCTTTGGCCAATGACTCAACTAAGACATAACATATTTCCATATCTGGAGGCTTCACTTGGTGATGAGAGATGCCTATTTGGGGTTTTGTCTCCCCTGTTATTTGTTTATTCTATTTATTTCATGTATTATTAAGTTTCTGTATTATTCTTCACATAGCTCTTAGTTCCAGCTGTCCTTCCACACATTCTTTCTCTCTATTCTCCCCTTCCTTCCAACTTCTCATTTAATCCTACAGTTCTACAGTTTCACCCTTACCCCTTGCCCATCCATAACTATCATTTCTATTTCTCCTTCCTAGGGAGATTAATTTATCTCCTCTTAGTCCCTTACTCTGTACCTGATATCTGTGGTTCTACAGACTGCAGCCTGCTTATCAGAGACATAGCAGATAGCATCCACATATAAACAATTACACACTGTATTTGTCTTTTGGGGTCTGGGTTACTTCAGTCAGGATAATGTTTTATAGCTCTATCCTTTACCTGAAAATTTCATTTATTTAACAGCTGAATGATATTCCAGTGTGTAAATGAAAAACATTTTCTTTATCAAGATATCAACCATTGATTGACATCTAGGCTGTTTATAAATTCTGGCTACTATGAATAGAGCAGCAATGGCCATGGTTGAGCAAGTGTGTCTGTAGTAGGATGTAGATTTTTTTTGTGTATATTACTAAGAGTTAAGGGATAGCCAGGTGATGTGGTAGATCAATTTCCAGTTTCCTAAGGAACTACGTGTTAATTTCCATGGTGGCTGTGTAAGTTAGCACTTTTGCCAACAACAGATGAGTATTTCTCTTACTCTACATCCTCACCAGAATGAGCTATTGTTTGTTTTATTGACCTTGAGAATTCTGAGCAGTGTGAGACAAAAATCTCTGCTGGTGGGAATGTAAACTGGTACAACCACTTTGGAAGTCAATCTGGCACTTTCTCAGACAATTAGGAATAGTGATTCCTCAAGACCCAGCTATACCACTGCTAGGCATATACCCAAAATTTTCTCAAGTACACAATAAGGACATTTGCTCAACCATGTTTGTAGCAGCTTTATTTGTAATAGCCAGAACCTGGAAACAACCCAGATGTTCATCAACGGAGAAATGGGTACAGAAATTATGGTATTTTTACACAATGGAATACAAGACAGCTATCAAAACAGAGGAAATAATGAAATTTGCAGGCAAATGGTGTGATCTAGAAAACATCATTCTGAGTGAGGTATCCCAGAAGGAGAAAGACATACATGGTATATACTCACTTATATAGACCTATAAGATATGATAAACATCCTGAAATCTATACATCTAAAGAAGATAAATAAGAAATAGGACCCTGGGTAAGATGATCAATCCTCACTTAGAAGGAAAAATGGTATGGACATTGGATGTAGGAGAAAACAAATAACACAACAGGAGCTTACCACAGAGGGTCTCTGAAAGACTCTACCTAGCAGTGTATCAAAGCAGATGCTGAGACTCATAACCAAACTTTAGGCAGAGTGCAGGGAATCATATGGAAGAAGAGGGAGTTAATATGACCCAGAGAGGATAGGAGCTCGACAAGGATCAAATATATCTGGGCACAGAGGTCTTTTATGATACTGTTTCTCCAACTAAGAACCATATATGGATATAACCTAGTATCCCTGCTCTGGTGTAGCCCATGGTAGTTCAATATCAAGTGGGTACCTTAGTAAGGGGAACAGGGACTATTTCTGACATGAACTCAATGGAGGGCTCTTGGACCCCCTTCCCCCTCTCCAAGGGAGGAGCAGACTTGCTAGGCCACAGAGGAGGACTTTGCAGCCCGTCCTGAAGATACCTGATAAACCAGGGTCAGATGAAAGAGGAGGAGGTCCTCCCCTATCACTGGACTTGGAAAGGGGGAGGGAGGAGATGAGGGAGGGAGGATGAGATCAGGAGAGAATGAGGGAGCAGGATACAGCTGGGATACAAAGTTAATAAACTATAACTAATATTAAAAATTAAAAATTAAAAAAGTTCATCCACCACTATCAATTAAGCTTTATCCCAGAGAGGCAGGGTTCTTTTAACTTATGCAAACTGATACATGTAGTCAATCTACAGACTGAAATTAAAAAGAAAAAAAGCTTGATCTCATTATATACAAAAATCTAATATTCTTTAATGATAAAAGTTCTGGAGAAATTAGGGCTACAGAAGCCATAATTCAACATAAGAAGGATGACTTACAACAATGACACAGCCAACATCAATGCAAGTAGAAAAAAAACTCAAAGTGTAATGCTAGGTTCACGGGTCCCTCAGAGACCATCAGGAGATGACTTGATGCAATAGCAAGAGAGCTTTATTATGAGACTGATCGAACTCGAGACTCAAGTCTCACTGATGCAGCAGTACAGAAGTGGGGCCCCCGAGCTCTGAGTGAGCAGGGTTTTTAAAGGGTAAGTCTGTGATAAGGGGGTTTTCATGACAGCAAGCAGGGAGGCACATGTTTCCATGACAGCAATTGGGGGTAAGGGCATGTCTTGACTTTACAGGATTGGGTAAAAGTTAGAGGGGGCGAGATGACCTTCTCTGAGGCACATAATCACAATTGCTAAGGCATGTAATCACAATGGCTATTCTTCTAAACTATGTCTGAAACATTGGGGAGAATTTTCCCACCTGATTCACAACCAATTCCCATTGATTATTGCCAGGGAGAATTGTCTCTATTTTCTACGAAGCATTTATTCTGTATTATTTCCTGGAGGCTGTTGATAGGAGAGTTAACTTTGTTTTCTGCCAAGTGTACATTCTATGATATTTCCTGGTACCTGAATTCAGCTCCCAGTCAAGATGGCTCTTTATTAATATGGAGTTATATTCAGGCTAACTATAACCAGGCTAACTTAAACTCTTCAAAAGCATTTCCACTAAAAATAGGAACAAGACAAGGTTGTTCACTCTCTCTAGGCCTATTTAATATAGTACTTAAGTTACGTCTTAGCTAGATCAATAAGACAACAGAAGGAGATCAAGGGGATACTACTAGGAAAGAAAGAAGATAAAGTATCTTTATTTTCTGATGATATGATGACAAATATAAATGACCTTAAAAATTCCACCAAGAATCTCCTACAGCAGACAAACACTTTCATCATAGAAGAAGAATACAAAATTAATACACAAAAATCAGTTGTCTTCCTATATACCTACAAAAAAAAAATCAGGGAAACAACACTTTTCACAACAGCCTCAAAATTTTTTTGTGGTAATGCTAACCAGTCAAGTAAAACCTTGTATAATAAGAACATCAAGATGTTAAAAAAAGAGAGAAATTGAAAAAGATATGTTGGTATAATGTTCTTTTAAAATGTATACTCCTTACCCTTGTTCATTCAAATGCTGATTTCTCCCCCCTACTCTCTGGTTTCAATGTGGATATTGCATTGTGATACTCATTCTAAGCATCCTGTCTCAACTCTTGTGTAAAAATAGCAAAATAAAACAACTAGACACAATGTTGAGCTGGGAGGAGCCAGAGGACAGGAAAGAGAGGAGGAGCTAGAGGACAGGAAATGAGTGGGAGGAGAAAGGGCGAGGAGAGCTTGGAGAGGAGAGCTGGAGGAGAGATCTTGGAACTATGTGGAGATGGACTGGACAAAGTATATCACAAAAAGCAAGTGTAATGCGGGAAATCTAAATGTTAGGAAACTATGAGGGCATAGAGGTTTAGGATGGAGTAAATATTGCCCAGCATTGTATTCTAGGTTAACTAAATAAACCCAGTCTCTGTGTGGTGATTTGGATATACAGCTGTTAGGTTTAACTGCAGCATTACTAAAAGATAATTATTAGCAAATATTAATCACCGCTTACAACAAAGATATCAGAAGATGAAAAAATCTCCCATGTTCATGGATCTATAGAATTAATTAGTAAAAATGGCCTTTCTACCAAAAGCAATTTACATATTTAATGCAATCCCTGTCAAAATTTCAACACAATTCGCAGAAACTGAAAAGAGAATTTTCAGCTTCATATGTAAATATAAAAAACAACGAATATCTAAAAAATCCAAATAATAAAAGAACTGCTGGAAGAATCACAATCCCTAATCTGAAATTATACTACAAGAACTAAAAATAAAAGCAGCATGGTATTGGCATAAAAACACTCATGGTGATGAATGGAAGCAAACTGAAGAGCCAGTCGTAAGTCCACAGACCTATGAACACCTGATTTTTCTTTTTCTTTTTTTCTTTGTTTTTTAAAGCCAGAAATGCACAGTGGAAAGAAAATACAGCATCTTCAACAAACGGTGCTGATCAAACTGGATGGCTGCATGTAGAAGAATGCAAATAGGTCTTACATCTTTAATTTTTAGTTTCTTTTTCATGTTTTGCCTATTTCTTGGAGTGAGGGTGTGTTCTCTGGTTGATAGCTCTTCCAAATTTTTGTTTGTTTATTTTATCTTACGTGAGTCCTTCTACTGGTTTTCTTCATTTGAAATTATTTTCAGGGGGAGAGTTCATTTGGTAGCAGCTCTGCTAGTTTATAGAAGTGATGGTGTCAGCTGCAAGAGACTATGCTGTGCTCCTCAATTATTTTCACGGAGGTTTGGAAAAGGTGGTCCTGGGGTCCTGGGTGAAATAAAAGCCGTAGGTTCTTGTTATTATGTCAGAGCAAGTACATCCATATTCAAGTAAAGAAATAAAGAGTTGAAATAGAATAAGAATGTATATATATTCTTTATTGAAGTGGAAGACTCTGGACTCGGTTTTGTCATGTGATGTTCTGTTGCACGCTGGGCACATGATTTTTTTTTTTTTTTTTTTTTGCTGTAGGTTGGCTTATGAGAGGGCACGTGATGTTTTTGCTGTGCACTCTCACACGTGAGGAATGTGACTTTGGCCAACTGAGAACATCTGTGGGTGCATTCTGAGGAGAGGACATGAACAGTGAGATATTCCTTTTCAGATCCACATCGATGTGCTGATCTTCATGCTTTGACTCTTTTTTTAATGATAAACAAATGTTTTATTTACTTGTTTATTAAGATTTTTGAGACAAGATCTTACTATATAACCCTGCTGATTTGGAACTCTCTACGCAGACCACCATGGCCTCAAACCTGCAGTAATAATCCTCCTGCCACTGCCTCCTGAGTGCTAGAATTACGTTTTTTTTCATTTGAATTTTATTATTAGTTACATTTTATTAACTCTGTATCCCAGCTGTATCCTGCTCCCTCATTCCCTCCCAATCACACCATCCCTCCCTCATCTCCTCCCTGCCCCTTTCCAAGTCCACTGATTGGGGAAGACCTCCTCCCCTTTCATCTGACCCTGGTTTATCAGATATCTTCAGGACTGGCTGCAAAGTCCTCCTCTGTGGCCTAGCAGGACTGCTCCTCCCTTGAGGGGTGGGGAGGTCAAAGAGCCTGCCATTGAGTTTCTGTCAGAAATAGTCCTTGTTCCCCTAACTATGGGAAACCAATTGGTTACTGAGCTATCACGGGTCACATCTGAGCAGAAGTTCTAGGTTATATCCATACATGGTCCTTGGTGGAGTATCAGTCTCAGAAAAGACCCTTGTGCCAGATATATTTGGTCCTTGTGGAGCGCCTATCATCTCCATGTCATACTAACTCCCCCTTCTTTCATATGATTCCCTACACTCTGACAGAAGTTTGGATATGAGTCTTAGTTATCTGCTTTGATACACTGCTAGGTAGAGTCTTTCAGAGGCCCTCTATGGTAGGCTTCTGATGCTTTGACTCTTGACTTCGCATAAAGAAAACCTCCAGAGAGCTTCTCATGGCAATCCAACTGAGTTTTGTAGCTTTCCCTGAGTTTGTGTTGCTGCCTGGTGTTGTCCTTTGGACCGGACTGCTGGTATCCTGATGACTGAGTTTGGTAATTTCCTAAAGACACATAGACCCTAATCAGCAGGAAGTAGTTAAAAGAGATCTACAGCCCTTTTCTCTATTAATCTCTTACCTAAGGTCAGGGGGGTGGAAGGGAGGTAAAGGTGATTAAGAACCCTAAATAAAGTAGGTTTGGTGAAAAATCTAAGCCTGCACTTTATTCCAACATATATGTGTTAGAAGAATAACATATACATATATAACATATATATGTTAGAAGAATAACATATATATAATGTATAAATGTGTTAGAAGATAAAAGGCATGTTGTGGTAAATTAAAAAATGGTTGTTGGGCTATATAATGTTTATTATTGTTTGACTTAAGATTATCATGGCGGTATTATCTAACCTGCTGTCACAAATAATGAAACACAGACCCCTGTTAGGTTAATAATTGCCTTATTTACCTTGGGCCAGACACTTTCACTGTCTCAATATCCTCACTATCCATCTCCCAGCCCCCATCCAATGCCATCCACCTTAATCCTCCTCAATTTGAATAATAAAAGAACTGCTGGAATAATCACAATTGCATATCTGAAATTGTACTACAAAAGCTATAAAAAAAAAAAGCATGGTATTGGCATAAAATACCACAGGATGCCATCCACTTTAACCCTCCTCGATTAATTTAACTCCTCCTCCATAAGCCTATAGTACATGCTCATATTCTTCATCTGGGTCTTTTCACACCATTATTGGAGTCCTTCCCCAGCCCACTTGGTGTTTTTTTAGGCTAACTCATCCTGGCATTCTCTTCCTTCAGTCTGTTTTTTCACAATTCCTCCTGGGCTTCTGTAAAGCCCAGGAAACTTAGCCACAACTACACCATTCAGCCCTGCCCAGGTAGAGGCTGTTTAATTACCCAATCAGGTATAATGACTTGGGCAGGTTTACCCAGAGGGCCAGTAATTAGCATTAAACCGACCTCCAACAAAGGCAGTAGATAGGGTGTGGTGGTGCAGGCCTTTAATCCCAGCATTCAGGAAGCAGAGTCTCTAATAGATGGTGTTTTACCAGGACTTAATTCCATTCAATCGTTTCGTCTCACAGGGACAGTTTTTGGGTTGGCTGTTAGTAAAATGCTACTTTCTTCACATGGAATTTATTAGGCCATTAACTTTTACCATCCTCCTCCTCTAATGAAAGCTTTAGTGGTATCATGATATTTTGTGATTCTGTTGTTGTTTATCTAAGAATATATGATAGTTTTCTGTAGAATTTATTCAGGATTTCATCTTTGATTCAAAGAAAATTAAGGAGAAAGTTGTTTTATTTAAAAACATTTCAGGAATTTATAAACTGACCATAAATTAAGGAAACCTGAATGTGGGGCTATGGAAACCTAGAACTAAACAGAAACTTTATATCTATCAGCTTTATCAAGAAGAAGCAGGTTCAGAAATTTCCAGTTCTAAATGTGAGTTATATTTGGCCTTTCATACCAACTTTCTGTTTAAAGAAATTTGAGTTTGATCTTCATTTTTAAAGAACATAAAGTTTATCCCAGTTCTGGGATCCTAAGGCTTGTTTCTTGGTGCTCTTTCATTGTCCAGCTCTTTTAACGATCCTCCTCAGCCCAACAGAGCCATGCTATGTCCATGCCTTCTTCAATGATAGCCTCATTTGCCTCTATTACAATTGCTATTTGATTTGTCTTTTAGCATCACTAATGTCTTGTCTAGTTCGAGTCATTATTCAATACAGATTCAGATTCTCACCACTGAAAACTTTCTGAGTTCTAAGCATGAAAGGGCCACTGACAAAATTGCCTAATGCGCTATACTGAAAGAAAAGATTCACCAATATTCATAGATATATACACAAACCATGTGATGGTTACAGGCATGTTGGTAGATAACTTTGGCTTAATTGCTAAGTATATTTAAGCTTCCTTCATTGTCGTATGTTTTCCCATATGTGAAATGGAGAGAGTATGTTTTGCAGAATTGTTGTGGAAATAACTGATGGCATAGAAAAGTACTGAAACTACTGCTTGCACTTACTGAAACTACTGCAGGCACAATCAGAATCAATGTGAGAATACCAGAAGAGTTTGCTGCACAGCCGGTGTCAAAGTAAATTTTCACATTGACTAATAACTCCTGGGAATTTGAAACTGGCTTAAGGAAGGTAAAAAATGATTTGAAAATATTAATGTTATGTAAGATGCTAGTAGGGAAGGGATGTAAATGATAATGCTGGGAAATTTTATATAACATTTCATCCAACTCAGTTTAATTACTTTCAGTTTCAACTGAGTTCCTTTTAAGTACTTAATGTTATTGATTCATAAATAAAAATGTAAAAGCTCTTCCATGAAAAACCTCAGGGCTTAATAAGAATCATGGTAAATGATATTTAGCAAGGTAGTAAGGCCTTTGTGTAGGTGTGTGCAGAATCTGGTTTGAACTACCTAACTTGGAATCTTTATTCCAGCACTTAGTGGTTATTAAACTCTTGACAACCCGGTAATTTCACCAGGAGCTTTTGTAGAGATTATGTTAGATTGTGTTGAAGACAAAATATCCATGGTTTGACGTATGAAAAAGTTTATTTTTGGTTTATCTATGATCCAAAGGATGCTATCATGGGATGCTGTGAGTATACTGCACCGCAAAGTCACTCAGAGAGCAGAGCCAACATTGAGTACATAGGGAGTAGGTGTCCAGGAAACAGAGAGGGAAGAGACTGGTAAGGCAATGGTCCACATCACTGTTCTAAACAGACTGACTCGAGATGAAAGTGTATATTCATGTTCTCATGGCAAATTGACCAGGTAGTCCAGATATGTGCCAAGTCACATAAGTTCAGCAAAGTATGCACTCCCTCTGCTATGATGTTTCCCATGTGTGAAATCCACATGATAACAGCATGTGTCTCTAAGAGTTACTGTAGGCATTCAATAAAATAATGCCTCGCTGTGCTTAGCTCAGAGCCTGACTCATGGTCTGCACTTGTTAACTTAGCTGTTTCTATTGTAAGAGCTGTGATAAAGATGCAGGGTTAATTCTTCCAGTGAGGAAGGAAACTGTAATCAAGTGAACCCAGGAAGTCAGGTCAGATTAAACAGGGCTCAATGGCTTGGTGGTGCTGTGACTATTTGTGGGACTGGGCTCCTCAGTTACCAGAAAATATTTATAAAATGTTGCAGACCAATTCTGTATTTTTAGGGTTAATTAACTACATCCGATCAGCCATCCGCTCCTCCTGAGTCTTGCCACCATTTTTATTTCAGTATAAAGGATAATAGATTTTAGGAGTGGGTGGAACTTTTTTTTCTTTTTTCTTTTATTATTATTATTATTAATTACACTTTGTTCATTTTGTATCCCCCCATAAGTCCCTCCCTCCTCCCCTCCTGATTCCACCCTTCCTTCCCTTTCTGCATGCATGCCCATCCCCAAGTCAAATGATAGGGGAGGTCTTCCTCTCCTTTCTGATCTTAGACTATCAGTTCTCATCAGAAATGGCTGCATTGTCACATTCTGTGGCCTGGTAAGGCTGCTCTCCCCTCAGGGGGGGTGGTGATCAATGAGCAGGTCAATCAGATTATGTCAGAGGCAGTCCCTCTTCCCATTACTATGTAACCCACTTGGACACTGAACTGCCATGGGCTACATCTGTGCAGGGGTTCTAGGTTATCTCCATGAATAGTCCTTGTTTGGAGTATGAGTCTCTGGGAAGTTCCCTGTTTTCAAAGTTTCTTGTTCTGTTGCTCTCCTTGTGGAGTTCCCGTACTCTTCAGCTCTTGCTATTTCCCACTTCTTACATGGAATTCCATTCACTCTGCCCGCCAGTTGGCCATCAGGCTCAGCATCTGCTTTGATAGTCTGCAGGGCAGAGGCTTTCAGAGACCCTCTGTGGCAGGTTCTTGGTTGTTGCCTGTTTTCTTCTTCTGGCTTTCAGAGGCCCTCTGTAGCAAGTTCCTAGGTTGTATCCTGTTTTCTTCTTCTTTTGATGTCCATCCTCTTTGCCTTTCAGGATGGGGATTGAGCCTTTTAGTTAGGGTCCTCTCTTTTGCTTAGTTTGTTTAGATGTACCAATTTTAGTGGGTTTATCCTATGCTGTATGTTTATATGAGTGAGTATATACTGTGTGTGTCTTTTTGCTTCTGGAACAACTCACTCAGGATGATCCTTTCCAGGCCCCACCATTTACATGCAAATTTCATGATTTCCTTATTTTTCATTGCTGAGTAATACTCCATTGTATAGATGTACCACAATTTCTGCATCCATTCTTCAGTTGAGGGGCATCTGGGCTGTTTCCAGCTTCTGGCTATTACAAATGAAGCTGCTACAAACATGGTTGAGCAAATGTCCTTATTGTGTACTTGAGCCTCTTTTGGATATATGCCTAGGAGTGGTATGGCTGGATCTTGAGGAAGCATTATTCCTAGTTGTCTGAGAAAGCACCAAATTGATTTCCAGAGTGGTTGTACAAGTTTACATTCCCACCAGCAGTGGAGAAGGGTTCCCCTTTCTCCACAACCTCTCCAGCATGTGTTGTCACTTGAGTTTTTGATCTTGGCTATTCTGATGGGTGTAAGATGAAATCTCAGGGTTGTTTTGGTTTGCATTTCCCTAATGGCTAATGACGTTGAGCATTTCTTTAAATGCTTCTCTGCCATTCTATATTCCTCTACAGAGAGTTCTCTGTTTAGCTCTGTTCCCCACTTTTTAAGTAGATTACTTGGCTTGCTGCTTTTCAGATTCTTAGTTCTTTATATATACTGGATATGAGTCCTCTGTCAGATAAAGGGTTGGTGAAGATTCTTTCCCAATCTGTAGGCAGTTGTTTTGTTTTGATAACAGTGTCTTTTGCTTTACAGAAGCTTTTCAGTTTCATGAGGTCCCATTTATTGATTGTTGCTCTTAGAGCCTGTGCTGTTGGTGTTCTGTTCAGGAAGTTTTCTCCTGTACCAATGAGTTCTAGGGTATTCCCCAATTTTTTTCTAGCCTATTTAATGTGTCTGGTTTTATGTTGAGGTCTTTGATCCACTTGGACTTCAGTTTTGTGCAGGGTGATAAGTATGGATCTATTTTCATTTTTCTACATGTAGACATCCAGTTGGACCAGCACAATTTGTTGAAGATGCTATCTTTTTTCCATTGTATGGTTTTGGCATCTTTGTAAAAAGTTAGGTGTCCATAAGTGTGTGGGTTTATTTCTGGGTCTTCTGTTTGGTTCCATTGATCCACTGCTCTGTTTCTATGCCAGTACCATGCAGTTTTTATAACTGTTGCTCTATAGTACAGCTTGAGATCAGGGATGGAGATAATGGAGATACCTCCAGAAGATCTTTTATTGTAGAGGAATGTTTTAGCAATTCTGGATTTCTTGTTATTCCATATGAAGTTGAGAATTTTTCTTTCCAGGTCTGTAAAGAATTGAGTTGGCAATTTGATGGGAATTGCATTAAATCTGTAGATTGCTTTTGGTAAGATGGACATTTTTACTATGTTAATCCTGCCAAGCCATGAGCATGGGAGATCTTTCCATCTTCTGATATCTTCTTCTAATTCTTTCTTCAGAGACTTGAAATTTTTTTCATACAATTCTTTGACTTGCTTGGTTAGGGTTACACCAAGGTACTTTATGTCATTTGTGGCTATTGTGAAGGGTGTTGTTTCCCTAATTTCTTTCTCAGCCCTTTTGTCCTTTGTATACAGGAGGGCTACTGATTTTTTTTGAGTTAATTTTGTATCCGGCCACTTTGCTGAAGGTGTTTATCAGCTGTAGGAGTTCCCTGGTAGAGTTTTTGGGGTCACTCACGTATACTATAATATCATCTGCAAATAGTGATAATTTGACTTCTTCCTTTTCAATCTGTATCCCCTTGATCTCCTTCAACTGTCTTATTGCTCTAGCAAGGACTTCCAGCACTGTGTTTAAGAGATATGGAGAGAGTGGGCAGCCTTGTCTTGTCCCTGATTTCAGTGGGATTGCTTTAAGTTTCTCTCCATTCAGTTTGATGTTGGCCATAAGCTTGTTGTATATAGCCTTTACTATGTTTAGATATGTGCCTTGTATCCCTGATCTCTCCAATACTTTGAAAATGAATGGATGTTGGATTTTAGTTTAGATTTTCAAATTTTGTGGCATATAGACTGTTGAAGTAAGTCCTAATGATTGTTTGGATTTCCTCAGTGTCTGTAGTTATGTCCCCCTTTTCATTTCTGATTTTGTTGATTTGGGTGGTGTCTCTCTGCCTTTTAGTTAGCTTGGCTAAGGGTTTGTTGATCTTGTTGATTTTCTCAAAGAACCAGCTCTTGGTTTCATTGATTCTTTGAATTGTTTTATTTGTTTCTAATTGATTGATTTCAGCCCTGAGTTTGATTATTTCCAGCTGTCTATTCCTTCTTGGTGTGTCTGCTTCTTTTTTTTCTAGGGTTTTTAAGTGAGCCATTAAGTTGCTTGAATGAACTGTCTCACATTTCTTCTTGAAGGCACTTAGTGCTATGAACTTTCTTCTTAGCACTGCTTTCATTGTGTCTCACAAGTTTGGGTATGTTGTGTCTTCATTTTCAATGATTTCTAGGAAGACTTTAATTTCTTTCTTTATTTCTTCCCTGACCCAGCTGTCATTTAGTAACAAGTTGTTCAGTTTCCATTTGTGTGTAGGCTTTTTGCTATTTCTGTTATTGTTGAGGTCCAGCTTTATTCCATGGTGATCAGACAAGATACAAGGGATTATTTCAATTTTCTTTTATCTGTTGAGGCTTGCTTTGTGACCAACTATATGGTCTATTTTGGAGAAGGTTCCATGAGGTGCTGAGAAGAAGGTAAATTCTTTTGTGTTTGGGTGTAAGGTTCTGTAAATGTCTCTTAGGTCCATTTGATTCATGACCTCTGTCATAGACATTGTTTCTTTGTTTAATTTCTGTTTTGTTGACCTGTCCTTTGTTGAGAGTGGGGTGGTGAAGTCTCCCACTATTAATGTGTGGGAATCTATATGTGGTTTAAATTTTATCAATGTTTCTTTAACAAATGTGGGTGCTCTTGTATTTGGGGCATAGATGTTCAGGATTGTGATGTCTTCCTGGTGGAATTTTAATTTGATGAGTATGAAGTGTCTTTCCCCATCTCTTTTTATTAATTTTGGTTGAAAGTCTATTTTATCAGATATTAGAATGGCTACTCCTGCTTGCTTCTTGGGTCCATTTGCTTGGAAAGTCGTCCTCCAACCCTTTACCCTCAGGTAATATCTATCTTTGTGCTTTAGGTATGTTTCTTGTATGCAACAGATTTCTGGGTTTTGTTTACGTATCTATTCTGTTAATCTGTGTCTTTTTAATGGAGAGTTGAGTCCATTTATGTTGAGAGAGATTAATGACCAGTGGTTGTTAGATCCTTTGATTTCAATGTTGGCTGTGGTCATAAGGTTGTGTGCTTGGTTGCTTTTTGTTTTATTGTAGTAAGGTTAATTATTTCCTGTGTTTTCTTGAAAGGAGCTAATTTTTTGGGGTTGTATTTTCCCTTCCAGTGTCTTCTATAATGCTGGATTTGTGTGTAGGTATTGTTGAAATTTGTTTTTTTTCGTTGAATATCTTGTTTTCTCCGTCTATGAGGACTGAGAGCTTTGCAGGATATAGTAGCCTGGCCTAACCTCTGTGTTCTCTTAGGGTCTGCATGATATCCATCCAGGCCCTTCTGGCTTTCATAGTCTCTGTTGAAAAGTCAGGTGTGATTCTAATGGGTTTGCCATTATATGTTACTTGGCCTTTTTCCCTCACAGCTTTTAGTATTTTCTCTTTGTTCTGTATACTTACTGTTTTGATTATTATGTGGCAGGAGAATTTTCTTTTCTGGTCAAATTTGTTGGGTGTTCTGTAGGCTTCATGTATTCTTATTGGCCTCTCCTTTAACTTGGGGATATTTTCTTCAATGATTATGTTGAAAATATTTTCTGGGCCTTGGAGAAAGGAGTCTTCCTTTTCCACTATACCTATTATTCTTAGGTTTTGTCTTTCATATGGTCTTGGATTTCTCCGACAGTCTGTGTCAGGGATTTTTTGGATTTAACATTTTCTTTGTCAGATACACTGATTTGTTCCATTGTATCTTCTACACCTGAGATTCTTTCTTCCATCTCTTGTAGTCTGTTGGTTATGCTTACCTCTGTAGTTCCTGTTTTCTTCCCTAGATTCTTCCTCTCCATTATTTTCTCCATTTGTGTTTTCTTTAATTTTTCCAATTCTATCTTTAGGTCTTGAGTTGTTTTGTTTACTTCCTTCACCTGTCTGATTGTACTTTCCTGTTTTTCTTTTAGTTCCTTCAACTCTGTTTCTTTTATTTCATTCAGTGCTTTAAGCATTTCCTTTCTAAACTGTTTGGCTGCAACTTCCTCTATTTCTTTACGGATGGCAATATTCTGTTTGAGTTTATCTTCCTCTATGTCTTTACGTATCTTATTTGTTTCCTCTGTTATCATCTTCATGAGCATAGTTGTTAGGTCATCTTCTTGGATTTCAGTTATGCTGGGGTGTCCAGGGCTACTTGCCCCTGGGTAACTGGGTTCTGGAGATGCCATATTGCTCTGTCTTTTGTTGCTTGAGCTTTTACGCTGGCCTCTACCCATTGTGCTATCTTAAGTGTTTGGGGTTATTTTCTGGTGGTTTCTGGGGATCCTGTGGTGGAGAGAATCCCCTTGGCAGAAAGCTAGTTTTTCCTGAAGGAAGTCTTCTCAGCTTTTTGGGTATAGTCACTGGATGGCTGGCGTTTTTTCAGGAGTTGCTGCTGCTCACCTCAGGGATAGAGACCTGAGTGGTAACTGTGGTCTTTGTTAGTTGAAAGGGTTCTCCTCTCACCCAGGGAAGTCCTGAAGACAGCTGCCCTGTTTCTGGGTTTCTTGCTGTAAATTGAATGATCAGCTGCTGTGACCCAGTTGGACATTTGGCGCACAGCAACTGTTTGTGCCTGTGTCTGGAGCACAGCTGAGTGATGGCGGCTCAGCCCTGCCTGTCTGCAAGACTTTTCCCAGAGAAGGATTGGGTGATTTAAGTCAGTACAGTTTCCTTCCTTCCTTGTGGATTCTCTGGAGACAGGGACTCCCAGTCTCTTTTATGCCCTGGGGCCAACTGCTCCGTCTCCACCAGCTAGCTGTCGCGCAGAAACTGCCTGTTTCTGCCTTTCCGGCCTTTGCGAGCCTGGGCATCTGCCTAAACTGGGTAATTTTCCTGAGACCTTTTCAGGGTGGAGGCTCTGAGATCAGACCAGCCGTTTCCCTCCCTGTGTGTTTGCACCAGACAGTGAAAACGCAGTCTCTGGTGCCCTGGGGCCCACAGTTCTTTCTGAGGCGGCGAATCGGGAGTGCAGGCAGGGCTCTGTGTTGGAGCCTGGGTCCCGGGTTCTGGCTGCGGGCTGGCTCCTGGGGTGCCTGTGGAACCCTAGTCTTTTCCAGGGGATGTCTGGGTGACCTAAGGTCGTCCCAATCGTTTCCTGCACTGTTGGGTTATCTCTCGACTGAAAATTCTAGTCTCTGATAGTGTGGTGCGCACGGTTCAGTCTGGGACCGTGACCAGAGATACTGGCTTGTGGCTCTGGGCTGGGGCTGGTGGCCAAGCAACTGGCGGAACCAGGATCTCTTCCGCGATTTAGCCGGGTGAGTTAAAAGCTGATTGAATCCCCCACCGTGGGGTATCCTCTCACCTGGGAAACAGAATCGCTTGTGTCTTATCGCCTCGAGTTCTGATTGCTGGTCACTGTGCCGATCCTGCTATGCTGCTGCTCAGAATGAGAGTCCTTCAGGCGCTGTCATCTTGCCCCACCTCCTGGGTGGAACTTTTAATTATTATAAACTAACTACTTGTAAAATGTTGAGTTTATTTTTGCTGAGATCCAATCAACAATATTTTATAAGATATTGTAAATAAGTATATCTTTAAGTTACTGTCTTATCTATCTAAAACTTATAATGCTCTTAGGTTATTTTAAAGTATTTTTCCCAGCATTTATTTTCTATTTTTAATTTTTTTTTTTACAATTTATTCATTTTCTATCCCAGCTGTAGACCCTTCCCTCATCTCCCCTAATCCTGCCCTCCCTCCCTCTTCTCCCCCACCCCTCTCCCAGTCCACTGATTATTTTTTTTAATAGTTCAACTTAATCATTATTTTAAAAATCCATCCTGTGTTCTGGCAGAAAATACAACCTTAGTTTATGTGCTGGTTAGTTTTAATTATTAACTTGAGACAAACTAGAATTATATGGAAAGAGGAATCTCAATTAGGGATTATTTAGATCCTGCCTAATAAGCTGAATAGGAGGCATGCACTCATTCATTTATCTATGCTCTTGACTGTCAGTGTACTGTAACTAGCTATGTCAAGTCCCGGCTGCCTTGACTTCCCAAATGTCATGGACAATAACTTGGGATTGTCAAAGCACCTTTATCCTCTATGTAGATTTCATCAGAATATTTTATCACAAAATTAATATTTGAAATTGAAATTGAGGAAATCTATTTTATGTAAAGTCAGCAATTAAAATTTCAAACATCTACTCAAGATTTTGTTTTCCTCCTCTTCTCTAAAGTTGTATCTAAATTTTGATGGTCTCTAGTGGAACAACATTTATTAGCAGAAACATCTCTGTCCCTATGACTACCATGTGGCCATGACAGGATCCCAGCTGGCTCCCTATCATTTTGTGTGTGTGTATATATATGTACATATGTATACATATATATAATTTTATTTTACAGGATCAGGAAGCAGTAAAATTTCCCAGGATGAGCCCAGTGGCATCTATTATTTTTTAATCCTGTTAAAATTGCCTCAGTTTCTTAAGTTCTTTATATATTCTAGATATTAGCCCTTTATCAGATACAGGGTTGGTGGAGATTGTTTTGATGATAGTATCCTTTGCTTTACAGAAGCTTTTCAGTTTCATGAGGTCCCACTTACTGATTGTTGATCTTAGAGCCTGTGCTGTTGGTTTTCCGTTCAAGAAGCTGTCTCCTGTGCCAATGAGTTCCAGGCTTTTCCCCATTTTTTCTTCTAACAGGTTTAATGTGTCTGTTTTCTTTTTTTTTTTAATTTTTTATTTAACTTTTTTTTTATCAGTTACATTTTATTAACTCTGTATCCCAGCCGTGTCCCGATCCCTCATTCCCTCACAGTCCCTCCCTCCCTCCCTCCCTCATCTCCACCATGCCCCTTTCCAAGTCCACTGATGGGGGGGACCTCCTCCCCATTCATCTGATCCTGTTTTATCAGGTATCTTCAGGACTGGCTGCAAAGCCCTCCTCTGTGGCCTAACAGGACTGCTCCTCCCTTAGGGGGTGGGGAGACCAAAGAGCCAGTCATCGAGTTCCTGTTAGAAATAGTCCCTGTTCCCCTCACTTTGGGAAACCAATTGGTTACTGAGCTACCACAGGCTACATCTGAGTGGAGGTTCTAGGTTATATCCATACATGGTCCTTGGTTGAATGTCAGTCTCAGAAAAGACCCTGTGCCCAGATATATTTGGTCCTTGTGGAGCTCCTATCCTTTCCCCATCAGACTAACTCCTCTTCTTTCTTATGATTCCCTGTACTCTGCCAAAGGTTTGGTCATGAGTCTTTGCTTTGAAAACACTGCTAGTTAGAGTCTTTCAGATGCGCTCAGTAGGCTCCTGTCATACGTTCAATGCACATCCCATCTGTCTTTCTAAATGAGGATTGATCATCTTACCCCATGTCCGCTCAATTGATTATCTTTTTTAGGTGTATAGATTTCATTATGTTTATCATATCTTATAGGTCTATATAAGTGAGTATATCCCATGTTTGTCTTTCTCCTTCTGGGATATTTCACTCAGAATGATCTTTTCTAGATCCCACCATTTGCCTGCAAATTTCATGATTTCCTCCTTTTTGATTGCTGAGTAGTATTCCATTGTATAAAAATACCACAATTTCTGTACCCATTCCACCGTTGATGGACATCTGGGTTGTTTCCAGGTTCTGGCTATTACAAATAGAGCTGCTATAAACATGGTTGAGCAAGTGTCCTTTTTGTGTACTTGAACAAACTTTGGGTATATACCTAGCAGTGGTATAGCTGGGTCTGGAGGAAGCACTATTCCTATTTGTCTTAGAAAGCGCCAGATAGCTTTCCAGAGTGGTTGTACCAGTTTACATTCCCACCAGCAGTGGAGCAGGGTTCCCCTTTCTCCACAACCTCTCCAGCATGTGTTATTGCTTGAGTTTTTCATCTTGGCCATTCTGATGGGTGTAAGGTGATATCTCAGGGTCGTTTTGATTTGCATTTCCCTGATGGCTAATGAGGATGAGCATTTCTTTAAGTGTTTTTCTGCCATTCGATATTCCTCTGTCGAAAATTCTCTGTTTAGCTCTGTTCCCCATTTTTTAATTGGATTACTTGGTTTGCTGCTTTTCAGCTTCTTTAGTTCTTTGTATATACTGGATATTAGTCCTCTGTCAGATAAAGGGTTAGTGAAGATTCTTTCCCAATCTGTAGGCAGTCGTTTTGTTTTGATGACGGTATCCTTTGCTTTACAGAAACTTTTCAGTTTCATGAGGTCCCATTTATTGATTGTTGCTCTTAGAGCCTGTGCTGTTGGTGTTCTGTTCAGGAAGTTGTCTCTTGTGCCAATGAGTTCTAGGCTGTTCCCCACTTTTTTTCCAATTGATTTAGGGTATCTGGTTTTATGTTGAGGTCCTTGATCCACTTTGACTTTAGTTTTGTGCAGGGTGATAAATATGGATCTATTTTCATTTTTCTGCATGTAGACATCCAGTTGGTCCAGCACCATTTGTTGAAGATGCTGTCTTTTTTCCATTGAATGGAATTGGCTTCTTTGTCGAATATCGAGTATTCATAGGGGTGTGGATTTATTTCTGGGTCTTCTATGCGGTTCCATTGATCCTCCTTTCTCTTTCTATGCCAGTACCATGCAGTTTTTATTACTGTTGCCCTGTAGTACAGCTTGAGATCAGGAATGGAGATACCTCCAGATGATCTGTTGTTGTACAGGATCGTTTTGGAGATTCTGGGTTTTTTGTTTCTCCATATGAAGCTGAGAATCTTTTTTTCAAGGTCTGTAAAGAATTGAGTTGGTATTTTGATGGGAATTGCATTGAATCTGTAGATTGCTTTTGGCAGTATGGCCATTTTCACAATGTTAATCCTACCAATCCATGAGCACGGGAGATCTTTCCATCTTCTGATATCTTCTTCAATTTCTTTCTTCAGAGACTTGAAGTTTTTCTCAAACAGGTCTTTCACTTGCTTGGTTAGGGTCACACCAAGGTACTTTATGTTATTAGTGGCTATTGTGAAGGGTGTTGTTTCCCTAATTTCTTTCTCAGCCTTTTTGTCTTTGGTATATAGGAGGGCTTCTGATTTTTTTGAGTTGATTTTGTATCCTGCCACTTTGCTGAAGGTGTTTATCAGCTGAAGGAGTTCTCTGGTTGAATTTTTGGGGTCGCTCATGTATACTATCATATCATCTGCAAATAGTGACACTTTGACCTCTTCCTTTCCGATTTGTATCCCCTTGATCTCCTTTAGTTGTCTTATTGCTCTGGCTAGGACTTCAAGTACTATGTTGAAGAGATATGGGGACAATGGACAGCCTTGTCTTGTCCCTGATTTCAGTGGGATTGATTTAAGTTTCTCTCCATTGAGTTTGATGTTAGCTATAGGCTTGCTATATATTGCCTTTACTATGTTTAGGTATGTGCCTTGTATCCCTGATCTCTCCAAGACTTTAAACATGAATGGGTGTTGGACTTTGTCAAATGCTTTTTCGGCGTCTAAGGAGATGATCATGTGGTTTTTCTCCTTCAGTTTGTTTATGTAGTGGATTACATTGATGGATTTCCGTATGTTGAACCACCCTTGCATGCCTGGGATGAAGCCTACTTGGTCATGGTGGATGATATCTTTGATGTGTTCTTGGATTCGGTTTGCAAGTATTTTATTGAGTATTTTTGCGTCAATGTTCATAAGAGAGATAGGCCTAAAGTTCTCTTTTTTTGTTGGGTCTTTGTGTGGTTTAGGTATTAAGGTGACTGTGGCTTCATAGAATGAGTTTGGTAGTGTTCCTTCTGTTTCTATTTTGTGGAATAGCTTGAGGAGAATTGGAGTTAGCACTTCTTTGAAGGTCTTGTAGAATTCTGTGCTGAAGCCATCTGGTCCAGGGCTTTTTTTGGAGGGGAGACTGTTAATGACTGCTTCGATTTCCTTGGGAGATATAGGGCTATTCAGTCTTTCTACCTGATCTTGACTTAGTTTTGGTAGATGGAATCTTTCAAGAAAATTATCCATTTCATTTAGATTCTCAAATTTTGTGGCATATAGGCTTTTGTAGTATGACCTAATAATTGTTTGGATTTCCTCAATGTCTGTGGTTATGTCCCCATTTTCATTTCTGATTTTGCTGATCTGGATAGTTTCTCTCTGCTTTTTAGTTAGTTTGGCTAAGGGTTTGTCTATCTTGTTGATTTTCTCAAAGAACCAGCTTTTTGTTTCATTGATTCTTTGGATAGTTTTATTTGTTTCTAGTTGATTGATTTCAGCCCTTAGTTTGATTATTTCCAGCCGTCTGCTCCTTTTGGGTGTATCTGCTTCTTTTTGTTCTAGGGTTTTCAGTTGGGCCATTAAGTTGTTTGTATGTGATGTTACGAATTTCTTCTTGCAGGCACTTAGTGCTATAAATTTTCCTCTGAGCACTGCTTTCAGTGTGTCCCATAAATTTGGGTATGTTGTGCCTTCCTTTTCATTGAATTCTAGGAAGTCTTTAATTTCTTTCTTTATTTCTTCCTTAACCCAGCTGTCATTGAGTAGTAAGTTGTTTAGTTTCCATGTGCGTGTCGGCTTTTTGTTGTTTCTGTTGTTGTTGAGGTCGAGCTTTAGTCCATGGTGGTCAGATAGTATACAAGGGATTATTTCAGTCCTTTTGTATCTGTTGAGGCTTGCTTTGTGGCCCACTATATGGTCTATTTTGGAAAAGGTTCCATGGGGTGCTGAAAAGAAGGTGTACTCTTTTGAGTTTGGGTGAAATGATCTGTAGACGTCTATTAGGTCCATTTGATTTAGGGATTCTGTGAGTGCTTTTATTTCTTTATTTGGTGTCTGTCTAGTTGATCTGTCCCTTGGTGAGAGTGGAGTGTTGAAGTCTCCCACTATTAAGGTATTAGGATCAATGTATGATTTAAGCTTTAATAATGTTTCATTTACGAATGTCGGTGCTCTTGTATTTGGGGCATAGATATTCAAGATTGTGATGTCCTCTTGGTGGATTTTTCCTTTGATGAGAATATAGTGGCCCTCCTTATCTTTTTTGATTAACTTGGGTTGAAAGTCTATTTTATTAGATATTAGGATGGCTACTCCAGCTTGTTTTCTGGAACCGTTTGCTTGAAAAACAGTTTTCCAGCCCTTTACTCTGAGGTAGTGTTTGTCTTTGTTGCATAGGTGTGTTTCTTGGATGCAACAGAATGTTGCATCCTGTTTCCTTAACCATTCTGTTAGCCTGTGTCTTTTTATTGGTGAGTTGAGTCCATTGATATTGATAGATAATAGTGACCAATGCATGTTAGTTCCTTTTGTAATGGAGTCGATGATCTAACCCTGATTCATTGCTTGTTTTCTTTTCATTTTTGTTGGGACATTATCTGTATGCCCTGTTTTCTTGGGTGAATTTGTTTTCATTGGATTGGAGTTTTCCTTCTAGTATCTTCTGTAGGGATGGTTTGCTGTGTAGATATTGTATAAATTTAGTTTTGTCATGGAATATTTTGTTTTCTCCATCTATGTTGATTGAAAGCTTTGCAGGGTATAGTAGTCTGGGTTGACATTTGTGATCTCTTAGAGTCTCCATGATACTTGCCCAGGCCCTTCTGGCTTTCATAGTTTCTGATGAGAAGTCCGGCGTGATTCTGATAGGTCTACCTTCATATGTTACTTGGCCTTTTTCCCTTGCTGCTTTTAATATCTTTTCTTTGTTCTGTAGATTTAGTGTTTTGACTATGATGTGACGTGATGTGTTTCTTTTCTGGTCTAGTCTATTTGGAGTTCTGTAGGCCTCTTGTATATTTATGGACATCTCTTTCTTTAAGTTGGGAAAATTTTCTTCTATGATTTTCTTGAAAATATTTTCTGGACCTTGGAGTCTGGAGTCTTCTTTTTCGTGAATTCCTATTATTCTTAGATTTTGTCTTTTCATAGCATCCTTGATTTCTTGGATATTTTGTGATTGGAACTTTTCTGATTTTACTTTTTCTTTGAGAGAAGTATCCATTTCTGCAAGTGTGTCTTCAGCTCCAGAGATTCTCTCTTCCATCTCTTGTATTCTGTTGGTGATGCTTACTTTTGTGGTTCCTGATCTTTTCTCCAAGTTCTCCAGCTCAAGGGTTTTCTCATTTTGTGTTTTCTTTATTGATTCTAATTCTGTTTTCATGCCTTGCACCATTTCTTTCATGTGTTTGAATTTGGATTCCTGTCTCTCTACGATGGCCTCTATTTCTTTTTTCATTTCCTTCTTATATGCCACTAATTTTTCCTCTACTTGTGTATCTATTTGTTTGGCTATGTTTGCCTGTGTTTCTTTAAGGATATTGTCTATTTCTTCTTTCTTTGCCTCCAATTGACTGGCCATCTCTTTGAAAGACTTGTTCATTTCCTCCTTATGAGCCTCAAATAATTGGGCAAGCATGGCTTTAAAATCATTTTCCTGTGCTTCTGCTGAATTGGTGTATCCATCGATTTTGGGGTTTGCTGGTGAAGTCATGATGTCCTGATTTATGTTGGAAGTGTTCTTTCGCCTACCTCTGGCCATTGGCTTATCTGAAACCTTCCCTGTTTGTTTTTGGATTCTGCAGATCAGACTGGTGCTGTCTCTCTCTGGTGTCTGGAGAGTTCTTCAGGAAGCTGAGCACTCTCAGCGTGTGCTGAGGACTAGCTGTACAGGCAGGTCTCTTGGCCGAGATCGTGGTATCCGGGGCTCTCTGCTCTCTGGTTTGGCCCTGCTTCTTTGATGTGTTCCGCCAGTTCTGTGCTGCTGTCACTGCCAGGTTCTGAGGTCTTGCTGCAGCTGGAGATTTCAGGGTGGTCACTTCAGCAGGGATGGGGTAATCAGGCTCTCTGTTCTCTGGTTTGGCCCTGGTTAGTCTTAAACTGGAGGGCTGTGGTGCCCCGCCAGTTCAGTACTGCTCCGCTGCCACGTCCTGCTGTAACTGGAGACTGGCTTGCTAGTCCCAATGCTTTCTGGGAAGTCCTGGGATCTCTTTGTTGTGCTCTCCAAGCTTGGGAGGCCCAGCGCCTGGTGTGTCCAGGTTGTATGACGTTTCTGCCTGGTTTCGGTGAGTATATAGCGTATTCTCTGTCACTGTGGGATTGGGCGGGTCGTACTGTCAGTGATGGCGATCCTGCGGAGCTAGTATGGTGTCTAGCAGATTCGCGCCCTGGGAGGATGGTGCAGCCGCTGCGCGAATCTGGGACTCCGGGGTACGTACTGCTGGCTTTTGTCTGCCGCTAAAGTGGTTGGGGGTCCGTCTCAGCGGTTGTATACCCCAGGCAGTTAGGTCTGCGCTGAGAAAGATGAGTCCGCTGTGCCGCTGTGCCGAGGAGGAAGGAGGTCTGGGGGAATGTGTCTGTTTTCATGTTGAGGTCTTTGATCCACTTGGACTTTTGTTTTGTGGAGGGTGACAAATATAGATCTCTTTGCATTTTTCTACATTTACACATCCTTTAGACCAGCACCATTTGTTGAACACCAACAAACCACATAATCCAGATACAAACAGAGAATTCTCTGTAGAGGAATATCAAAAGGGAGAGAAACACTTAAAGGGATGTTCAGTGTCCTTAGTCATAAGGGAAATGCAAATCAAAACGACCCTGAGATTTCACCTTACACCTATCAGAATGGCTAAGATCAAAAACTCAAGTGACAGCACATGCTGGAGAGGTTGTGGAGAAAGGGGAACCCTCCTCCACTGCTGGTTTGGAAATCAAGCTGGTGCTTTTTCAATTAAGAATAGTGCTTCCTCATGATCCAGCCATACCACTACTAGGCATAAGCCAGGCCTAATGAGACCTGATATGTTAGGGTCAGATAGTAGGGGAGGACGACCTCCCTTATTAGTGGACTCGGGGAGCAGCATAGGGTGAGAAGAAAGAGGGAGGGTAGGATTCCGAGGAGAAGAGGGAGGGGGCTACAACTGGAATACAAAATGAATAAACTGTAATAAATAATAATAATTAATAAAAAAGAGAAAAAATTATCCAGTTTAGAGAATAGCATGTACTCACCCTCGCTGAATGTCTGAACTGTCACACAACCTCTATTCACTGGTTCAGATCTTGCTTTCACAAACCTAACTACTTTCACCTCACAGAGGCTTTTGGGTTTTCTGTGCCATTCACAGCTGCAGTGTTGAAGACACTGCCTCTTAGCAAAAGGGTCACTGAATTTTTAAAAATCTTCTGCAGTTATCTCTACTTTATCAAGACATTTTATTACTGTCAAGCTTTTACTTCTCAGTATTCCCATTCAAGTAACTCATGAAACCATACTTTGTAGAATTCCCAGCCTTTTGGAGTACAGAGGAACATGACAAAATGAAATACCTCCATTTAGTAATGTTTAGTAATGCCATTAGATATTTACTCTTCCATTTGAACCTCTTCTGACCTCTTGTAGCCCAAGGAATGGGCTGAAGCTGCTTTCAGGGAATATACTTTCTTTGTATGCATCATTACTCAAACAGAATTCTTTCAGATGCGGTTGTAGTAGTTATGAGAGTCCAAGAACAGCAAACCACATACCATTTGAACTTAGCAGTAGAGGTTTCCATATTTGATTTATAGTAAGAAAAGAAGCCTTAATAGTGTTGAAATTGTTTGGATTCTAATGGTTAAAGACCTTGTTTGCCTGTAGCACAGTCCAGTGCTCTGCCTGTGTCCTGTGGGTGATCTGTAAACTGCTGGACTTCCCAGCTGTCCGCATCACACGTCTCTCTAAGGGCAACTGAAGTTCCATCTTGTACTGACCCTCTTTCTTTTGGCTTTCTGAGCATCAGCCATTATTAGTCAACTACCAATCCTGTTCCTGCTAGGGTTGCATGCAATTCAACGTAACAGTGGCATTTGCAATGCTGCAGCTTACGTGGGTCTCATTTTTCTCAGTAATGGAAAGATCTAGAGGTGAACTTTCAAAAGTGAACAATCCTTTTGGCAGAGTCATCAAAGACATGAGCTCTTTCCAGCTTTCTGTTTTGTACACTAAGAAGAAAACTATAGCAATCATAGAATGCGAAGAAACAGGGAGAGACATTAATAAGTCATGAATCAGCTCAGCCTGATTTATTTATAAACCTTCACTTCTTTATACACTCTCTGCCACAGAGGGGCAGTGACTTCTACATATATCTCACTGGCCAAAAACATGACAGTTTCTACCTGCAAAAAAAGATGGAAATTGGCTACTCCGAATCTGCCCCATGTGTTCTCTTTACTGATTCCTGTGGTTCCTAAGTTCTCAATGTTTCTCCTTTATCCTTTCAAAGTTCATTTTCTATCCTAAGTGATGTTTTCAATGGAGATGTAATTCATCACTTTCTGAAAAATATTTCCAGGACTTTTTTTTATTTCACTTTCAAGATAAAACTCTGTGCATCTGATGATGGCATCCAAAGGCTTTCTTCTTCTGCCTTTTTCTGTCTCATTGGCATACACATGTGTTCTTTTTCTTCATCCTGTGCTCTCCACTCATTTATCCTGAAACTTGTCCTGCCCTCTCACCCCATGGAACAGAAGAAAAAGTCTCTCTTGCTCTTGCTTTGTTGCTTCTTTAGCCTTCAGGGTGCATCACCCCAACCTGAGTTGATTCTGCTGCCAACAGCTTGAGCCAGGACTTATCTCATGAACAGGATTTGCTACAAATACGCTCAGTGTAAACCCAGAGGGTACAGCCCCTTGTTTATCTATGAAGGACTGCATTAGGAGAGTTTACAGCCCTGCGAGGGCACAAAGCAAGAGGGGAATTCACCTAAATGAGAGTTAGTCTACTCTGTGCAACAACAGCTCCACATTTCCTGAACTGTACTTGCCTTCTGGCTGATCCACCTCTAAGGTCAGAAGGTGGGTCCCTGTCACTCCTTTATCACAGATAATAAATGTTACTTATAGACATATAGACTGGGTTTATTTGACTTACTTTATGTGAAATAATTAACAAAACTTTTTTTTTTGAGTTCTGCACATTACCTTGCCTTCACTGGTTAAATTGAAGCTGAGTGAATTCCGGGAATGGAGTTATCTCCTGCATGGGGCTTTCTACCTGTGGGAGTGGTGCCAACATTTTGCTGCAGGTTAGTCTATAGAACTGAGGTTCAGCAGCTTGGGAGGGAGTTTCTGCACCTCCTTTAGGCATGGTTCCATGCCAAATAGTGAAGTTATTGAGCAAGCACTTCTAGAAAATGAAAATAGATTGCAAAAAATAAACAGTGCAAATGGAAAGAACTCGTTAAGCTGAAATGACAGGAGTAGGATGGAAGAGGAAGAAGGGAAAGTGTAGCAATATGGTACACAGACCTTCCTTGCCACTGTGGTCTTGGGGCCTGTGTGTCTGTGTGCCTGTGTGTGTGTGTGTGTGTGTGTGTGTGTGTGTGTGTGTGACTTTTAGGACAGAGCACTGATCCAGCACATACAAGTCTAAGCTTTTGTCTTGTTTCATTGCTCAGCATTAAGCTGAGCCTGGGAAAGTGGCTTCTCAGTTCCTGAAAGTCCTCATGTACAAAATAAAGACAATAAGACAGCAAGAAACATAGCTTTATAGTACTGGAAATTTCTTAAATGTATATTCTGCTTACACATGTAAAAGGCATGTATACAACATTACTTAAGCAAATATAACCGTTTCCTATTTCTTTTTCCAGCTTCCATCCCCCAAAAGTTCTCACTCAGCACAGCTCACGGTTGTCTGTCCACCTCTGTCCTGATTTACATCTTCCATCTTCACATGAGTACAGAGGGTCAGCTTGATACGCAGATGTTTAAAGAAGACAGAGACTTGATTTTTTTTTTTAATTTGACTGTTCCTTAATGTCATTAAGCTTTGCTTTCCTCATAGGCCTTTCCTAAATTTTTCTACATTTATTTTGTTTTGTCTTTATGCACCTGTATATGGGTGTGAAGTAATCATAGCACACATATGGAGATCATTGGGCATGACAAATTTTCTTGAGTTGGTTCTCTTCTTCCAGCGTTCAGGCTCTGTGGATTAAACTTAAGTCATTAGGGTTGAGGATAAGAGCCTGTCCCCACTGAACCATCACACTAGCCCCTCGTCACAGGTGTTAATGCTGACCATTGGTTGAATTTTGTATGTTTATGAAATTGTCTTTATATCACTTGTGGCAATTACTTTATTGTCACTGTGACAGAGGACTTGAGCACAGGTACTTAAGGGAGGAAGAGTTAATTCTGACTCATGTTGCAGGGTGATTGTGGCCCTTTATTGGATGAGAGAAAGGCATATTAGGGTGACTTAGAAGAAGGGGAGGGTACAGCAGAATTCTCAACACAGTGACTTCAAAACCCTACCTTTAGTGACCTCTAGGCTCGCCTTTTAAACCAATGAATCTACAACCTCCCTAAACAACACCAGCAACTGCAGATCAAATTTGCAAATAAGTGAGCCAGAGGGAGATATTTTGTATTTAATCCACAGAAAAAGCCCAACTGTAACTAAGTGGTGATAATATTATTCAATGGCAGCTAGTTTTGTTCCGTCACTCCTGTAACCATTGTTCCTGCTTTACAGCAGTTGGCAAGTAGAGAACAATCTAGACCCTACTCACTCCTTTACCCACCTTTACGCCCAGGGAAGCTACTCAACCTCTTTAGGTTTGTGTGATGGAACACATCAGTTCTACTGAAACAGGTGCCCAGGACTGGTGATGCCTATAGTGCCTGTTCGTATGCCCCAAAATGAGGAGATCTCAGAAGGTGAGGTCAAAGAATGCTAATAGGGTTAAAGTCCAGGTGATTTTTAAGTATATAACACAAGTTGTCTATTAGACAACTCTAGTTTCAAAAGTAAGCCATTTTGTGTTGGGGTTTCATAATTTCCAACCAGAAGTTACCTGGCTAATATGTCAGTAAAGAGATGGAAACAAAGCCTGAACTAAAAAGAAATATGATTACCTTTTTTGTTGACCTAAAAGTGTACTTTGGTTTTCCAGAACTTTCAAGCATTAATCAGTCATTTTGTAAAACATTGACATTGAAGTAACACTACTTAAGGAATTTGGCAATGTAACAACAGAGCTGTTTTGATTTTCACTCATATCTATTACATTCAGAGAGAAAATACACATAGCTGTTATATATGACTATCGCCTTAAAGGACAGTCAGGCCTAAGAAACAATTGTCCATTAAACAGATAATGTTTTATCACTAATTATTTCATTCATTCTTTATGTCTTGGCTTGGCATTGCTCCCTTTTAGGGAAGACTGTTGTAATAGAAGTTTTGGTTTCTTTAAAAACTCAGTTATGTTATGTAAATATGTTTTTGTTTTATCCCAAGTGTGGGTATTTAGTTTGGGCTTTAGTTTGTCCACAATCTGATAATTTTGCCTCCTGCAGAGCATGGCCTTTGTCAACTGGTAACTGCCTTATGCAGCACAAGGGTGGGGGAGGGGGGAGAGGTATTAGAATTCTGAAGGATATAAATAGGAGAACCCAGAAAGAGAAGGTGTGGCAGTTTGGAGATATCAGAGATGGGAAGGGTGACGGTGTAAAGAGACCAGGGAGAGATGGGGTGGCAGTTGGGGAGACCAGAGACCAGAGGTGGCAGCTTGGAGGAGACTGATGATGAGAAATGTTTCATTGCAGCAATTTGGAGGAGACTACTTGCTGCATTTGCTCTTGACAGAGATTGGTATAGCGCCAAAACGCATTGTCCTTAAACAGCTGGGAAAAGAAAAGCGATCTTTACCCCTTCACTACACTAACCTTTTTTTTCCCCCTAGGGCTAAAGGGTTGGTGGAAGGGAGGGAGATAAAGCTTAAATACTCCAAATAAAATAGAGTTTAAAAATGAGCTCAACAAACTATAGTATCTATGTTTTAAAATTCATGATAATAGACAAAACATTGAAAAGATGAAGCAGCATTGATGGGAAAAGGAATGCTGTCACAATTCTTCAGTTTATTGCTTCAAGGACACCTTGTAGTTTTTCAGCTCTGTGGATATTATACCACACTCTCTGTCAAATGTGCCTTCTCCCTTTGTCTACCAGAGAAAGTCCATCTGCTCAGAACTCCTAGGTTCTGTCTGGATTGTGGTCAGTTTTCACAAAGCTTTGTGGCCACTTGTATCATAATAGTACTGGCAGCATAGCCTACAATACTTATATAAACCAGCTTTCCTATGGCTGCTGTCAAAAGCTGGCAAAACTCAGTGGCTTAGAATTACACAGAGTTATTATCTCAGAATTCAATAGGTTATGGATGTGAAACAGGCGTCCCAGGGCACACTCCGTTCTACAGGCTATAGCATCAATTCACATTATTCCTTTTCTAACACCTGGAGGTTTCCTCATCCTTTGGCCGATGGCTGCTCTCTGTCATTTCTGAAGCCAACTAGGCCAACTAGGCTGTGGCTCTGCTTTCCTGTGTTTTCCTCTCTGCCCCAACTCTGCTTCCTTCTTCCATTTTCTTTTTCTTTTTAGCTAAATTTTTATATTTTATATTAATTACAGTTTAGTCACTTCCTTCTTCCATTTTCAGTACCGCTTGCAACTTTTATTCTCCTCTCCCATGTGATCTCACATATTCTATTGGTTGTATGGTTGAGTTGTGATTACCTTCGGGGGTCATTTTTCTTCTTTCCGCAGTCTTCTCTGCTTCATTGGGAACTCCATCCTACAAGAGATTGTTCTAACTCATCTTTGTGTCTTCTGCACAAATCACAGTTCCTCACATGGTAGATGATGCCCAGTAAGAACATGCACAGATGACTGGCTCCGACAGCACAAAGATGAAAATACATGCTTGGAACGAAAGCGGTGATTTCAAAAGGTAACCTGGATTAAAACAGGTTCTGAAAGATGGATGACATATGATACAGTCAGTAGAGCAGAGTGTTAATTATGTAACGTAAATGATAGAAACTTAGGTCTCCAAATTAAAACATTTTCAGGTTTCCTACAGATTTGGAACTTTGAATAGTAAAATGTTGGCAGGGGCGCTGGAGAGATGGCTCTGTAAGACGCTGGAGAGATGGCCAGTAAAAAAGGACCTGAGTTCAGTTTGTGATGTTAGAACAAATGTTAATCCAGGCCACAGCACACCAAGCCATCTCCATAAAAGATACTGGGAAGAGGATAACTGTAGTGGCAATCTGCTTGCCAATTAGTTGTAAGGCTAAGATAAAGAGCAGGATAATCTTTACTGTCTCTGTTGTATTCATCCTCCTCTGGAAAGCATTGTGTTATGTGACTGTCGCTCTTTGATGGTGCTCAGCTGCAGAAGGAGCAGTGGCTGCAAGAATCAAGTAGATGAGCAGCCTGCACACATCCTGTCACAGCAATCTTTGCCAGTGTATAACATGGTCTGTAAAGCAGCAGGTGCCTTGTTGTCTAGAGTCTCTGGGGAGTCCTAAGTTTACTGTGCGTTACAGAAAATGGGCTTTATCCAGCTATGTGTATGATGATCAGATGGAAAGAGAATGAGTGGATATGTTACTTCAGTGGCAGTCAAGTCCAATTATGAACATTAAACTATATGGTTTGTTAATGGCATGTCTATGAAAAGTAAATAAACTTCTTGGCAGGGGGGAAGCCAATAATTACTTTAGCTACTCGCTTAACAAGCATTTTCTGGGCACCTACTAGGGACTCATCTCTGGGCTAGAAATCATGAAATATGTGGATATAAGGTAGCAGACTATTGTTTTGTTTTTGTTGTTGTTGTTGTTTTGTTATCAATAGACTATTATTTTCTAGAAAAATAGTAGGTATAAAATCTTACTGTACTCTGTAGGCAAATTAGCCCTCCTCCAGGCCCAACTCCCCATACAGATATTTTAAAGGATATACAAAGTCACCCCAGTGCATCACAACACTGGTAGATGGAGGCAGCTAATCTTAGAACCACCTTGCAGGTCACTTTCCTGTCTGTACAACTAAGAATGAACTAAGATAGATACTAAGTCAGAAAGTGGTATGGTGGGAATTGCTTTTGCCTTGAAAAGACAACTGTAATACTAAGAGTCCTGAGACTGCCTAAAAGAATGGGGTGGAAAAATCCTCTGGATATAAAGAAGTGGATAATGGAACATGGAAAAATAATAAAAGCGTTCATTTAGGTAATAACATTTTCAAGTTGAAGAGCATGTAAGGATTTTGGCTGACCATGAGCCTAGTAAGACACAGGAACATATTTTCAAATATACAGGCCTTTACATTGTTACAGATCCTTTGGATAGTAGTGTTTCTGCAGAGGAAAAACATCTAACTAAGATTACAATATCTACCCACTATTTTTCTAGTAGATATATATTACACATAGCTCAAGGAGCTTAATCTTCAATGTGAAATTTTACATTCTTGTCCCCTCTTCTTGTTTTTGACCAGAGTTAAGTAACCATTCATTACTACCATGTCTGTTTTTTAAATTCTTTTTTAATGTTTTAGAAAAATATATTTATGTATTTACTTTAAATCCTGGTTGCAACCCCCTCCTTTCCCTGTAGTCCTCACTCACACATCTCTCCCCCTCCTCAGAAACAATCTTTGACACTATTAATGTTACTCGGCTATGTTTGTAGACAGGAACCCAACATAACTCTTCTGGGAGTCTTCACTCAGCACCTGATGAAAACAGATACAGAAACACACAGCCAAACATTAGGCAGAGCCCAGGGAGTCATATGGAAGAGCTGGGGGTAATGACTGAAGGAGCTGAAGGGGTCAAGGACTCCACAAGAAGACCTACAGAGTCAACTAACCTAGGCCCATGCAGGCTCACAGAGCCCTGTGTGTTTTCAAGGACCAGTATAGTTTTTTTTTTTTTTTCAATGCAGTTTATTCAGGAATCTTGAACAATCATCTGACCCTGGGTAAAGCCAGCCCACAGCTTAAATAGCCTCTGGGTAGCCAACCTCAGCATGCCACGTGGGCAATGCAGATAGGTCCACATACATGGAAGCAAGCCAGATCCTCAGCCTTAGCCAAATGTGGAGTTGTTTGTGACAGAGAGCACTCACCATCGGGAAGGTGGAAGGCAGAAACCAGCTCCATCGTTCAGGCGCGGCATTACGCAGCTCTCTACAGTTCCCCCTTTTTGTTTTGGACGCATCAGGCAAGAGTAGAGGTCTGATCTCTGATATTAGAAATAAATTGGGACTTTGTACTGATGTTCATTTAGGTGTCATCCACCCAAAGAGCATCAGACCCGTCCCATACCTTTTTCTCAGAGGCGGGACCTGGGGCATCAACCCACATGCAATCAGACATGCTCTTCTCTGGGTCCAAAGCGGCTGACCCTGAGTGCAGTGCTTAGCCTGAGCGTAACATTTTGGCTTTTTATGGTAGCCAACCATGCTTGGGGAGACTGTCCTGCTTCAATGGCTGTAAAGGCCTGAATGGTCATGGCTGCATTACGCTGTTGTGAGACTCTAATCTTGCATATATACCACAGGCAAACCAAGGTGACCAACACCAGAAGGCCTGCTAACGCTCCCATGCCCGCCCATTCCTTCAGATGATTCATGGCTGCAGCAATCCATGATGATAATCCTGTGGCTAGTCCTGCGTCCACTCTGGTAGAATTTACCATGACAATGGCCACTCTCAGCTGCTCCATCGTAGTATCGAATTCTCCAGTCCAATTACCTAAAATATAGCTAGACAATTGTTTAGACAGATTTGCAGCACAGGGAAAATTCTCATGTTGTATGCTAGTGACTCAAAGTCCAGCATACTTTCATTGACAGCCAAGTTGAGCGATTTGCCATAGGGTATCAATTTGCTCCTGCACGAGGTCAATCCTCTGATTGAACACCATCAAACCTCCTTTTAGTTGAGCATTAATTCCTTTTTGTACATATAAAGCATGAGCTACATTGGCTAAAAGGTTATTCAGGGTCTGAGCAGTCTGCCCAGTATGACTCATGGCTAATGCCGCGGTGGTAGCTCCAACGGCCGCCAATGAGATGGCAGTAACAATGGCAGCTGTAATTCCAAGATCCCTTTTCTGTCTGAAGAGAGTCATAGCGTGAGGGCATCAACAGGCACAGGCACCCAGCGAGGCATGCGAGTAACCAGCTAGTAAATTTACTAGCATTACAGCATTGGGCAAAAAAGCAAGTATCATTACCACAATTACTTGGCTCTATCTGGCTAATAATGAATAAAAATGGGGGATATAAATAAACAGGTGTGGGCTTATAGGAAATATTATGAGAAGCCTTAACCCCCTCATTGGAACATCCTGCATCAGTTCTAGAGCTAGCAGTGGTGGTGTCTGAGGTCTGAGTAGGTTCAGGAGACCATTGCCCCCAGGGGCGAGACATGCTCCATGTAAATTGACTAACTCCATGTTTTGCTCCACTTTTGAAAGTCATTTAAGGTTCTTAAATTATTTTTTCCCTTTTTTTTAAAATTTTTCATCAATTACACTTTATTCATTCTGCATCCCCCCATAAGCCCCTCCCTCCCCTCCCAATCCCACCCTCCCTCCTCCCTCTGCATGCATGCCACTCCCCAAGTCCACTGATAGAGGAGGTTCTCCTCTCCTTTCTGAACTTAGTCCATCAGTTCACATCAAAAGTGGCTGCATTGTCCTCTACTATGGCCTGGTAAGGCTGCTCCCCCTCAGGAGGAGGTGACTAAAGAGCAGGCCAGTCAGTTCATGTCAGAGGCAGTCCCTCTTCACATTACTATGTAACCCAATTGGACTCTGAACTGCCCTGTGCTACATCTGTGCAGGGGTTCTGGGTTATCTCTATGAATAGTCCTTGGTTGGAGTATGAGTCTCTGGGAAGTTCCCTGTGTTCAAATTTTCTTGTTCTGTTGCTCTCCTTGTGGAGACCCTGTTCTCTCCAGCTCTTACTATTTCCCAGTTCTTACATAAAATTCCATTCACTCTGCCCATCAGTTGCCCATCAGGCTTAGCATCTGCTTTGATAGTCTGTAGGGCAGAGGCTTTCAGAGGCCCTCTGTGGTAGGTTCCTAGGTTGTTTCCTGTTTTCTTCTTCTTCTGATGTCCATCCTCTTTGCCTTTCCGGATGGGGATTGGACATTATTTAGGGTCCTCTCTCTTGCTTAGTTTCTTTAGATGCACAGGTTTTAGTGGGTTTGTCCTATGTTGTATGTCTGTATGAGTAAGTATATACCATGTGTGTCTTTTTGCTTCTGGGACAACTCACTCAGGATGATCCTTTCCAGATCCCACCATTTACCTGCAAATTTCATGATTTCCTTATTTTTCATTGCTGAGTAATATTCCATTGTGTAGATGTACCACATTTTCTGCATCCATTCTTCAGTTGAGGGGCATCTGGGTGGTTTCCAGCTCCTGGCTATTACAAATAAAGCTGCTACAAACATGGTTGAGCAAATTTCCTTTTTGTGTACTTGAGCCTCTTTTGGATATATGCCTAAGAGTAGTATGGCTGGATCTTGGGGAAGCACTATTCCTAGTTGTCTGAGAAAATGCCAGATTGATTTCCAGAGTGGTTGTACCAGGTTACATTCCCACCAGCAGTGGAGAAGTGTTCCTCTTTCTCCACATCCTCTCCAGCATGTGTTGTCACTTGAGTTTTTGATCTTGGCCATTCTCATGGGTGTAAGGTGAAATCTCAGGGTTGTTTTGATTTGCATTTCCCTAATGGCTAGTGAGGTTGAGCATTTCTTTAAGTGCTTCTCTGCCATTCGGTATTCCTCTACAGAGAATTCTCTGTTTAGCTCTGTTCCCCATTTTTTAAGTGGGTTACTTGGTTTGCTGCTTTTCAGCTTCTTTAGTTCTTTATATATACTTGATATGAGTCCTCTGTCAGATAAAGGGTTGGTGAAGATTCTTTCCCAATCTGTAGGAGGTCGCTTTGTTTTGATGACGGTGTCCTTTGCTTTGCAGAAGCTTTTCAGTTTCATGAGGTCCCATTTATTGATTGTTGCTCTTAGAGCCTGTGCTGTTGGAGTTCTGTTCAGGAAGTTTTCCCCTGTACCAATGAGTTCTAGGGTATTCCCCACTTTTATTTCAAGCCGATTTAATGTGTCTGGTTTTATGTTGAGGTCTTTGATCCACTTGGACTTCAATTTTGTGCAGGGTGATAAGTATGGATCTATTTTCATTTTTCTACATGTAGACATCCAGTTGGAACAGCACCATTTGTTGAAGATGCTATCTTTTTTCCATTGTATGGTTTTGGTGTCTTTGTCAAATATCAGGTGTCCATAAGTGTGTGGGTTTATTTCTGGGTCCTCTGTTCAGTTCCATTGATCCACCATTCTGTTTCTATGCCAGTACCATGCAGTTTTTAAAACTGTTGCTCTATAGTACAACTTAAGATCAGGGATGGAGATACCTCCAGAAGATCTTTTATTGTAGAGGATTATTTTAGCAATTCTGGGTTTCTTGTTATTCCATATGAAGTTGAGAATTTTTCTTTCCAGGTCTGTAAAGAATTGTGTTGGTAATTTGATGGGCATTGCATTGAATCTGTAGATTGCTTTTGGTAAGATGGCCATTTTTACTATGTCAATCCTACCAAGCCATGAGCATGGGAGATCTTTCCATCTTCTCATATCTTCTTCTAGTTCTTTCTTCAGAGATTTGAAATTTTTTATATACAGGTCTTTGACTTCCTTGGATAGGGTTACTCCGAGGTACCTTATGTCATTTGTGGCTATTGTGAAGGGTGTTGTTTCCCTAATTTCTTTCTCAGCCCTTTCGTCTTTTGTATACAGGAGGGCTACTGATTTTTTTGAGTTAATTTTGTATCCGGCCACTTTGCTGAAGGTGTTTATCAGCTGTAGGAGTTCCCTGGTAGAGTTTTTGGGGTCACTCACATATACTATCATATCATCTGCAAATAGTGATAATTTGACTTCTTCCCTTCCAATTTATATCCCCTTGATCTCCTTCAACTGTCTTATTGCTCTAGCAAGGACTTCCAGAACTATGTTGAAGAGATATGGAGAGAGTGGGCAGCCTTGTCTTGTCCCTGATTTCAGTGGGATTGCTTTAAGTTTCTCTCCGTTCAGTTTGATATTGGCTATAGGTTTGCTGTATATCGCCTTTACTATGTTTAGATATGTGCCTTGTATCCCTGATCTCTCCAATACTTTAAACATGAATGGATGTTGGATTTTGTCAAAGGCTTTTTCAGCATCTAGGGAGATTATCATGTGGTTTTTTTCTTTCAGTTTGTTAATATGGTGGATCACATTGATGGATTTCTGTATATTGAACCATCCCTGCATACCTGGGATGAAGCCTACTTGGTCATGGTGGATGATATCTTTGATGTGTTCTTGTATTCGGTTTGCGAGTATTTTGTTGAGTATTTTTGCATCAATGTTCATAAGGGAATTTGGCCTGAAATTCTCTTTCTTTGTTGAGTCTTTGTGAGGTTTAGGTACCAAGGTGACTGTGGCTTCATAGAATGAATTTGGTAATGTTCCTTCTGTTTCTATTTTGTGGAATAGTTTGAAGAGAATTGGTGTTAGCTCTTCTTTGAATATCTGGTAGAATTCTGCACTGAAACCATCAGGTCCTGGGATTTTTTTGGATGGGAGACTTTCCATGACTGCTTCTATTTCCTTGGGGGATATAGGACTATTTAATTGATTTACCTGGTCCTGATTTAGCTTTGGTAAGTGGAATCGATCAAGAAAATTGTCCATTTCATTTAAATTTTCAAATTTTGTTCCGTATAGACTTTTGAAGTAAGTCCTAATGATTGCTTGGATTTCCTCAGTGTCTGTAGTTATGTCCCCCTTTTTATTTCTGATTTTGTTGATTTGGGTGGTGTCTCACTGCCTTTTAGTTAGCTTGGCTAAGGGTTTGTCTATCTTGTTGATTTTCTCAAAGAACCAGCTCTTGGTTTCATTGATTCTCTGAATTGTTTTGTTTCTAATTGATTGATTTCAGCCCTGAGTTTGATTATTTCCAGCCGTCTGCTCCTTCTTGGTGTGTCTGCTTCTTTTTTTTCTAGGGTTTTTAAATGAGCCATTAAGTTGCTTAAATGCGCTGTCTCAAATTTCTTCTTGAAGGCGCTTAGTGCTATGAACTTTCCTCTTAGCACTGCTTTCATTGTGTCCCACAAGTTTGGGTATGTTGTGTCTTCATTTTCATTGAGTTCCAGGAAGATTTTAATTTCTTTCTTTATTTCTTCCCTGGCCCAGCTGTCTTTTAGTAGCAAGTTGTTCAGTTTCCATGTATGTGTAGGCTTTTTGCTATTTCTGTTGTTACTGAGGTCCAGCTTTATTCCATGGTGATCTGACAGGATACAAGGGATTATTTCAATCTTCCTGTATTTGTTGAGGCTTGATTTGTGACCAACTATGTGGTCTATTTTGGAGAAGGTTCCATGAGGTGCTGAGAAGAAGGTAAATTCTTTTGTGTTTGGGTATAAGGTTCTGTAAATGTCTGTTAGGTCCATTTGATTCATGACCTCTGTTAGAGTTATTGTTTCTTTGTTTAATTTCTGTTTTGTTGACCTGTCCTTTGTTGAGAGTGGGGTGTTGAAGTCTCCCACTATTAGTGTGTGGGGATCTATATGTGGTTTAAATTTTATCAATGTTTCTTTCACAAATGTGGGTGCCCTTGTATTTGGGGCATAGATATTCAGGATCGTGATGTCTTCTTGGTGGAATTTTCCCTTGATCAGTATGTAGTGTCCTTCCCCATCTCTTTTGATTAATTTTGGTTGAAAGACTATTTTATCAGATATTAGAATGGCTACTCCTGCTTGCTTCTTGGATCCATTTGCTTGAAAAGCCGTCTTCCATCCCTTTACCCTCAGGTAATGTCTATCTTTGTGACTTAGCTGTGTTTCTTGTATACAACAGATAGCTGGGTTTTGTTTACGCATCCATTCTGTTAGTCTGTGTCTTTTTATTGGAGAATTAAGTCCATTGATATTGAGAGAGAGTAATGACCAGTGGCTGTTAAATCCTTTGACTTTGATGTTGGCTGTGGTCATACGGTTGTGTGCTTGGTTGCTTTTTGTTTTACTGAAGTGAGGTTATTTATTTCCTGTGTTTTCTTGAATGTCGCTAGCTTTCTTGGGTTGTATTTTCCCTTCCAGTGTCTTCTGTAATGCTGGATTTGTTTGTAGGTATTGTTGAAATTTGTTTTTGTCATTGAATATCTTGTTTTCTCCGTCTATGAGGACTGAGAGTTTTGCAGGGTATAGTAGCCTGGGCTGACATCTGTGTTTTCTTAGGGTCTGCATGATATCTGTCCAGGCCCTTCTGGCTTTCATAGTCTCTGTTGAAAAGTCAGGTGTGATTTTGATGGGTTTGCCATTATATGTTACTTGGCCTTTTTCTCTTGCAGCTTTTAGTATTTTTTCTTTGTTCTGTATACTTACAGTTTTGATTATTATGTGGCGGGAGGATTTTCTTTTCTGGTCTAATTTATTGGGTGTTCTATAGGCCTCTTGTATTCTTATTGGCCTCTCCTTTAAGTTGGGGAAATTTTCTTCAATGATTTTGTTGAAAATATTTTCTGGGCCTTGGTGCAGGGAATCTTCTTTTTCCTCTATTCCTATTATTCTTAGATTTTGTCTTTTTATGTTATCTTGAATTTCTTGGACGGTCTGTGTCAGGAATTTTTTAGATTTATCATTTTCTTTGACAGATACATCTATTTCTTCCATTGTATCTTCCACACCTGAGATTCTTTCTTCCATTTCTTGTAGCCTATTGGTTATGCTAACCTCTGTAGTTTCTGCTTTCTTCCCTAAGTTCTTTCTCTCCACAATTTTTTCCATTTGTGTTTTTTTTTTTTAATTTTTCCAATTCTATCTTCAGGTCTTGAGCTATTTTGTTGGTTTCCTTACCCTGTCTGACTGTATTTTCATGTTTTTTCCGTCAATTCCTTCAGCTGTTTGTTTGAACAATCCATTATTTCTTTTATTTCATTCAGTGATTTAAGCATTTCCTCTCTAAAGGCCACATACTTTTTGGCTTCAGCTTCTTCTATTTCTTTTCGTATTTTATTTGTTTCCTCTGTTATCATCTTCTTGAGCATAGATGTTAGGTTGTCTCCTTGAATTTCATTTATGCTCGGGTGTCTAGGGCTATTTGCCCCTGGATAACTGGGTTCTGGAGATGCCATAATGCTCTGGCTTTTGTTGGTTGAACTTTTACGCTGTCCTCTACCCATTGGGCTATCTTAGTTGTTTGAATTTAGTTTCTGGTTGTTCCTGGACTCTTGTAGTGGAGAGAATCCCTTTGGCAGGAAGATGTTTTTTACCAGAAGGAAGCCTTCCCAGCTTTTTGGGTATAGTCCCTGGATGTCCGCTGTTTTTCAGGAGTTGCTACAGCTCACCTCAGGCCTAGAGACCTGGGTGGTAACTGTGGTCCTGATTAGTCAAGAGGGCTCTCCTCTCACCAGGAGGAGTCCTGGGGGCAGCTGCCCTCCTTCTGGGTTTCTTGCTGTAAATTTAGTGATCAGCTGCGGTAATCTGTGGCGGGTGAGTACTGCTCTGGTGTCTTGGGGCACTCAGTTCTGTCTGTTTGCAATCTGCAGTCTGCTAGACTTTCCCTAGGTGACCCCAGCAGCACGGTTTCTTCCTTCTCTGTGGGGGTCCTCTCCGGACAGGGGTTCCCAGTCCCTGTTGTACTGGGGCGCACAGCTTGTCTGTACCGCTGAGCTGAGCGCAAAGCTCTCTGCGCGCGGCAGGAGCTCGGCTGTGATGGTGGCAGAGACTTTCCGGGGAGAGACTGGGTGACCTGCGATCAGACCCGCAACCCTGCTTCCCCGTGGGGTCCCCCCGTGACTGGGACTCCCAGTCTCAGGTACCCTTGTGCCCACGGATCAGCCTGGGAAAGTGGCTGGGACCCGCCCGCTTGCGGCTCCAACCCGGAGACCCAAAGCCCGTGTTACCCGGGATTTCTTCCGGGTTCTGGCTGGGTAGCCATGAGTGGACCGGACCGATTCCCCCGCCGTGGGAGCCTCCCCTCACCTGGGAAACACGATTGATGTATTTTCATCGCCCCGAGTTCAGTCTCCTGGTCTCTGCACGGAAAGTGCTGTCCTGCTGCTCAGATGCGCTGTTTTCCCGGCGCCGCCATCTTGGCTCCCCAAGGACCAGTATAGTGACACACGATTAATACATGGTTTTGGATGATGAAAACAATTACTAGGACCTGTAAGAAAGTAACTAAGATAAAATGGTATAAAAAAGTAAGATCCTGATCCAATAGCATTAATTTTCTCATTCATAGTCATTAAAGATGCCAATTGTCCAAGAGAGGTCTGTGAGTTATCTAGCTCTGTGTTCTTTCTCTCACTGAAGAAGAAAATATGATATCATAGTTAAAAGGTAAAGACTCCCCCCCATTCTGTAGGCTGTTTCTTTGTGTGAATGATGATGTCCTTTCCGTAAAGAAGTGTTTTACTTTCATGAGGTTAAATTTATGAATTGCTGGTTTTAGTGCCTGTGCTACCCAGGGTCCTGTTCAGAAAATCTTTTCCTGTATCAATGAGTTGTGGTATCCTTCTCTGCTATCAGACTTTATGTTGATGTTCTTGACCCATTTGGGGTTGAGTTTTGTGCATGGTGACAAATATGGATCTACTTGCAGTCATCTAGATGGACCAGCACCATTTGTTGAAGATGCTTTCTTTTCTTTATTATGTAGTTTTGACTTTTTCTCAAAAACAAACAAAAATAACCCCCAAAACAAAACAAAAAAGACAAATAAGATAACAACAAACAAACAAACACCACCCAGGTATTTGTAAATGTATAGAGTTATAGAGTTTGGTTCTTATATTTTATTTCACTGTAGGTTGACTCCATAGATTGTTTTGGTAGGATGGCCATTTTCACAATATTAATTCTTCTGATCTGTGAGCATGAGAGATATTTCAATCTTTTTGTGTCTTCCTTAATTTATTTCTTCAATGTCTTACAGTTTTTGTTATACAAGTCTTTCAATTGCTTGGTCAGATTTATTCCAAGACTTAGTTTTGAAGTTATCGTGGAAGGTCTTGTACAAATGTCTGAGTAAGGCTTTAAATAATTGATCAACATCCTTAACCATTGAAGAAATATAAACTAGAATTACTTTGAGATTACATTTCACCCCAATCAGAATAGTCAAGATTGTTTAAAAGCAATAATTAATAAAAGAAGTGCTGGTGAGGATTGGTCAGTGTTAACATTTATTCATTGTTGGTGAAAGTGCAAATGGGTACATCCATGGGCATATACCCAAAGAACTCTATAGCTGACTACAGAGATATTTCTTCACTCATTGTCATTGTTGTTCAATTCATAATTACCAGAAATTAGAAACAGCTTTGATATTCATCAACTGATGAATCAATAATGAAAATGTACATTTATATAATGGAATATTTTTCATCTATTAACATAAATAAAGTTATACAGACTTTAGGTAAATGGATGGAATAAAAAAAAAAACAATCATCCTAGGTGAGGTAACTCAGACCCCAAAAGACAAACATTACATTTTTTTCTAATTGTGCACATCAGATTTTAAGCTTTATATATGTGTATTTCATTCAGAATTATCTGCAGACTTAAATAGGTAGTAAAGGACTGGAATGGGCAGGTAATTTCCAAAGAAAGGAAAACAGTATTTGGTATATAAAGAGATAAATGTGGAAATGAGAAAAGAAATATTAAAGGTGGAGGGAAGGTGGGCAAGATAAAGAAAGGAATATAGAAAGGAACAATTAACACTAAATACCTTTTGAAAATCTGTAACAGAACTTATTACTATGAAAGCTTCCTAAAGTATATACCTACGTAAAATATTTAAATGTAGTCACCACATAATGCAAAAAGCAATGGCCCAACTAGACATCATGTGGTACCAAATAAAAGACATGGATGAAGAAGTAGATTGCTTGTTTTTGTTGTTGTTGTTGTTGTTGGCCGAAGTGTTGCTATAGACAACCTCCATATGAAATATAACAGGTGATTTGCAATGCTGTTGGTTACCTTCTACAATATGACAATAAGACCCCTATCGTGGAAGACATCAATTACTTAGGTCATCAAACATGGAGACATTGAACAGGTAATTATACAAGTTTTCCTCTGCTGACTAGCATTTATAGTGCTGGAAGGTTCAACCTCATCTACTTACAAATACTACGAGCTACAATAGAAACTTGTCTGCAAGATATGCCCACTGGTAAAATAGTGGCACAAGTGTTATAGAACTAGACACCACATTATAAAAATTGGGTTGAATGCCATGTTCCATGTGATAGAAGTGATAGAACCTATACCTGGTACTGTTAATAAGGCCAAGAATCTGAGAATAGATAGTACTTGGGCCTTAGGAGAAAACCCACTACAATTATGATGAGTGAACATAGCAACAAGTTCAAATGACTTATTGCTATTCCCATAAATTAGGGCATCACTCATCCCACAGAGAAGCTTATTGCAATAGATGATTAACACAGAGTCCCTCAATTAGAGAGTATGTAGAGAGTTTAGAGCTTGAGAAACACTGGAACACTTATTTCTAAATTGAATGTCTTTATTACAACCTTCCCTTCAAGGTTCAAATAAATCTATCCACAAGAGGAGATGGAAAGATAGTAACAGTCAATGGTGGATGATTCCAAGGAAACGGAATTTTCCAGACTCAACAGGGATGGTGCATATATGAACTCATGGAGACTGTTGCAATATGATTACAACTTGCACAAGTACAAGCCAGACAAAAATCAGAGGAGGGAAAATGGACGCAAAATTTCACACTTACCTAGAAACTGTTATTAATCGATAGCTCTTTTTTGCTTGTTTGTTTTGTTTTGAGACTTGGTTGTCCTGGAATTCACTATGTAGACCAGTCTGGCCTCACAGTCACAGGGATCCATCTGCTTCTGCCTCCTGAGTGCTGGGATTAAATATGTGGGCCACCTTCACCAGGCACAATTGATAGCTCTTAGGGAAGGGAAATCAGTTTTCTTTGATAGAATAACACTGTATGGTATTCCCAATTCAGTACTAGCCTCATGGCCAGAAGTAGTTGGCCAGCACAAAAGGTCTGTGTGTGTGTGTGTGTGTGTGTGTGTGTGCGCACACACGCTTGACTTGTTTTGTTTTGTTTTGTAGGCCCTATGTTCAGCAGTAGATGGTCAACCTAGAACATTCTTAATGGTGTTTTTGTCTCATATTGCTTTGTTTTGGCATTTTTGTCATACTGATGTGTTGCTTGTGTATTATGATTTCCAATTTTGTGTTTCTATGGGTTTCTTTGTTTGTGTATTTCTTGTGATTTTTCCTCTTATCTTTAAATTCCCCCCCCCATTTTTTTTTCTTTTTTACGGGTTTGTTTTCTAAAGAGAATGTAAAAGAGAAATGGGGAAGTGGATAGGATCTAGGAAGTATTGGGAAAGAAGAAGCCATGATCAGAATATGTTGTATAGAAATGAGAGAGAGAGAAAGAGAAAGGGAGAGGGAGAGAGCATGATATTGAGTAGAGGAGGAGTGGGGTAGATATGGAAAGAACTGGGGGAATGAAAAGACTATGATCAAGATATCTTGTATGAAAATTTTTTTTTGTAAAGATGCCATTTTCAGTAAGGAAAACAAAACAAAAAAACAGAACAAAACAAAACAAACAAACAAACAAAAAACCCAAAAACCCTCAAGGAGCTTAGGCTGAGGAAGTATAAGAAATCGGATTTCCAAAGATGATGGCATTTCTGTGACCAACATTTGAAAATTTAAATCTTAGAATATTCTTCACTGTCTCATAAAAGCCTTTGCATTTACTCAGTTGGCAAGGGACAACAATCGTATTCAGCAGCTGCGCTAGTGTGCTCATGAACTGCTTTGAGAGAAACAGTTTTGTGTTCATGTCTGTGGGTGACTGACATCAGGCATGACCTCACTACTGACAGTCCCAATAGGATAATTCTATCCCGTGCCTAATACATCAATCCCCAACTTCATATGTGATACTCCCATGGTAACAGGGATCCATTCCTTACATCAGCTCCAGTGCAAAGGTTACTTTGCGGCCAGTGCTTATCCAAGCAGTTTATCAACTCTGGGTTGCAAGGAATCCATTGCAAGTGGAAACAGTAGCTCAGCAACCTCTTTAAATTTACTATTGGATTTATTTCCAATTTCTTTGTAATCTCTTCCTTTGAGCAGTAAATTCTGAGCTCACAGGGCTTTGCATTTAATTCCAGTATTTGGATTGTAAGAGCTTTTAATACCTGCGGACTTGGCTATTGGGGGAGAGAAATGCATTCCCATTAATCAGAACTGGACTGAGTCATGTTACACAAACCACAGATTTCTACAAGAAAATTAAAAAGCAATATCATTTCAATTCTCCTAAATGTTTTCTTATGATTCCAGAGGAGAAATTGGGACACTCTATATAGTGTCTAGCGATGCTGCCAGAGACACGACAAACGAGTGTATAAATAGGAACTGCTCAGAAGAGGGTAGTCATAAATCACCGAATGAGCCGGAACCCGAGCTTCTTTTTTTTGTGTTGCTTAAAATGTGAAACATTATTGGTGACTTCCAGAAAAACAATTCGATTTTTGTACAGTTACATTAGAAGATTGTGGGAAATAGGGGAGTATAATTTCCCTAGGTGAAACCAAAGGCAAGGGATAAAAATTTCTCGTGACTCTAGGATTATAAAAAAACTACATTGAAAAAGTGGAGTGGAGTTTGTTAAAGAACAGCAGTAGTTTCTAAAATCCCAAGTTTTCATCTTGAACCTTTATAAATCTGCAATATGGTGATGGGCTGGCTACAGGTCAAAAATACACTGTAATAAATTGGACTGAGGCAATAGCAGCTAAAATCATGGACTGTCCTGCTGGGGTCCTGCAATTCTTTCATAGTATTCTAGAAAAACTTCCTTCACGTTTTAAAAGAAACTGCTTTCTGGCAGTTATAGCTGAGAAATTATTTTTGCCAAGAGAATAAAGAAAGTGAAGTATTCTTTTTTTCTTAAGAGTTTTTAGAGGCTGACCATACAAAAAGACTTTAAGACCTACACAGAAGTGGTAAGCATTTTAATAAAACTGCCAATGTTGTTAAACAATGTTTGTTTTTTTATTATAGATGTTTTTGCTATTGGGACAGATGTTGTATTAATTGAAATGATATATTTCCTTTTGGTTAAGAGTGTTGTAATTGAGATGAACATTTTAATCTACAAGGAGGTTTGGGTAGAATTTACATCATTTTTTTTTCAATGATATGTTTCCAGTATAATATAGTTCTATTCCTTCCTTAATAGTTATGTGACTTTTGGAAAATTCCTTAGTTTTTCTGGCCCCATTTTCTCAATACTTAGTGAGACTAAAAATAGTATGCCCCTCATAAGTTTACTTTTAAGCTAGCCATCATGAAGCATGAAACAATGTTTCAGATGTAACACGAACTCAATAGTTAATACCAGTTTAGGTCCCAAACTTCTGTATCATTAGTTCCTTATTTCTGCTATAACAAATAACCACAGACTTAGCTGGATAAAACAACACGTATTTATTATCTTGTTTTTCATGAGGTCATGCAGTAGTCTTTGATTTTCACTGGGCTAAAGTCAGTCCTTGTGAGAGTCTATTTTCTCCATCTTTATCAGCCTCTCAAATTCACACACATTCTGTGGCTCTTTTCATTTCACCATTGTAGGTAGACACTGAAGTCTTTCTCCTGACACATCACCAGGACTTCTTCCTTTGTGAAAAAATTTGTTCATGGCATGTACTCTTCCTGTTACCCTCTTCTACTTATAAAGATCATCATGATATCACTATACTAATCCAAGTTAAACCTTTCCCTTTTCAATTCTGTAGTTTGATCATATAGCCAACAACCCTGTAACATGTGAAATAATAGTTTCAGAGAGTCTGGTGATTAGAACATGGATATGTTTGAGGAGGCATAAATCTCTCTGCAAATTATCCTTTTGGGGCTTGACTCATTCAGAATGAAACAAAGCACGCTAGGAAGTTCTTGCTTAACAATGCTCTGTGGGAAGGGCTCTAGAACAAATGAAAAGCTGGTGTTTTCGCAATGGTGAGAATATCTCTTTCAAATCCGGACTGTTAAGAAGGAGAGTGGACATTCGTAGAGATGAGAAACAAAATGGCTAGTCTCTACTTACCTGTTAGTCTGTGATAGAAAACACCAGGCGTCAACCAAAATGATTTTATATTTAATTTAGGCATTCAGCTCCATCACACTTCCATTGAACTTTTCTCTAAATGCCTTCTTGAGGTAAACTCTCAGCAATGAAATAGTAGCGGCAAAAGCCAGTTACACATCTGAAAACCAGGCGGTTATGAGCAGACAACCTTTCATGTTGTAAATTCTCTTTAAACTGATTGCTTATAGGGGATTAATCAGAGAATTCTGCATGTTGGGATGGGAAGTATACAAGACAGAAGTCTTTATAAGCTAAGCTCCCATATAGTACCAAGTCTTATTTTCTTGTTAAGAGTCATGAATTCCTTCAGCAATTGTCCTAGTGTGAATTATACAAGCAACTACCCAACACCATTCTGAATAAATCTTCCGATATTTGTCTTGCTCCCTGATTAAAAGATGATAATAATTTATGCTCTAGCTTGACCTCCTGGGGAAAAACAGAAAACAAAACAAAACAAAACCAAGCAACCAAACAACCAAACAACCAAACAACCAACCAAACAAACAAACAAAATTCAAGACTTTAAATAATTTACTAGATTGAAATTGTAGATTAGAGAAAGCTGGCGAAGGTTGGTGGCTATTCATGCTTCTGGCCAGAACATTATCACAACATCACAGGGTTTAATGAGCCAGTGTCTGTTAGTAATCACCTCATCTTAGGTTCTTACTCAAGACAAAGGAGTAGGGAGTGTAGGCCCAGAATTTCAATGATTTTCCCAATGTTCGGGAAGAGACATTCAGCAAGAGAATAGAACTGAGATTTAAAAGGAGCCACAGTGAACCTACCACTCACCACAGTGTCTAAGATACTAGAGGAATCTTAGCTTTCTCTTAAAAAATAAAGACAGCTCATGTCAGAGACAGTCCCTTTTCCCACTATGGAGGCCACTTGGATACTGAACTGCCATAGACTACCTCTGTGCAGAGGTTCCAGGCCATCTCCATGAGTGGTCCTTGGCTGGAGTATCAGTTTCATAAAAGACCCCTGTGCCCAGACTTTTAAGATCTATTGCTGTCCTTGTGGAGCTCCTGTCCTTGATCACCTCCCCCTGAGGGGGGAGCAGCCTTACCAGGCCACAGAAGAAGACAATGCAGTCAGTCCTGATGAGACCTGATCAACTAGGGTCAGAGGGAAGGGGAGGAAGACCTCCCTTTTCAGTGGACTGGGAGAGGGACACAGGGAGGACATGGGGAAGAGAGAAGGTGGAATTGGGAGGGGCAGAGAGAGGGAGGTACAGGGGAGATACAGTGAATAAACTGTAATTAATAAAAATAAAAACAATTAAATTTAAAAAAAGAAAATGACTCTTAAAAATACAAAGAACAAAAAACAGTGGTTGATGATCAGTTATCATTTAATGTCTAACTCAGGGCCACAGTTAGTGGAGCCTTTTTGAAAAATCCACATCAAGCACATCTCTCCCACCCTCTCTCTTTCTGAGAAGAGGAATGGATTCTCTATACAATATTTAATATAATCTGCCTGAACTGTTCATTTGTGTGCATCTACCTAGCCTTTGATGACAAATGATTTTTTTTCCCCATGAACTAACGTAGATTGACCAGTGGTACTGTTGTACCACAATACTGAAATAAAGTGTGAGGCCTTGTCCAGTGCCATGGAGAAGATCATTACAAGCAACCACTAATGTCTGACATGGTAAAAGGATAAGAAACTAATGAAATATTTGTTCTGTGCTAATAGATTCTAGTCTGTTGCTTTCTGGTATAAAATGTTTTTTAGAAGAGGGAAACAATAGATAGGTTTCTCCTTCCAGTGTAACTGCTCAAATGAATAAAAACACAAAATAATTTGTTCAATTAGACTGAAAAAATATGATGATGGATCTATGTCAAAACCGAGAAGATATTTCTTTCTCACAAACATACTTTCCTTGATTTATATTATTTTTTTTTAGAAGTGGTATGTGCCTATGCAGTTAATTTATATGTAACAAGAAATTTCTTGGAAATATTTTCTTGAAAATATTTATTAGCTTTTTCTTTTCTAGTATTGATAGAGTAAAAGGGTTAAAATTAGTATTTTCTTTCTTCAAGAGCATAACAGAAGTACTAACCTGGAAAGCTACCTCTGTGTGCCATCCAGAAGCTTAATCTGTCCATGGCTATCAAATATACTCAATAATGCACTGGGTAAAACCTATCTTACAAAAAAAGGAAGAAAGGAGGAAAGGAAGAAAGGAAGAAAGGAAGAAAGGAAGGAAGGAAGGAAGGAAGAAAGAAAGAAAGAAAGAAAGAAAGAAAGAAAGAAAGAAAGAAAGAAAGAAAGAAAGAAAGGAGATCAAAAGGATAAAAAAATAAAAGTGGTAAGGATAAGGGAAAGTAAAAGTAGCAACTGATAATGCTTGAAGCAGGCTTAACAAAATCTTCCAACCACACATACAGGAGCAAACACACACATGCACACGCACACGCACAGGCACACACACACACACACACACACACACAAGAAACAAGGAAGATGCATTATCTTGAGATATCTTTAAAAATCAGGATAGAAAGACTTTTACAGTAATCTCAGATTTATATGCTTTCCTGAGAAAGTGAAAATTATTGGTGAGGGCGTTCTCCAAATATTTGGCAAAGAAAGGAACTAACATAAAGGCCTAGGGCGGGAAGGTAATAGTTTCTAATGATGGAAATCTATCCTGACTCTCCATTTAAAACTTGAAGGGGAAGCTGGGCTGCATTACCCGGTGTTCAGGAATTTTAACTGGTGCTTTAACACTGAGATGGAACTCTTACATCTGCCTTTGAAGTTTGAAAGCTTATGTTCGTTTTCATGATCCATCTCTGGTCCTTCAGGAATGTGGGAAGATGTCATTGTGGGTCTTCTCTCCTGTTTACAAAAGGCTCTCCAATAGATCCCCATAAATAATCTCCTGAGGATCTGAAATGGTCAGGGTGCTCTGTGCTGCCCAGTTCCTGTCTCTAATAGTTACTAAACTCTCAGCCATCCATTCACTAAGCCTGGCACTTGCCTTGAGCTCTTGTCTGGTACGTTTCACAGACATTTAGAAGATAAGTCTTACCTACCTTACTGCTAACATATAATATCAGGAGTTCTGAATATCATGAAAGTGCAAAGCTGTTTTCCTTTTTAAAATGTATGATTTTGTTGATTCTGCAGAGGTTGGGGTTGGAATCTGCCAAATGGGAGACTACCTCATAGACAATGTAAGTCTTTAGTGATTTAGTCTAGGACAAGGCTCAAGTCTGTGCCTATTGAATCTCAATAAGTCTTCAATGAATAATTGCTTCATTGTACTAATTTCTATTTTCCATACTACTGCCGTTGCCCTGCCTTCATTATCTTTGCTTTTCCTATGACTCTCATTCTGGATCTTTTACCTGGGATGCACTTTTCTGGTTTCCTTTCGAAAAGGCTATTGATCTGACCATTTTCCATACAGCTTTCATTGCTGTATTCTTGGAATGTAGCTCTCATGATGCCATCTATCCTACAGCTTCTGTGATCTCCAATCTTATACTTCTTGGTCTATAGCTTAAAATAGTCCCTACAGAGGAAGAAAGGACATTCTAGATGTATCTTTTCTGCATCCACACTGCCTCTACAGCTGCTACTAGGAGAAATTTCAAATATGTGGAAAACAAAAACCAGCATTTTATTCAAAGTCTAGTCTCAATTCCTTGAAAAGGAAATGTGGACATGGGACCAAGTCCATATATATATATATATAAATATACATATGCATATATACACACACACATATATAAAACCCTTTATATATGCTTTTACTAGAGTAATAATTGTAATCAGAAACCATACACTGAACATGCTTAATGTCTTGGGTTTAATTTTATCATCACAATATGAGAGCAAAAACAATAACAATAAGCTGCTCATTACAAACACATGTTTTTGCTCCATGAGGACCCAATGATGAAGCCAAGAGAACTGGTTAAGTCTAGGCTAAAGACAAAGACATCTCCAAACATGCTGAGCCTAAATATCAAGGACAGGTTGTATTGGCCAAAGTACTATGCTGGTAAACAATGTGGGTTTCACCAAGGGTTAAGATACTCTCACATCTCTTTCAGGTGTCTTCTGTACTGGCAGTAACTATCTACAGAGTCATGGTTTCAGGCTTCATTCACACAACATCCTGATTTATCAAAAGCAACAAAGATTATTCCTAATTTGAAGGAGCTTCATGGACTACTCCAGTCTTTGGCAGGAATAGTACATGGGGTAGGACATAAAGGACAGATTTTTTTTCTTTCTTGGAGCACAAAAGCTTAACTAAAGTAGAAACAAACAAACAAACAACATGGAGAGCATCACCAGAAAGGAGAAAATAAACTTGTATGGAATAGAGGAGAAAGTAGTCTGTAACTTCCAAGAAAATGAATCTGAATGAAAGAAGAGAGAAGAATGGAAATATGAGGCAGAAAGAACAGTAATCGAGAGCATCTTTGGAACTAGTCAGCACTAGAAGAAGGCTGACTGAATATTCAATAGGGATAACAGGTTGTCTGGTACACATTGAGTCCTGTAGCTTTAGTGCCTTTGGTCTTTATGCCACAAAGAGACTTTCTATTAACAACAATGTTGAACAACTTCTACCTAGGAATCTAATCTTAGCAAACTGAACGTGGTGGCAAAGTGGAAATGGACCTAGAAACTGCTTTCCCTGCACTAGAGTGTAGGAGATGGTGGAGTGTGAGAAGAGTCTGTGAATCACTTTGAGAAATCCAGCCTTTCTCAGGTGGATGCTCTCTTCACAGCCTTCACAGTCACAAACTTCTTGTTGCTTCTCTTCTTTCTTCGTTTTGGAACTATGCCATGAATTCGACTAATAGTTTATTACAAGGAAAGTTATAGTTGTCTAGTAAATTTTCTTTGAAAACTGCATTTATTTTTTGCTTCCTTATAAACGAGCAGTGACTTAGGAGGGGAGGTTTGGAACAGAGTATGAACTAGACCATGATTCTGACCCACTCGTGTCTTAAATGGGCCACATCCGTAGGTACATATGGAAATATGCCTGGTGTGAAGAAGTACAAACAGTGCACCCAAAAATGATGGTTTAGTGATTTGCCCAACATGGGATACAGACAGCATCTGCTGAAGTGGTCAGCTTTCTGCATGATGTTTCTGGCATTGAAAAAATGGAGGCCTTTGCTTACCAGCTCTTCCCTAAAGACTAATTCTTATTTCTGCCCACAGGAGGGACTTAAAGTAACCATATACCCAGGTCTCAGAGAGCACCAGGGGCCTGCCAGGTACTGGATGCAGTGAAATTCCATCATGGATTAGGTGAAGCCTATGCAGGAGTGTTAGCTTCTGAGATTTGCACATCAGAATTAGAAAATGTCATCATGACTAAAGACTGCACATGTTCACTTCCCAATAGGGCAGAATCTCCCATGGTGCTTTGGCAGTTCTCCTTAAACCTTAGTTCAAAGGTCTTGATAGCTTAGGATTTGGAAGAAGCAAGTATTCATTTGGAAGCATGGGGTATTTTGAACAATAGCTAAGCACAGAATTCAAAGCAAGCAAATGCCTCCTCTTCATAGTGGATCTGGATGGAAGCACAGAGTCCAGAGGGCCTGCAGGGGGATTTCCTGTGCCTCTAGCCAAAAGCCACAGGCCTCTCTTATTTATTCTAAATCATATGCTCCAAATGAACCTCACAGTTCACATCACCCAAAGCCCTAGTTCTAGTACTCTTTGTCCTTTTTCTCATGCTCTTCTGAAACCCACTGCTTAATCTCTGGGTAAAGATTGACCATTGGGGAAATTTGAAATTGGAGTCTGTCCATAGTTTGTAAGTAGAAAGAAAAGGCTCTTTTCTATAATTCTGACAGTGTTGTCTTCAGCTAATGAGTGCATCTGTTTTCCCAACTAAATTCCTGTACTCACAGGGAAGTAGTAAATGATAAAAGGAAAAAAATTAAATGTCTTCCAGAAATCGCCACCATAACCCTAACATTATGAGAGGCATTGTTGCTTGTAAGCTGCATTTTCTTGCAATTGTCCTAACTTATAGTCTGAAAAGTTTGTATATGCTGATTGTTTCTGTTTACATATTTTCCCTAAGGATTCAGAACCGAAAACTCCTTTCCCCATTTTATTTTCATAGCTTTTAGCTACCCTCATTTATAAATGATCTTCTAACTCTATAAAGTTGAAGACTCACTTATGTCACACAGCTAAGGCAAAATGTGGCTAGCTTCCACAGGCAGATTCCCTGGCTTCATGTCTACAGCCATCCTCATTGGTAGCATGGCTGCAGAGTTGTTCCTAGTGTTAGTAGTCTAAGTTTCAAGACAATGGACAACACAGACATTGTATTTTTGATATCCACAGAGGTTGAGATTCCATAATAAATTCTGGCTGTTTTGCCCTCTGTAACTTGTTTTTTTTTTTTTTTTTTCGGAGGCATGGGGTATTGCCACTTCTTTGTGAGAGTTAATCTTGCTTTTCGGACCCTGTATGAGCTGCTAAAATGCTTTTACCATAAATTCTAATGTGAACTGAATACGAAATTCACAGTTCACAGTTCATCTTACAAATAGGTAGAAAACAGCCAGAGGGCTTTATGAAGAGAAGTGTGTGCTTCCCCCCCCCCCTTTTTTTTCATGAGCTGTAATTTGTATGAATTTAATTTTATATCTTATGTTTCAGTATGCTGGCTGAAAACTAGTACTGTTGGACAGTTGATCTCTATTACTCAGTTTGAACTTGGTCAAGTCTTTGCTAAATACTGGCTTTCTTTGAATTAATGAAAATTAAAGACAAATTTGAAAAACCATAAATTAATTTTTTTAATTTAAATTTTCCAAGGTGAAAGTGCCTCCAGAGCAAGTTCAAGTCTTGTCTTCCCTTCTCTTCCCTTCCAGTCAAATCCACCTTGTTGTAATTGAGCTCTGAGTCCACAAGTGCTGGATTTTATGTGATATTTAGAAACTACTCTCCCACATCACATCATACTTATACATTTCCCCAGAAAACGAGTTAACTACCTTCTTTCCTCCCAGAATGTCACGGAGGAGCTCAGCATCTCTCCTTAGGGTTGTTGGAAAGCACTGAAGAGAAAATGAGCTCTTTCACAGCCTTTTCTCACACATATAGTTCCTGAAGACCAAAGCTTTAGCTGAAAATGCACTGCTGTCGAGCATTGCTGGTCTGTATTTTCCGGCAGGGATGCTGTATTTTGTGGGTTTTTGGAGTGAACTTAAGAGGAAGAAGACATCAAGACATTTACCTTTTCTGCTCCTCTTTCACTCTGAGTCCATAAACTCAGGTATTTTGCCAGAAACATTAATTCATTCAAGCTATGCTATAGGTAAAATAACAGACCACTTTGCCCAGTTTTCAAGATTTCTCATATACTAGTTTCTGCTTGGATTGAATAAATGTTTTGCTTCTTAAACTTTCAACGATATAGTTCATGGTCAATGTCTTTCATCTAAAACATACATAGCAAATTATGTGTATAAAGCAGTAAGAAAGCTTAATCATTTTCTACTTTATTATAAAATGATACATTTTATTATGTACTTTTTGCCTCTTGAGAAATATTTATATTGCCTAAAGTGAAATATTTATAGACTGCTATCCACAAAATAAATTAATACTTTGTGTATTTATTTCTAGTTTTGTGCTTGTGCTATGTATACATATACTGAACTATAATGTTTCATGTAAGTATTTATGTCCTACAGTACCACATAAGCTATTTTAAATTTCTAAAATGTATAAGGAATTATAGATGGCTTAATTAAACACCGCAATTTACTTAGCTGTTTTCTCCTGTTTGTTATTTAAGATTTTTGATAGTTAGAGAAAATTATATTATGGTAATTTAGAACGAAATGTAGGAAGTATTGGTAGTTTGTGGTCAGATTTGTTTATGTTAATGAAAGTTGGGCTGGTCATTGTCTTAACAACATGGTCTATGCAGTGCTTGATAAATCTATTTGTTTGTGTTTCTTTTAGTTATTATTTCTATCCATAGATGACTCAGAAATTGAATTTCAAGCAAAAATGTCTTTTATCATGATCTTTGTTCAGATATTGTTTTTTATGTTTCAGTTATAGGATGACTGAAAGGTTGTAAAGTTTTTATTTATATATGTATATATATATAAACTGTATATATAAACTATAAGCTATATATATATAGTTTATGCATATGTATATAGTTTATTTAATTATTCATTCACTTTAAATCCTGATAGCAGTTCCCTCCTGCCTTTCCTCCTACTTCTACCCTCCAATCCTCTTCCCCCTTTCCCCACTCTCTTTCTTTGCAGAAAAGGGGAGTCCCTCCCATGGCAACCCACCCTAGCACATCCAGTTGCATCAGGACCAAGTACATCCTCTTCCACTGAGGCCAGGGAAGGTGGTGCTGCTAGGGGAAAGTGATCCAAAGGCAGACAACAGAGTCCATGTCAGAGACAGTCCCAGCTCCACTTGCTAGGGGAACCACCTGAAGACTAAGCTGGCCATTAGTTACATATATGTAGGAACCCCAACAAGACCATGAATGCTTGTTGGTTGGGGTTTCAGTCTTGTAAGCCTCCATGGGCCTAGGTTACTTGACTCAGTTAGTCTTCTTGTGGTGTTCTTATGCCCTCCAGGTCCTTCTATCCTTAACCCCACTCTTCCACAAGATTCCCCAAGCTCTGCTGTTGCAGGATATTTGATCCTACTGTGAACTCCAAAACTGTGAATTGTAAAACTCTGTTTCTTGTTTGGTGTAGTTGAGCCAAATCACACACCTTTAATCCAGAAACTTTCAGTTTATTGTAAACAGGTAATTATGGTGTGGTTCAACCAGCCCTAACACACACCTTTAATCCAAGAGCTTTCTGTATACAGGATTTAATAAAGTTAACCCTATGTTAAGAGGTAGAGCAAGAAGCCAGCTGACAGGGATTAAAGAGTAGGAGGGACTTTGAGTTGAGGGGTATTTAAGACATCTTGTTGAAGTAGAAATAGCTTTTAGTGTAAGCTCTGGCTTTAGTTTTGGCTTCAGCTCCTCAGCTCCCTGGCATTTTGGGCTTTGAATGAGTTTGGTCTTAGAATTTTTGGCATTTTCCTCTTGGGCTGTCAGTTGAGCTGTGGGTGCTTTCTCTGTCTCTCTGAGTTAGCAGGTTTTCACCCCAGCATCTGGCTCCTGAGTTTTTATTGGTAAAATAGAACAGTTGGGATTTTCATTTTTATAAAACAATACTCTGCCTAATGTGTGGCTGTGGGTCTGAGCACCTGTTTCGATCTGCTGGTGGAGCATCTTCCAGAACAGTTACATTAGGTTCCTGTCTACAATCTTAGCAGAGTATCACTAATATTGTCAGGGGTTTGCTGTCTCCTATGTCTAATCTATGGGGTTAGATTCTGGAAAAAATGCCCATGTAGTGAAGAGTGTTACCATCATTAAGATAGTGCATGTAATGGAATTTGTAATTAGGAGTGACTTATAAGAAAAACATGCGAGAATGCAGGTCAGTGTCAGAAAAACCAAGGTGGGATGAATACAGAGAAGTAGAGGAGTAAGGATGCCAATATGGACATCAAAGGCAGAGTACAAGGGGATGATCTCGGAAGGCCACTTGGTAGACAAGTAGAAGGCTGTCAAGAGCAATAATGGAGTTAAGTGTTTTCTAAAGGGCTAGAGAGGATTAAAAACAACTTTATACAGAAAGGGCTTTGGAAAAGCAGCCTGAAATGAGAACACAGACAATACAGCTGCACACATTATGAGAGAATGTGTATTTAGGGCTCAGGATGCATGAGAATCACCTTTGTAATTGTGCTCTGAGGAGAGGGTTAGCAGCCACGTGGCATCTAACTGATGCGCACTTTGATCTTATTGTCCCCATAGAAAAGTACAGGGGAATTTTATGTTATATTCCTATGTCCCACTTTAACTACATGTATATTTTGATAGTTAGGGGGTGTTTGATAATTCTATGTATTTGCATGGTGCATTTTCCAAATTCCTGTTGCATTGAAAGTTTATTACCAAATCAATCCTTCAGAATTCACTTATAGACAGTTTCATAATATGCAACCATAGAGATTTACTGTAACATATCCAATGATCTTTTTTAACTCTAAGTCTAAAACAATCATTTTCTAGAGTCAATACCGTTTTCTGGTAAGCATCATCATCATCTTTATCCACATTTTATATTATATTATATTGGGTTACATAGTAAGCACTTGGACCATCATATTGAGTAAAGGGGAAGTCAATGATTCCCCACTTGTCCTTTGTTTGCTATCTTTTATCATCCTTGTGCCTGAGATGTGCCATGTTATGAATCACTGAACTCACCTCATGCCTCCAATCTCACTTTAAGTGCATGACACCCTTTTGCTTTGCCTTTTCCAACACTAGAATAGGTGCATTCTTGGCCTATGCACACATGATACTCCAAATTAAGAAACTAAACCCCTCTAAAGGCAACTAGAAACCATAGATTAAAGTAATGTTAATTTGTGCAAATAACTTTTGAATAGTGGCTTATTTTTTTAATTTATTTTTAATTTATATGTTTTACATCTGATCATAACTCCTCCCTCCTCTCCTCTCCTTCCTCCCTCCCACCCTCTTCACCCTCTCACCCTCCCCTTGTCCTCAGAAAAGGGGAGTGTGCCCTCCCCAACCCACTCCAGCACATCAAGTCATATCAGAGCTAGGCTCCTCCTCATCCACTGAGGCCAGGCAAGGCAGCCTGGCTAGGACGAAGTGATCAAAGGCAAGTAACAGAGTTCATGTTATGGACAGCACCTGCTCAAATCAAACTTCACATCACTTACATATGTGTAGGGGGCCTTAGGTCTAGTCCACGTATGCTTTTGGATTGGTGCTTCCATCTCTATAAGCCCTCAGGGATCTAGCATATTTTACTCTGTTGCTCTTCTTGCTGCATTCTTGTACCCTCTGGGTCCTTCTATCTTTCCCTCCCGCTCTTCAACAGGACTCTTCAAGCTCTGCCTGGTGCTTGGCATGAGTCTTAGCATCTGATTTTGATCAGCTGCTTGGGTGTGTGTGTGTTGGGGGGGGTCTTTCAGAGAATGGTTGTTAGACTGTTGTCTGTAAACATAGCAGAGTATCAATAATGGTTTTAGGGGTTTGCTGTCTCCCCTGAGGAGACTGACAGCTTTGGCCAGGCATTGGTTGGTCATTCCCTCAGTCTGTATCTCTGCACATTTTGGTTAAAGGTTGTGTAGGTGGATTGGTACTTCCCTCTTACCAGCATAAGTCCTGCCTGTCTAGGAGATGGCCTTGTCAAGCCTCCTGTTCCCTGCTGCTGGGAGGCCTATCTGGAGACATTCCCATATCCTCCCTGTAGCCCATCCTGTCCTAGGTCTCCAGCTTGTCTCAGTTATGCTCCTGCCTTTGGTTTCCCTTTTCTTTCCAGGCCCTCAAACCTCCCCTCCCCACTTTTCCCACATCTGATCACCCCCTATTTTCTTCACCACACCCTTTCCTATCCAGTTCCCACTCTACTTCCTCTTCCACCTTCCAGAATAGCAGTTTAAATAGGACCAGAGAGAGCTCTTTGGGAAAGAGAGTCAGTTGTCCTCAAGGATATGCCCCTGGTAGGTTGCCAGTGTTCAACAGAAGGCTCTACACTCACATATGTATTCAGGTGTCATGTTTTCTACTTAAGCCCCACCATCATGTAAGGACACTGCGTACTTGAGGTATCCCTGGATCTCTTTGTTCCCCTTCACGATGTAGTGGATAAACTATCATTTTCTCCTTTTTACCCTGAAAACCAATATGACAAAACCCTGGGGACACAATATAAGGGAATCTAGAAGGAGTGGGGAGGTGCATTGCATGCATTTTTAAAATTCCCAAATAATAGATAAAATATATATTTGAAAATACTAAATTGCTAGCTTCTGCTGCGATGGAGCTCATACATTAAGACCACGCTTTGGTAATATATGAGGGATGAATGCCCATTATCTTCTGTACAAATTCTAACAGTAATGATTCTTCCTTCTAAAAATGAGTTGAATCTCAGATATAAGGTCTGCAAGAATTAGTACAAGTGACATTTTAGGAGCTACCTTTCCATGAGTTGTGACCCTGCAGAATCTGTGACCAAAGCCAGAGTTTGATGGCACAGGAAACAATGCAGTGGTTTTGCAAGCACAGGCACCTAGCAACCCCAAGCAACCTGACTTGTCTCCTGCTATGTACTTTTTGTTTTTTCTTTTTTTTTTGTTTTTTGTTTTTTGCATACTATGCTCTTATTTTTTTTTTATAGTAATGAGAAGAAGGACTGCCTCTGACATAATCTGATTGGCCTGCTCTTTGATCACCTCCCCCTGAGGGGGGAGCAGGCTTACCAGGCCACAGAAGATGACAATTCAGCCACTCCTGATATCTGATAGACTAAGATCAGAAGGAAGGAGAGGGCACTTCCCTTATCAGTGGACTTGGGGAGGGGCATGCATGAAGAAGTAGGAGGGAAGGTCGAATTAGGAGGGGAGAAGGGAGAGGTTTATGGGGGGTATACAAAGTAAATAAAGTGTAATTAATAAAAGTTTAAAAAATATATAAAAATTAATTATATCATTTTTCCATTCCCATTTTTACCTCCAACCCCACCCATATACCTTCACCTCTACTCTTTGTCAAATTCATGGCTTCTGGATTTTTTTATTTAATTGTTGTCCCCCCCCCATTTTGCCCAGCCCAGTCCTTTCTTTCACATTTTATATTCAATGCCTGCCTCTGCATTACTTCCAGAAATCTAAATCTTAGAAGGAAGCTAAAATGTTTCTTATGTCACATGCTCCAGCTGCTTCCAGATGTAACCTCTGGGCCATTCTCTGCTTTTGAGATCCCAGCATGACTTCATTCACACCTTTTTAATCCAGGACTTTGTCACTCCTAATTCAGAAACCCTTCTGTTATTGACATCAGCTTGGTTGGAACTGTATTGACTTATGTGAAATTCATTAAGCACAAACCCAGCAGCTTTCAAAAGGAAATTTACAAATAGATAAGTAGTATGATTTACTGCGCAGAATTTTACTGCATAGAATTATGCTAATACACAATAATAACCCAATGTACACTTAATGATAGATAAGACTGAATTACTAACTAGAAGATACAAGGAACAATTCTGAACTATCAGTGGCTTAGTCCAATTGACTAACCTAATTTACCAGTTTAATGTGGAAATTCTTTGAGTGGTTTTTCTACGTAGTCATGCAGAGACAAAGGAGTCATCAGTTTCACTGTTCTGTTAACTTGGCTATCATATGTGTTTGAGTCTTCTGTAGAATTGCAACCTCTTTGTTTGAAAGATATACCTAGAATTATATGCAGTAAACCTTCATTCCCAAGCTGTGCTGTTGTACTCCACCTCCTTTCGCCAATCCATTTTAAATTTTTATTTTTCAGGAAAACTCAGTGGTCCTCCATGTTTTAGAAGCCACGTGAACTCTCTGTGCAAGACTGTCCAGGATTTCAACACTGGTTTGTGCTGCATTTCTCCGGACACTACAGCATCTTTACATAACTAGGAGAGTTACTAAAATACCAAACACAGGGTACTGGGGAGTTGACAGAGTTTGCTGCTCTTGCAGAGGACAGAGTTCATTTCCCAGTACCCACATGAGGCAGCTCACACCCTATTAAAACTCCAGATCTGGAGATTTATGGCTGAAAAAGCTCACTCTTTCTTGTTCTTTCTGAGCTCTGGCTGGCTAGTTCAACTTATCTGTTCTGGCTCCAGCTCCTCTGCAAGCTGACTGATTCAAACTGGCTTCTCCCAGCTTCTGACTCAATTGTTCTGCTTGGTCTTATACTAACTTTGGCAATATGTTCTAATCTTCTGGCTCCTTCTTATTCTCTGGCTCATTCTGTCTTCGCTTGTTTAGTTTAGTTGTTTGTTTTCTCTGCAACCTGTCTGTACAAACTGCCTCATAATGCCTCTCTTTTTTCGTTCTTCTCCTGAGAGTTAGTCATATTCTATTCTGTCAAATATTTCACTCATTTATCACTGTTTGCCCCTCCATTAGATGTTCCTTTCAAACATGGTTGCTTCCTTTTACAAATTAACTTTACCATCATTGTTTCAGATTAGAGGTGTGAACTAAAGTTTCGTCTGCATTGCAGCAGGATCACACAGACCTAGAAGGCCTTTGGATGTTTTCAGAGCAGCCGTGTTGCTGGATTAAAATTCCTCTACAAAACATCATATGAGAATCCATATGTATCAGGAAGTGAAGTAGTGCTTATATAAAAATAAAGTAAATGTTATATACACATGTACTATAATTTTTCAAAAATTCCTTTTATCTAGGATAGTATTAATTGTTAAAGCTGTTCATTTTTATTTTTTCAAATTACGGGTTTTTTTGTTTATTTATTTTATTTTTTAAAAACTTTTATTAATTACACTTTATTCACTTTGTATCCCCCCATAAGCCCCTCCTTCCTCCCCTCCTGATCCCACCCTCTCTCCCCCTTCTTCAAGAATGCCCCTCCCCAAGTCCACTGATAGGGGAGGTCCTCCTCTCCTTTCTTCTGATCTTAGTCTATCAGATCTCTTCAGGAGTGGCTGCATTGTCATCTTCTGTGGCCTGGTAAGGCTACTTCCCCTGAGGGTGGAGGTGATCAAAGAGCAGGCCAATCAGATTATGTCAGAGGCAGTCCCTTTTCCCATTACTATGTAACTCACTTGGACACTAAACTGTCATGGGCTACACCTGTGCAGGGGTTCTAGGTTATCTCCATTTTCTGGTTCTGTTGCTCTTCTTGTAGAGTTCCTGTCCTCTCCAGATCTTACTATTTCCCACTTCTTACATAAGATTCCACGCATTCTGCCCAACAGTTGGCCATAAATCTCAGTGTCTGCTTTGATAGTCTGCAGGGAAGAGGCCCTCGGTGGCAGGTTCCTAGCTTGTTTCCTGTTTTCTTCTTCTTCTGATGTCCATCCTCTTTGCCTTTTGGAATGGGGATTGAACATTTTAGTCAGGGTCCTCTCTCTTTATTAGTTTCTTTAGATATACAGATTTTAGTAGGTTTATCCTATATTATATGTCTATATGAGTGAGTATAACCAACGTGATAAACATAGTTGCTAGTTATTTCTTTGGGCTTAGAAATAAGACAATAACACTAAAAGTGGCATAAGCTAAAAGCACTTGAAAGACAACTGAGCATTATTAATCCCTTCAACATTAAAAGTCAGCATGGAATGGTCTTTATAATCTTTCTAGCTTTTGAAGTTTGTACTTTAACTATTTATGAGTGCCATTTCCTAAACAAAAACCAGTAGTAGTTTTATCTGTGCAACATATGGATTTCCTTATATATACAAACCCTTATAAATCAGGTACAATAAGAGAGAAATAACATTGACAATAGACTATGATATCCATAGTCCATGAGGAACTGTGTATATGTGTTCATATAATCTCAGAGTCTGTCGACGCTTACTCATCCTTCTCTGTCTCTGAGATGAAGATGGCCCAACATCTGTGTGAAGAGGTCAAATGATATGAATGATGTGGGCTTGGACTTATGCCCTGGAGCTACTATGCAAGTACGGTGAACCTGTCACAATTCAACTCATAACTGAGGACTACTGAGTAAGCCACAGAAGAGTAAGCAAATGCAGTAATATAGTGGGAGTGCATGAGAGAGGAGAATATGCTCTGCCACAGTTTCCCTAGAATTAAAACATTCACTCTTGGAGAAAGGAAGAAGGCTCAGAAGGCTAGAGGCTCAATCTCAGAAACAGTAAAAGATTCAGAAACTGCCTCCCTCAGATTCTTAAAATAGTAAACCCTTTCTGGAAGGGAAAGGGTTTTCTTCAGTGGCTCTGCCCACAAGTTGGGCAGAGAGTTGCCATGAAGCAGCATTTGTCAGTTATCAGCCAGAAGAGGCAGAATCTTTAGGTAAATCAGCTGCTTTTGATCATGCTCTTGTATGGGAACCCTTACCCATATTTCAGTAAGTAATCCTAACCAACTACATTTGGGTGGGGTTTTGTTTTCTTTTGATTAGCTTTTATTTACCTACCTGTCTATGGTCAGTGGCAGTTTCTTCATGTCTCCTCAGGGCAAATCATACAACACCTATCATGGGTAGGACTTCATGGGGTTCCATCACTTTTCTCAAAAGAGCACACAGTTTAAAACATGTAAGTTGTTTCTTTCTTTTTTTTTTTTAGATATGATTTTGGACCTCAGTTGAGCAGGAGTATCTGAAACTTTGGGAAATGAAGGTACAACCCAGTAAGGAGTGCTTTAGACAGTTTTTAGAGAGATGTTTTGATTGACAACCATAGCCTGTACACTGCAGTACATTCGCCTTTGTGAACAAAGGTGTAGGATCATGTCTTCGGCTTGAAGATTTGGGGGACCTTCCTCACAAATATTCTCAAAATGAAGCCAATTTGATTTGGCACTGTGCTATCTGTCTTAACATATTATTGTTTTTGTGTACACGTCATATCTGTGTCCAGAAATATTATTTTCTATATTTCACAAATAAGGAAATGGAAGTTTATTTTTTGAATTTCCTGGTGACAGGAAACTTTCTAAAATTTAAACTCAGGCTAGAATACCTCTTTATTATATTCATCTGCATAAAATAACTAGAAGAGAGTGAAGAGCTAAGAGGAGTGGCTTCCCAGGGCTAACCATATAGGGTTGGGAGTGAATGTGTGATGGCAATGTGAATGAATAGTGCTTGCTGATGGATGTGAATTTCTGTTGAGGATCTACCTATGAATATACAAAAATATGACCAAATTGTATATTATAAAAATTTTAATTTTGTGGTTTGTAGCCTCTATTTTAAAAAAAAGTTATTTTTTTAGAGCCCCAAATTTGTAACCTAAAGGACATTTTAGTAATGAACATCAATGCTGAAAATTTAATTCAGAGGATTGGGGCATGTATGTATGCTACATGGCAAAATGTATTTCCTGTGGAATTGCTTCTCTTGGAAAAATATGAACTACAACTGAGATCCCTGTGTAAGCTTGCCAAGGCCAGGTAAGGACATCATTCATGTCCTGCCATCCCAGACTTAGTGTGAGGCTAACAAACAGTCTCCTTCCACAGACCTGTGTGAGATAGAAAGCGTTCCATGGTAACATTCATTAATGAGGGTAAATTCCAGGGAAGGAGAACCCTTTTGAAGCTCTGTCCTGAGGAGAACCCTTTTGAGGATGAGATGGTTTTCCCCGGGAAGGTTTGAGAGAGAAACACTTGTGCTTTGAACCCACTTTCTGGGTTTCAAGTTGCTGGGAATCCTCTTTCTCATAATTGTTTGATTACCATGGAACCTCTAATCCAGGCCAGAAATTCCTCACTTCCCACATTTCTTTCTACTTCAGAATGCGTAGCTAATAGTAACCAATTTCTTTTCCTATTTTCTCACTTGGAATCTGTGTTGGGAGCTGGGAATTGCTATCTGACAAAATCAGGAACATCTGTGAGGAGGGGCAGCATGGGGTGGGTAGCTGGCTGGAGAGCTCTCCTGCACACTGAGGCCCTCCCTCAGACAGCATATCTTTTGGGGGATTTGCAAATACTGCTTCCTCTGATTTTTCAAATGTCTTTCCAAACCCCTACCTTTTGCTATGAGAGCAGAAAGAATTTTGTGTTTAAGAGGTCAAGTTACATAGAGGAACCTAAACAGCCTTCCAGGGACTTTACATTTCAAGAACATGACCACAGCTCCGAAGGTACCCCAACTCTGCATCCTGAACAATTTCATGTTGCTCACATTTGCTTCTCATTGAACTAGTTCTTTCAAGTAGAGAAGGTCAGCACCAGAATGCTATAGACTTTCCGTTTGGCCACTCAGACCTAATGGTGTCAGAAATACAGTATTAGAAAGCAGTCATTCATGTGTTCTTGAGTCCTGTCAAAGAATTTTCTGCCTGGGGAACATGTGCAGAGTACAATGAGGTTGAATAACTTTAAGGAAGCCGAGAGGAGGAAGTGAGCCCTTACATGTTGCTGCATGATTTGCTCTGGACTATTTTCCTCTTGTTTGTTTAAACAGAAACCTCCTCTGTAGTCTTTGGTTAGACTGGCCCTCTAATATTTCTGCCATTTTCAGACCGGGGAAGTTCAAGGGTGAAAAAGATAGTACTGTTTCTGGGGAACTAATTTTGTTGTTGCTGAACAGCCCTTCTGCCCTTTGAGCGGATAACAAAAGTGTCATTATCTGGCTTTGGGAACTGCTGATGAATTATTCATGCCGTCAGCTATGACTCTGAGTCTCCACGCAGGAGGCAGTGACTTGTTTTTCTCTCTCATAAAGGTGGGAAGTGCTTTTGTAGACATTTCTGGTACACCTGCATGCTTGAGGCAATCAGGTGCGATGTATCCTTGACACACATCCCTTTCCTTCTATTCTCCAGGCTGAGATTCTAAGATAGAATCCCCCGGATATTTTACCTTCCTTTGTATGATAGACACAATTTTTAAATGACTTCACTACGTTAATGGGGGAAACTTACTCATAAGCTATGCATGTGATTAAAGATCTGACACTGAGGATCGCATTAATATCTAAGTCGTTGGTTGCAGGTGCACAGGCTGTTTAAAATGAGCCACTGTTAACAGTTGAGACAATATTCATGAGGATGCTGAGCTATCAAGATGAAACTCAATGAAGAGTCTTTACTGAGCGTTTTTCTCTGTGTTGAGCTCTTGATGCATGTCTTCTGCCTTAACCAGCAACAAGATCTTGCTAACCAGGAAACTGAGTCTTCAATAGGCCAAGTACCATTCAGTAAGTATTTGAATACCAAAATGTGTGTAACATGACTCCAAAGCCCATGTTGGTTATGAATCAACTGTCTTTTAAATCCCTATGTTATGGCAATCAGGAGGCTCAGTGTTGGGAGCATAAAGACAGTATTATCATTGGTCTTACCCTGTGAGAATAGGCACATGGAACATATAGACATTAATTATATTACGCAGTCATTTATTAGAAGAGTCAGTGAACCACCAAGCTGTACACTTCAGGGTCTGATGGCAGTAACTTCAAAGACAAAGTTGAAGACATGGGACATGCCATGGAGCATGGAATCTGAGTAAGGAGATAGGAAAGAAAGGGTGAGAACATTGAATTAGGATGTTTTGATACTGCATGTAGAGTGTAAAGGCAGGAAGGAGGAAGGAAACAAATTATCAAGAAAAAGCATGATCTAGGAATTTTAAAGGAATTAACAAATATGACTTAAGTGTTTTCATTATTAAGAAAACTCTCTTCATCAGGGCATTCATAGAATCAGTCCTTTGCTCAAGTTTTCTGTAAACACTTTGTTTTAGCTCAACATTCTCAGTAGAGAAGTGGAGAGCAGCAGAGGATGAGGTCCTGTTAATTGCATTTTCTTGCTGAAAACTTACACTTCATAAGTAAAGAACCAAAAATGGGGGGGGGGGAATAGGATTTCTCTTCTTCCTTGGGATATCTGTAAATTGAGTTAATCCAGGAGTGAAACAGGAGGACAGAGAGAAGGAGAGAGAGAGGAGAGAGAGAGAGAGAGAGAGAGAGAGAGAGAGAGAGAGAGCTCATTAGCTCTCCACTCATTTCTTTTCCCCTAAGGAATGATATCTCTACCTTTTGGACACTATAAATGATGTCTGACTGGAACACATTTTGAAAGAAAACAAGGTGAATGAGTTTTGCGTGTATATGAGGTATAATTATTATTGTTGTTATTACTACTACTACCTAAGCAATACCTCCTTTTCTCATTCCTCTCTCTTTCTTGTCTTGCTAGGGATAGAACTCCTGGACCTTTAACATGGCAGGTAAGTGTTCTACCATGAAGCTATGTGCCAGTCTGTCTTTGTTCTTAAGAACAAGCTGTTGGTTCCGGTTAAATCTGACTTCTCTGTGTTTTCTTGTGGAAGAGGAGACTACAGCGATTACTCACTGAGATTTTCTTGGTAATCTCTACTTTACAGATTTGTCATTAGTGAAAACAGTTTTAATGGGAAATAGAAAATTAGGATGACAGTAATTCCATTTCTGCATCAAAATAGTGAAAATTTAATTAAAGAATTAGATGTTTTCATTTAATAAGAAGGAAGGCAACTTTAACTCCAAAATAATCCAATTCAACCTCAGATGTTCCTGATTGCGGTAGGCGTCTGGAAAAATATTAGTAGAATTCAATTTAAAAAGAAAAGGATTTATTTTTAGTTCCATTTGTCTCTCTATCTCTCTCTCTGGCTCTCGTGTGTGTGTGTTTGTGTGTGTGTGTGCATATGTGTGCATGAGTGTGCATGTGTGTGTGTCCCTGTAAATGCCCATGGATGCCAAAAAGTTTCTGATTCCCTTGTACTGGAGTTACAGGCCATCATGAGTCTGCAATGTGAGTGCTTAGAACAGATCTCCAGTTGTTTGCAAAAGCAGCAATTGTTCTTAATTACTGTACCATCTCTCCAGCTCCTTAGTACACTTCTGCAATGGCCTACTTCATGTTGCCTGTTGCAAAGTACAAAGAATCTTCAATTCTCAGTAAACTACCATTTTCATTCTCAAAGCACCTGTTTTAGTACAGGTTAACAGTGTACATTTTTTTCCCTTCATGCCCATTTTTTTCCCTTCATCCCCATCTCTCAGTGATCCGCCCACCACCAAAGTTACAGCTGGATATGTGCACCTACCATGATTTCAGCACTTGATGTGGAAACTTTTGTTCACAGGTAATTCATTAATTCTTCTCTTGAGGCTCCTTGGAGAACTGCACACTAACTTCAAGGGACTGGGGATTGAAAATCATCCAGGGTGCTTGGCAGGAAAATAGGAACTAGCCAGTAACATGACAAGCCACCATCATAAGCAAACCTGAGGAAGCACCCAGTCTCTTTCTCATGTAAGCTCACATCAGTGCTAAGGTAACTGACAAAAGGGATAATCCTATCAAGTACAGCTAGTATATATATTCTTTTAGATGCTTAGCCTTCCAGTGTGCTGTGGCTGACCTAATAGAGGTCACAGCCTTAAAAAAAGATGATTTCCTCTGGAATCTTTCAAGTGCCCGTAGCTCCTCATCTAGGACTGGGACTCTGAGCCTACCATTCCATGCTGGGATTTCATCTGGCTGGAGCTCATGTAGTTATGTGTATGCTGTCCCAAGTTCATATATGCAACTATCTGTTTTGCTGGTAAAGCACTGTTTCCTTGTAGTTATCCACCAATTAAAACATTTAAAACATTTCTGTATCATCTACCATCATCCTTGGAGGGAGTATGGTGTAGATGTCCTAGTTAAAACCTAGAAATCTGCAGTCTCTTATTCTGCGCACCTTGACCAGTTGGGTATTTCTATGTTAATCACCATCCACTGTAAAAAGATTCTCTAGTGAGGGCTTAGAGATATGCCAGTCTATGTTATAATGATAAACCATGAGGAGTCAGTTTAATACTGTGTCCATTTTGCAGGGTAATAGTATGTCACCTCCCTACCCTGTCTAGCCACAGGGTTTCTGATCCAATAAATATGCAAGGTATATTTTGGAAGAATGCTGTTACTTGAAATGTGTAATATTGAATGATGTACAATGAATCCTATTATAAATGCTAGAGATTCTGGAAAGAATCATGCAAAAAAACAAATCATTTGGAGACAAGTGGATTTTGCCTTGCTTTGATTTTTTTGTTTGTTTGTTTTTATGTATGTATGATGGGGTGCTCATAGAATGTTAAGCAAATGACATTAAACTCTCAAGATACTATGGATTTGAGGAACTCGGAATATGACCTTCATCACTCAGTAAACACTATTGGCACACACAAAGCATATGCACAAGAGAAAAACACACACCTATTGCTTTCTCAGCCTTACAGAATTCAACGAGGGTTCAACAGTTCTTCATTTCTTCCAGCCAAACCTGCCATTGCATGTGCCTGCCTTCTTTGCTTTCAGAAATAATTAAGTGTTGAAAGCTCTGACTAGAAGGATTAGAGATATGAATAACAACTTGACAGATCAAATCAAATACATTCTGATTTGATTACATTACTAAGTCAATTATTATTTCTTGTCACATTAATTATGGCAAGAGTTATAAAAAGTGTCTTCCAATAATTTCCTAACTAAATCATGATGTCCATATCTTCTTTGTGAATCTGTGAGAGATCAAGGATGCATCTCTGTGTTGACAGTAAAGAAGGAACCAGAAAGGGAAATAATTTTTATATTTATCCATTCATTTGTATATTATTTCATAAGCACTCTGGCAGGCACTAGACTTAGGTACAGATGCTGAGAAATCAAAAACAGAAAGATTTATCCTCTGATCATTTTAAGAGCTCAACGACCAGTGGGTAAAGCATATCAGGCACACAAGTCTACAAAGATACAAGGGAGCATGGAGGCACAAGAGAGGTAAAAATTCAGTCACAGGGATCCTCAGGGAGGGTTTGCATATTGGCTCACAAGTTATTTCGCGTCAATTGAAACTAGGAAGAACTTAAAATTATTGAAAATAATGTTGGAAAACAATCTTTGTCTAGTGGATGCCCAGTGGAAGGTATTTTGCTGAGTTGGAGATAGCATTGCTAGTAGAACAAATGTTCCAGGAACATACAGAAAGGATCTACTAAAGCCAGGTGAATAGTCCATCATCACTCTGCCCACACCCATGCACACTCTTAGACGTTTTATTCTTCCTTTTTATTTATTATTGGCTTATACAATACATCCCAACCACAACTTCTCTCCACTCCTCTCAGTGCCCCTCCCTCCTTACTCCCCCAGATTCACTGTTCCTCTGTTTCCATCCGGAAATAAGAAGGCCTCCCCAGGATATCACCCAGTCACGGCAGGCAAAACAAGATGCAGTAAGAATAGGCACAAACCTTCATATCCAGGTTTCCAAAGGCAACCTAGTAGGAGGAAAAGGGTCCTAAAAGCAGGCAAAAGAGTCAGAGACACCCTCCACTCCCACTTTTAGGAATCCCACAAAAAGATCTAAGATAAACAACCACAACCTATATTCAAAGGACATAGCACAGACCCATGCAGGCACCTTGATTGCAGCTTCAGTCTCTTTGAGGCTGTATGAGCCCTGCTTAGTTGATTCTGTAGGCCATATTTTTGTGGTGTCCTTAACTCATTTGTCTCCTATCATTGCCCGCCTGCTCTTCTGAGTGATTCCCTGAGCTCCACCTAACGTCTAACTGTGGGTCTTTGCATCTGCTTATCAGCTGCCAGAAGAAGCAACTTTGATAATAATTGGGCTCTGCGCAGATCCGTGCAAGGGTATAACATAATACCGACTGGAAACATATCTTTGACTGTTACAGTTGCTGTCAGCCATTTTTGGCTCTCTGGGCCGTCCATTTACCTTCAGGGTCCTGGCCATCCAGGTATCATTAGGCATGAGGCTCTTCTCATGACTTGGGATTCAGGTTAGACCAATTATGTTGGACACTTCCACAAGCTCTGACCCACCATTTCTCCAGCACATCTTGCAAGCAGGCTAGGTTGTGGGTAGAAGCTTTTCTGGCTGGGTTGTTGACCCAGTCCAACCACTGGAAGCTTTGGCTGGTTACAGGAATGCCCAGGTCAGGCTTTGTATCCTCTATCACTAGGCATTCTTGCTAGGTCCACCCAAGGTTCCAGGAATTTCCACTACACCAGGTTCCCACATCATCCTCTCAATGTTTCCTTATTTCAATTGTGTCTCCCCATACACTATCCTTCCATAAATGAGGCTAAGATACATTTACTGCTTAGTTGCCGTGTGAGCGTTTACTGTGGCAGAATTAATGTATTTTATGTGCACACTTGAGGTTGGGAGTGTAATCAGGAAAAGGCAAAACAAAAATAGGAGAAAAAAGCATGGGGGATCATACCATGAACCTTTGTGTCCATATGAGCACACATTACTATCTTAGCTCACTTACATCTCACATATTTTGGCAGAAACAGGTAATATTCACAGTGATTTACTCACAAAGAAATTGGGAATTAGAAGAGTACAGTTAATATATGCCAATACTAAGATTCAGACTTGGTCCTCATTGACTGAAAATATGTTCTGACTAGGGGGTAATTTAAAAGATGATTCCATTTTCCCCAAGGTGGATCAGAACAAATGTGTGATGTGCTCATGACAAAGGAACTTCTTGACGCTCCAGCCATACAAGCTTTCTCCATGTAAAGCTTTTCATTCAACTTATGTCTCACATATGTAATTGACTACAATTGTAAATTTCATAGATGTAGCATAAAAGGAATAATTGAGAGTAAACTCAACAGCCTGCTTTCTTATACTACCCAGTGCCACCTGTGGAGAAGGGGCACATCCCCCAATGAGATGGGCACTCCCAGATCAAGTAAAATCCAAGAAAATGCTGGTGTATCTAGAAGTTTTGCAAGAATCCAATATGATGTTAAATTACAAACACTAAAATGAGATTTAAATTTTTTGTATCTTTGATTTATGTACATAAGTGTTTTTTTTTTCACATATGTGTGTAGACACAGCTTGTGTGCCTGGTGCCCACAAAAGCCAGAAGAGTGTGTCAGATCTCTTGTAACTGAAGGCACAGATGGTTGTGAGCTATCATGTGTGTTAGGAATTAAACCTGGGTCTTCTGGAAGAGCAGATAATTCTCTTATAGTCCCATCCATATATATAAATATATATATGTATATATATTATGCATAGATATACATACATACATATATATGCATACATAAATATACACAAATATATACACACACATATATATGGGTATATGGGTGTTTCGCCTGAAAGTACAACTCAGGCTGTCTATAAGAGCAGCTGCTGCCTCAAATAGCAGAGCCATTTCTACCCTCCTGCCTTTCATATTCGATGTACTGATGTGGAGGAGAGAGTGAGAGAATCAATTGCTTACTTTGCTCGCAGCAACATGACAATGGCAACCATAAATAGAGTACATACCAGAATGCAAAGTATTTTACATGGACTAAAACATGCAATCTCCAGACAGTCATGGTGCTGAGTTAGCATCTCACTGCTAAATTTTTGTAAACCTAGCTTTCAAGATGCCCTGGATTTGGTACTAGCACCACATAAAACAGAAACAGCAAAACCAGAAAACCCCAAACCAACAAAAATTTCAAAAATATATAAAGTAGTCTTCATTATGATTTTGAGTGGAAATCAAAGGGCAAAGTGATTAATGCTCTCGCTGTAGACCACAAAATAAAAACAACAACCAAAGGACACAATTGACGTGCCAACCTTTGCATTCTCTCCAGATATCCCACTTCACAATTTAAAAATAGTTTAACATTGCATGTAATCTATGGAGAACTTTCTGTGTTGGTTAGTTTTTGGTTTTTTTGTTTGTTTGTTTTGTTTTTCCTCAACTTGACACAAGGTCATCTTAGAAGCATGACCTCAATTGAGACAATGACCCTCATCACCACTGTTCTGTAGGCAAGTCTGTAGGGCATTTTCTTGATTTTTTTCTTGATTTGAGAGTTCCCATCTCATTGGGGGCTGTGGCCCTTCTCCATAGGTGGTACTGGGTAGCATAAGAAAGCAGGCTGAGAAAGCCATGAGGAGCAATTGAGAAAGCAGCACTCTTTCATGATGTCACCTTTGGCTCCTGCTTTACAGTTCTTGCCTTAAATTCTTGTCCTGACTTCCCTCAACAATTGACTGCAACTGTTATTATTATCCTAATAAGCACTTTCCTTCCCAAGATGACTTGGGTCTTAGTGTTTAATCACAGAAATAGAAACCAAGGTTACTATCTGTGCAAACCCTGTGCAAACACTGTTCCTATAAACATGAATTGAAGAGGATGAAAATAGGGTCCTTTCTCTATGGCTGTCTTCAAGAAAAATAACAAATGTGTTAAACCATAGGAGGTGTCTGCAACTCTGGTATTAAGTTATTGCTCCATACTTCAGCTTTGGGGGCCAGAAATGTGCCTCTCTTTGGTGTTTATCAATGTGAAGGGTGAGGTACAAGTTTTGGTCACACTCTCAAACTCTGGGTCAACCCCAAAACTTCATGTAGAATTACTAGTAACGTTTTTACCTTTTCTGGCTTCCCTCAAACATTGCCTTCTCTGTGTCTGGGCCATGACCTAGGACTATGCTACACTGAATTTCTCATCTGAAACCATAATAGCACGCCATGGTGACTTCAAGATTCACAAAGATTAGCCATCTTCATGAGTACTTAAATAAGAAAAGATAGTGGTCATATACTACTGAGTAACACCAGCTCTCCCTATAATATGCTCTGAGAGGAACCTTTCCCAGGGCAGGTCCTTATCTTAGTTAAGTTGCTTTCCTTATCTTTTTCACCATCTGCTGCAAGGTGCAAATGTGATTCACATATAAAATTGTATATACTCATGGTGCGTAACGTGTTGTTTTAAAATATGTCTGTAGTGGAATGGCTAAATCTATTCTATGGGTTTTAATATCTGCTTATTGACCTAGCCTATTTAAGAATCTCAGATTATAAAGTGAATGTTCACTCACTCTTTAGCATTTATATAATAAGTGCCTAACAGAGTTCATTTTGGCTCTAATTTTCCAGGTTTCATGCAGTAATTCTGTAATTTATCAGAAGTTGAAATTCTAATATTCTACACTGGTCAGGGTAACAGAGCCCGAGTGCCTGAAACAATTCAGTCCAAATGGTTGCTGCCACAAGCAAAATATCCAAAGATTGCTCATTTGAAAATTATGGCCCCCTTTCACGATTTTACATTGCATTATTTGTTTTATGGTCTATTCAGTATGCATTGCACCAGCACTAATTACTACGCTAATAAGTCAGCGTGTTACCAAGATGGTTTGCCATTATAATTACAGACACATGTTGTTGTCCTGACTCCAATACTCCACACTTAATTGCACCATTTTTTTCAGGAGGATTTATGTTGTTCAGCTTATTTCAAAATTAGTACACGAACAGATGAAGTGCAAACCCTTTTAAACACTGCTTACATATAGAAGAAGTGTTCTAAAAAGAAGAGCGGCCAAAATTTCACGTTCCCTCATGTCTAGTAAATTCTATGGCTTCCTGACCATGGGGATCCCAACACTAACTGATACATCTATCATGAGATACACCTAAAGATCAGGAGGATTGATGAAAAACTGTAAGAGTCATGACCAGAAAGACTACTAAAGACTATGTCTCCTAGACAGTACAGGGACACCAAGACCATGAAACCTCAACAGTGAGTCTGCAGAAACAATACCTGAACAATTACACCTCAAGTTGCCACGTCAATGTGGATGGTGGAAATTTTACGCAGTCCCACACTTAGATTATGAACTATAGGCAGTCAATGGCTGTTGAGAGAAGAGACAGTTTTCTCCAGAGAGGAGTTCTCTGACACTTATTCATTACCAAAGGGTCAGGCCTAAACATATGCACGTTCGAGCTCTGCATGAACTCTGGTTTGTGTGAGTGAGTTTGTGTGTGTGTTAATAATTAAATAAAAAAAGGTCATGAATTAGAGATAGGAAGCATGACTGGAGGTGGAAGTGGGAAATAAAAGGTTAGAAAAGATGCCTATACAGTATTTATCTATAACAGGGAACAGGACAGGAGCCTACCACAGAGGGCCTCTGAACGACTCTGCCCATCAGGGTATCAAAACATATGCTGAGACTTTGTGCATGGTGCAGGAAATCTTATGAAAGAAGAGGGAGATAGAAAGACCTGGAGGGAACAGGAGCTTCTCAAGAAGAACAATAGAACCAAAAATCTGGGCACAGGGGTCTTTTCTTATACTGATACTTCAGACAAGGACCATGCATGAAGATAACTTAGAACCCCTGCACAGAAGTAGCCCATGGCAGCTCAGTGTCCAAGAGGGTTCTCCAATAATAGGAATAGGGATTGTCTCTGGCATGAATTCATGGACTGGCTCTTGATCACCTCCACCTGATGGGAGAGCAGCCTTACCAGTCCTAATGAGACCTGATAGACCAGGGTCAGATGGAAGGGGAGGAGGACCTCCCTTATCATTGTACTGGGGGAAGGGCATAGGAGAAGAAGAGGGAGGGAGGATGGGGGAGGGACCTACAGCTGGGATACAAAGAAAATAAACTGTAATTAATAAAAATTTAAAAAAAAACTTATCAAAAATAAAAAAATAAGTTTAAAGAATTATGCCTTCCAGTGATAATTTATGTAATGGAGCTCATGAAATGGCAGAAGAAACGGGGTGGACAGGTAGGGAGAATACAGTAGTCACTCGGAACAAGTCTACCATTCATTCTCCCATTCCCTTGAGGGTTGTTGTCCTTCGCTAAGCCTCAGATTCCTCAAGTAACAGTCAAACAGTGAATCAAATGATCTCCAAATCTCTCTCCCTCTTTTATTTGCTATCGTTCGGCTTCTACCAATATCATTCTATGAATTTTTTTTTATTAACTGTCTGCCAGGGCGGGAAGGATTCTATTCTTTCTTGTATTAACTAGCTCCAAGTCACCACAACAAATATGCAAAATGATCAGCTCAAAATTAATTTGAGAGGGAGTCAGGGAGCCTAAGGGAAGAAAGGATGGGGGAAATGTAATAATTGTATTTTAAATTTTAAAATAGAAAAAGCATTTATTTCAGACCAAACTTTTGCAAGTTTTATTTAATCCATAAATGGCATCTTTGCTTTTTGGGTTTGTGACATGACTGAACATCATAGGGGAAGTACATGCCAGAAAAATACTCTTCATTTGTGGTTAAGTGCCAAGAGATATTAGAGCAGGTCAGCTGACTCACAGTCTCCCCTTGAAGACTATACCCTTTAAAACCTCCACATATCCTAGGAGGCCAGCACTTACAAATAGCATCAAGCTAGGACCAAGAATTTAGCACAGAGAGGGTATTCCAGGTCCGCATCATAGGAGGCCCAAAATTCAAAACATCATATGTGATGAAAATAAACACGCTCATCTAACCTCTGCAGCCAATAACTGACCCTTTCCCAACATTCACTTGTAAAATTTCTTCCTTACACTTTCATTGCTTATATTCCTTTATGTTCTCTCCCTTTCTCTCTCTCTCTCTTATTTTTTCCTTTTCTTGCTGCCAATAAAAGTAAATCTATGTTTAAGTTACTGTCTTGTTCTTTGGAAGTTGAGGTATCAGTGCTGGTCTACTTTTAGATTGTTTTTAATTCTGTGAGTTTAAGATCTAACAGTGCTATCTTGAAATCATCCAGGAGGCATTCTCTTCTTTATGCTACAGAACACTAGGCTGTGGGAGGATAGGTCACAGCAAGTCAGCATGTCCTGGAGCTTCTGTTAACCAGGCACTTTTCATTCATTCAACAAACTTGGGTTTAAGGAAGCCCTCTTCCTCCACCAAGACCATGTAAGAAGAAAAAGAAGACTGGAGTAAGAGAAGCAATGTGAAAGGCATGTACTGCTTAACGGCATGCATTTGATTCTACCCCATTTGGGCAAGTCTCTGAAATTTGTTTTCTTGACTTTCAATTAGAGATAATCCTTTTATTATAAAATGAAGTTTGTATAAAGCATCCATTCAAGTCCCCTAAAATCTGCTGGTTTCTGTGTCCTTTATGGAATCATGATCTCTACCACGTATCTGTCAAGATAATTTTTAAGCATGAGAAATGTTCTCAGAACACTTTTTGCATCAATCGGAAGCTTATTTTTGTGAAAAAACCACACAACTCAGTGGTGCCCATGATATTAGGTGCGCTGTGCTGAGATAAGACATCCTGACGTAGCGCTTCCATACAGTGACTGCACACAGAGAACGTTGGTTTGTGAGACGCTGTGAATTGTGAAACAGCCTGAAAACTGACAGATTTACCTGTGTTCTATTTAAAACACGTTTGGTACCATGCAGAGTTTTAGACACTGAAGATACAGAGATGTTAAAAAAAAAAAAGATTGTTAATATCGGTGGGCAGTGAATCAAGAGTATTCTGAAAAACTACAATTAGCTGCTGGTAGGGACATGTAGAGGGAGACCCTGAACCTGCAACTTGTCTCCACAGAACAAGATACCTTCATGGGCCTCAGCTTTATTTGTATTATCTTAGGTGATGATCTGATATATTTGTGTCAAAGCAATGATTCTTAAAAAAAATGACTTTGCATGTATATATTGCATACGTGAGTACACATTTGCATATGTGTGCATGTGGGTGATCATGCATTTGGCAATCAGAGGTCAACATTGTTGTCTACTTTTATTTTGCTTCCCCTTAACTCTTTATTTATTTATTTTTAATTTATGTACATTGGTGTTTTGACTGCCTGTGAGAGAGTGTCAGATCCCTTGGAACTGGAATTACAGACAGTTGTGAGCTGCCATATGGGTGCTGTAAATTGAACCCGGGTCCTCTGGAACAGCAGCCAGTGCTCTTAACCACTAAGCCATCTCTCCAGCACCCTCCCCTTAACTCTTAAGACAAAGTATCACTGGCTACCAAGACCACCACTTCAGGTAGACTAACTGACCAGTATGATCCAGGCATCCTCCTGTTTCTGACTTCTAGGGTTATGATTACAAATATCACCCGACCATACAGATGACTTTATGTGGGTGCTGGGGATTCAACCTCACATCCTCATGCTTGAATGGCAGGCACTGAATCTACTCAAACATCTACCCAGCTTCTGATTAGAGTTTTGCAACGTATGTTGAGCTGATGTTAGAAAAATCATGGAAATGCATCTAAGAAAGGCTTTATGTAAAAGTTGCTGTGTGTGGGGGCATTGGCAATATACTTGAAAATGTGGCAGTGAACTGCGTATTCTGACAGTCATTCTGTTCAGGGAATACTCAAGGAAAAAAGATGCCTCAAGGCATTGGCTTTCAACTCCACAGTAATGTTCCTCCACCTTTGGCCTCAGAGAAGCGCAACATATTCCTTTCTGCACCTATGTTTACGTCCTTACAAGCTAAATTCCTCTGATGTCAATAGGTACGATGGACATGAAGAAGGAGTGGAATTTAAACCACACTTACTTAGTTTTCATTAAATTACAAGGTCTTGAAAGATAAAAGGGAAAAGTCTAGAATAAAAATACATTTTCTGATTCCCTAAGCCATGTTTTGAGTTTCCTAAAACAGGGTTTGCATAGTCTGTTTATTCAAAATTGGGGGACAGGAGACTTGAATTACCTTTGTGGAATCAGTGCCCCTCAAGATCATGTACCTTCATCAAAAGGCTGGAGCATTTACATCATATGATTTTTTTAAAAAAAGAAAGTCAGAACCTTATGGTGACGAGAAAGGTTCAGAAGAAAGCCCTTCTTTTCTGCTTTTCCCCCTTTTCTGGTCTCTCCCCTCTAACATATATTTATTATATCATGTTTATAGATAACTTTCCTGGCCACAAAAATAGAAACATGGTGTGATATAGTAATCAAATAAATTCTGCCAATTTCCTCCTCTCTTGCTCACAACTTCTCTCCACAGGAGAAGTCAGCCACTTCCATCATTTTCAAGTCATACCTTGCTTGCTTAAAGTTGGGCAGTTTCTGTTCTGCTATAAGAGAGTGTCAGACAAAACAAGTGACTGCTCATTATGGTGAGAACATGGAGTAAATGGAATAATCATCTATTATTGGCGAGAATGCAAACGTATACAGCTATTATGGAAATCTGTGCGGTTGTTCCTCAGGAAGTTGGAAATAGATCTACTTCAGGATCCAGCTAAATGATTCCTCGGCATATACCCACAGGATGCTTCAGCTTACCACAGAAACACTTGCTAAATCATGTTCATTGCTGCTCTGTTCATAATAGTTATAAACTGGAAACACCTAGATGTCCGTTAACAGATGAATGGATGAAGAAAATGTGGTATATTTACACAATAAAATATTACTCAGCTTTTATAAAATGAAATTATGAAATTTGTAGGCAAATGGATGGAATTAGAAAAAGTCATTGAGAATGAGGTACTCAGACCCATAAAAATATGGAATGTATTCATTTATATGTGAATATTAGCTGTTAACTCAACGATAACAAAGCTACAATCCATAGAACCTCAGGGGTTAGGTATAGAGTAGGTGACTGGTGGTGGAGCACAGATAACTCTCCCTAGGAATGAAAATAAAGTAGTTATTATTCATTCCCTAAAGTAGTTTATATTCATTCCCTAGGAATGAAAATAAAGTAGATAGTTATGAATGGATGGGAAGGCGAAGAATATAAGGATCAAGTGGGGAGGGGAGGACATAAGGGAAGGAATATAAGAAGAGATGGCAAGAATTAAGGGCTATTTGATGGTTAATGTGAAACATTAATACAGTAAAATCATATAAACTTATATGGAGGGGATCTAAATAATATTGCCAACTAATGGGGGAGATGGAACCTCTACTGAAATATCTCTTGTCTCTAAATGAAGCTATTGGGATTGGTTATATCTGTTGAGTTGTTGGCCAAAGGGATTCTATGAGAACTCCCAAACAAGTCAGGCTGTTGTCAAGAATATAGGTTACTCTCCACAAACTGACAACAAGGCCTTCTCACCGAAGCCTATACTTACTCAACTCATTGAATGTGGAGTAGAGCCTTCGTTTCTATGCTGTAGCATCTTTGGTACAGGAAGGTACTCTGTATGTTACCAGAAGAGAATTATAAACATCAACCTAGTCCCTTTGATCTGCAATGGTGCCCTGCCTACAAGTGCTGGTGCAAGGGTGGTAGAATACTTGTGAAAGCAACCAGCCAATATCTGATTTGGCTTAAGGTCCACTCCACTGGATGCAACTCATACTGAGCACTGATTGGTAACCAACAACAAATACTTAGCAATCAAATGATTTCTAATGACATTCTGCTATACTCATGGATCAATGAATTGCTTAGTCATCATCAAAGAAGCTTAATCTTGCAGGAGTTGCGAACAAATACAGAGAGCCAAGGTAAGACATAATGCAGGGAGTGAGAGCACTTGGGACACTCAGCCCTAACAGGATGTCTTCACCAAAAACCTCCACTCAGGATTCAGGTAACCTTGCAGACGAGGAGGCAAAAAGTGTAGAGCTAGAGAAGATGGAGGACACCAAGAAAATAAGACCCACTAAGTCAGCAAGATCAATACATATATGAACACACAGTGAGGTATATATGGGATGGTTTGGAGGGAGGAAAGGGAAGGAAAAATAATTTAATTATATTATAAAATTAAAAAATAGATAAATTTCAGCCCATTATTGGCATAAGACCAACGACTCCTTTTCTCTTTCATTTAGTTTACCTATATTCCAAAGTTCTCTCTCTCTTAGTTTATCTATGGCAATCCTTATTTTATAACATGTTTTATGGAAATATTCATAAGGCCTAGACACCTGGCATGGGTATTAATTCAATAAATATTAAAGATTTATGTGGAGTATAAGTTCAATTTCAAAGTTGTTAATATTCTATGTGATCAGTGAACTGAAACTGTGTTTGATAATGAAATGCTTAAGCAAGTAAACTGCACAGATGATTAAAATTGCTTATTGAGCTAACCAATGGTCACTGATAGCACATATGCTAAAATGGCCATTCCCTATCCAAGAACAACAGTTTCTCAGAGCACATTGATCAGTGGGTCTCTAAGGTTATGAATATGAAACCTCTTTGAACACCTCACATACAGGTGCCCACTACATAAATCTGACAACGTGAGCTCAGAACAGCCTAACTTTTTTTTTTCCTGGCTGGGGACAGTTATAATGCCTTGACCTATCTTCTGGTTCACCAAAAGGAGACTTTTTGGGTTTTTTGTTTGTTTTGTTTTAATTATTAGGCAGGCTTTCACCTAGGCTGGCCTTGAACTAACTTCTTATTCTCTTGCTATAGCCATCCAGCCTTCCAGGCTCCTGCAAGTGCTGGGACACCATGCTTTTTCTCACCATGCTTGGCCATGACTATCATTTTTAGAAAGACTCAAGGCCAAAGCTTTTTATGAAAAAACAAGTTTAGATTGAAGCTGGACGCTGTGCTAGCCCAGAGGAAATATAGCCAATGCTTTCTTGGCAACTGTAGCACATAGTCAGCCACATCAAAAAGCTCTAGAAGACAGCGGTTGTATAGTTCAGACACCCATAATACAAATACAAATACCAAAACAAATGGCAAAACAGTCAATGAAATGATTCTGAATGATATTCTGCTATACTCACAGGTTGCATCTAGCCCAATTTTCCTTAGAGAGGCTTCACCCAGAAACAGATGGAAACTGAAGCAGAGACCCACAGCCAAATATTGGGTAGAGATTGGGGAATCCTTTAGAAGAAGGGAAAGAAGAATTCTAGGAGCAAGAAGGGTCAAGGACACCACAAGAAAACCTATGGAATCAACTAGCCTGAGCCCATAGAAGCTCACAGAGACTGAGCTGCCAACCAGGAAGCCTGCATGAGACTGACCTAGGCCCTCTGCCCTTATGTTACAGTTGTGTAACTTGGTCTTCTTGTGGAACTCCTAACAGTGGGAGCAGGAGCTGTGCTTGACTCTGTTGTCTCCGTTTGAGACCCTTTCCCCCAATAGGCTGTCTTATCTAGCCTTCTTAATAGAAGAGGAGGTGCCTAGTCTTACTGCAACATGATATGCCAGGGATGGTTCAGTGTCTTTCCTGAAGAGAAACAAAGGAGGGAACAGATATGTTTTTGGAGAGAGGAGAGGTGGGGTGCAGTGGCAGGGAGGAAAGGAGGAAGGGGACATTGCAGTCAAGATGTAAAATGAATTATTTTTAAGTTATTACCTTACTCACAAAAGGGTGTCAGAGATTAGCCTAGGTTTTCCTGGAAGGGTGTGCTTGGTGCCCTATTTGAGTCATTTCATGTCAACAAAACCATCGGCACATAATGAATACTATTTGCTGACTTTCATTGTCATCCCATCTCTACATAAAATGCCTTGGCAGCCAGAGATTTTAGTTTCTCTTTTCCTTGAGGAAGACTACAGAAGATAAATTAGTGATGCACCCGGTGGATTCTTAAACATGAACCACCTCTCTGGTGTTGTCATTGAAAGTTAGTGGTCATTAGAAAATTAATCTTAAACTAGTCTCCTGTTGAGCCATTCTCCTTGGCTTTGTGCCTCCCTCACTCCATATCCTGGTTCTCTCTCTCCTTTTCTCCTAAGACTAAAACCTTCAATAAATAATTTGCATAATAATCTCTCACCTGTGTTCTGACATCATTAATGCCACCTCTATGTTTGGAAAAATTAACTAATTCTTAAAGTTATGTTTTGAGGTCAAATATTATATAAAATAATGCATTGCTCCCTAATGTGAAGCAAAATAAAGAAAATTTGACTATTAGCGAGGCATTTTAAAGTAGCAGAGTCCTATCTGAATACATGCATTGAGGGAGCAGATTGGTCCACATACTTCTGGTGGAGGGGGATAGTGTACACAGAGTTCAGGAGAAAAGTTAGAGCACAAAGTATGTGAGGACAGGAGAATATCTACGGATGCCCAGTGTCATTTTCATCCATCCTCACCCTATTGTAACAGTTGAGGGCCAGTGGTTCTCAGTGGGTTTCTGCAGTTAAAAGGTTTCTGGTATTTAATAACACATTTCAAAAATATTCCTTAAGTCAATTTTAAATTAAAAAATGAACATAATGATACAAGAAGGCAGCTTTACAATGAATAATACTGTGATATCCTGCTCACCTATTTTTCTTGTGATGAATGAAAACTTAGAAGAGATATGTGATAGTATCGAACTCATGCACCAAATAAAAACCGTCAAATTTCATATCCTCCACTCCCATAACATTGTGTTGCAACTTTATTATAGCAATACTTGAGAGGGTCATTTAGGGGCAAATAAAGTGGTTTGTGAGATGGATTTGTTGTACATTGAAAACAGCTCTGCTGCCTACCTACCAAAAGATGTCTGTACATTGGTCACAGGAGCTCATGAATACAATACTTCACATGGCAGAGCTAAAGTGTGTTTGTGAGTAAGGTCCTGATTGTGAGAAGCAAGGTTAGTCTGAACTATTTCATGGGTTGTCTAGGTTCACAGAAATATTTATAGGAGAAAGGAAGGAGATGAAATACATAGTAAGATGCTGTGTTCCTAGCTTGGGAGACAGAGGAAGGATCCAGGAGCTAGGAATACCCAGCCTGAGGCTAGAGGCTGACCTTACTCAAGATCAACAATCAAGAACATAAAATAAGAAATTAGTGGTAAAAGATACTCTGTATGTGGTCATTTGTTTGAGTAGCAAGGGGACACTAAAATAGAGCCCACCAGGCTAGGAGTGATGAGAAAGGGTGAACTTTCTCAATTTAATTCCTACCCATGGGCAGTATGTATGTTTCAAAGGTAAATGTACAGAACTTTGGCTTCCTGCTTCTTTACAACACAATTCAAGGAACATAGCATTAGATGTAATACTTTTTCATTTCCATCCACCGTAAAGTGTAACAATAATTGCCAGGAGGGAAGGAAGCCCTGGGTGAATGAAGTCCTGAGTGAGTATGTGTTGTTAACATGGGTGTGCCCATGTCAAGGACTCCTCTTCCCCCTCAAGCCTCAGACCCTTGAGAAAGTTCCAAAGCCTTCCCCAGAGGGTGAGTCAATAGCAAGGGCACTTTTGGCTTTAAAAGTTTGTCTACCCATTTTCAAAGATTCCTGAGCATCAGCAAGGGGTTTATGACATAGATTTCCCATTCAGGTATGAACATTCCTTAGTCTCTTATTCTCAGCACATGGATCAGTCGAGTCTCTGAGTTAATCACCATCTATGGCAAAAAGCTTTTCTGAGGAATCCTTAGAAACGCATAATAAGTCATTGGAAGTCACTTTATCACTAGCTCCAATCATCAGAAAAATGAGAGTACGTTTACATTCTTCCCTAGGGCATATGACATAGGTTGTGACCTAATCACAGATTCTTGACTCTGATAATGGTGCCAAATATGGGTTTCATTTTGTGAGCTGGCCTTATATTTTAGGATTACTTTTGCTGGGATGAAATATCATGACCAAAGCATCTTAGGGAGGAAAGGGTTTATTTGGCTGGAACTGAAGCAGGGCAGAAACCTGGAGGCAGGAGCTCCAGGAGGCAGAGTTCGTGGAAGGGTTTGCTAGCCTGCTCCTCATGGCTTACTTAGCCTGCTGTCTTATAGAACCAAGGACAACCAGTCAAGGAATTCCATCACAAACAATGGCCTGGGCCCTCCCCAGTCAATCACTTATTAACAGAATGTCCTACAGGCTCACCTAATACCTGATCTTATGGATACATTTTCTTGATCGTGGTACACTTGCTTAGGTGATTTTTTTCTCATGTTCTATGATTCAAGCATGTGCTATTTTTATCAATAGACCTTTAACAAATTCTGGTGGATAATCAAAAGCCCTGATATTATCCTCTGCTCTGTAGCATCTCACTGGCCAATCAATCCTAAAGAAATACCTTCTTCTTCGCACTGGATTTTTTGTTGGCTCAATGGCTGTATCTTATAGGTGAATTGTCACCCCATTAAAGGGTAGTTCTATTTAAACTCTTTTATATGGATATTAATATATTTTTTAGAACTTTTGCTATAGAAGGTTTCCATATGACCTTTGAAAAGTCTTTAGTGTTATCTCTTCTGGTAAGCCTTCCACGGTGCACAAAATTCAACTCAAAGTGGGTGAAGGAGATTAAGTAAGACCTGGAACCCTAAAATAAGACAAAGGAAAAAGTAACAATTATGTTTGAGTTTCCTGAAAAAAGGAGAGAACTCTCTGAACAGGACCCAGTATCACAGGTATTAAGGCCAACAATTTACAAGTAAGACCTCATAAAACTAAACCAAACAAACAAAATGCTTCTATCCCACAAAGAGCATAATTATTCAAATGAAGAGGCAACCTACAGAATGGGGAAAAAAATCTTTATCAGCTATACATCTGACATAGTGTTAATATCTAAAATATATAGAAAAGTCAGAATATTTCGCACCAAGAAAACAAATAAACCAATGTAAAAAAATGTCAACAGAACCAGAGTTCTCACAAGATGAAATACATATTACTGCAAATTGTTTTAATATATTCAAAATTAGTATAAGGAAAATGAAAATGAAAATTACTTTGAGCTTCTATCTTATCACTGTCAGAATTGCTAAGATAAAAAAATTTATCAACCACCCACCCAACCAACCAACCAAATAAATAAATGGTAAACAATAAATGATGACACGGGGGTGGGGAAAGGGAACCATTTTCACTCTGGGTGGGAGTACAAAATGGTTCAGCCACTGTGGATATTAGTGTAGGGTTTCCTTCAAAGGCTAGAAATATAGTTACCACCTGATCCAGCTATACCATTTTTTATCCCACAAAGGTCTCTATGTACTAATGTGGAGATTCCTGCTCAGCTTTGTTTATGGCTGTTTTATTCATAACTGCTGAAAAATAGAAAAAGCCTAGATGTCAGCTAAAGAATAGAAGGTGAAAATGGTCAATTTAAAAAAGATTTTTCTATTCCCTTTTCCTCAATGTTTTCTAAGACATATGTGTAAGAATTGTGCTGTAAGTATATTAATTGGGAATGGGCATTCCATGATCAGTGGTCATCTGTATTTTGAGCAGCCATGATTTTCCTGCAATGTTCTCGGCCTGCTATCAAAAGAAGTATCTTTGATGAGGGGGATCACTACACTTATCTATAGGTAGAAGGATATATATTTAAGGAAGCTTGAGTTATTTAGTTAGGAATTACATCAATTTAGGAAACTGACAATATTAGAAGTTCTAATATTGTCATGGCTTCGATCATTGGTAGGGTTTTGTTGTTGTTGTTATTGTTGTTTGTTTTTTCTTTTTTAGTTTCCTTATAGTTCCCCTTTTGTTGCTTCAACTTCACATCTTCTTGTCTTTTATATAATGTATTATGGTTATGCCATTTAGCAAAGTAAATAGTTGAGCACTTAGCAGTTTTTCAATCTATGTAGTTCCTCATATATGAAAGGTTGTGATGCTTTACTGCACTAGTGTCAAGAGTATTTGAAATAGTAAAGTTCCAAGTGTAGTGACTACCACATAGAAAGCTCATAACAACCATTTATCACCATTATCACTGATGTCATCTTACTGGTCATTTTCTTCCTAGTCATCATCAACATCATCATCATTTCCTTTTCTAAAAATTATCACCACGTTCTTTGGCTCTCGCCTTGTTCAGTGACCTTCCAGAGTTCTGTCACCCAGAGTTGATTAGCATTTCCATTCATGTATTAATTCACACCCCTGATTCCCAACTCACTTTTTTCTTTAGAAATTCTAATGGGAATTAAATTTAAAGATTTTTAGAATAATAGGCACAAAGATTTCATAATAACTAGTTGAGAACGTGGAAAACAGTGTCTGTAAGGATGCCCACAGGAAGTGAGGGAACATAGACATGCTGAAGTAGGAAGGATGTGTCACTAGGGATTTAGATTGTAGATAGAACAGTGAATGTACTGCATGGTCATCACCACAAAGTTCTTTTGTTAGTCATTTGAGTGACTAGGGTATATGAGCATCTCTACACATGTCTGAGTTCTGAAAACAGGCCAAGATACTGCATGGTCCCTCAAGCAGAGTGGGGCTAGAGCCTGCCAACACCAGCTTTTTCTCAGGTCTCAGATGTAGCATTGGGCAGAAAGTCAGAATATCACTGATCCTGATTACATTTAGATGCAATTTCACCACTGAAATATCAGGTGAAAAATCAACTAGTGAGGTCAGTGACACTTCTTTGTCAACTCAGGAGACTCCCATCCTTGATAATAAATGTGTGATCATTCAAAGCAACCTGGACTTCTTAGCATATTTGAGATGGCATTTGTATTGTGTTCTTTGAATTATTATTTTCCTGCAAACTTGAATTTTAAGTCATTGCTTCTGCCTTTACATAGAGTCCTGTATCTTTTATTTTTCCAACCAGAGAAGCTGAAAACAGTACACATAGGGAATGAGTGTATGGACTATCATCTGAAAATGAATTTAATTAGCGAGTCTTTAAAAACACTCAGCGAAGTTTAAAGTGCTTGGAGGCTGTGCCATGGAGCATGAATACAATTAATTACTGAAGTATTTTTTAAAGAGATGAAAGTGAGGAATGAAATAATGACCAAATGTGTAACACCTCAGCTCTATCCATATGTCCATGTCTTATGGTCTTCAGTAGAATACTTAGACAAAGGTTTCAAAGTGACAAGGGAACTCTGACATACTTGATAAGAACTTGAATAATCAAAGACAATTGACTGAATGTTCTTCATCTCACAAATGAGGGATATGCCATGGAAACAACAGAGACTATGAAATAAAGAGGATTGTATTTTTTAAATGTCCAGTTTATTAGCTGATAAGCTTCTTATAGCAAGCCAGAGAGTAGGAGGGAGATAGATAGATAGATAGATAGATAGATAGATAGATAGATAGATAGATAGATAGACTTTGTATGTACTAGAAGTTTATTCTTATTTCTAATTCCTTATCAATAATTCTTTACATTGAGCACCCAAGAATGTTAGCTCTAGTTGCCTTTGTTAGACATAATTAAAAATGCCATATCTTCCTATTTTTATTATAAAATGATTCTTGAAGATGTGTGAGGAATAGACAAACTTTTGCTTGATTAATTCTGTAAAATGAGATAAAATCTTATGGCAGCCAGAGGCCTTCCATTTCCAGGAGACTTTTAGCTCAAATGTATGTAAGAGAAATGAGAATGTGAAAGTTGGGCTTTAAAAAAAAAATGGACTAGGGGAGGATCCAAGATGGTGGTACCGATAGCACACTGTGTCTGATCATCAGGACATCAATGACTGCACAGCAACCAACAGACTGAACTGTGGGCTCCCAAACACCAGCAATTGTGTTCTCCATGTAAGAGGAAACCTCATGGTGTGGGAAGCAATCGGATCTGACCTGAGGCCACCCAGCTAACTTTCAGAAAAGTTCCCTGGTTCCTGAAGGCACTCAGTTGCCAGCAAAGAGCCATGTGCCTGTGTGCTCTATTCACAGTTTAGTCCCAGACTAAACTGTGTGCCCCAAAACACCACAGACTGGGTCTTTCAGTTGTGAGGAAACCGTGAGGTGAAGGAAACAAGATGTCTGACCTCAGGGCACCCAGCTAATCACTGAAAAGTTCCTGGGTTCCTGTAGACTTGGGGGCTGTTGCCACCAGCCACAGGTGTGTGTGCTGTGCTCACCTGCCACTGATTACCTTTTGGGTCCCGGGGCACAGAGCTCCACCCTCAGACCTATGGATACCTGGGAGCCATGGGATCAGCCATAGAAGCTGCTCCAAAGTTCAAACTGTCTCCCAGTGAGACTGGCCAAACCTCTGGCATCCCTGGTTCTTCAAAAAACTGCATGCAGCAGATACAGTGTATGAGCATTGGCAGCTCATTAAATTCAGAGCAAGAAAGCCAGTGGCAGGGCACCCATCTCTGAGACTTTCCCTGGTGAGATGAGAGCACCTTTGCTCCCAAGAAGGCCAGTTAGCGCACAGGATCACACACCTGAGGAAAGCTGCCAAAATTCCCTGAGAACCACGGGCCATGTGGAGATCATATCCAACAAGCTGAGGATGGCTCCTTTGGGAACAACCATCTTCCTGCTAAAGGGATTTCCCTTAACACTCCCTTCCCCCAGTACTCCAGTAGGCACCAGAAACTAACAGCCAATACCTGAGGCAACAGGATCAGTTAAGGCTAGCATTAAGCCACAATCAACAAAGGCCAAAGCAATATGGCATCTCCAGAGCCTAGTTATCCTAGGGCAAGCAGCCCTGGATACCCTAACACAAGTGAAATTCATGAAAATGGCCTTTAAATCTATGCTTATGAAGAAAATAATGGAGAAAATAAATAAAATCCATAAATAAATATGGGAAGACACAGTCAAACAGATTGTGGCCTTTAGAGAGTAAATAATAAAATCACTGAAAGAAATAGAGGAAAGTTCAAACAAACAGGAAAAAGAATTGAAGGAAAAGCAGGAAAATACAAACAAGCAGGTGAATAAAATCAACAAAATGATTCAAGATCTGAAGATGGAAATGGAAACATTTAAGAAAACTGTCAAAATCCTGGAGGAGAATTTAGGGAAGAGTACAGGAACTACAAAGATAAGTAGCTCCAACAGATTACAAGAGATAAAAGAAAGAATCTCAGGTGTTGAAGATACAATGGAAGAAATCAACACATCAGTCAAAGAAAAATTTAAATCTAAAAATTACCTGACACAAACTATCCAAAAAATCAAAGACATGAAAAGATGAAACCTAAGAGTAATAGGAATAGAGGAAAAAGAAGATTCCCATTTCCAAGGCCCAGAAAATATTTTCAACAAAATCCTAGAAGAAAATTTCCCCAATTTAAAGAAGGAGAGGCCTATAAACAAACAAGAGGCCTACAAAATACCTAATAGGTTAGACCAGAAAAGAAAATACTCCTGCCACATAATAATCAAAATACTAGATACACAGAACAAAGTAAAAATACTAAAAGTTGCAAGGGAAAAAGGCCAAGAAACATAATAATGGCAAACCCATCAGAAGCACACCTGATGTCTCAACAGAGACTATGGAATCCAGAAGGGCATGGATGAATATCATGCAGACCCAAAAAGAACACTGATGTCAGCCCAGACTATTATACCCAGCAAAAATTCTCAATCATCATAGATGGAAAAAACAAGATATTCAAAACAAAAACAAATTTAAACAGTAGCTACCCACAAATACAGACCTCCAGAGATATTAGAAGGGAAATCACAACCCAAGAAGGCTAACTACAGCTAGGAAAACACAGGAAACAAATAACATCACTGCAACAAAACTAAAAGTACTCAAGCAAACAAACACATGACCACAACTAACATCAAAATAAAAGGATCTAACAGTGACTGGTCAATGATCTGTCTCAACATCAGTGGACTCAACTGTCCAATAAAAAGACACAGACTAACAGAATAGATGTGTAAACAGGACCCAGCATTCTACTGCATACAAGAAACACACCTCAGTCACAAAGATAGATATTACCTGAGAGTAAAGGGCTGGAAGATGGTTTTTCAGGCAAATAGACTCAAGAAGCAAACTGGAGTAGCCATTCCAATATACACTAAAATAGACTTTCAATGAAAATTAATCAAAAGAGATGGTGAAAGTTACTTTATACTCATCAAAGGAAAATTCCACCAAGCAGACATCTCAATTCTGAACATCTGTGCCCTGAGCAAATTCAAGGTCACCCATATTTTTAAAAGAAATATTAATAAAAGTTAAACCACATATAGCTCTTCACACATTAATAGTGGGAGAGTTCAACACCCCACTATTCATCAAAGGACAGGTGAATGAAACAGAAACTAAAGAAAAAATCATAGATACTAACAGATGTCCTCTATCGAAGGACCTAACAGACATCTATATAACTTTTCACCCAAACACAAAAGAATTTACCTTCTCAGCATCCCAAGTAATCTTCTCCAAAATAGACCATACAGTTGGTCACAAAACAAGTCTCAACATATATAAGAAGATTGAAATAATTCACTGTATCCTATCAAACAACCATGAATAAAAGTTGGACCTCAATAACAACAGAAATAGTAAAAGGCCTACACATGAATGGAAACTGAACAACTCTCAACTCCATGACAGCTGGGTCATTGAAGAAATAAATGCTTTCTAGAATTCAATGAAAATGAAAGCACACTATACCCAAACTTACAGGACACAATGAATGCAGTACTAAGAGGAAAGTTCATAGCACTAAGTGCTTTCATAAAGAAATTCGAAACATCTCATACAAGGAACATAAGAGCTCACCTGAAAGCCATAGAAAAAAAGAATTAGAAACATCAAAGTTGAACTGACAGCTGGAAATAATCAAACTCAGTACTGAAATCAATAAACTAGAAACAAAGAGAACAGTTCAAAGAATCAACGAAGCCAAGAGCTGGTTCTTTAAGAAAAATTAACAAGATAGACAACCCCTTAGCGAAACTAAAAAGCAGAGAGACACTATCCAACACAACAAAATCAGATGAAAAGGGAGACATAATGACAGATACTGAGAAAATCCAAACAATCATTAGGTCTTACTTCAAAAGCTTATATACCACAAAATTTGAAAATCTGACCAAAATAGACAATTTACTTGATAGATTCCACTTACCAAAGCTGAACCAAGATCAGGTAATAAATTAAATATTCCTATATCCTCTGAGGAATTAGATGCAGTCATCAAAAGTCTTCTATCCAAAAATAGCCCAGGGCCAGATGGTTTCAGTCCCGAATTCTACCAGACTTTCAAAGAAGAGCTAACATCAATGCTCTTCAAACTACTCCACAAAATAGAAACAAAAAGAACATTATTCTGTGAAGCCATAGTCACCTTGAAACCTAACCTCAGAAAGACCCAACAATTAAAGGAATTTCAGACCAATTTGTTTTATGAACATTGATGAAAAAATACTCAAAAAATACTCAAATGGAATCCAAGAACACATTAAAGATATCATGACCAAGCCACTATGACCAAGTAGGCTTCATCCTAGATATCAGGAGTGGTTCAATATATGGAAATCTATGAATGTAATCCATCATATAAACAAACTAAAGGAGAAAAATAAAATCACATGACCATCTCCTTACATGCTGAAAAAGCATTTAATAAAAACCAACACCCATTTATTTTAAGATCTTAGAGAGATCAGGAATAAAAGGCACATGCCTACACATAGTAAAGACAATATACAGCAAGCCTATTGCCAACATCAGACAAAACTGAGAGAAACTTTAATCGATCCCATTGAAATCAGGGTCAAGGCAAGGCTGATCACTCTCTCTGTATCTCTTCAACATAGTACTTGAAGTCCTAATGAGAACAATAAAACAACTATAGGAGGTCAAGGGGATAAAAATTGGAAAGGAAGAAGTCAAAGTATCACTATTCACAGATGATATGATAGTATCCATGAGTGTCCTCAAAAATTCTATCAGATAACTCTTAGAGATGATAAACAAACACCTTCAACAAAGTGGCTAGATAAAAATTTAACTCAAAAAGAGAAAGAAAGAAAGAAAGAAAGAAAGAAAGAAAGAAAGAAAGAAACCCTTCTGCATACAAAAGACAAATGGGCTGAAAATAGCCACAAAAACATAAAGTGCCTTGGTGTAACTCTAACTAAGCAAGTCAAAGACTTGTATGAAAAAAAAAAAAACCAAAAACCTCAATCTCTGAAGAATGAAATTGAAGATATCAGAAAAAGGAAAGATCCCCCATGCTCATGGCTCAGTAGGATTAACTGAGTAAAATTAATAGTAAAAATGGCCATCATTTTTCATTATTATTATTATTATTATTATTATTATTAGTTACATTTTATTAACTCTGTATCCCAGCTGTATCTCCCTCCCTCATTCCTTCCCACATTTTCACATTTGGGGCTGGAATGGCTCAGTGGGTAGCGCATTCACTGTGCTATTTTAAGAGCCTGTATATCAGGTATGCCTGTAGCCTCAGTGCTTTGGAGATGGAGATATGAGGATCACTGGATTTTGCTGTCCACAGATGAACTCTGGGTTTAATGCAAGATCCTGTATCAAGGGAATAGTCTGGAAGTAGATAGAACAGGTCACTGGGTCATCCTCTTCCCTTTATGTTTTCAAGTGCTTGAGCTTATGCACACACACACACACACACACACACACACACACTCCACTAATATCAGAGTATTTAAGGAACATACAATAAATGATGAAAGCTGTAGGAAAAAAATATATGGCAATATGGCATGCTTTACAAAGTAAAAGCACAAAATATAAGATGGGACATGACAGGCTTTCTAGGTGCCTTTGAATGTCATCTGAAGGGAAGAATGAGGCATCTGGATAAAGTCAAAGAATCTTTCCTCACAGTGGCCATGTCCTTTAAAAGATCAAACATTTTCCTGATGGTGTCTGCCAGCCTAACAGGAGCTCTAACTAAGCATCATCTATTGGAATCCTGTTAGGTGGTCCTGTGCAGGTCCACACTGCTCTGACCTGTATTCTCCTGGTGTGGTCATTCACTAATTATTGAATTCACTAAGAACAATGTTACTTTGGACAATGGGACTTCAGAGTGATGAAAGACCCAAAAGGGGGTGATAGCTAGATGCTGTATATTTCACGCTTAAAAATATTAGGTGACTCACATTAGCTACTACATAAGAAAGCTTGTACTGCTTAAACTTCACATGAATTTTAGCTTAGTGAATAATAGTAACACCAATGTCACACTCAGCTTTAGACTAGATTTCTTATTACAAGGCATATGCCGGTTAGCTCAATAATGACTGACAACAACAACCACTTAATTGCACAGACCATAGCTCAGCTGTATCACTCTGATCCGGGACAGGTGTGACTTGGACTTGCTTGCATGTCTACACATCTATACTTGAGGAGAGAATTGGGGGGATATCTGAGCTATGTATCCTTTGTTACCAAGAACATATGAGATGGTCACGTGGTAGGGTCACAGAGATTCCCAGGAGCAATACTGGGTAAGCCTTAGAATATAGGCACTTTGCCTGCTTCTGCATGTGTCACATACCGGCTCACGGCTCACCTCCCTTGGGCCAGAGCAAGCCACAAGGCCATGTGGGATTCAAGAGTGGATGAACACATTTACCTCATAATTAAAGAAGAACAATAATGACCATTTCTTGCAATATATCAGAAGGATTTCATGAAGTACATATACACACACAGGCCAGCTGTAACAGTCAGAATCCCAGCTGGAAGTCAATTTACCACAGATGGTTCCAATGAAGAGAGTCTAATGAAAAGGCTGCTTGCCGAAATGTGCGCAGGGTTACAGAAACAAACAAGGAGTGATGAGGAGCCCAGAGAACAGCAACAGCTAGAAGCCATTATCACCTCTAGGGCTTTCATGAATGGAGTTACTGAAATCCCTAAAAAGTGGGGCCTTGTGGGAACAACCCCCTTTTGCCCGAGAGGAGGTAGCAAGGATGGAAGAAGAAATGTTCTTTGCACATTGTTTCCTTAAAAATAAAGGTGCAACAAAGGGGTCAGAGTGTTCAAGGCATACTCTGGTGAAAGGGAGTGTGAGTTATGGGCTGGGGTGGGGGAAGGTCTGACCTGGAGTCCAGCTTCACTCTAGTGTCATTAAAAAGTTGTAAAAGCGAAGAGTCCAAGTTAACTTGATGTAAAGGGTTGCCAGGTAAGTTACCCGTTGAGTGAAATGAGCTATCTTGGTGGGGACAATGCTCTGAGGAGGGGAAAACAATGGATCCCTGCACAATCCTCACAAATCCTATGGAATACTGACCCAGGAATCAGACCTGGGTCTGCCAACAACAATATCCTGAGCTCCCTCTTGCACCTAGCTCCAGCAGAATCTGACCTGGGCTGAAAAACCAGTCAGCATGGATTTGCCCCTCGATCATGCACATCCCCTCCCCCCCCCCCAAATCCACATATATGTGTTCAGGAGAGGTTTTATGTCCCTTTCTGGCATCCACACTTGTTCCAGCCATGGTACTTTGGAAAACATGACATAGGAAAACAGTCTCAGTTCAGCCTGGGGATTTGAAAGTTAGGCTTGGGATGTTGTATGAATAAACAAAACATCAATTAGGAAATGTGCCATTTCTGGCCAAGGCTATCAATCTAGGATAGAATAAAATTCAGTCTACTATTATATTTAGAATGTAGATAACAAGCTGCAAGCAGGTTTCAGGGTACCAAAGCCTAAGTTGAGCTTGGGTTTGAGAAGAAAGAGTGCCTGAGACTTTGCTTTGCCTGTAGACAAAAGGAACGCTAGACAGTATCACAGATGTAAAAGGATTTTGTGGGGTTAGAGTGGAGGTGAGGGGAGAAATTTTTAATTGGTATGGAAAAACACTGCTGCTCTTGGACTAATTTAGTAGATTCTTTCCATCCCTTATCAGAGCAGGACCCCATGCCTTATTTCTTTGGGTTATTTTTCAACATATGAATATAAAAACTGGCTATCCAAAAAAGTGTGACATATGGCTTTTAATATTTTAATGTATACAATACTTGTTTCTGACACCTCTAAAATATGAAAAAAAAAACTTGTGAATTTATTTTATCTTGCTTGTGAAAGAATAGCTTGCATTTGGAAGAACGCTTGAGTTCCATCCCTCATTGCTTAACGCGTTACTTCCCTGTGCTGGTGACTTTGTTCAGTGTTTCACATGCACAGAAGCAACCTAAGACAAGAAAGAGTTTGTGGCTTGTGACTTGGCAGAGATTTCACGCTCCAAGAAGGCATGGCTGAGGGGTCTGCTTCATCCATGGCAGTGAGAGACTGTGTGCAGCCAGAACAAGCATGGGGATAACCTCCAAAGAGTCACTACTAGTGGCCTCCTTTCACTAGCCAGGCCCACCCCACAAATGCTCCACAGCTTTCAAAATGGTGCCTCAGGTGAGAAACTGAATGGCCAAACTCTGGGTCTGTGAGGAACACTGCATAGCAAAACCACAGCTTTCTTCAAGTGGTCACCTGGCTCTCGCTTGCCTCTTACACGAAGGGAAGACACAGTGTCCAGTGTCGCCACCCTACATTCAAGGAGACCTTGCTTCTAACTCATCATTCTAGATTTACTATCTGTTTAAGAACGGCTTCATTTTGGTCAAGGTACAGCAGTCTGCAGGTACTGGGAAGGCTTTCCCCACATCTTAAACAGTGAGGATAATTGCTATGCTCTATGAGGACAGCCTTGACATGAGGCGAATTTTTATACTGGTTATTCCAGCAGCTCAAAAATGTAATTAAGATTTAAGCTTTATTTGCACCTCCCCACCATATCCTTGAGGGAGTTCCGTTTATGGTGGGGTGGTTTGAACGAGAATGCTCCCCCATTTGTGGTGTTTCTTGGGTAGACTTGGAGGTGAGGGCTTGCTAGGCAAAGTAGGTCACTGGAGCAGGCTTTGAGAGGTTGAGGCTTTTCCTTACTTGCTGCTTCCAAACTCTACTTAGTCTTAGAGTGCAAGATGTGTTCTCTCAGGTTCCTGTTCCTTCTGCCATTTGCCACCACCTGCTGCTGTGGTATCCAGCCACTGTGGACCCTAACCTTCCTGAACCATAGCTAAATACGTTTTTTCTTCCCTAAGTTAGTTTGGTCGTAGTGTTTATTCACAGAAAAAGTAGCTAATAAGATAATGAGGATGTCTATGCAAATGCTGTGGAGCACATCCAGATACAACCACATACAAATGGAAAACAGGGACTTTTTTTTTTGAGAGAGAATGCAATTTTTTTTCCAAGAAATGACCCAAGAAGCCTAAACTTACATTTCACTGATCAGAATTAGAATGACCTGATAGTCAAGGGAGAAGCAAACACAAACAATCTAAGTTCCTAGGTCCTTTCTCCCCCCCTTTCTCTCTGTTTTTCTCTGGGACTTCACAACATACTGCCAAAATTGGTTAGCGGAAAAGGGTACAGGTGTGGGAGGAGGTAGGACCGTGGCCTCTTTCAAGAAAAAGGGCTCCAGTCCTCAGCTGAAGAATCCAGCAAATTTTAGACACAATGTGATGTTTGGGTGTTAGGTATTGAATCCCAATCATTCAAGCTTCATCGCTTCATTTATAGCCCGGCGCTTTTTTTTTTTTTAAAGAAAATCTGTGTGTGTGTGTGTGTGTGTGTGTGTGTGTGTGTGTGTCCAAATATGCATGCCTATTCCCACAGAGGCCAAAAGCAGGCAAAGGATTCTGTGTAGCTAGAGTTACAGGTTGTTGTGAGCTACCTTATGTGGGTACTGGGAACCAGACTCTGGCCTTCTGTTAGAACATTCTTAACTGCTGAGCCATCTCCATCCCCCAGTCCCAATCTTGATAATGTTGAATAAACTGTTTAAACATCTTTGTCTCTCTAGACCATTGGTGAGAAGTAGAAATAATAGTTGTAGTTATTTTAAAAATTTTTATTAGGTTCTGTGGAAATATGCATGCTAAAATATTTATATTTCTTGCCATGTCATTAAACTTCTATAGATGCATGACTATTAAATAATTACCTGACATTATTAGAAGCTAGTTTAAAAAAATTTCTCTATGCCTCTAAAGGAAAATAATAATATTATGTTTCTTCCAGTGTATTGTAAAGATAACATTTCATGTGTGTACCATTGACACTAAGTTCCATGTTTGTAGGTCTAGTTGGTAGAATTCTATGACACAAACATGAACACTTGAAATCTGACAGATCAAAAGAATTCAGCTTCTCACTCGACATCTTATTGGTGGTAAGCTGACCTGCGAGGAACCTATCAAATGTCATCCATTCGCCTCATCTAGAAAACCAGCAACACAGTTCTCTTTCTCAGACAGCTTAAATACTACGCCTTCAGGGTCTTCCCGCAGTGGGGTTTGGGAAAAACAGCAGGCTGCAGAAGGCATCTGTTCCGGTAATGTAGGGGTCTTATCAGTTCCCTTTTGCTTGGTGCCTGCATTAATCCCATCACTTCCATAGCCTCTGTGAGAGATGACAAGAAGCAGAAGTGGCAGGTATGAGCTGCAGAGGGCTCAAAGCCAAGCTGTGACACTCGGGACCTGTCGCTTATTACATGTAAGAGGCAACCTTCAGATGTCTGTGATGAATATTCTCAGTGAATCACAGGTACCACTTTGCACAGTTTCAAAAACTCAGCATTTTATAGATTTAACAGTGAATAACAAAAGAAGCATTTTGATTCTTCTTTTTCACGGTGATCATGAGAGTTGTTTAAATTCCAGCTTGAATCACATCTCACCGAGTTTCTTCAGGGTTAGCTGAATGAATGTGTAGCCTCCCAAAGGGCTTGTAGCCCCTTGTTGGCCCCTTTTGAGAACTCTCATTGAACACTGATGGAAGAGCTGGACAGGCCCTACCCCCCAACTATAGCTTCTTTACCTTTTCACACAGATTCTGAGAAACACATCACTGAACAGGCCCACCTGCCTGGAGATTATAGAGCTCCCTCTTCTGCTAAATGCCAAGGCCACTTCTGCTTTCTTTTCATGACATCTTCAGAGAGAAACAAGATGCAGCAAGATCATCCCCTCTTCCTCAAGGCAGAAACCGACAATGGTAAGATGGGAAAGTGGCAGAGCCAGAAAAGGAAGCTGCCTTGCCTCTGCCAAGCACTCCTCTCCTGCCAGATCCAAGTCTTTGTGTGCAGACAGTCTGTGCAGCAACAGGAACTGCTTCAAACCCTGCATCTGCCCCGGGCTCTTTCCCAGTATAGTTCCCTGCTTTCCAGCTCTCCCCTGATACTGCCACGTTGTCAGCTCTCCACGACAGCTTTCTGTCAACCGAATTTCCTCAGCCATTTTATTTTTTGACAAATCTCCGAGATGCAACAGCTGGTCACCCTTCAAGACTTTCACATGTCTCCTCTGCCACTTGCACAGATTTCTTTCTTCCTTATTGTTTGATTTTTTTTTCTCCATTTCTCATCATCTCCTTTATGGAGATTGAATAACAGTTTACATTGCTTCCATTGCTCAGTTCTCTCTATTTGAAGCCCTTTCTTGTAGCAGCTTCTGCACACGAGGACTTTCTAGCCATGAAGTGTCACAGAACAATAATAGATGTTAATGCATCTCTGCCTTTCTGTTCAAAAGTATCTGCACAAACAGCCATATCAAAACTTTTTCCCAATGCAAGCATCTGGTATGGAAACTTGTTTTTATGAAAGACTGAATGGAAGACATCAAAATCATAATTCGATGTATGTGATCTTTAAAAAGACATCCACACATCTACCAGAAAATTTTAAAAATTGAGTCTTATCATAGCTTCGGTGACCCTGGGGACTGATTTCCCTTTTTAGTGCCCTCCTCCACGACTGATTTGGGCTATAGTGGGTGTTCAACAAAAACTTCTTGAAATCTAAAACTAGCTGTATAACAGCTAGTTTTGATTGTCAACTGAATGGGGCTGAGAAATGCCTGAGGGCCTAATGAAAGCACTGCGCTGATTCTGTCTGGGTTGCATTTTCAGAAACAGACTATGTGATTCTGACATAATCAATACTTTTTATCAGACTGTACATTGATAGATCCATGACTCACTGTCATTACAGGGAGATGGTTAAAAATAGGAGGTAGGCCCTAGTTGGAGTAAATATATTTCAGGGTGTATTCTTGGGAATATTTTGTTCTGGCTTTTCTATTATGCTTTCTTTCTCTGATCCTGGCTTGCCTTGCCTTGAACTCTTTTTTTTTTTTCCATCTGTATATCCTTCTGCATATGTCCTTCAGAGAGTACCATCTCTGAAACCATGAGCCCAATGGGTTATTTCTACATAAAGTTACATCTTCCAGTACTTGGTTGCAGTGGAAAGAGCGCTAACCGGCACAGAGTGAATGTTGTATTCCACATACCTTTCCCTCAGATTCCAATACCCTTTTGAATCTTTAATGTAATAGTATTTTGGAGAGCATTTTTTGAACCACAGAAATCCCCCTTTAAGGAATGTGTGATCCATATGTAATATAACATGACATAATATAAATAATATTTATGTATAAACAAATTATGTTTCTAAATTAAATTTTTTTAAAGGTTTATTTATTTATTATTTACACATTATTCTGCCTGCATGTACACCTACATGTCAGAAGAGGGCATAGGATCTCATTATAGATGGTTCTGAGCCACCATGTGGTTGCTGGGAGTTGAACTCAGGACCTTTGGTAGAACAGCCAGTGCTCTTAACCTCTGAGCCAGTTCTCCAGCCCTCTAAATTAAATTTTATAAAAATAAAAAAATACTGCTTTTCTCAACGTAGTTGATATTTAAATACTATGTGAGTAGATTATCTCATAACTAACTTTTTGGAGAATTTAAAGAGCGTACTTTCTCCTTGTTTTTAGGACATTTCTTCTCAGCACGGCTTACAAAGGCAGATATCCCATAGACCTACCCTTCCATTCCAGGCTTCCGGGCAGTCATTATAAAATGCCTTATACCTTGTAACATAACTGCATTTGGTATTGGTAATAAAGCCTAAAAATAGATCCAGCTATACCACTCCTAGGCATATATCCAAAAGACACTCAAGTATACAACAAGGACATCTGCTCAAACTTGTTTGTAGCAGCTTTATTTGTAATAGCCAGAAGCTGAAAACAGCCCAGATGCCCCTCTGTTGAGGAATGGAAATGGAATATTACTCGGCAATAAAAAACAAGGAAATCATGAAATTTGCAGGTAAATGGTGGGAACTGGAAAAGATACCTCACTCATCCTGAGTGAGGTATCCCAGAAACATTAATAATGAACAGAAACTATTAAGATGTCCTAATAAATAGATGTTGTTAGGAAAACCTTTGTGAAAAAAAAGCTATGCAATGGCTTTACTGCCTTTTAAACCTAGATAAAAGAGAACAAAACACTAAAAGGAGGAAAATTTATGACATAAGCTCATGTCTCTTAAAATGAATCTTTCTGGAGAAAACACTTGTATGGAATTTGAAATCAGATAATAAGAGAAAAACAAAATGAGGAGTTTTTCAAAACTCCATAGCAATGGCAGAAGCATTCAAAGCTTTAGGGTATTTTAGTCAGGAACAAAGGGAGAATGGGGACATGGGTCTGAATCCAGAAAAAGCCCTAACTAGATGTGAATGTGTGTTTTATTTGATAACTCTGCATTTCTAGGCAGAAGAACAATGAACTGAGAGGTAACATTTTTACACAACTACATTAATTGTTTTTTAAAATGATGAAATTCGAAAAAAATAATGAAATTCAGAAAGACACATACAGGGAGATCGATGCGCATATATGTGCAGACATATAAAGGGACATGAAATTACAGGGCGATTCAGTAGGTAATATTTCTACCACTGAGCTCGTATTGCTCAGCACCATTTAGTGGTCTTAAGTGGTGAAAGCTATTTTAGTTATGACAGCCTATTAAAAAGTGATTAATGGACCCTAATTTTCACACTGCACAATGTACACATGTGTAAGAACACCAAAAGCTATACCATAAGTAGGTACAATTTGTAAATCTGAAAACCAATGAGCCTGACTTCTATAGATAGTGCCCAGAAATAAGTATCATAAATAAAATTACAAAGAAGTTGTTAATTTTAGAATTTTTCCCACACCTTGGACTAACACCAACTATTCTGTGTATAAAATACCATTAAAGACAGAAAAAAAAAAACAAGTCAATTTCGAAAATTACTTAAAAGACCTAAATCTGAAGTGTCTGAGAAATTTTAAGAATATTCTAAATGGCTTAAAAAGTTATGAATGTTTGTTTAGTCCAATAAAATAATCAGGAAGGTGTAAACTATTGTACATTTGTTACTCAGTAAATAAATAAACTGTATAAGACTTAACAAAATCATTATATCCATAAAGATCATAGCAAAATCATTAAAAGCAAATCTTTATAAAAATTTAGAGTGATGATCTTATGACTCAGCGATTACATTTTTATAAATGTCAGTACAAATATAAGGCATTCACTTTGGTAAAACCTATTTTCAAGGCTGTGTGCTGTAATCCTATGAAATAAACACTGAGAGATGATGGCCAAACAATTCTAAGACCAAAATAAACTGTGGTACATCTATATTATGGAATACTACATTTCTATTAGAAATTAAAATAATTTAAAAAGTTGGCCAGAAACCTACTATTTTAATTACTGGGTCATTTTATACTTGTAAATGTCTGAGAAGATACTTCTCAGATACTTTATAAAGTGACATTTCTACTTTATAAGTGAACAAAAAATACAGTCAATCACATAAAACCTGTTACAGGCTGAAGCTTAGAATTCAGTTTATGCATTCTGTCTCTGTCGGTGCTCCTAAGCACATCTGCTGCCTATGAATATGATACTTCACCTTTCCACGTTTTTTGGGGGGTGATGGTATACAATTTAGTTATCATAAGACCACTATTTTACTAAATGTTCACAAATCTACACATGCCTCAAAATAGCAAATATTTATAAAAAGCTACATAAGCAACTGAGAACACTACTCTCCCACTACGTGTGTATTTGTTTCAGTAAAATATTGAAAACAGCCTAACTATGAAAATATTTTGGTTATAAAGATTTTGTCTCAGTAGCCACTGGCATTTTGTTTAAAATAATTTATAACTGTGAGGGGGACTATGCATCAGTTTCAGACAAAAATAAAATTACTAATATGTGATTTCATGTTATAGTGAAGAGTTATAATGCACAGCATGTATGTAGTCCTCTTAAGATAGCTCAATTAATATTTGACCATCTCACTGTTCTCCACCTTTAAATAGTCTGTATGTGTTGAGTTCATGGTACAGTACATTTTGTTTATAAAACGTACAGAACAAACACTGAGAAAGGTAAGCTTGGGGGATCCCATTGACCTTGTTATCACAATACCTGGAAGGGCCTGCCATGAGACTCATTCCCACCAGGTCTTAGGTAGGTTTGGGGAATTTATATGCAGAAAGCCACAGCCGTGTCCTCTGCCTCATCATCATTCAAGAAAGACAGGAAGAAGATCAGGAGCTAATACAAAAGCATTGAAGACTCTACATTAAGGCCCAAAGACTGTAACGGCAAACAACACACTCCCACAAAAATAAAATGAATACCATACACATGGTCCTTGTCAGAAGTTGTAGCGTGGGTTGTGATGCTAACTGATTTCTTGGTAATGCTACTTACTCAAGTGGCATATGGCTGTTTTGTTCAGCCTCATAGAAACATGTTTGCTGAGATAAATTAATGTTCCCATCTCAACTGCATGACTTGGCAGGAATAATATACTTTCCAGCCAATGTGTAGACTGACCCACAGGAATCCCCACTGGAAGATCTAAAGAGAAACACTGTACATGAAGCTGACAAGCATTTAAAAGCAAAAGATTTAGCAGTAATATCTGTGAACCTTGGGCTAGCATTCTCTATAGTGCAGTGTTGCTAGAGTTTGAAAATACAACGATGCGACCTAGAAAAGGAACATACATTCAGGAAGTAAAAGAACCACTTTTTCAAATTATCAGGTGTCAAAAAAGGGACCTCGTTATTAACCAAGGAGAGAGAATCATTTCTGGAAGTGAGATGCATACTTGTGTATATGCAAGCACATGGCAGACATTGCTGCACAGCTTCTTCTGAAAGTCCCGTTATTTGAAAGGTAGGAAAGTCCGTCTATATTACTGGAAAACAGAACATAGCTAATGTTGAGAAATACATCCTGTTTGATCCTCAGCTTTTTCAGTTCCTTTTATGGGCTTTTGCCACTCTAAGCAGATTCAAATATAACACTCCCATCTTTACTAGAAGGAGGGTCAGAGAATTTCAGTGAGCCTGGTCTTCCCTGTCCATGCCAAGAACTACATGACTAATTTATTTCCCATGTATGTTGTGTGGGTTGAGACACAGCTGTATTTGGTTACAAGCGGATAGTTCATCCTCAGACCTGAGCTATCGTCATCCACCAAAAGTAAACACAGTCGTACAGTGCACTTTCCAGTCACTCAGAACCTGATTTCAAATTCTCTCATCTTCCTCATTATCATCTTGGACTGTCACATTCTCTAAGACTGTCCTTATTGATGAGAGGAGAGGTATTAAGTTGATACAAATTAATGAGAGGTCATGAAAATACCTCTCATATATAAGGATTATTCAATGAGAGTTTGGATCTCAGTGGCGAGCAGAGTTCTATGGAGGGCAGAGGACTGAGGGACCTTCCAGGTGTTGAAAAGAAGCCACCACACCCAACACCCCTAACATTAAAGGAAGGTTGTCTTTAATGGTGTGCAATAATGCACAGTTATGATTTTGGATGTGCTCCCAATATTGTGAGGAGCTGCTAACACCTTAATAAATTGTTTTTTAAACTGCCAGTCTATTTGTGCAGAATATTGTGAAGGGCTGAATATTATGACGCCCATTGGGCACTGTGGAGTTCAAGGAAGCCAATGAACTACGTTGTCTGAGGTTCAGTTTTATTTTATCCCTCATTTTTATATCACTTGAGGACATTGCTTCCCAGTAAATTCAGAGTCACATTTTAAATTAGTTTCAGTTTGTACTAGGACTACAAAATTTACACAATTGTCTTGATCTCTGTCTTTTCCTCTAATCCCTTCTCTCTCTCCATCCCAGATACCTGTCTTATTAGCAACATGCTGTCACTTGCCTTTCATGAAAGAACAATTAAGTCTCAGCTATCGTCTATGCTTGAAGATAGCCCTGTCGTTCTTGAATGTACTGGTGGGACATTTTTTTCTTGGAATAACTGTTTTAAGGACTATGTAAAGGACTAGGGCTTTAAAATTCTTAGATATGTTAGAAGTGACACATGCCTGTGGTTCTGGCATTTGGGCAGCTGAAGTAGGAAGCTCTTCATGGCTTAGAAGCCAGCCTTGGCTAAAGATTAAGTTCTAGACTGTCTCAAGAGGGAAATTAAGTGAAATAAAGAAACTAAAAAGCAAAATGCATAATGGCTGTTGAGGTGGGTTAAACAATCTTTTTCCCTATTAGTGATTTAAAAGGTGAAGCCCCTGAGCATGATGGGCTCATGAAGATACCACTTCACAGCTCCCCAGTGCAGCTATGGCAGAAGCAGTGATTCAGTCCAAGTGGTCTGGGCTTCATTTTTATGGTGACTAAGGATCAACTCTTTTATTAAATGGCAGAACTTTAATTACAATGACAATTTAATTTTCAATTTCTTTTTACTCCAGGAATGTAAGAATGGACCCATCCTGTCCAGAATGGAGGTGGGGATGGTTCATGCTACAAATGCTAATTGACTTGAAAATTTACCTCTTTAATAGCCTCTGATAATGTTAGATTAAGCCACTTGTCCCTGAATGATTTGAAACGGGATTTTTCACAAAGAACAGACTTCCTGCCTAGGATGCAGTGAAATCTTGAGTGAGAGTAACTCAAGGGCTCTGCTGATTCTTCCAGTGGAAGCAATTGGAGCCTAAACAGATTTGTAGGAAGGAACAGTGTTTAAATAGACTTGAGGAACTTTTCCACTTAAAACTCCTTTTACCCAGAAACTTTTATACAACCATGGGTAAATAAGTATGTTAAATAGGTAAAAACAATCAACCTTTATTAATAATAATTAATAAAGACATTTAAACTAAAATTATTTCTTGGCGTACATAGAATTTGAGTATTTTTTTAAAAGGCAAAGGCAACATTTTATGCTAATGTCATAAATTGCATGTTTATTGTTATAGAAAGTATTAAATTTGGGCTGGATATTCGACTGTGAAGAATCTCCGGGAATTTTCAGAATTGATCAACAATTCATTTTATAATCAATACTGAAAATACCTAGTACAAATATAGCAGAAATATATTCAGGGCTATTTCAGAAACTGCTGAAAAACTAAACTGAAGCCAAAATTCACTTACCTTTTCTTTGTTAATGAAATTTAAGGCAGCAGCTCAAGTAGGAAATTTAAAAATCAAACATTTGCAAGTAATCTAATCCAGTTATTTCATACTTACTTCATACTTAAGTGCTGAAGACTGAGGCGGGAAAATATGAAAAGTCTGTTTTCCAGAACCAGTATGTTTCTATGAAAGCAGAATGGGAATACAGTAACAACCTTGCAACACAACATTCATAGTGGTGCCTTCATTGAAACGCTCTAGGAAGCGCTGCACTATATGCCAAGTGCGAAGTGTGCACTTTGTGGCCTCACATCTAGGGCTGCTGTAAAGTCACACACTGAAGCAAACACATCCGTAAACAGCCCAAGATACATGCAATACACACACACACACACACACATACATTTAAAATCTCTGGCCATTGCACTTTCAGAACCCTTTTATTGCTACCTTTTTTTTTTTGTTTCCCTCACATTTAGTTATGTGACCATCTATGGGCTTGAGACCCACAGTTTAAGAAACTGGATCATGGACTATCATGTGAGTGACTCCTCATAGAGAAAGCCACACTGTCCAGCCTGCTATAAGGTTGGGGAGTTACCAACCATCACCCCAGGAACAGGGGCTCTAGAGGGAGAGAACCCCCTGGTAATGGCTTTGGGCTTCAGTCTTAAGATCAATGAGTTGAGCAAACAAAAACTCATGAATAATAAACAAAATTCTTTTTACTCCCTTTCTTCATTCCTGTTTCAGCCCATAGCATAGAAATCACACCCTTCCCTTTTGGGAGTGCTACGGAGCTCCTCTACTCCAATTATTCCTCTTCTTTTGTTGAGATCCAAACCCTTTCCTCCTTGATACTTTTTAATCTATTATGGTAGACATCATACCCATTAAAACATGGCACATCTGTAAAAGGTTATGCAGTTAGAGACCCCGAACTTTCCATTCTTCCCTCAAATCCTAGACACACTCTTCATCAAACATTTTCACATATACTTACAGGGAACCAAGCCAAATACACTGTGTCTTTCAATACCTGAAAGTTGACAATGCGACCCTAAGACTCCAGAGGGATCCCTACTAAGGTTGCTTATGACGCTGGCACATCTGGGAAATAAGGTATTTTCTAAGGTGTTAACATAGAACACAGGGTGTGAGACACAGTTGAAACTCCTCTCATTCCCACTGTAAGAAAAAAAAAAGCAGAATATAGAGGAGATCTTGTGGCTTACTTAACGTTTATTTGGCTGTAATATGACTAGCACCTATGGCCTTCAAAGCCTTGTTCAAATCAGCTTTATCACAAAATCCAAGCACCTGTGTACCTTCCATCAAATTCAGAAACTAACCAGGGAGCTACTGAAGATAGAATTCTGGTGTTATGTTTCAGATTTGGCTAGATCGGCCTCTATGCGTTCTAGTGAGGCCTAACTAGACACAGAGCTAAACAATAAACAGTTTGAAGCTTTGTTGCCTTCTGCAATTCACCACACACAGAGGTAGGCTCTCACGACCTTCCGGCGTATTGAAAAGCCTGGGATATTAATGAGAAGCTGTTATTTCTTCTAAAGGAAGCTTTTCAGGATCGTTGGCTTCTAGCACGTGAGGTGTATGTCTTCTCGCCCACATGCTAGAGGCGGAAACACCTGTTGGTGGTGGAGCAGAAACAGTTGGCAGTGAACTACAGAGTGTAAGAATCTGAAGGTAACTAGGTCTTATTACCGTATGCTGGCATAAAAATATTATTTCCCTACTGTGCATAGAGGAACAGAAGCCTCCTGTCTGCAAAGATATGAACATTTGTTGGGAAATTTATGTTGATATATAACAGCATATGGTCTTTTTCATCATGGATTCATGTGCGGGAGGCAAGCTTGGTGTTCACAGTTAGAGGCATTGAAGGTGGAGCCATGGGAGGTGTCCAAGCATTTGGAAGCACAGCGCCCAAAATACTTACACATTCCCAGAGGAGCCATCAATGTGCCCTGTAAAGAATTTGACCTTTGAAATTATCAAATATATATATGAAAGAAAAAGTGACATTCCCCTCAGATAGAGGGCTGTAGTGATAGCCACATTTCCATGGTCTAAAAGGGTCATAGGGATCTTCCAGGATAATATCGCAAACCACAGAAAGCGAGGAGGAACAAAAAAAAAAAAAAAAAAAATCCATTGCTAGTGATCATTAGAAAATACTCTATACCTGCTTTAAAAGATATGTCACCTAAGGTATTCCAGAAAGTAAGATTGCCCATGCTTAGGATTAATGAGCTTTGGTTTGGGATTTTATTTTACTAGTTTTATGTGGCTGCTGTTACACTTTACATATTTACTTTTGGGTCACTTTGTTAGGCAACATTTATTTAAAATTTATTGCCCTTTTAATTTTAATAATTATGACATCCATCCCACAAACACTTGTGGTGTAAAGAGAAGATTGATTTACATTTAGGGAATGCTAGGCTTGAAATTCCTGGGATTCAGGGAGGCGATTTTCCCCTCTCCTTCCTGTTCTTCATCATGATCTCTCCTGTTCCATCCCTAGCCTCTAACAGTCTGCTTGAGGCTCCCCTCTTCTTGTCTCACGTCCATTTCCTTTGGAAATCCTACCTCCATTCCATTCCATCCGTGGAACTTTGGTGTGGACACATTCAACCTCCAATTTAGCCATCCCCATCCCAAAATGTCAGCCTTGAATACATACAAACATTGTTTACCTGGAACACCCAGTGGCCACACTGGGCTGGGATCCAGGTAGGCTATTCTCACTCTCCTTCCTGTGATCCGTAAATTCAAATTCTTTACTAATAGCTGGGAGTAAATTTTGAGCCAAAACCTTTGTTGCTTTATCCAGTGGCAAGATTGCTGATCGCCCTGCCCTTTTCATGTTTTATTAATGAAATATATTCTTTGACAGTTTTATACATGCATATAATGCATCTTGGTTACTTTTACTCACAGTGTCTTTGATCTCCTTCCCACCTGTCAATCTGCACACCTCCCTAGAAGTCCCTCTCCCACATTCAGGCCATTTTTGTTTTATGATCCACTGTGTTTAAGTAGGGCCATCTGTATGACTGCTGGTTTGAAATTATCCACTGGGGTCTGATGGGGTCACTGTTGCTTACACAACTGAAGACAATGATTGTACCTCCCTCAGAGTCCATTAGTAGCAAGGAGTGGTAGGGCCTCGTGATTCATGAATGACTATTCACAGGCTCAATCATTTGCAATTCCAGTGCGGGAAACTGCAGCTGCTCTGAGATCATGGGTGCATGTCTGTGTAATGCCCTGAAGACAGCATGTTCAGCCTTCTTCTTATCTTTTGGCTCTTACATTCGTTCTGCTCCCTCTTCCACACTGTTCTTAATTCTTAAAGGGCATGATACAATTTTCTGGTGAGATGATGAAAACCCAGCTGTCATTTATTCTCAACATTTTGAACAGCTGAATCTCCACCTTTCACTGAAAATAGAAGCTTCTCTGATTAAGGATGTCGTTGATTACAAAACACTCCGGTTTGAATAGAAATTATCAAAAAATATCAAGTGATAGCAGGGACTGTTGAGGTTGTGGGGGAAAAGGAATCCTTATTCATTGTTGAAGGGAGCATAGACTGATCTAGCTATTGTGTAAATCAAGTCCATTCCTAGTCATATACCAGAAGGAATGAATGTCCTACTGCAGAGGTACTTGCTCATCCATGTGTAACACAGCTCTGTTCAAACCAGCCAGGAAATGTAATCAGCTTAGATGTCCATTAGATGACATATAGACAATAAATGTGTAGGAACATATACAAGGTGGAACTTTATTCAGCTAAAAGAAAAACAAAATTTGCAAGTAAAGGATGGAGCTAGATAACACTGTATTATGTAAGATGATCCAGGCCATGAGAGACAAACACCACTTGTGGTTTCTCACATGTGACTCTGATCTTTGACTCCCTCTTGAGTGTTTATCTTGGATTCTTTTGGAGAACAGGAAACTAGGAATTTCCATGGCAAGGTAGTACCGTAAAGAAGGAAGGCAGCAGAGCATAGGCTAATTGTTGCCCCTTTGCCTTCTTAACAAAAGGTTCTAGGAAACCCAAACATAGCACTAAGCACAGAAGTGTTTTTAAATTGGAGAAGGAGGAGGAGGGAGGATAAGTGTTTGTATAAACATAAAAATGTGTGGGCGTTTGTTAGTTTGCTGTGGTTGTCATAACAAAATACCACAGATGGAGTGGCTCAAGCAACAAAAATTCATTTGCTCACAGTTTAAGAGTCAAGAAGGATGTTTCATCTAAGTCATTTTTTTTACTGGCTTATAGATGTCTATCTTTTCACTGACCTCACATGGTCCTTAACAAACATCCTGATGTGTGTTCTTCTTTCCTAATCTCCTCTTCTAAAGACAGCTATTATTAGGTTGGATGAGGAACCATTCTAAAGTCCTCATTTTCTGTTTTTGTTTGGTGTTGGTTTTCTTTATTTTATTTTATTTTATTTTATTTTATTTACTTAATAAGGAGGGGCGTAAACCAATGAGGTCTTTGGAAGCCACAACATACCTTGTAGGCATCGGTTTCCTACTTTCATCTTTACTCAGCCCCAAGGACTAAACTCAGATAATCTGGCTCCCTTACTCACTGAACCATCTCCTCAGCCTCTCTTTACTAGTCACCTCTGCAAACATCCTCCTATACTCATATGTGCCTATGCATGCACACTCCAGTTCTCTCTCTCTCTCTCTCTCACACACACACATACATACACACACACACACACACACACACACACACACACACACACATACCAGTACCAGGGCTGAGCTTGCACTGTGTGAATCTAGCCTTATAATTCAGCCCTTGGCTCGACATCATTTTCATTTCTCCTTTCAAAGATGTATTTATAAAATTCTGCCACCATCTATGTATGAGACCCACTTGTATGTCTGATACCCACAGAGGTCAGAAGAGACAACAGACCTTCTGGGACTGGAATTATCATTAGCGGTGAACTGCCATGTGGGTCCTGGGAACTGAGACCGTGTCCTCTTCAGGAGCAGCAAGGGCTTTCATCTACTCCCTACCTATCTACCCCACACCTCGGAATATTCATTTATTTCACACACTGTACTGAAGGCTTCAGGTTTTCTGTAGCTTGTGGTTTTCTCATTTATAAAAGACAAATTAGGTCACATGTTTCTCTCTAACTATTGCAGTTCTTAACATAGCAAACATTTGTTATTACCTGACGGCATTATGTTGACTGCAAAATTACATAAAATTTATTGATAAATATCATTGAACTTGGATAGAAGATGATAATTTCAGTTTCACTCAAAATTTGAGATGAAATATATACCCAGCATCCTGGATGGTTTCCTGTGAGTTATGTAAAGAAACATTATTCAGGGAGCACACAGGCAAGTTCAACCCCATCACCTTCTACTGCTTCCCTCTGTTTTCTGACACAGACTATTTCTCATGTGATTGCCAGCATTCTCCTTCATCCTTTGGCTTCGCAGGTATCAGCTTCTATCTCCATTTTTTCAGCAAACACCTTCCATGTGCCATCTCATAGCCCTATACCTGCAAAGATAGTATTAGTAAAAACAAAAACAAAATAACAAAACAAAGCACTATCCCATCTACTGGTATTAATGTCTCACTGATTTTCTTGGAGACTTATAACTACTGTCCACAGTTTGACCCCAAGAGTACCTCTAGGTAACTATCTAGTTTATTATCTGCCTGCACTTTTAACATGAGAAAAACTAGAGCAGGATTTATATAACACTCACTTGTTTATTCCCATTCCACGGTCTTGGATGTGGTCTGATCTGTCTTATATTCCCTCTACTGTAGGACTTACTGTAAGGCCTGAAGATACTCTTTCATTTTCTGTCTTCCTTGTTAGGCAGCAAAAACAGCTTGTCCATTTCTTTTGCAGTGGTTCCCCTTGCATCTGATGCAAAGAAGATGCTAAGGAACTTCCAAAAACCATGGAAAGATGCTGAGGAGAGAGTTCAGTGGAAGAAAATGCTTACCATGTAAGCATGGATATCTGAGTTTAGATTCCCAGCATTCATCTATAAACCCAGAGTTGGGAAGGCAGAGACAAGTGGATCTTGGGAACTCACTGGCCAGCCAAGGCTAGACAATTGGTGAGCACCAGGTTCAGTGAGAGGCCCTGTCTCAGAACATAAGATGTCAAGCAGTAGTTCTTAGACTGTGGGTTACAACCCATGGTGGGGGTGTCATGTATCAGATATCCTGATTTTCAGATGTTTATATTATGATTCATACCAGTAGCTTTTAAATCTAGTCAGAATGGCCAAGAACAATAAAACAAAAAACAGCTCATGCTGGCAAAGATGTGAAGAGGAACACTCATCTGTTTCTGATAGGCGTGTATGTGAACAGTCACTATGAAATTGAGTGTGACTGCTTCTCAGGAAACAGGGAATAGATCCATCTCAAGATCCAGCTATCTCACGTATGGACACATAGCCAGAGTATTCTACATCCTGCTACAGAGACACCTGCACAACCATGTTCATTGCTTCTGTAGTCATAATATCCACAAACTGGAAACAGATGTCTATCAATGATTGAATGGGTAGAGAAAATGTGATAAATTTCCACAGTGGAAGATTGTTCAGCTGTTAAAATAAATGAGGTCATGAAATTTACATGTAACTGGATAGAGATAGAAAACTTGTCCTGAATAAGGTAGCCTAGATCCCAAAAGACAAATGTAGTATGTATTCTTTTAAATGTGGATGTTAGCTGTTAAGTCTCCTATAAACAACCTACAATCTGTACAACCACAGAGGTCAGGTATACATTAAGGGACTAGGTTATAGGGATAGACCTCCCTAGGAGGGGGAAATAGAATAAACAGTAATGGATGGATGGAAGGAGGTGTTCTATAATAGGAAGATCAAATGGAGGGGGAAAATGGAGCAAGGGATGGAATGCAGAGAGATACCTAAAATTAAGGGCCATTGATAGGGTTATATGAGGACCATCCTAAAATATATACATGTGTGAAGACCTAAATGGAATTGTTAAATTACAGGGGAGATGAAGCCCCAACTGGACATCTTGTGTCACCAAATGAAGCCTCTATTTCTGGAAATTAGTCATATCTAATTAAGTTTTTCTACCAAAGGGGCTCATGGAACACATAAACAACCTAGATTATTGCCAAGACTATTGGTTGTCTTCATAAATTGGATAGTAAAACCTCATTGCTGAAGCCACCACCTACACAAGTCATTGAATATAAAGAGATCAAGCTGGTACTTACCTAAGGATCTTCACCCCTACTGAATGGTACTTATGGTACTGGAAAGTATTCTTCATGCTCAAAGAAGAAAGGTAAACACCAATCCAGGTACAAAACCTTCAGTCTACAATAGAGATCTTCATGTAAGGTGCACTGGTATAATAGTGGCTCAAGCTTGTGGATTTAAGCTATAGGATTGGATATAAGGTCTACTCCATGAACTGGACCTCATCCTCAACACTGTTTAGGAGGCCAAGAACCTGAGACTAGATAGGACAACCACTATATTGAAAACCAAACACTCCTGTTCTGCCAAAGGAGCTTAGCAATAAAATGACTCCTAATGACATTCTGCTATACTAGTAGACCAGTGTCTTGGTCAGTCATCATCAGATAAGCTTTCTCTTATAGTAGACAAGAACAAAGACAGAGACATAGTGCCAGACAATGTGTAGAGAGTAAGAAACCATGGAACACCAAGTTCTAAATGGAGTATCCCCTTCCAATCCCTTCCCCTCAGTGCTAAGGGAACCCTAAGGAGGAGGAATTAAAAAGTCCTCTCTTGAGGGAAGGGCCCATGCTCAGCAATAAATGTCCAATATTAAGATGAACTCAGTAGCATTTTTGGAGGTTCTTGGGCTCATAAGGCCTCATAGTGACATTAAAAAAAAATCTTTACACGTTCTTAAACACATGCATGTGTGTGTGTGTGTGTGTGTAATGGTTTCAAGTATTTAGCTCTTTTTCTTCTTTGTGTTTGTCTTTTCCTAGTCTGGTTTGTTTTTGTTTTATCTCATTTTATTTTATTATTATTAATAGATGCCTGTTCATTTTCTAATGAGTAAATGGATGGAAGGTGGGGAGGATCTGGGAGGAGTTAGAAGAGGGGAAACCATAATTAGAATATACTGTAATAATATTTTTTTCAACAGAAGAAACATAAAACACACACCATTTTCCCAATGTGCTGCATGCAGTAAGGTGATGTATTAGTATTTATCAGATGACAGGCATGTTATTTGATAGATTACTGCTTTCATTAAAGTTCATGGATAGAAAATTTCTGAGAAGTGGCAATTGGAACGTAACTAGAGATCACTCTGGCTGCAATCCTGTGGATGTTCGAGGTTGTTGAAGTTATTTTGGTTCTATGAGTATCACCTCCCCCCCCCCAGTAAATATAGAATAATTGTATTAATTAGATGGTGCTCTGCAGATTAAATGATGCCATTAAATTGAAATTCTTATCACACAGTATCATTTGTAAGGTTTTCATTTTTATGCAAAAATGGAGACCTCTTTTTTTAATATTTTCAGTTTGTCTAGGTCACAAGAGGATGATGATGACTAGTGAGAACATATAATTACGAACAACTTGGTAGCAAACACTCATTTCTACTTCTCTGATAGTCTTTAAGACAACAACTCACATGTTGAAAATGTCAACCTCACATCAGGACATAGATCCCAAAGAAGGAAAAAAAAAGTGCCATTGTGTTATAATTTTGTATAAAAGCTGGATTTTTTTTTTTTACCTTTGTTTAGTTCATAGATCTAAAGAGCTAAATAGTATCTCTGAACTTGGTTAGGTCTCCTGATTTCTGGCTTGAAACAAAGTATAGCAAGATCATTATGATTAAAAACATGTCTACCACTCTTGAAGGCAAGATGCAAAAACTGAATTTTTTGCATTCAAAATTGCTTAACAAGTAGTTCTTTTTTAAATTTTTTTCTTTATGCTACTTTATTGGGTTCTTTTTTTATAATTTTTATTTTTTATATTAATCACAGGTTATTTACTTTGTATCCCAGCTGTATCCTGCTCCCTCATTCCCTCCCAAACCCTCTCTCATCTCCTCCCTGCCCCTTTCCAAGTCCACTGATAGGGGAGGACCTCCTCCCCTTCCATCTCATCCTACCTTATCAGGTCTCTTCTTAAGCGCACACTTCCTGCTAGATAACTGTGATGAATTCTAGAACATTGTAGAAATTACAGCAATAGGGATGAGGAGTGAAATCTATTCATATGCTAAACATTATGAAGAAGTATGAGTGTATTACTACAGAAATACATACGGGGCAGCTAATTTTGCTTCAGTATTGACAAGGTCCTAAATGGCCCCTGAGGGAGAAAAACACATGAGTTTGGTTTTAAAACATGAACAGGATTTTGGTAGGTGGAGAAGAGATTATCAAAACAGAAGAACTTTTTTTTAATGCTAAAACTCGAAATCATGACATATTGTTGCTACCAATTGTGACACTTGAACAACATTCTTGCAAATAGAATTGACTGCCAGTTTATCTTAATCAAATAATCAGGAAGTCAACAAGCAAAGCCATTTCCTGGAGCCTATCCTCTCATGTTTTTTATTAAGCTCATGGTTTGGAATCAGTTACACCATTTTTGGTCTTTTAGCATGGAGGATGACATTTACCTCATGTGAGGTACCCACAGAGCACACATGCATAGGCTACTTCGTGTGGTCTCTGTACTCGTCAAATCATATTTCTTGTTTGTGATGACCATACTACAGAAACCTTTTCATTACATTTACAAACATGTAAGTTATTTGGGTTTCTGACGCCACACATATGTCAATGTTACCACCACATAATTGATATAAATTCTTTAAGAATTCAGAGGGGCTATAATATAAGGCATTGAGTACAAACAATCCCATAAACACTCACTCATATAATTCCATAGGTACTCACTCAGTACACACCCTTGTAGTAAGATCTTGTTATTAGATACATTTTCTTCCACTGTATGATCTAAAATGGATTCCTCATTCTCAGAGTGGTCTCACTGCTACAAGCAAGACTCCATCTCTGTCTGAGTGATTTGATTATACTCCCTTGCTCACAGCTGACAGGGCAGGTTACAACTCTCCCTTTGAGTGTATTTTGCCCTGATTATTGAAGATGGATCTTGGATGAACCAATATCTACTGCAGGGAATCAGAATATATGACACATGGCATTTACAATTTTTACTTCTTTCAACCAGTTGAAGTCTTTTTCTCATTAAAATAATAGCTTTGCTATGATCAAACCATACATGCAGTGTGCATTACTCAGAAGATTGTGACTCATTGGCCTTTATTGCATTTAGTTATACAACTACTGCAACAACTTCAGAACACTTCCATCACCCCAACAATGCCCTGAATCCATTTACCTGCAATACTTTTCTTCCCCCCCTTACTTGGATATTGACAGCTAAACATCTACTTTGCTGTATCTTATTTAAATGTGGTAATAGTAAAAAGACAAGGTTCACTTGAAGTGACTAAAGTTGTCACAGAAAAGTCTAAAGTTCATATATATTAATTATATATGTGCCTATCTATATGAAATATACATGTAGAGACACAAAACCTTAAAGCACTTCCATTTTTAATGTCAGATATAGTTATTTGTCTTTAAGTAATGTAAAAATCTTCCCTAGACCAGTACCCACCAACCAAAGCAGGGAAACTGTCTAATACAATTTAGAGTTTAGTGCCATCCAATATTGTAAAATGTTAGTTCACTCACAGCTCAGATTCTTTTAGAGGGCTGTGTAAATCTTCAGTAATTTGATTCTTTCTTTGGTCCAGTGGATGTGAGATAGGCTTTGAAATCAGAGCTAGTCATAACCCTTTCCCAATGCTTCTATCTTCCGTAATCAGGCTAATACTTTACAAGGCTTTAGAAAGATTACTTAATGTACATGAAGAGTCCTGTACAGGACTATGAATCCCACAAACCAATGCACACATAGAGAATATGTGACTAATAGAGTCAACCCAGGGCAGTCTTCCTCCTCAGTAGTGCGGCATTGTACAGAGGTAGTGCTGATCCACCAGGAATAAGAGTTTAATCTTCCAGTATGCACTGACCATACACTGGCCCTGAACTCTCTAGTGAGATGTGAACTGAAGGGGTATAAATTGCTCTGGACCAAAAGATTAAGTAAACATTGTTTCACTTTTTTTCCTCCTCTGTGTTCCCCAAATCCAAATACATTGGGCTGAAGGAATGGGTGCTTTGAATTCATACACAGAGACAAGCTGCATGTCAAAAAAGAAAAAGAGGTGTGAGACCCCTACATAAATAAGGAAGAAATGTATTCAGTTACACCACTGAAATTTGGGAGGTATTGATCATGGCAGCTATCACTGCCCTAACAAATAGAGTATGCACCAAAACTCTATTCTTAGCATTTCTCTGAAAACTTTGCAATTACAAATTCCATGGGATAAATGCTTTGTTTCTGCAGGGAACATCAAATGTAATTCATTTGGATCCATTTAGGAGACTGTTTTTCAGGAAGATCAATGGAATATATCTGTAAAATACATGAGGCTAATTCATGACCGTGGTAGTATTTTCTACATCCATTCAAAATTCATTCAGCAAATATTTATTGAGTGTCTCCAGCAGGAGAGAGGGACCAGTGATGCTATATTTTAGAAATAGATAGTGATAGCGTGTTGGGTAATTGAAGGTGGTGCATGAAGCCAGCCATAGATCATAGGTTTATTATAACTGCCTTCATGAAAAGCTGCTGACTTTTCAAAGCATGTTTGATTATTGCATCAAGTCCTTAGATGCTGGCTACCCAATGCCATACATCCAGTCTCCTGAGCCTGTGAAACCCAACAGGAAAGATATTTTCTGTACTATTCAGGATATGAATATTGAGAAAACAGAGACATGCTCTGTGGTAGGATTTGGGTAAAGGGCTACAGTTTAGGAGCTGTTAAAAAGCCGTGCTCAAATCCTGTCTTCAACCATTCATTTGTTTGCATCTTCTTGTATCGGAGAGGAATAGGCATAGCTATAACATGGAACTTCAGAGAAGACCTTTGGTTATTCACATACAGCAAGAATAGGATGGTACTAATTAAAGGTAGCTGGTATAGTTGCTTTCTAAGGGAATCCCAGCTAAGTCATTATCCTAGACTTTCTGACAACATCAAAACTTACAGATATTTACTTACTATTTTACTCTTTGTCCATATAAAAAGAAGGCGCTGGAGCCTTCTTTGACTTAACTACATCAGTGATCGGTAAGTGTGCATGACACATATGCACTTCAATACATATTCACCACATTCAAACATGCACATCTACACATCACACATGCTCAAATATATGTTTTTCTCTTATCAGGGCATTTGTAATATAGACAAGTTCGGTTTGCATTAATGAAGGTTCTAATGTTTTGCTACTTCTCTTCTACTTCTCTTGCTACTTCTGCTACTTAAAAGTCTCCCCACACCCTCTCAAAATTCATTATATTTCCTGGTACCTGATTCAGCCCTAACTCTTAGTCTTAAAGAAAAGTGAAAACTAGGTATGTCATACTATTAAAAAAAAAAAACTCACAGAGGTCTGAAGCAGGAATTGTGGTGCCTTTATGAGTCTGCACTAGTTCCTCTGTATATACTTTATGCCTTTTTGGAGAGTGTGTCTCCTAACAGTGGGAGTGAGGATATCTCAGACTCTATCACCTGCTCTTAGGACCCTTTTCATCCTACTAGAATGTGTTGCCAAGCCCTGATCTGAGAGTTTGTACCTAGTCTACTTAGTCTTGCTGTATATTTTCATGCCATGTTTGGCTGATATCCCTAGGGGTCTCCTCTTTTCTGAAGGAAAACAGAGGAGTGGATCTCATGGTGAGAGAAGAGATGGAGAGTTCTGGGAGGAGTGGAGGGAGGGAAAACTGTGCCCAGGGTGTATTGTATAAGAGAAGAATAAATAAATACATATATTTTTTTTAAAGCTCAGAATTTTTGAAAAGTTTTATTAAGCAATTCTCTACAAACAGGCCAGCTCTGTTTCTCTGAAATGACATGATGTTTTCTGGGAACTTAAAAACCCCAATGTGAATTCAGTGTTCTCCATTTTCTGTAAAAGCACTTGAGTTGATGACATGCTGAGCATCCTTTGACCTTTCCTTTGGAAGTGTTTACCCTGGGTGTTCTTTCAGAACTTTGTATGCATGTGATATGAGAGATCACCAAGGGAGGACAGGATTGAGCAGAAATGTTTGATTGCCCTTGGTTCCTAGTTAGGAAATGCAGATTTACGACATAAGCAGAAGGCAGCCCTCAATTTTGACTTGAGTCTGTATGTGTGGCTTGGTTGGGGTCTGATGCTACTTTTGGATAAGGCTCAAATAAGGCTCTGTTAAAAGACAGCACTTATATAGCATGTGCACAGCCCTGGGTTCCATCCCCAGCTCCACAGAAACAACAATTCCTGCAGTTTTCTAAGATTGCAAGAAAGAACATGTTCTTTCCTCAGCTTTTATCTGTACAAATAGTACCATCAATAGAATTAATTTCAAAGCAATGAAAAAAATACTGTCTTTATATACACCTAAAGGACTTCACATACTATTACCAAGATATTTGCAATTTTGTTTATTGCTGCTCTCCTTGCAACAACAGAGAAATGGAATCAACATAGATGTCCATCAGCAGATTAAGAGATACTGAAAATATGATACAATGGAGTTTTATTCAGCTATTGTAAAAAGGAAAATTTGCAAGAAAATTCATGGAATTGAAAAACATATTGATTGAGGTAACACAGCTCTGAAAGATAAATATCATGTTTTTTTCCTTATGTATACAGATCTTAGCCTCTATTTATTCAATAAGCATTGAATATGATCATCTAGGTGGGAGTAAACATGGTTAAAGGGAAGAAAGCTAGAAAGGAGTTCACAAAACTGAAAAATAAAGAGACATTTAGTGAAAGGAAGTGGAGAAGACAGTAGGAAAAAGTGAAAGGGGCTATTAAGGGTGAAAGAGTACAGCAGAAGAAGAGGAAGGGCAGGGAGATGAATGAAGGTGGGAGGTAGAAACCACCATAATAAAATATGCAGCTGACTCCAAAATGCTAGCTTCCCTGTTTCCTCCCTGAGAGGTGGGATCCTGGCTGCCAGGTAGACATGGTTCCAGTCTCTAGACCACAGCTCAACTAGCCTTTCTGAAGAGATCTTCTGTACCTCAGGATCATACAGGTTAGACCCCCCTCACCCAATCCCCTGCTTGTAGGTCCAATTGGGACAAAGACAGCAGAGAGAAGATGCAGGCACTTCATCCAGCCTCCAGCCAACATCCCTTTTCACCACCCCAAAGGAAGACTGCCAGGCCCCATGCACATCCAGCCTCTGGCCCAGGGTGCCTCATGCATGTCTAAGAAATCCAGCAGTCACCAAGAACAACCAGCCAATGCCAGGGACAACCAGATGTCTATGAGTCAACATAAGAAGACAATCAACAAAAGCCAGGGTAATATGCACCACTGGACCCCAGCTATACTAGTACAGTAAGCCCTGAATATCCTAACATAGCTGAAACCCAAGAAAATTACCTTAAATGTATTCTTCTGAAGATGATAGAGGCATGTAAAGAGAAAAAAATAAATCACATAGAGAAATATAGGAAAGCACAATCAAACAGGTGAAGGAAATGAATAAAACGGTTCAAGACCTAAAAATGGAAACAGAAACAATAAAAAAATGCAAACTGAGGAAATCCTCGAGATGAAAAACCTAGAGAGGAGAACGGAAAATAGAGGTAAACATTGATAACAAAATAGAAGAAATAGAGGAGAGTATCTCAGTCATAGATGATACAATGGAATAAATTGATACATCTGTCAAAGAAAATGTTAAATCTAAAAAGTTCCTGAGACAAAACATCCAAGAAATGAAGGACATGATGAATAGATGAAACCTAAGGATAGTAGGAATAGAAAAAAAGAGAAGATTCCAGGCTTTAAGGATCAGAAAATATTTTCAACAATATAAAAGAAGAAAATTTTCCCAACCTAAAGGAAGAGATACTTTTAAACATACAAAAAGCTTACAGAACATGAAATAGATTATACCAGAAGAGAAATTTCTCATGCTACATAATAATCAAAACACTAAATGTAAAGAAGAAAGGAAAAATATTAAAAGTTGAAAGGGAAAATGGTCAATTAACATACAAAGGTAAGCCTATCAGAATCACCTCTGACTTCTCAACAGAGACTCAAAAAGCCAGAAGGGACTGGGCAGATGTCTTGTAGACCCTAAGAAACCACAGATGTGTTCCAGACTACTATATCCAGCAAAACTTTCCGTCACTATAGATAAAGAAAACAAGATATGCCGTGACAAAACAATCCCACCCTACAGAAAGTACTGGAAGGAAAATTGCAACCCAAAGAAGATTAAGCACACTCAGGAAATCACAAGAAATAAATAACTTCATTGCATCAAAACCAAAAGACAAACACACTACCACCAACAACCTCAAAATGAAAGAAATTAACAGTCATTGACCATTTATATCTCTCAACCTCTGTGGGCTCAACTTCCAAGTAGAAAGACACAGGATGAGAATGGATGCATAAAGAGGACCCATCATTCTTGCTGCATACAAGAAACACACCTCGGCAACAAAGATAGACTTTCCCTCAGAACAAAGGACTGGAAAAAAGTTTTCCAAGCAAATAGACTCAAGAAGCAAACTGGAGTAGCCATCGAAATGTCTACTAAAGTAGACTTTCAACCAAAATTAATCAAAAGAGATAGAGAAGGACACTTCATTTTCATTAAAGGAAAGATCTCACAAGATGACATCTCTATCCTGAATACATATGCCCCAAATACAAGGAAATTCATATTTATAAAAGAAATATTACTAAAGCTTAAAGCACACATCATTCCTCACACATGAAGCATGGGAGGCCTCACCTGAGCATGGTGGTCCATACCTTTAATGCCAGCACTCAGGGAAGGAGAGGCAGGTAGATCTCTTAGTTTGAGGCTATCCTTCTCTACAAAGCAAGTCCAGGAAAGCCAAGGCTACACAGAGAAACCCTGTCTTAAAAGAAAAAAAAAACAAGAAAAATAAAGAACTCAAGAAGCTGAACACTAACAAACCAAATGATCTAATTAAAAAATGGGGTATAGAAATAAACAGACAATTCTCAACAGAAAAACCAAGAATGGCTGAGAAGCACTTAAAGAAATGCTCAGTGTCATTATTCATCAGGGAAATGCAAATCAAAATGACTCTGAGATTCCATCTTACAACTGTCAGAATGGTTAAGATCAAAAACTTAAGTGAAAGCAAATGCTGGCGAGGATGTAGAGCAATAGAAACTTTCCTCCATTGCTGCTGGGGGTGCAAACATGTACAACCACTTTGACCAGATTCATTAACCTGGTGGTGTCTCAGAAAATTTGAAGTAGTTCTATTTCAAGACCTACCCATACCACTCCTGGGCATGTATCCAAAAGATGCTCCCCCATACAGCAAGAGCATTTACTCCACTATGTTCATATCAGCTTTATTGGTAATAGACAGAAGATAGAAGCAATCCAAAGAATGGATAAACTGTGGTACACTTTCACCATGGAATACTACTCAGCTATTAAAAACAATGAAATCATGAAATTTACAGGCAAATGGATAAAATTAGGAAAGATCATTCTGAGTGAGGTAACCCAGACCCAGAAAAACATACATGGTATGTACTCACTTATAAGTGGATATTAACCATATAGTACAGAAGGACCATACCACAATTCACAGACCCAAAGAAGCTAAGTAACAAGGAAGGCTCAAGAAATATGAGTGATTCTCATTCAGAAGGGGAAATACAATAGACATCAAAACTGGATAAAGAGAGGGAGTGACAAAAGAAGTGAGGGTGAGGATCAGTTATGTGGTTGGGGGCAGGAGGCCAGAGAGCTAGCTTGCAGAAAGAAGAGAAACCATATAGAGTGTTATCTTTGAGATAAGCTGGAGACATAAACAGGGTAGGCTCCTGGGAGGATATGGGGGTCACTCTAGCTAAGACTGTTAGTAACGGGATCACAAAGTCTGAAGAGGCTACCTTCTAGCCAGATAGGACCTAGTAGAGGGAGGGGAACACCAACCCACCCACAAAAACTTTGACCCTAAGTTTAGCCTACCTAAAAGATGTGCAAGGATAAAGATGGAGCAGAGATTGAGGGAATGTCCAACCAAAGCCTGGCCCGACCTGACACCTACCCTATGGGAGAGAGCCAACTCCTGACACTGTTAATGATACTCCGCTATCTTTAGAGATGGTAGTCTATAATAGCTGTCCTCTGAGAGGCTCTATCTAGCACTGGCTCAAAACAGATGTTGAGATTCACAGCCAAACATTAGGTGGAGAGCAGGGAGCCTTATGGAGGAGTTACAGGAAAGAATAGAAGGACCTGGAGGAGACAAGAACTTCATAAGAAGACCAACAGACTCAGTTAATTCCCAGGGGCACTTGCAGAGATGGAAGCGCCAACCAAAGGCCATGCATGAAATGAAACTAAGCCCTCTACACATATGTAGCCAATGTACAGCTTAGTCTTCATGTGTGTTCCCTGGTAATGGGAGCAGGAACTGTTTGTGACATGAACTGTGTTGATTGCTTTTCAATCATGTACCCTTGCCTGGTCTATACAGAAGAGGATGTGTTCAGTTCTGATGCAATGTGATGTGCTAGGGTGGGTATGAGAAGTAGGAGCTTGAGTATAGATAAAGAGGGAGGAAGGTCAGACCAGGAGGAGAGGAGGAAGGGGGCTATGATCAGGATGGTAAGTGAAAAAGAAAAAAAAATGGCTTAACAGTTAATAACATTTGCTCATACTGAAAAAGAAACAGGTCCAGTTTTCAGTACCCAAATGACTCCTCGTAACCAGCCCTTACTCCAGGCCCAAGTCATACAACATCCCTCTGGCCTCCACAGGCATCAGCTAAGTATATGGTGCACATGCTTACATTTAAGCAAAACATTCACACACATCAAATAACATGTGTTGGCTCCTAAGTCCCTACATGTACTATATCATTAACTTGCAGTATCCTTAGTAATGCTCTGACCTATGCACTCTTGTTATGTATGTTCACAGTAAATAAAGAATATTTAGTAAATATGTAGTTAAATAGAGACATGGACTGGCCCAAAGAAGGCTGACTCAGAACAGGCTATAATATTCTTGATATCTATGTCTGTGAATTTATTAATAGCAAGCTAATGGTTAATGTTACGCTGTTTAATGAAAAGTGACTTAGAACAAATTAGTCTGTCCACAAGAGGCTCTTCAATAGTTACATGGTCAGAAATATAGACTGCTTCTTGGGGCTTCATAGAGATTTGATGGTATATAGGTTCTAAGTCTCTAAAACATGTCATCACTTACGATTATCTGCCACTTTTTTGTAAGGTCCTCACTGTAGAACACTTGCAGTCACTAATGGATTTTTCAGGGTTTAGCGTTGTGAGTGACAGACAGAAATCTGAAGAAAATGTAGGAATGTGGCTTTCTTTCGTATGCATGCCTACTACTTGAATAGACATCCGTGTTTGTTTTTGAGAATGAGGTCAATGAGATACAGGAAGCTCTGGGTTTAGAATGCGTCAATAAAAGAGTAATGCTCAAGTAGCTCAGGGTCTTCTCTTCAGGAACTATTATACAGTATCTAACATTTGATGTGGCCTGATCTCACGGGAATGATGTACTTAGCAAAAAAAAGTCATCCTGGCAGAAATATTCATGGGCCATTCCTCTGGGTTGTTCGTATCAACAATGATATATGTACATTTACTTTATCCTTCTTACATATACACACACTTAAGTATGACTAATTGTCTATGAGTGACTCTGCCTGTCCTTAGAAGCTATTAGAAGTGAATTCTTAGAAGCATATTTTCTGGTTTGCTCACGATGTTATTCTTAGAACATGATATGAGCAGGTGTTCAATCAGTAATTGCTGAATAAAATAATTAAATAGAGTGGGCTTTAAGGGAAATATCTGTTGGAATCCTATGACTTTGGTAAGTTGCTGATCTGATTGTATGAATTATTGGCTTAGGAAACTAGAACTGGTCTTATCTTCTGGGCTTATAATGAAGGTAAGTCCTCAAAGCCATTAACTATCTCTGAATTACTGGTTTAAGAAGAGCCTCTCATATTTGTTTCTTCTTTACACATGCTGGCTATGAATAGGACTCTATGTGTGCCATGGTCCTTTACTCATAATTAGTGTTAACAGAATATATCACAAATATAAGTGCATCTGACTCAAGGTATGAATTGGAAGCTATGCTGGGGCACAGATGTCTAGCAAACATAGTCACTAAATGGTTATCACAGTCGCACAAGGACTACTTCCTCACACTCTCAAACACTTATGCTTGCTTATCCCACTTCCTCTGTGAAATAGTCCTCTTCTCTAATAAGAAATTTTATTATTTTGACTCTGATGATTGATTGTTGAGATTTTATCATATTTCTAGTTACAGTGGTTCTTTGAGATGCAGCTCTATTGAATCCTATGTATTATCATCCCACACCCTTTGTCCACCTTCCCCAATAACTTCAGAGGACTTCCATGGTCCTTTTAGGTGATTTAAGTAATGTGGTTGTTTGAGTTGAAAGTTCCTTTAGGAACAAAATAGAAGACACTTCAACATGAAGAGTTCAGGAGTGAAAATTTGCACAGAGGATGTTAGATCCGTGACCTCACAACAGGGAAATACTCCTTCACATTCCTGCCATAACTGGTCTCAGGCAACTAAAGTAGTACAGACTTTCCCTTTTATGACCCAGTATATCTGTGGTTCTGAATATTAGTGAGTACCTAGGAGAATGTGTAATTTGATAAATAAGTAACAAGATGATTCATGCAGAACAAAAGGGAATATTTTGGCTCTTTCTTTTCTTTCTGCTCTTTAGTTGGTATCATCTATCTTAGTCACTATTGTATTGCTGTGAAGAGACGCCATGACCAAGAAAACTCTTTGGAAAAAAGCATTCAGTTGGTGGCTTGCTTACAGTTTCAGATGGTCAGTCCATCATCATGTCAGGGAGCATGGTGGCAGGGAGGCAGGTGCTGGATCAGTAGCTGAAAGCACCTTCATAATTTTTTAAGCAGACAGAGTGAGTCTAGGCTTGGAATGGGCTTTTGAAACTTCATATCCTACCTCCAATGACACACTTCCTCCAATAAGGTCACACCTTTTAATCCGTCTGATCCTTTCAAATAGTGCCACACATTGCTGCTAATAATTTAAGTATGTGCACCACTAGGGGGCCAATCTTATTCAAACCACATCAGTCATCATAATATGGGTAAGGACCCACCACAGGCTTTCTCCACCTCATTAAACTGGACAACTTTTCAAATAAAAGAAGAGAAGAGATGATGGTTATAAGGATACTTACTCTTTGCAGGGGACTATATGCTGAGCCTCTCCAAGTACCATCAAAATAGAAGGTTTCTCCCCACAGATGCTACTTAAGTCCACTCTCTGCTGACAATGCACCCTTTCTTAAGACCATGTCCCTTCCCAATGTATCCAGGGGACAGTCATTCCCTTCGGGAAGAAAACAGAAGGCTTGAGTTGTTGCTTTTTGGGGGTTGGTTAAGAACAACCCAGAGTTGTTGCTTTTGGGGGCTTGGTTAAGAACTTTCTGCGTTTTCAACAAGGGGCGTTTCTCCTTGAACTCAATCTGCTTGCTACTATATTTGCACAGAGATGGATCCTTTAAGACCATTTTGCACCTACTTTATGTTTCAGAGCCTGCTTCCCGAGGAACTCAGTTTGTATCAGACTGACTGCTTCATTACTCCTACCATAAGATTTTAAACTGTGATATAGGGGAGAGAACGATCGAGCTTCCCTTCATGGTTTTGATGATCTAGGTGGTGGAAAAAAATAGAGAAACTTTAGAATGAGATAGATCAATATTTGCTTCTGATTGTTGCTTTGTGATCCGGATCAAGTTGCTAAACCTTTCTTGTCATCCCGTTTTCAAGAAAAATAGATATGGTTAATTCTGATAACATGGCGTACTTCCTGGGATGGCTGTGACTGTGACATGGAATCACACACTCTGAAAGCCTAGTGGAGAAAGGGGCTCTGTCAATCATTAGCAATTTTAAATAGCTGTCATTGTTTACCCAATCTCTCTCTTCCATTATTGTGTGGCTGGGAAAGCACAATGTTCTTAATGCCTACCTCACTTTTCTAATTATATACTCAAGTGTGATGCCAATTAAATGAGTTTTAATTGTGCTTAGCTCTAATAATGATCTGGTCAAGGCACTGAAATTTAATCAACAAAATTGCCTAGTTCTAGCCAGTTCTTGCCATGACCTGTAGTGCTCTCTGCTTGCTAAGCCCTAGCTTCAACTGCCAGAGCTTATTTTCTTCACTTCTAGCCCTGGCAGTAAGACTGAGCTATGGCCTATGGAATTCTTGCAACAGAATATGATTACAAAGTACACATAGACGAGGGCAGAGATTTCATTGTAAAGCTCTGCTTTCAGAGTGTGTGCTTGTTATCAGCTGTCCAGACTAGAGAAATCACATGACCTTTCTGAGTATTAGTTTATAGTGATTTAGATGGTTCCCTGGCTTCCTTTCTTATGCCTTCAAATTCTTATTCAGGTCTGTTCCTAAAGGGATAAATCATATATTTTTTCATCTCGTTAAAACTCTCCAAAGCCTGGTGTACCAGTGTTAGCTGCTGCTACTGGTTGAAATGTTATCAGTAAATCACACCCTCCCAGCATGAGAGCAGGTAATTTTACTGAGACCTATAATTTCACTGCTCTCCCTTGTGAGCAGAGTTCATATTCATTGATCTAACCCTTCCCTGAACTGAGCCAGGTTTACTTACAGAATCATCTCCAGTGCCCCAAGGTCACGGATGTCTGCACCACAGCAGAAGCTAGTGACATTTTCAACATGGTATGTGCCTCTTCCTGCTCAGTAGCTTGCTTTGTGGCATGACTTTCATACCTCACCTTTCTGTCAGTCCAGTGCGCATTTTATAGCGCTTCATAAAAATCAGTCCATTAAGAATATTTTCCCTGTACTACCCTTAGGGCTCACTTTAAGGCTTCCAAATATCCTCCACACAGTCTGAAATCTAAGGCCAAATCTTTCAATGGATGTGCAAACATCCATTTCCTTGCTTGCAAGCCCTTTGATGGCAGGGTTTGAATAGTCTTATGTCTTTGTACCAACAGCACCTGCACCTTGTATACAGCCAACAAGATTGTGATGAGCAGCTGAAAAATATCCTTTGAAATTATGAACTCTGGCACTGAGATATGTAACGTTGAATGAGGTAGGGCACACAGCTAAATGTTAAAATGATTTCTTTGTCTTTGGTACAATAAGACACCAATCAGACTCTCTTTGGATCATTAAACTGAGGCCATTTCAAGCAAGGCTTTGGAGAAGCTGATCTTATTGAATTCTGCTTTCTATTTTTCAGAGAAGTTAGTATCTCAGGGACTGGAATGCAGGTGTGGTATTAATACAGATGCTGACATGTCAGAAAGCCCAAAGGAGCAAAGCTTTTGAGGGTGGGAAGATTACTAAAGCTTTTCATTTCCATGCAGTCCAGAGGCTATGAGATGATATAAATGGCATGCTGTTATATTCATCTGTGACTGCCTTTGCAAGTGTGCTTTATTTTATGGGCGACCTGGTGGCAGGAAATATATTGTCCAGAGGTTTCTCTGCCTGCTGCTGGATCCAGAATTGAAGGTCAAATATATCATGCCTCACCTGCCAATGCTAACTTCTTGAAAAGTTATGTTCCTGCTGAATGGATGCATGCCCCTTGGTGCACACATTCCTTTAGAGTTCTGTAGTCAATAGTTACTGATGCTGCTTGGTTCTTGGCAACAGCATTAACTTGAAGCCACAGAAGATGATGACACTTGGACCTCCTGATGTGTGGCTCAGTACCTGTGATCTTTCCAGGGAGTACAAATAGCCCTGGTAAATCAAGTTGCTATTTTTCTCCTGCTCTCTGGGAGCTTCTTCTTCACCTCTGTGTTACTTTGCACTGCTGTGAAGAAGTTGAGAATCTGTCAAAAGGTATTTATTCTTTGCTGAGTCAGGACCTCCCTCTCTAGCTACATACATTTTTTTCCCCATCTAAGAGTAGTGATTTGAGGCTTTGGTTAGGTCATGAATTCCGTTACAAGATCCTTCTGAGAAAATGCTGTACCTGAATTATAGTTGAGAAGCCAACTGGGCTGTTTACTAAGGGAATGAAACACAATGGTCCTCAGTCTGTTACTTCTCATATTTTATATACTTGTTGACCTTTTGGCATTTTTTTGAGAGTTGAGATCATATGATCTAAAACTAGGTGGTAATTTCCATTTAATGAATGTATTCTTCCACCTCAATAACAGACTTAACGTGGGAATGTCCAAAGTCCATTACTCAGAGATACAGATAAAATGGGAATAATGATAACAACAAACAATTCTTAGTACAACATGGGTAACTAAATAAAACATTCAGTATTTTCTAGTTAATTTTCAAAGAACTTCCTGATGTTCAGCACAGATGAAGGGTATACCCTTTGGAAGATGTCCAACAAAGTGCATAAAAAATACAACAAATGATCCCTTCTAAACATAGTTCATTCACAACCTGTATAGCAGTGGTACCCAAGGGCAAGGCAAAGTGACAGCCTAGATATTATGGTCATTTGCCTGTCGCAGATATTGCTTACTACCTATGTTGCCTACTGAGCAAGAAATGACCATTGAGCTGTTGTGACAGGAAGTTTGTCAGGAATATATTGAAAAGGTTGCCCGTAAGATTCTCTGATATAGATTGCTTTTGGTAAGATGGCCATTTTTACTATGTTAATACTGCCAAGCCATGAGCATGGGAGATCTTTCCATCTTCTCATATCTTCTAATTCTTTTTCAGAGACTTGAAATTTTTTTCATAGAAGTCTTTGACTTGCTTGGTTAGGGTAACACCAAGGTACTTTATGTCATTTGTGGCTATTGTGAAGGATGTTGTTTCCCTAATTTCTTTCTCAACCCTTTTGTCTTTTGTATACAGGAGGGCTACTGGTGTTTTTGAGTTAATTTTGGATCCGGCCACTTTGCTGAAGGTGTTTATCAGCTGGAGGAGTTCCCTGGTAGAGTTTTTGGGGTCACTCATGTATACTATCATATCATCTGCAAATAGTGATAATTTGACTTCTTCCTTTCCAATTTGTATCCCCTTGATCTCCTTCAACAGTCTTATTGCTCTAGCAAGAACTTCCAGAACTATGTTGAAGAGATATGGAGAGAGTGGGCAGCCTTGTCTTGTCCCTGATTTCAGTGGGATTGATTTAAGTTTCTCTCTGTTCAGTTTGATGTTGGCTATAGACTTGCTGTATATCACCTTTAGATAAGTTCCTTGTATCCCTGATCTCTCCAATACTTTAAACATGAATGGATGTTGGATTTTCTCAAATGCTTTTTCAGCATCTAGGGAGATTATCATACGGTTTTTTCTTTCAGTTTGTAAATATGGTGGATCACATTGATGGATTTCCGTATATTGAACCACCGCTGCATACCTGGGATGAAGCCTACTTGGTCATAGTAGATGATATCTTTGATGTGTTCTTGTATGAATTTGCAAGTATTTTGTTGAGTATTTTTGCATCAATGTTCATAAGGGGAGATTGGCCTGAAATTCTCTTTCTTTGTTGGGTCTTTGTGAGGTTTAGGTATCAACGTGACTGTGGCTTCATAGAATGAGTTTGGTAATGTTCCTTCTGTTTCTATTTTGTGGAATAGTTTGAAAAGAATTGGAGTTAGCTCTTCTTTGAAGGTCTGGTAGAATTCTGCACTGAAACCATCTGGTCCTGGGCTTTTTTTGGATGGGAGACTTTCGATGACCACTTCTATTTCCTTGGGGGATATAGGACTATTTAATTGATTTACGTGGTCCTGATTCAGCTTTGGTAAGTTGAATTGATCAAGAAAATTGTTCATTTCATTTAGATTTTCAACAGATTCATTGCAATTCCTCTCAAATTATCAACACAATTCTTTACAGACCTGGAAAGAAAATTTCTCAACTTCATATGGAATAAAAAGAAACCCAGAATTGCTAAAACAATATTCTACAATAAAAGAATATTATTCTTCTGGGGGTATCTTCATCCTGATCTTAAGCTGTACTACAGAGCAACAGTTATAAAAACTGCATGGTATTGGCATAGAAACAGAATGGTGGAACAATGGAACCGAACAGAAGACCCAGAAATAAACCCACACACTTATGGACACCTGATCTTTGACAAAGATGCCAAAACCATACAATGAAAAAAAAGATAGCATCTTCAACAAATGGTGCTGGTCTAACTGGGTATCTACATGTAGAAAAATGCAAATAGATCCATACTTATTACCCTGCACAAAACTAAAGTCCAAGTGGATCAAAGACCTCAACACAAAACCAGACACATTAAATCAGTTAGAAGAAAAAGTGGGGAATACACTAGAACTCATTGGTACAGGAAACAACTTCCTGAACAGAATACCAACAGCACAGTCTCTAAGAGCAACAATCAATAAATGGGACATCATGAAACTGAAAAGTTTCTGTAAAGCAAAGGAGACTGTCATCAAAACAAAACGACTACCTACAGATTGGGAAAGAATCTTCACCAACCCTTTATCTCACAAAGGGCTAATATCCAGTATATATAAAGAACTGAAGAAGCTGAAAAGCAACAAACCAAGTAACCCACTTAAAAAATGGGGAACAGAGCTAGAGAGAGAACTCTCTTTTGAGGAATATTGAATGGCAGAGAAACACTTAAAGAAGTGCTCAACTTCATTAGCCATTAGGGAAATGCAAATCAAAACAACCCTGAGATTTCACCTTACACCCATCAGAATGGCCAAGATCAAAAAAAAACTCAAGTGACAACCCATGCTGGAGAGGTTGTGGAGAAAGGGGAACCCTCCTCCACTGCTGGTGGGAATGTAAACTTGTACAACCACTCTGGAAATCAATCTGGCACATTCTCACACAACTAGGAATAGCGCTTCCTCAAGATCCAGCTATACCACTCCTAGACATATATCCAAAAGAGGCTCAAGTACACAATAATGACAATTCCTCAACCATGTTTGTAGCAGCTTTATTTGTAATAGCCAGAGGCTGGAAACAGCCCAGATGCCTCTCAACTGAAGAATGGATGTAGAAATTGTGGTACATCTACACAATGGAATATTACTTTGCAATGAAAAATAAGGAAATCATAAAATTTGCAGGTAAATGGTGGAACCTAGAAAGAATCATCCTGAGTGAGCTGTCCCAGAAGCAGAAAGACACAGACGGTGTATATACACTCATATAGACATACAGCATAGGATAAACCTACTAAAATCTGTACATCTAAAGAAACTAATCAAGAGAGAGGACCCTGACTAAAACACTCAATCCCCATCCTGAAAGGCTAAGAGGATGGACATCAGAGAAGAAGAAATCAGGAAACAACCTAGGAACCTGCCACAGAGGGTCTCTGAAAGGCTCTGCCCTGCAGACCATCAAAGCAGACACTGAGACTTATGGCTAACTGTTGGGTAGGTTAGTGTACAAGTGGGTTACATAGTAATGGGAAGAGGGACTGCCTCTGGTATAATCTGATTGGCCAGATCTTTGTTCACCTCCCCCTGAGGGGGGAACAGCCTCACGAGGCCAGAGAAGATGACAATGCAGATACTCCTGATGTGATCTGAGAGACTAAGATCAGAAGGAAGGAGAGGAGGACCTCCCCTATCAGTGGACTTGGGGAGGGGCATGCGTGATGAAGGGAGAGGGAGGGTGGGACTGGGAGGGGAGAAGGGAGGATCTTATGGGGAGATACAAAGTGAATAAAGTGTAATTAATAAATAAAATTTAAAAAAATATTCTCTGATATAACCAAATAAGTATGTTTTTGGCTGTGAGTAGTTCAGACTTCCAATCTAGTGAGTGATGATCAAGTCCTTCAATAAACCTTGAGCAAGCCATTGACTTCAAATATCATACCTCAAAGCTCAAAGTCACTGCTGAATTAGTAGATGGAGGAATGAATAAAGTTCAGAGATGTAGATTTGAAGTTGTTTTTTATCACAAGTCTTGAAATGAATAGAAGCTCATGAAATGGCTAATTAATTAGTTAATTGTTTGGAAGATAGCAGTTGGTGACTCAGGAGCTTTGGTGACTCAGGGATAACTGTAATTTTTCTTCAGTATTTCAAAGCATCACGCAAATAACCTTTGCTTTCCCTAGTGAATGATTTTGAGAATTTTCCAAACACTTACTGGCCAAATAAAAGTCAGCATCTCTTTAACAATCTGGCTAGAATTATAATGTGCAAAGAGAGGGGAAGGTTGGATTTTAAACTGAAGGATGAAGAATTTTTAAACTGTAGGAGATGAAGTAACTGTTAATTCTTGGTTATTATTAATTAGTGTAAAATATGAGTTACATGCAGGTATCTTTTATTAGGTTATCCTCTGAGCACAGGTCACCAACATGGCTATTGTCCTGATTTTCAGACTCTAAAAATGTATTCATATCTGAATTGACTGATGTTTGTTTGTCTGTGCTTTTCCCTTATAGTTTTGGGATGTTCTGAAGACTGGATCTTCACAAAATAAACTTTAGGCTGTTTTAAGATATGGCATTCATAGCTACAAGAAATGATCATGAGCCTTTTTATAGCAGCTTTAAGAGTCTGTGGAGACTTCGGTTCTAAAGGATCTGAAAGTGAAATTCACATGTCTAACATTTGTCACTCATCTTCACCAGTATATTGCAACTCCTTCAACAATGATCTAAAGATCTGCAAATGAGCAATTCTATAGATAATAAATGCCTGCAAAGCACATTTTCTATGTCTGTTCATGCTTTCCTTGAAGCTGTATAGGTTTAATTCTTCTCCACATAATATATAGGAGTGTTTCCTAAGAGAATGATCTACTATTAAAAACTAAGGCTGCAACTTAGAATTGACATTTACTACATTGTAAGATTTATTCTTTTTTTTTTTTTCCAATGCAGTTTATTCAGGAACATTGAACAATCCTCGGACCCCGGGGAAAGCCAGCCCACAGCTTAAATAGCCTCTGGGTAAGATTTATTCTTGTTTCACCCTTACGGGGAAAAGTCCTACAGCCAAGCCTTTTAAAATAGTCTATTAATTCTTTGAGAATGTTATACAATGTAATTTGATCTTTTCTCTTTCCCCAAACTCTTTCTAGATCTACCTCTCCTTCCTATCTCTCCAAACATCCTGTTATATCTTGATTTTTTTATTAAATTTTTATTTTTTTTATGTTAAGTTTATTTACTTTGCATCCCAGTTGTAGCCCCCTCCCTCATTCCCTCATCTCCTTCCTGCTCCTCGCTAAGTCCACTGATAGGGGAGGTCCTCCTCCCCTTCCATCTGACCTTACCTAATAATTCATCAATTCCAACTTGTATCACCCATAGACTCATAGGTGGGGAAGCATCCACTGAGATATGATAAATCTCTGAGGAGTCATAGCCTCAAAGAAAATGAAATCTTCTTCTCTAAGAGCTATCACCTGGCTCCCATCCGTGTACTAACTAGGCCTGACACTGCTTAGTTTCTAAGATCAGACAGTGTGCTGGTTTGTTTTGGTTTGTTTTTTCTTTGTTTGTTTGTTTGTTTTTAAGGTCTTCCCTGAACTCTGGCTCTTATAATTTTCCTGCCATCCTCCATGAACTATCACCTGATGTTTAGAGAAGGGGGTGGTGATATAGGTGTCTCAGTTGTAAATCCATTGATGTTTATTCTCTGTGTTTTAACCCGTTGTGCTTTTTTGCCTTAACTACTGTCCACTACACAAAGAAACATCTCTGATTTGATCTAAGAGTTGTACTTATCTATAGACATGGATAACATTTTAATACTGTATCTAATAAGCATAACGTTGGTAGTAGGTTTGCCCCTGAGGACTATGGGATCTCAAATAATTGGTTCTTGGTCATATGTACAGTAAAAGGCATATGCTTTCTCCCTTGGAGAAGATCTCAATTTCAGTTAGAAAGGGATGAGTTATTTCTATCACATTCTTGCTACTATTGCATCTACAGATACATAGGACTATGCTGATAATTATTGTATGTCACAGGGTTCAAAGCTGGGTAAAATTATTCATCACAATACCCCTGTCTCCAGCAGATTACAATATCTCCCAGTACGATAGAAGCTAGTCAACAAGAAGGAAGCTTCCTGGTACATACCAACTTGATTTCTTCATGTCCTGTGACCAGTGTATACGGTATCTTCAGCATAGTAAGTGTAACTTGCATTACCATCAAGTTCTGGTGGAGAACCAAGAGCAATGGCAGTGGCCTGTACTGTTTGGGGGTATCTCTGTGACATATCTGACCAACAATTCAAGAGGAGGTTTAGGCATTATAGTTAGATAAAGCCTGTGGCTTCCAGGAAGAGTAACACTCCTTTGTGGGATAACGCCAATTAAACTCTTCATATCAAGATATCCGTCAATCCATTGTCTTACTTATTCCTCTACAAGCAACTCCCTTTGCACTACTTTTTCTCACCTGTTGTTAAGGCCCCTCCCAAATATTTCCTTTCAACTAGCAGGGCTTTTTTGTTTTTTGTTTGTTTGTTTGTTTTTGTTTTTGTATTTCCTGGTGGATGCCCCCTCCCTCAAATCCCCCAGTCCCACCCCTCTCCCTCTTCCCCTCATCCCCTTCCCCTAGTCCACCGAAAGGGCGAGTTCTCTGTTATTGCTGGGCATATGCTCAAAAGATGCCCCACCATTCAATAAGGACATTTGCTCAGCTGTGTTCATAGCAGCTTTAGTTATAATATCCAGAATCTGGAAACAACCTAGATGTACCTCGAGTGAGTAATGGATACAGAAATTGTGGTACATCTACGCAGTGGATTACTACTCAGCTATTAAAAACCAGGAAATCATGAAATTTGCAGGCAAATAGAGAACTAGAAGAGTTCATCCTGATTGAGGTAACCTAGAAACAGAAAGACGCACATGGTATGCACTCACTTAAAGTGGATATTAGCCATATAATATAGGAAAGCCATCTACAGACGTAAAGAAGCTAAACACTGAGGAGGACCCTAGGGAGGATGCTTAAATCATATTCAAGTAGCAGTTTTAATGCTAAGGATTTATTCATGCCATTCATAAAAGCCCTATTTTTATTTTCAGAGTCTATATTCTTCAATTCTTGTAGACCCCAGAGCTCTGTTTTCTTTCCTTTTATTTTTTTTCAAAAAAGTCTTTTATTGATTCTTTGTGAGCTTCACATCATGCACCCCAGTCCTGCAGATCTCCCTGTCCCTTCATATCTGCCCTTCTCCCTCGCAACTTCCCCTGCAATAAACACACCACACACACACACAAATAAATAAATAAGTAAATAAAGCCTAGAAAATATCTTATTGTAGAAGCTCTACTATGTCACAGTCTATCTATCCCTCTGGCTACTTACCTTTAATTGCAAATATTCATTGCAACGAGTCATTGGTCTGGTTTGAAATATCTGGCTTCTGAGACACCATCAGTATTGGATCCTCACTAGACCTCCTCCCTGTTATCCTGCTATTGCCCTGTGTCATAGAGATCCTGGAGCTTTGGATCAGCAGCCTAGCCCTTCATGCATCCCAGCCACTCACAGATGATATAGATTTGGGGGTCTGTCAACTCATAGCCCTGGGTCTGGGTCTAGGGGTTAAATGAACTTGTTAGCATGCTGGCTTTCCCTTCTCCACACCACCAAGGCAAGCTCTCCAGCACTGCTCCATCTAGGTTGCTCACCGCTGTCATTGGCAGGAGGCATGGTCAACTTTCCTGCTTTCGTGCCCCCGGGGTATGAGATAGCTCTCCTGTGACCCTGTGGCCCGATTTGGTGATGAGAGACCAGCAAGGTGTGGGAGCCATCACCTCTGTGCCTGTGTCACCAATGGCAGAGGGGTGGCAGGGTCAGCTCTCCCACACTCATGTCCTCAGGGCCACTCACCCACAATCCTGTCACCAGGGCCAGTCCCACTGTGCTGCCTGGACAAGAGGCAACAAACTCACCATATTCTCTAGTGGTACTATGAGCCACTGGCATAGACATTGACCCCTGCCACTACATAGCCATGGACTTAGACATGGCCCTGAGTGGTAGCCCAGGCTGAGACTTCACCATGGTGCCAGATGGAAGAGCTGACTCACATCAAGCTACTCCTCTCTGCCCTTGAGTCTCCACTTCCATTCCGCTTCCTAATGCTCAAGCTGCTCCATTTCTTTTCTCTCCCATCTGTCTACCACATACTCACGCATTATGCTGCCTCCCACTGCAGGCTGGTCCTATGGCGGGTGGACCCCCGGATGACATCCTCTGAAAAGTGGGTGTCTATGGCCCACTTGTGTCCTGTGCCATAGGGAAGATCTGTGGGTGGCAATGCAGTCAACAGCCTGTCTGTCTTCCTCTTCCCATGCTTTGCTGTGTGGGAGTAGGCAGGGCTCTATGTGTCTATGGCCTATCAGTGCCTGAGCAGTAGGGTAGAGCGCAAGTCTCTAGGTATCTTTCCCTGCCTGCACCTTGTGGGATGGTGGAATGCAGGTCCCTGTCTGTCTTCCTCATCCTGCACTGTGCTGATTGGGTTCGATTTTGATGTGTCCTAGGTATAAAACAACTTTGGCCACCAAGCCAGACACTGAGTTAGGATGAACAAAACACTGTCATCTGTTCTGCTCCTGACTGATCTAAGAATGACATCACCAACAAGGTGTCTCTTTACCCATTACCTGAAGGAGGAGAAGCAGAGCTCTGCTTTCTGATTAATAGCTAACTAGGCAAATATGAGCCAAGCACGATGACTTGAAATTAGTCTTAATATACTTGAAACTGCACAATACAAAATTTAGTGTCTTAATCAGAGTAGTTACATTGCACGTTTTCAACTGCTGTATACAGCTGTTCTAAAAAAAGGATTAAGTTGAAAATGTCTAGTGCTAATCTAGGGTGACCAAGAAAGATACAACAAACACAACATATTTAACTGATGACTGTGAGGTCAGCTACAAGAAAGTGTATTCATTCCTGTTAGCTCACTAAATTAGAATAAACTATGTTTGTCCTAAATGACTCAAGCACTTCTCTTTTTTAAATCAATTATTGTTTTATTAATCACAGATTATTCACTTTGTATTTGAGCTGTATCCTTGTCCCTAACCCCTCCCAATTCCATCCTCCCTCCCTCATCTCCTCCCATGCCACTCTCCAAGTCCACTGATAGGGGAGGTCCTCCTCCCTTTCTCTCTGAACCTACTCCATCATTTCTCATTAAAACTGGCTGCATTGTCTTCCTCTGTGGCCTGCTCCCCCCTCACAGGGAGGTGATCAAAGAGTCAGACACTGAGCTCATGTCAGAGACAGTTCCTGTTCCCATTACTAGGGAACCTACTTGGACACTGAGCTGCCACAGGCTATATTTGTGCAGGGGTTCGAGGTTATCTCCTTGAATAGTCCTTGGTTAGAATATCAGTCTCACGAAGGACCCCTGTGCACAGATTTTTTTTCTTTCCTTGTGGAGCTCCTGTCCCCTCTAGATCTTTCTATCTCCCCCTTCTTTCATAAGATTCCCTGCACTCTGTCCAAAGTTTGGCTATGAGTCTCAGCATCTGCTTTGATACCCTGCAGGGTAGAGTCTTTCAGAGTCCCTCTGTGGTAGGCTTCTGTCCTGTTCCCTGTTTTCTCCCTCTTCTGATGTCTGTCCCATCTGCCTTTGTGAATGAGGATTGAGCATCTGATTAGGGGTCCTCCTTCTACACAAGCACTTCTGAAGTCAAGTTCTTGCATGTGACTTTGGGATGGTGGTGTTCTATTCCCATATTCCAAATTAACTCTTTATTCCTCAATAATTTCTTTAGGAATGGTAGCACACTGTCTAGCAGAGAGGGAGGAGAGAAAAGGGGGAAAGTGGATTAGAGGGCACACCAATGTCTGAGAAATAAAACTTCAGCATTTTGGGTTTAAAAGTTCTCACATTGTAAGAAGTTCTAGAGTTTCACTTTAGAAAAAGAAAGAGGCTGCTCAGGGTTGATTTCTGCTTTTTCTGGCAAACTTTAACTTCCTGGTCCAAAGAAAAGACATTTATAAATGAGGCCCACAAGGCTTCTGTGACATCAAATCACTCTTACAGCGCAACATTTTGATGAGTTGAGTGTAAATGAACCAGAAACATGTGGATTAAATTTCCCCCATGGTAGTAAGAGGTTAGAAAAATTGAGGGGAAAATGTGCCTGGGAAAATGCACTTGGGGGTTTGCTGGGCTCTTGGTACTTAAAACTCATTACTATTTTTTTTTTTTTGAGGCAAAGTGAAAGCAGAGTCAAGTCATCTCAGCTTCTGCTCTTGTATAAACTTCTAGGGGAACTTGGAATGGAGGTTAGTTTTCTGAGCACTACAATCTGCGTTGAGAGACAACTTTTGGTGGTACTTGCCTGGCAGAATAATCTTACGTGGAGTGTAGAAAATGGCTACCAGGGGTCGGGGGGGGGGTGTCTCCTATCCTTGTTCCAGTGAGCAAGGTTACCTAATACAGCAGGGTGGTGATGGTTCATTGAGGCTACTAGAAAAAAGAAAGGCAGTGGGATGGTCTCTGCCTTTCTACCTGTAGGGTCTCATTTGTTCCTTTGGGTGCCATTGACAAGTCTGTCATTGGCAAGCTTCATATGCCTACAGAAGCTCTAGGGAAGACAGGTAGAAGGGGAAGAATAGGAGCAGAAGAAGATTTGGCAAGATGTAATATTATCAGCAATCCAAAGGGAATGATAACTACTTAGAGGAAAAGATTATTAAATTGGTACTACACCACGTGACAGTATTCCCAGCGCTTGAAGCCTGGGACTGCTTGAGTTAATCCCAGGCTGTGCTCTACAGCAAGAAGAAAAGGATATTAGCACTTGAAAAGGCCCTGTACATGGGAAATGAAAAGAGATTTCATCTAAAGTTTCACTTTACAAATAGGGAATTGACCTCAGCAGGCACCAGGGACGCATGTGGGGCACGTACATGCATTAGGCAAAACACTTTCACATAAAATATGTCATTGCGGCAGAGTTGCTCAATTAGATGACCTTCTCCCAGGCTTTTACTGACGTATGCAAACCAAGAAGCCAAGAGGATTCATAAATCCATTTATCTGATAATTAATAAGCATCTATCAAGTGCATAAACCTTGTGAATACAGAGACACCGTATTGTCTTGAGACAATTATCTTGAGACAGTTTAGCTTAGTTTAGGTTATATTGTTCATTTAAATTACTCCTAGAGACAGACTAGAAAATCAAACAAACTTGTTAAAGAGCCCCATCTTGGCTCATTAATAATCTTTGCTTTTATACTTTGTCTTACCGCCTAAAAGTAAACATAAGCAGAGGGAGAGTTGCCTGCTTTGCTCAATCATTTTGTCTCTATTGAACCCTTGACCAAAGACACTTACAGGTAGCTATATGTTTCATTAGAGGAAACTGACACTGTTAATTCATAGAGACCATATAAGTGATTGCTTCTTTTTAAAGTCTTTAATTTAGACATATCAAGTCAATACATTGTCCCAAAGAAGCAAGTCTTTCTTTCCAAAGTAGGATGTCTCCATATACTGTCCTACAAGAGCTACAGAACCTCTTTCCATGGGTATATCTGCTTTTATTTCAATTCATGGTCATATGTTTCAATGAGGAAATTAAATCTTACATAATAAAAGTAGAGGAAGAAAATACAACAAGTTAGGATGACCATAAAGGGCTTGCTCACTGACCCATGTGCAAACAAAGCAAGACTACTGGGGAAAGGAACTTAAAGTGGGGCCCTTCTAACTCTCAATTCCACATTCTTTCCATGTCACTACTTGAGAAGTTGAGGAGTAATTTTTTATTTTTAAAAATTGTTTTTTACTATTTATTTATCATATATCCTGACTGAAGACACCTCCCTCAACTCTTCCCAATTCTACCCTCTCTTTTTCTTCCCCCAATTCCCTTCCTCTAGTCCATTAAAAAGGAGAGTTCTCTGCTATCTGCCCGTGGCTTATCAAATCTCATCAGGACTGCCTGGATCCTCTTCCCCTGTGGTCTGGCCAGTCTTCGGTGCTAGGGGCAAGTGAACAAAGAGTAGGCTCTTAATTAACCAGGTTAATCATTGTTCTTAGTAATTGTGTTTGGCCATAGAGATCACAGAAAGAAGTGCTAAGAGAAAACCATCCTCAGACCAAGAAAAATAAAATTCTTAAGTTTCCAAGGTACCAATGAGAGCTGCAGACCCCCACACTGGAAGAGTATTTCTAACACAGGCTAAGCTTAGACATGAGACATTTGACCTCCAAATACACGAAAGACCAAGTAAGAGATTGATCACGAGCATCTTATTATCTTGTCTGGGACTTACTCTTTCCTGTACACTGTGAAAGAAAACTAGTTTCATGTTATTCTTACCCATCAGTTGAGTTCATATATGTTGAGTTTGTGTAAGCTATGTATGTTCTGTTAGAGACTGAACTAAATTTCTTTATGTTTGATGTTAATGTTGCACTGAACTGCATTATATTAAGGATCATAAATATGAAGGAAATGAGCACCTACTTTTTCTTATTTCTACTATTTTTTATGTAGAGAAAAGGATGTGAAGTTTCCTGGAAACCCTTATGAAGGGTTTATGTAAGACTAAAAGGATGTAGACAGCCATGGTTAAGAGAAAGTTCTGGAAACAATCTGAGTTTGAGCCAAGGTTCTTGCTTTGCAGATTTGGCCAAGTCCCAAGATCTTTCTTCATCTCAGTTTCTCATCTGTAAAATGAGAAAAGTAATGGTAGTACCATATAAAATTGTTTGAAGAGTAAAATGATTTATTATATGCAAGGTCTCAGAACAGTGGCTGGTGTATAATTAATACCCAGTGGATGGTAGAGGCTACCCTTTTCTTTTCACTAGTAGCCCTACACTCACTTGTGTAAACTCAAAGTGCTCTTTTATAATGCTTCTTTACAATTGCCAATTGTGTTTTGACATGTGAATGGTTTTAAAGAAAGGAAAAATATGGACCTTTAAAATTTTTTTCTGATTTATTTATTGTATTTTATACAAGTAAGTGCTTTGCCTGCATTCATATATGTGTATCTCATGTGTGTTTGACCTTCAGAGGTCAAAAGATGTCAGGTCCTCTGAAACTAGACTTATAGATGACTGTGGACCACCATGTGGGTGCTAGGAATCTAAGAAATCCCAGGTCCTCTCTAAAAGCACCAGTACTCGTACCTGCTGAACCAGCATATTTTTATATGTTTTATTTTATTTTTATTAATTACAGTTTATTCACTTTGTAGCCCACTTCCCCATCTCCTCCCAGACTCACCCTTCCTCCCTCTTCTTCTCCTATGACCTCCTCCCCCAGTCCAATGATAGGAGAGGTCCTCTTCTTCCATTTGACCCTAGTCTATCAGGTCTCATCAGGACTGGCATCTTTGTCTTCCTCTGTGGACAGGGGGAGGTGACCAAAGAGCCAGACACTGAGTTCATGTCAGAGATGGTCCCTGATCCTATTATTCGTGAACCATATTGGACACTGAGCTGCCTTGGGCTACTTCTGTGCAGGGGTTTTAAATTATCTCCATGCATGATCCTTGGTTGGAATATCAGTCTCAGAAAAGACCCCTGTGCTCAGATTTTTTTGGTTCTGTTGCTCCCCTTGTGGAGCTCCTGTTCCCTCCAGGTCTTTCTATCTCCCCCTTCTTTCACAAGATTCCCTGTACTCTGCCCAAAGGTTGGCTATGCATCTCAGCATACTTTTTGATACCCTGCTAGGTGGAGTCTTTGTCTTCCTCTGTAGACTGATAAGGCTGCTCCCCACTCAGGTGGTACCAGTATTTTTAAGACCTTAAAGGGGGAGCTTATGATCTTTCCATCGCCTCCTCTGCAATTCTCCCTGAGCCTTACATGCAGTAATATTTTGGAGATTCTTCCATGGGGACTGTGCCTCACTACTCTGTGATTTAATTGGTTGTGGTCTATGTCTGCTACAAAGAGAAATTTTCCTGATGAGGGGTGAACTCTACGCTTCTCTGTAGGTATAAAGCAAATGTTTGTAGATTGTTGTTACAGTCTATGCTGGTTTAGTAAGTTAGAGGGTATAGATTCTCCTTTGGTAGCCATTACTTCACCAGCACCAAGAAGTTCCCTAGGTTTTCAGAATCAGGAAGTTCCCCTCTTGCTGAGTAGCTGATCTTAAGAAGCCCAAATAGATTTCTGTTAGTCAGCAAGGTATGTGTGCCACCACTGCATTCTTAGGTTATGGTGTGATGCTGGTTGCTGATGCGGTTCATAGGCATCATATCGAGGTAGGACTGTTGGTTGCCACCCTCCTTGGATAATTGCATTGTGTCTTCTAGTACCATGAAACTTAATTTTCATGGAGGGAAAATTCAGAATATGTATGTGTATACATATATCTATATGGACAAAATAGCAATTAGTTTGAAAAAGAGGCCATGAATTTGAAGGAGAGTGGGGATGGGCTTATTTGAGGGTTTGGAAGGAGGAAACAGAAGGGATAAATGTTGTAATTATAATCTCACAAATAAAAATAAAAAGTAAAAAAAATATGTCTTATTCAAGGGCGTGGTCACTTGATGAGCTTACTTAGGACTTAATATACTAGTCCTTACCTGTAACCTCTGCATTTTGTTTTGTTTTGTTTTGCAGCTTTTTTTCTATGTAAGTGGTGTAAGCACAATTTGGGGGATTTATTGGTGTGCCACATAAACTCTGTTTAAATCTTTTCCTTATCTATCTCCCCTCTTTATCTTCTATCTACCGCTCTGTAGAGCACAGGCATTTCACCATTTGCCACACAAGCTCATCCAACATCCACACATGAAGGTAACGTCTAGGTTCAGTCTACAGGAGCCCTAGATTGATACCCTCTGTCTGGGCCCAGGGTCCTCTGGATTTGTCTCTGGCTTTCTGCTTCTTGCTTTATCTACCAGGGCACTGAAATTTTGAACACCAGGAATTCTTCTGGATTCCTGCCTTTATCTTTGCCTGTTGGGTCCAAGATCTCCATTCCTGTATACTTTTAGCTTGTGTTAAACTAGCCATTAGTATGCCAATCAACTGAGGTCTGGACCCAATACAAATTGGACACTTTCAAAGTCTCCCTGACTCAGGCAGTTTCTTAAGCTAGAATGGCCAGTGGTCTGAAGTTCTCCACCTCCAAGTTCTCATTCTACCTCCACTTCTTTATTGCTTCATTTCTTCATACCAGGTTTTGCCAGCTCAAACCTCTAAACACAATTCCCTAGACTCTCTCAGATGCTAATCCGGCTGATGATCTTCTTCCTCAAAGCAGAGCCACTGCTAACAAATTGTCCTGTTCTGTTAAAGCTCACTGAGAAGCTGGCTCTGAGGACAGGATTTGTTTCACGAATTTCACATCCAAGAATGTTTGTCTCAGAATACATTTTAAACTCTGTTCCTGGATCAGGCTGGACAAGGAAGAAGAAGAAAATGTCCTTGTACGTAAAGCCTTTGTGCCCTTAAAAACAGCTAATGGGTAATCTTTTTGCAACATAGGTTGAACTCCATTGCTAACATTTCTTTTAGGGAGATTTGGGAAGTTACTTTGTACCAAAGTCAACCAAACTTTTGGGTTTTTAAAAGCAGCTTCATGATTTTCTGCTTCTCTCTCTTCGGGATTTCCAAGAAAGTCCTTTTTTCTGTGATAATAGCAATGTCTAACCTACGGACTTACTTCCTTGAGCTGAAATCATGAAACTTAGCTATTTTGACCCATCTGCCTAGTCCATAGGTGCCATCTCCTCCTGTACTGGTACTGTCTAACTAAAGTGCCTTTTTAAAGGAAAGGGTATAATGATCCCTGTTTGACCTCTGAGATAGTGTATCCCACAGGGCCTCGTGCTTTGGTGTGAGGTGGGCCCACTTTACACGGATCTGAGCTTGTCTTAAGCATAAAGAAAGCCTGAAGCATGTTGCCATCTTGGCTGATCGCTTCATTAAGCTGGACACGGATACCATGGGACTCCATTACCATCGCAGGCAACGTAACTGCATGTTATAAATCAAACTGGAAGCATCCATAAAACTTTCTGCTCCCACTGTACCCTCAGATGATCACTGCACCCCTTTAATTATTAGACTGTGGGGAAAACATTCGACTTCCGAGGTGTGTTTTTGTAATTATGATTTATTTTGTTTAAATTCAGATCTGATTCCCACCCTTGCTTCCTTCCCCATTCCATCTCCTGTCCAATTCCCTCTCTTCATGATTTCTTTGTTTTTAATTGCTGAGTAGTATTCCACTGTGTAAATGCACCACAATTTCTGTATCCATTCTTCTGTAGAGGGAGATCTAGGTAGCTTTCATTCTCCGGCAATTACGAACAAAGCCACTATGAACAGTTGGGCAAATGTCCTTGTTGTATGGTAGAGCATCTTTTGGGCATGTGCCAAGGAGTGGTATAGCTGGGTCTTGAGGTAGAACTACTCCCATTTTTCTGAGAAAGTACCATTGCTGGCTTCTAAGAAGAACTTAGAACTTTAAAAAAAAAATGCCAGTGCTAGACAAGCTGTTTCAAGGAAGGCACTGCTACACAGGCTCTGCTGGGTCACAAGGCCTGCTATTCCTGCCAGGCATTTCTGCACTCATTTCTTCTAACTGAAATACAATGTGAAATCTTAGGGTTGTTTTGATTTGCATTTCCCTTATGACTAAGGTCTTTGAACACTTCTTTAAGTGTTTATCTGCCATTTGAAATTACTCTATTGAGAATTTTCTGTTTATCTCTGTACTCCATTTTTTAATTGAATTACTTAATTTTTTTGAGTTCTTTATATATACTGAATAATAGTCCTATGTGAGATATAGGGTTGGTGAAGATCTTTTTCCAATCTGTAGGAAGTCGTTTTGTTCTGATGACAGTGTCCTTTGCTTTACAGAAGCTTTTCAATTTCATGAGGTCGCATTTATTGATTGTTGTTTTTAGAGCCTGTGCTGTTGGTGTTCTGTTCAGGAAGTTGTCTCCTGTGCCAATGAGTTCAAGGCTCTTCCCCACTTTTTCTTCTAAGCGGTTTAGTGTGTCTGGTTTTATGTTGAGGTCTTTGATCCACTTGGACTTTAGTTTTGTACAGGGTGATAAGTATGGATCTATTTTCATTTTCCTATATGTAGACATCCAACTAGACCAGAGAGGACAGGAACTCCACAAGAAAAACAACAGAACCAAAAAAATCTGAGCACAGGGGTCTTTCCTGAGACTGATACTCCAACCAAGGACCATGCATGGAGATAACCTAGAACCCCTGCACAGATGTAGCCCATGGCAGTTCAGTGTCCAAGTGGGTTCCATTGTAATAGGAACAGGGACTGTCTCAGACATGAACTGATTGGCCTGCTTTTTCATTACCTCCTCTTGAGGGGGAGCAGCATTATCAGGCCACAGTAGAAGACAATGCAGCCACTCCTGATGAGACCTAATTGAGTAGGATCAGAAGGAAGGAAAAGAAGACCTCCCCTATCAGTGAACTTGGGGAAGGACATGCATACAGAGGGTGGAGGAAGGGAGGGATTGGGATGGGAGGAGGAGGGGAACCATAGAGAGGATACAAAGTGAATTAAGTGTAATTAATAAAGAATTTAAAAAAAAGAAATGCAGTGCTCTTTCTCCTCTCAATACTCCTTTGTTTCACACGTTTGCCTTTGTTTCAGCCTCACATAACAAGAAGCTTACTAAAATTCTTAAGGTTAAATTTCCTTTTACAGTGAAGATTATTAAATAATTCAAACTGTAATATTCAATATACCAGTTCATTAAAATATAAGTTATATATGGTCATGTACATGTGATTATGATTATGTATCTGTAGAGACTGTCTCTCACCATATGTGATTATGGTTCAGTATTTTATATATTTAGTACAAATTTGGCTTTTAAACAAGTATTCATGTAAGGTAGGTTGTTAACTTGGCCCAACCTCATTTTGTTCATAGTAAAACTAAAATTTTAAAAATAAAAATGATAAAAAAAAACTTAAAAACCTGTGTTTAAGCAAAACAAAACAAAAAACAAACCTACATAATCATACAATTCAGGTCAAATGTTATCACCTTTATTTGTATTCTAATTCTGGTTCTACAACATGGTCTCTATTAATTGAGGATATATACTAAGTAATGATAGCTCTGAATCAGGATATGTTTTTCCTATTGGGCAAATATTTTTAGATAAGCAAATTTATGTCTGTGCTTTGAAATTTAGGTTATAGAGAGATGAATAATACATATGCACATATATACATATGGATATGTGCACACATACACAAATATATTAAAGATGTTTATATTTTCTTGCACTGTAGTCTCTTTCAAAATAAGCAAATGGGTTTTTCAAAATCTAATACAGGGATTCTACCCTGTCTTCTTAGTTAAAAAGCTGCCATCTTCAGACTTTCACTTCTGTTGGACTAAAATGGTAACAGTGGAACTTTTAAATGCCAGTACTTCTCCACACACAGAAAAAAAAATGTAGAAGCCCTTCCATCTAGTGTTATATATACCAAAAAGAGGCTAAAAGAGGAGAGACTTAATTGTTTCAACTATTAAAAAGTCCTCATACATACTTAGGGACTTTTCAGTGTGACTACTTATGAGTCACCCACACTCCCATCTGTAACCCCTTACAAATTCACTGTAGACCAAATTAACTCATTGATTAAGGGGTAGACCTTCTGGTTGTTTAATAACCATACTTGGAGTCTATTCTGAGGTTGTCAGAGAAACTAGAAGAAAAATATATCCCCACCCCGCCCTCCAATGTCAGTGACTTCCCAGGGGACGGTGGGCAATCTCTAGAAAAGTTTTGAAACTGTGGAAAGTCATCTGTTTCATAGAGGCAATAGAGATTCCACTCAATGAATTATTCTACATCTACAAAGATGAGGGTCAAAACAGAGGAAAAATTATCTCAGTGGTTCAAGGGGAAGCCACAGCCAGGCCAAGCCAGGTGTTCGATTTATTCTTACATAGATAAGCAACAGGTAAGAGAAGCCTCAAGGAATCAGATTCCTCACAAGCACATGTGACTACTGAAAATAAATCTGTAATTGCCATTGACAGCAATATAAAAGTTAATTTCAGCTATTTCCATGGTCACAAATACCAAGCAAGAAAGTACAACTGAATCAATATGTGTATTTAAAAGTTGAAAAGACTCCTGTCCTCAATCATTATTCTAAACTATATAAAATGATAATAGGCAATGATTTGTTCACTAATGGTTCTCTTTCTAATATATATATAATACTATAATATGTAATATAAACATATATGAACTTGATATCTATTCACATATATTGTATTTAATATATAATTCATATATATGTATATTCTAGGTATACAATAAAATCTTGATGTATGATAGCATTGCAGTGTCTATCCACAGCTGAGAAACACATTCTTCAGTATTGAGGCCAGAGCAAAATACTTTATTTAAGAACTATGGAACAGAAAGACTTTACCTAGCAGTGTATCAAAGTAGATATTAAGACTCATAACCAAACCTTGGGCAGAGTGCAGGGAATCATATGAAAGAAGGGGGAGTTAGTAAGACCTGGAGAGTACAGGAGCTCCACAAGGGCCAAATACATCAGGGCACAGGGATCTTTCATGGGACTGTTTCTCCAACCAAGGACCATGTATAGATATAACCTAGAACCCCTGCTCAGATACAGCCCATGGTAGCTCAGTGTCCAAATGGGTTCTCTAATAAAGGGAACAGGGACTATTTCTGACATGAACTCAATGGCGAGCTCTTCGACCCCACCCCCACCCCCACCCCACCTAGGGAGGAGCAGCCTTGCTAGGCCACAGAAGAGGACATTGCAGCCAGTCCTGAAGAGCCTGATTAAGATAGGGTCAGATGGAAGGGCAGAAGGACGTCCCCTATTAGTGGACTTGGAAAGGGGAAGGAAGAAGATGAGGGAGCATGGGATTGGGAGAGAATGAGGCATGGCAGTTCATTACTGGCATGGCATTTGGACAGAGAAGGGAACAAGACAAGCCATATAGTCATATATTTAATATTTGTGTTTAAACAATATCCATCGATACTGCATGCCTCTCTCTATATATATATGTTTATACATGTGTGCATAATATTTTATATGTATATTTACATATAGTATAATATTTAAATAAAAAAGATGAAAATATTGGTTTGGGGGTTCTTCTTATCACATATTCCCTGTTCTTAGCCATATTTTTCTAAATGAAAACACTTTAGCACAATTTTTTTGTGTGTATTCCAAATATTACCTCAGCATTTCTTTTAATAACTATGTTAAATATTTTTACTTCAATTAGATGACTATATTAAAAACAATTTTTCAAACCTTATGTCTTGGAACTTATTTTAAAATATAAGTAGAAAAAGATATGAAGTTTATAAGTTAAAAACTAACTTTTCATCCCCTGTAAAAGTGGTGGCCTTCTAGATGGGTTTTCTGGTCTGTAATTCATCTTAATGTGACCACCATCTTTGGTTAAGATATCAAATTGTGGTTTTAGTACGATCTCCTGTTAATTGGCTATTTTCTTTTGGGAGTTTTCAAGTTTCTTGTCTATTAGTTGATCTTACTTTCAAACATTTTTTTGGAAGATCTTTGCCATCCTCCTCCCCAAACTTTAAAGTGAAAACTTATTCCTGAGATCATTCATTTGTTTGAAAAGTCATAAATCATTTAATATGGATGTCGGGATGGTAGTAACTTTGCAATTGACCTACTGAAACTCCTTTAACATAGGGAACAGCATCTCCTGCATGGTAGGAAGCAGATATTCATTCCCACTAATGTTCTTTCTTCTAGTGAAAGGTCTTAATCAAAACATCTACTTTACTGGCTGGTGGCATGGCATTTGGACAGAGATGGGAACAAGACAAGCCATATAGTCATTTTCATATTTGTATTTAAACAGTATCCATCGATACTGCATGCCTCTAGCTATTAATGATATTTCTCCTCATATAATTCCATTCACAGTGGCATACATATCTTTAGTGTTAGTTAGTGTGAGCTTTGTATTTTCTTAAGGTTCTCAGGGTTTTTTTCTACATGAGGTAAATCACAAACTTTATTGTTCTTCTTTGTAAATTGTTATCATTGTCACTGCTGAAGGACTAATACTGTGTTTGTGACTTTCTTATTAGTAGAAAGATCCTGGTGTGCTAGATGATCAGTTATCCTCCATAATACCCAGGATGTATATGTACCACACAAAAAGGTTACACGTGCCTCAGACAAAATCATGAATGTTATTGGTTAGGCAGGAAACAGATTTACTCACATAGTTTCAAGGTTGGATGCACTTTGAATGTAAGTATACAAACAAGATACAGATAATAGGAATAACAAACATGTATACCAGTGTTGTAAGAACCAGGTCATTTTAAAGATACAGCAATTTCTGTACCCATTCCACCGTTGATGGACATCTGGGTTGTTTCCAGGTTCTGGCTATTAAAAATAGAGCTGCTATAAACATGGTTGAGCAAGTGTCCTTTTTGTGTACTTGAACAAACTTTGGGTATATACCTAGCAGTGGTATAGCTGGGTCTGGAGGAAGCACTATTCCTATTTGTCTTAGAAAGTGCCAGATAGCTTTCCAGAGTGGTTGGACCATGTATGGATATAACCTGGAACCTCCAGTCAGATGTAGCCTGTGGTAGCTCAGTAACCAATTGGTTTCCCAAAGAGAGGGGAACAAGGACTATTTCTAACAGGAACTCAATGACTGGCTCTTTGGTCTCCCCACCCCCGAAGGGAGGAGCAGTCCTGTTAGGCCACAGAGGAGGGCTTTGCAGCCAGTCCTGAAGATACCTGATAAAACAGGATCAGATGAATGGGGAGAAGGTCCCCCCTTCTTGGAAAGGGGCACGGTGGAGATGAGGGAGGGAGGGAGGGAGGGACTGGGAGGGAATGAGGGATCTGGACATGGCTGGGATACAGAGTTAATAAAATGTAACTGATAAAAAAAAGAAAAAAAAAGAAAAAAAGATACAGCAACAACTTTTGTAGTCAGATGGAAGCTCTGACAAGTTCACAGGCTCAATTTTTCTCCATTCAGATGCAAGTTACTTTGGTGTTTGCCACTCGCTTTTCCTTTTGTTTCTTCTTTTGTCATATATCTCTGGGTTTTTCCTACCATACCCAAATGAAGAATGAAGTACTCTTAACTATGGGTCAGATTCCAAAAAAGAACTTATTTGATTCATGAAATGACAACTTCGTGCTGGAAAGAGCTCTGTACCTCATGGCCACCAAATTGGGTATAATGAAAAGCAAGTCGGACATGGGTTATTAAACCCCTTTTTCCTTCCAACGAAAACATACATATGGTGGCCACATTATAAAGAGCTCCATTTACAGTAACACTGTGGAAAAATTATAGATTCTTCTTTGGAATCAAAGACATAAAGAGATAGGCTATATGCTTGGATCAACTAACTGGTTATTGGTAGAGATATGACAACTTATTTTTAATGAAGTAATTAGTGCTATAAAGAATATAGTAATGTTTGAAATAAAAATTTACATTGAGGGAAAAAGGTACATATATAATCTTTGAAGTATAAGGGCCTATTCATTTTTTATTTATTTAAATTTTTGAATTTTACTAGTTTTTTGAGATTGTCATCTAATTACATTATTTCTGTCTTCCCTTTCCTCCCTCCAAACCATAATGGTCTCTTATTGCATTAATTGTTGTTACATATATGTGTGTATATGTACATATATTTATATTCCTAAATACATAACTACCACCTGCTCATTCTCTACTACTAACCAATTTTATACACTGCTGAGTAAGTAAAGTGAGTACCATGAATGAAACTTTGATATTGGCTTCAGTATTACTACCTATCCCATTATGTAGCCTCATTTTTCAAAATTCAGGAGTTGGAAATATGATTGTTATTTGCCAGATTGCTTCAGACTCCAATATCTCCTTTCAGCTTTCCCTAGGTACAACTCAAATTAACACTTACCATCAAGTCGTTAGTCTTGGCCAGCTTCCTAATCAGCTATTTTATTGGTTGAAGAGGATATTTCTTTTTTGTTTTTTATTTGTTTTTTGTTTTTTTACCTTTCAATATTAACCTGGAGCATACCTGAGATTAATTAAAAATTCATGCTTAAACCTCTGGGATTTTAATGTATTCCCCACATTGCACATTTATTCATAGAACAGAAATTTAATGCACTCTGGTTGAAAATCTCATTTAGTACAAGCACTAAAGGAGGGTTTCTATTCAGAAATGAATAAATTGGGAAAAAAATCAATTGGCCAACCAGGAAATGCATTCAAAATCTTCAATAAAAGAAACATACCTTCACGTAATGTACCTCACACTAGGCAGAGAATTTCAATATTTCTCCAACTGTTCCTACCTTCAGATTCCATTCTCTGTATCTACCTACCTATCCATCCATCCATCTATCTATCTATCATCTATCTATCTATCTATCTATCTATCTATCTATCTATCTATCTATCTATCTACCTATCTATCTATCTATCTCTCTATCCATCACAGAGAGAGAAAGAGAGAGCTTACCTTTTTTTTTTGTAGTGTATTTCCCAGATATCTCCAAGTGGCAAAGCACTATTTCATCATCACTTCTTCTTCTTCTTCTTCTTCTTCTTCTTCTTCTTCTTCTTCTTCTTCTTCTTCTTCTTCTTCTTCTTCTTCTTCCTCTTTTAAAGTGCTTCTCTTTGAATGAAATAAATCCAAAAGATGTACAATCAGGTTCACATTGTGTAGTTCACAAGTACAGAAAAACAAACAGAAGGACAGAGTTCCAACAAAAAAAGCTAACCCAAGACCAGATGGGCTTGCCACCGTGGGGGGGTCTCCTGGATGGTTCTGGGGCAGATGCCACTGTGCTGGGTACGGGTGCAGTGGGTACAGGCTTCTCTTCCATCGCCCCTAGATTGACTTGGAAGTCTGTGTCCATATTTGCTTGCATATCACCTTTTCCCTTGAGGTCTAAGAAGTCTACAGGGATTTCTTCAGAGAAGTTATGTCTCTGTGTTCCAGGGGACTCTGGATTTTTCTTGCCATGGCTAGACTTGACACCCGCTGACTTGGCCCAGGATGAGAGGTGTTCTTCAGATGTACCAAAGATGTTAGAGGCCATCTTGTTCTTCCTCACAGGGTTCTGTTCTGTCTTCAAATCCTAATGAAAAATTGGACCCACCACCTGGAGGCCACAAAACTTGAGAGCTTTCCCTACTGTTGGGGTCTGCACCCTTGAAGGCGATGGTAATGGCCATGAACCCAACGGGAGAGATAGGCTGGCACAGAGAGAAGGCAAATGGTAGGAACTAGAAAAGATCATCCCCAGTAAGCAGAAGCAGAAAGACACTCATGGTATATATTCACTTATAAGTGGATAGTAGACATATAATACAGGATAAGCATACTAAAATCTGTATACCTAAAGAAGCTAAGCAGGTAACAGGGCCTGACTCTGATATGAACTCAGTGGCTGACTTTTTGATCACTTCTCCCAGAGAGGAGAGCAGCCTTACCAGGCCACAGAGGAAGACAATGCAGCCACTCCTGTTGAGACCTAATAGGCTAGGGTCAGATAGAAGGGGAGGAGGACTGGAGAACTGCCCCTATCAGTGGACTGGGGGAGTTGACATGGGAGTTGAGGAGGAGGGTGGAATTGAGAGGGGCTAAGGGAGGGGACTACAGCTGGGATACAAAGTGAATAAATTGTAATAAAAAATAAATTAATTAAAAAAAGAAAAAACTTTTGCTTATCTGATGAATAGTAATGAACATTTTCTTCATGTGTTTATTGGCCATTTGTACTCTTTCCTTTGTTATTTCAGTATCTCATTCACTGATAGGGTTATTCGATTTCTTATTTATGTTTTTGAGTTCTTTTCATATTATAGAAAATGCTGTTTAGTCAGACTTTATGACTAGCAAAGACTCCCCTGGTCCTAATGGGGAAGTCTTACTCAATTATTCTCTGTGCTGTACAGAAGATTGTTAATTTCATGAGGTCCCACTTCTCAGTTGTTGACTTATTTCCTGAGAGGACGGAGTGCTCTATACTAAGTTCTTGCCCTTTGCCTATATCTCAAAGTGTTTTCCTAAATGTTAGTTTTAATAATTTCAGTGTTTCAAATTTTATATTAAGGTCTTTGATCCATTTGGAATCGATTTTCACACCTGGATAAAGCAATAGAAGTCTAGTTTCATTTTCTATGTGTGAACTGTAGCTTACTGAAAACCATTTGGTGACTGGGCTCTCTCCTTTTCTACATATATTTTAAGCATTTCTATCAAAGTTCAGATGGCTTTCGCAGCATATTCATATCTGGACCTCCTACATTCTACCCCATTGTTAGCTGTGTTTGATGGTTTTGTTAATATGGTTCTGTACGTGACATATGGTAAAACATGGTGGTACTCTAGCGTTTTTAGTTTTACTCAGAACTGATTTGGATATTCAATGTCTCTTCCAATTGAGTTTTCCTGTTTGTTTGTTTGGTTGGTTGGTTTATTATTATTATTTTTTATTTCTATTTCTATGAAGACCAACTTCAAAATTTTGGTGGGGATTGTATTGAATCTCACTTTTTATAACTCAGGATTTATTTCTGGAACCTCTAACCATTGATGAAACCAGGAGATTCTTCTTTATAACTGTAAAGAAACGAAACACATTCTAGTCATTGTGTTTACATTATTCTGTGTTTGAATAATTGGCTTTCTTTTCATTAGTGTATATTAATCATTGAAAGTAATGAGTCTCATTATGATAATTTGACCATTGCTTTATAATGTACCTAGACCATATTTACCCCTACCCTTTCTTACACTTCTTTTCTAACCCTCTTTCCCCATCTCCATCCTTAATAGACTTCCTTTTACGTTTGTATCTTTTTCCCATTTTTTTCCTTCAAGTTCTACAAACATGAAGAAATGAGATTATCTTTGTGACTGTGGCTTATTTAGTATAATAATATTCAGTTTGATTAATTTTCCTATAAATGACAGAATTTCATTCTTTTTTATGGATGAGTATGACTCTGTTTTGTCTTTATAACACACATGAGTTTTTATCATGTTTTCTTCACACAGTCATCTGTTCCCTCAGGCTGATTTTCCATCTTATGATTGTGACTAGTGAGACAATTTATGCATGAGTGTACAGGAAGGCATACTTATGGAAAGTGAACTCTGCTTCTTTTCGTGCATAGCCTGAACATGTGAATCATATGAAACATATGATACTTTTGTTTCTTGAGGAAAATCTATATTGATTTCCACAGTGGTTTGACTAATTTAACATCACATCAACAATATATAAGGGCTCTTTTGCCGTCTTTATTTTTGCTAGCATTTATAGTTTTGTTATTGATGATGATGATGATGATGATGATGATATGGCCCCATTCTGATTTCTGTGAAATGGACTCTCAATGAATTTACAACTCAGACTATATTGTCTATAAATAATTCTGATAAAGTAGCATGACTATGAAATCTTTCAAGTTGGGAACTTTATATTCCTTATTTTGGATATTAGACACCATTTCAACACATAGTGTATAGCCGACACCATAAAAGTATGTTCAAAATACAAATCAAAATGTTTTCTTATAAAATATATCAAAATTTGATGGGAAAGCACTGGTTAATTGGAAATCATTCACTTTCTTTTTCATACCATATGTCTCCATGTCCTGCTATATACTTGATATGTGCACATGCACAATAAATCAAGATTTGATGACCTGAGCTCATTTAACTAAATTAATAGTCACATGTATGCAGTGTTGCTATGTGAGTTATGCAAATACCTTATCAGGCTATACAATCCAAATTCATGTTCATTTATTTAATACAGCTTTTGCTTTTATTTTAATGTGTCCTCACCGCTCCAGGCAGTAATGCACACTTCACTGAATGGTTTTCTCCATTCTGGCACTGCTTTTAAAATTATAAAGTAGACAGACAGCCTGTAGCCCTCACTTAACTTGAAAAATGTTCTCCCTTGCGTCAGAGTGGAGAGTGCATTGAAAAGGTCAAAACTAGAATCCCTAAGACCCCAAAGAAATGCTACATGTATTTTCTCATATGTATATCCTGGATTTTGGTGTGTGTGTGTGTGTGTTTCATAAAACTAGTAAGTGAGGAAAGAGATGCCTAAAGAGAGGGTTGGGAGTGGATAAGTGGGCAATAGAATATGTGTGTCGTGAAAGCAGAAGGAGGCATATAATAGAAAAAGAAGGCTAGCAGAAGTGGTGGGGGTGGGAGAGGAGGCTGGGGAGGTGCTCAGCAAAAACAATGCATCTATAAAAATGGAAAATAAGGAAATGTATTATTTTTATGCTAATTTAAAAACCAAATTTTAAAAGTCTCTGGAAATTCTCCAGGAAAGATGGAAAATTATAAAGAACAACATTTGCAATGGGGGTTAAGAGAAAAAGGATTCGAATCTCAAAAGACATGAGTTAGAACTACAGTGCTTTGGATATGAACAAGGAAATGAATAGATCCGTTTACTCAGAGGACTGCACCTGTTTGACATAAATCATTCAAGGTGCTTGTGGGGTGAACGGAAAATGTCACCTGAACACCCTCGCTGCCTCTCCTCATCCTCACTGCGTGGACTGAGTGTTTATTACCAGGCACCCTGCTCCTGCTAAGCTACCTGGATGTACTAACTCATTATGTATTCAGAACTTTGTGTGATAAGTTCTACTTTGTTTCCATTTTGTACTTTGTAACATTACTCAGTAAATCAAGAAGTCAAGGGTTAGGACTTAGAGGAAAGGCTAGATAACAGTATCCTGTTATTTCAGAGCTAAGATTCACTCTTATCTGAAGCCAGCAGTGCTAAAATGCTGGCTTTAATTTTGCAGAAAATCTTTCCAGTTGTTTCACAAAATACTTCAATATTTTACAATATTCTAGATGTTTCTGTAAAGATGCAAGTTGGAATGCTGTGGAGTGCTAATAAAACTCCAGTGCAATCTTTGAAACAAGAAACAGACAAGAAACAAGATAGTGATTTTTTTTTTCTTCTGAGAAAATAGACTCACAGAAACAAACACTAGGAGAAAAATAATGTGGTGCTTTGTATTCATTTGCTCCACTGCCGCTGAAATAATACAAGCCATGCCGTGTCTTTCTTCTCTTCACAATAAACGACCTAACTGCATTTGGTAATTGCATATGACTGAGAATAATTCAATCAAACATTTTTTTGCAAACGCAGGCAACTTTGTTTGTGTACCACTTCCTTATGATTTGCTGGGTCTTGACACTGTTTTGAGAGGAAGGTTGTAAGTTCTTAAGCTTTCGCTTAGAAATCCATGAGATCATACCTGCCACCAAAAATACCAACAAGCCACATTATCAGGGCATCTTTACTTCACTGTTAACATAAAAGAGCTCATCATCATATTTTTTATCATTATCTCAATTCCTGCAATGTCTGTAGTGTTTGAGAATATGCAGAAAAATCCATTTTAAAAGCTTTCACTGATATTCTCACAAATCTATATGAAGTAAATGCAGTGGGTGTTGCTTTTTTTTTTTTTTACTTACAAAAAAAATCTGAGCAATTAGATGGCATGCTTATACTTGAACAGCCAAAGCTTGGAGTTAGCAATCTAAAACTTGGTTTTAAGTTGGTTGAATGCATACCCAAGGACTTAACGAGTCATACTCACTATATCAAACCCATGTAGGGCTGCAAGGGAGGTAACCTATCAGGGCAGGACTGTAAAGATATTTAATTTAAATACGGGAGACATTCTTAGGGTCCTTTTGATTTGCATTTTCCTGATGGCTAATGAGGATGAGCATTTCTTTAAGTGTTTCTCTGCCATTCGAAATTCCTCTATTGAGAATTCTCTGTATAGCTCTGTACTGCATTTTTAAATTGGATTACTTGATTTTTTTTTTTTTTTTTTGCTGTTTAACTTCTTTAGTTCTTTATATATACTGGATGTTAGTCCTCTGTCAGATACAGGGTTAGTGACGATCCTTTCCCAATCTGTAGGCTGTTCTTTTGTTCTAATGACAGTGTCCTTTGCTTTACAGAAGCTTTTCAGTTTCATGAGGTCCCATTTATTGATTGTTGCTCTTAGAGCTTGTGCTGTTGTTGTTCTGTTCAGGAAGTTGTCTCCTGTGCCAATGAGTTCAAGGCTCTTCCCCACTTTTTCTTCTAAGCGATTTAGTGTGTCTAGTTTTATGTTGAGGTCTTTGATCCACTTGGACTTTAGTTTTGTGCAGGGTGCTAAGTATGGATCTATTTGCATTTTTTTCTACATGTAGACATCCAGTTAGAGCAGCACCATTTGTTGAAGATGCTCTCCTTTTTCCATTGAATGGTTTTGGTCTTTGTCAAAAATCAGGTGTCCATAAATGTGTGGGTTTATTTCTGGGTCTTATGTTTGATTCCATTGATTCACCAGTCCGTTTCTATGTAAGTGCCATGCAGTTTTTAGTATTGTTGCTCTATAGTACAGCTTGAGATCAGGGATGGAGATACCTCCAGAAGATCTTTTACTGTAGAGAGTTGTTTTAGCAATTCTGGCTTTCTTGTTGTTCCATATGAAGGTGAGAGTTTTTCTTTCAAGGTCTGTAAAGAATTGTGTTGGGCACACTGGGGTTGGCTACCCAGAGGCTATTTAAGCTGTGGGCTGGCGTTCCCCAGGGTCAGATGATTGTTCAAGGTTCCTGAATAAACTGCATTGAAAAAAAAAAAACATAATAAATCTTTTGAAAACTAAAAAAAAAAAAAAGAAGAAGTTGGTAAGTTAATGGGAATTGCATTGAATCTGTAGATTGCTTTTGGTAAGATGGCCATTTTTACTATTGCACCTTACACCCATCAGAATGGCTAAGATCAAAAACTCAAGAGACAACACATGCTGGAGAAGTTGTGGAGAAAGGGGAACCCTCCTCCACTGCTGGTGGGAATATAAACTTGTACAACCACTGGAAAGCAATCTGGCGCTTTCTCAGACAACTAGGAATAGCGCTTCCTCAAGATCCAGCCATACCACTCCTAGGCATATACCCAAAAGATTCTCAAGTACACAAAAAGGACATTTGCTCAACCATGCTTGTAGCAACCTTATTTGTAATAGCCAGAAGCTGGAAACAGCCCAGATGCCCCTCAGTAGAGGAATGGATGCACAAATTGTGGTATATCTACACAATGGAATATTACTGAGCAGCAAAAAACAAGGAAATCATGAAATTTTCAGGTAAATGGTGGGATGTAGAAAAGATTATCCTGAGTGAGCTATCCCAGAAGCTGAAAGATGCACACCGTATATACTCACTCATATAGACATATAATATAGGATAAACCTACTAAAATCTGTACACCTAAAGAAACTAATCAAGAGGGAGGACTCTTGCTAAAATCCTCAATTCCTATCCAGAAAGGCAAAGAAGCTGGACATCAGAAGAAAGAGAAAAAGAGGGAACAAGTCAGGAGCCTGACACAGAGGACTTCTGAAAGGCTCTGCCCTGCAGACTATCAATGCAGACACTGAGACTTACGAGCAAGCTTTGGGCAGAGTGCAGGGAATCTTATGAAAGAAGTGGGAAACAGTAAGATCTGGAGAGGACAGGAACTCCACAAGGAGAGCAACAGAACCAAAAAATCTGAGCACAGGTGTCTTTCCTGAGACTGATACTCCAACCAAGGACTATGCGTGGAGATAACCTAAGACCCCTGCACAGATGTAGCCCATGGCAGTTCAGTATCCAAGTGGGTTCCACTGTAATAGGAACAGGGACTGTCTCTGACATGAACTGATTGGCCTGCTCTTTAATTACTTCACCCTAATTGGGGAGCAGCCTTACCAGGCCACAGAAGAAGACAATGCAGCCACTCCTGATGAGAACTAATTCACTAGAATCAGAAGGAAGGAAAAGAAAACCTCTTCCCCTATCAGTGGATAGGGGGAGGGGCATGAATGCAGAGGGTGGAGGAAGGGAGGGATTGGGATGGGAGGAGGGAGGGAACCACAAAGGGGATACAAAGTGAATAAAATGTAATTAATAAAGAAAAAATTTCAAAAAAATATGGGGGACATTTCTAGCCTCGAAAAGCAGAACAAAACTGAACCAGATATTTGTCCTCCAAAATACCAGGTACATGACATAAAAAAGAATAACATGAACTGTTTGGCCTGCTCTTTGATCACCTCCCCCTGAGGGGGGAACAGCCTCACCAGGCCACAGAGGAATACAATGCAGCCACTCCTGATGAGACCTGATAGACTAGGATCAGAAGGAAGGAGAGGAAGAAGGACCCTATCAGTGGACTTGGGGAGGGGCATGCATGGAGAAGGGGGAGGGAAAGTAGGATTGGAAGGGGAGGGGGGTGGGGCCACAGGGGGATACAAAGTGAATAAAGTGTAATTAATGAAAATTAAAATAAAAATCTTCCAAAAAAAGAATAACTAAGTTTTTATAAAGTAGTTTAAAAATAGCCAAAGAAATTGCCCCCACTGTCACTATTAGCAGCAACTGACTGTTAACAGGAAGTATAAAAGAGGTTAAGCAAAAGACCAAAAGTCACTCACCCCAGGCAGATGCAGCAAATTTAATAGACTGTGGTCTGGCACCTATCTGCCCTGGCTGAGAGTGTGTAACCCTGGGAATGTAGATTGATGCCCTCTAAAGTGTTAAGGGGGCTGGTAAGAGCTAGTAAGCAGGCTGCCCTGGACGCTGTCAAATTATATTTCAGTCAGGCGTATTTTGTTTCTAATTTAAACAAATTGAAAGTACATCCAGCATAAATTTTCCATCATAATCACTAACAACACTGAGAAGTGTGTTTTATTGTTACGCAACCATCACCAGCAACGTGAATCTGCAGAACTCATTTCATCTTCCAAACCTGAAATTTGCTGTAGGTGAAGTGCTTGCTTAGCATTTCCTTTTCTCACGCAGACCCTGGAAACCATTCTACTCTTTGTGATTTTCATTACATTAATTTCTTCAAATGAGCAGGATTTTTACGTTCATTTTTTTGTGTTCATCATGTTTCATGAGGCATATTATTAAGACTTTCCTGTATTATAGCATATGTCAGAAAACTTAAGTTTTTAGGCACAATGGTATTCCATTGCATGCACATACCACAGCCGAGAACTCGCTCATCTCTGCAAGGAAACTTGAACCACTTTTATACTCTAATTACTGAAAATAATATGCTTATCAACATGAAATCAAATACATATTTAAGTTATAAGATTTAATTGTTCTGGATGTACAACCAGAAGAAATTGTTGAATTATGACAATTCTATTTTGAGAATTATCATGCTATTTCTCTTAGTCATTTTTTAAAGGTATGGCTAAAGTTTAATAGATTGGATACATTCTGAGACATGACATTTTCACATATAAACATTTTCTCCTGGAAGCCATAGTTTTCTAATATTTCCCATGCCTTTTCATAACAAAGGCAGAGTTGAGTTAAGGATATTTGGTTAGGATTCAAGGCTGTTTTAATTATATGTTTTTACCACTGAGTGACATCATCATATAGTACAGATTTGTGAGGGAGCGTATAACAGGTATTGAGTAAATTTATGATTGTGAAGTATGCACAAGGCAAAATCTTTACTGTGACAGTTCTTTGAGGTTATTCTTGCATTGGTGAATGTTCCTTCTCATTGGCAGTGTATAGCCAGAACCTGGACACAACCCAGATGTCCATCAATGGAGGAATGGATACAGGTTGAATTTTGAATCAGGTTGTTGTTTTAGAAGTTGTATGTATTCCAATTGGTCATTTATTAAACATACAACTTTGAAATATTTTCATCCATTCTGTAGAGAGCCTTTTCATTCACATCAATGATGCCCCCAGATTTTTGTTTCTCTTAAGTCCAATTTATTTGTTTTCTCTTTTGTTTACTTAGTCAAGATGTGATTATCCACCCACTGTCATGAGAGTTTGCTGTGTTTTCTTCCAAGAATTTTTATAGGCTGTGCTCTTCGTATTTAAATTTTTTATCTACTCCTGTTTTTCTTCAATCCTATTCAGTAAAGATGTAGCATTGCTCCTTTACAGGTAGATATCTGGGTTTTATAGTACCTCTCTATACTAGGTAGTTTTGACATTCTTGTGAAAAGTAATCAACTATGCATGTGAATGTTTATCATGACGTTCTACTACTATTGCATTGGAGTATGTAAGCCCTCATGATGGTACTCCACTGTCTTGATTACTGAAGCTTTGAAGCAAGTGTTAAAATCAGGAGGTAATACCTACTTTTCTTTTTCAAGGCTGTTTTACTTTAATAGAGTATCACAAGTTTTGCTATGCTGGCTTTTCATTCTCATTCACCATATTTTTTTTCTGAATATTACTATGATTTTGTCATTGACCCATTAAGTATTTAGAAGTGAATTTTATATTTTCACAAATCTTTGAGTTTTCCTGCCTTTTGGTATTTCTATTTTAATTTAATCTAATTGTGACTATATGATATACTTGATGAAGGCGTATCTTTTAAAATATATATGGATGATTTATTGGTGAGGATTACGATTTATCATGAAGAAAATCTCGTGAGCATTTGTGTGAGATTTATTGTGCAAAGTATATGGTGTGTCACTCTTTAATGTAGCTTGACTGTTGTGGTAAGTCCTTTGTTTATCTTATATTCAAATCTTTTATTTTCTACTAATAAAGAATAAAGTATTCCTTTGTGTAAATGTACCACTACATTTATGGGCAAATGGATGAAATCAGAAAAGATCATACTGAGTGAGGTAACCCAGAAGCAGAAAGAAATGCATGGTATATACTCATTTATAGGTGGGTATTAGCCATATAATATAGGATAAACATGCTAAAGAAGCTAAACAACAAAGAGGACTCTAGGGAAGATGTTTAACTCTCATTCAGAAGGCAAACAGGATAAACATCTGAAATGGTTGAAGAGAGGGAACAGGACTGGTGTCTGCCATAGCTGTCCTCTAAAAGAATCCACCCAGCAGGGTATCAAAGCAGATACTAAGGGGAAGATACAAACACCTGGAGAGGACAGGAGATCCACAAAGAGACCAACAAACCCTAAAATTCTGGGCTTAGGGGGTACAGCAGAGACTGCTGCATCAACAAAGGACCATGCATGGAGAGTGCCTAGGCCCCCTGCCAGATGTAACACATGGACAGCTCAGTCTCCATGTGAGCACCCAAGTAAGAGAAGCAGGGCCGGTCTCTGACATGAATTCCATTGTCTGCTCTTTGATTGCCTCTTCCTAGTGGGGTGACCTTACTAGGCCATAAGGCCACAGAGCAAGAGGATCCAGGCATTCCTGGTGATACCTGATAGGTTAGGGTCATATAGTAGAGGAGGAGAACTTCCACTATCAGTGGACTAGGGAAGGGGATGGGGGGAAGGATGGAGGGTAGGACCAGAAGGAGATGAGGGGCCTACAACCGGGATACAAAGTGAACAGATTTTTAAAAATGAAAGAAAGAAAGAAAGAAAGAAAGAGAGAGAGAGAGAGAGAGAGAGAGAGAGAGAGAGAGAAAGAAAGAAAGAAAGAAAGAAAGAAAGAAAGAAAGAAAGAAAGAAAGAAAAGATCATTAAGTATCAGGCCAGGCCTGATGATACAAGCCTATTACCTCAACTATTTAGAAGGCCTAGCCATCAGAAACGTGTGTTCCACACTCCTTGGACAAAAGACAGAATTCAGCACCTCTCTGGGTAACTCTGTGAAATTCTTTCTCAAAATCAAAGTAAGCTAAGGCTCCATTACAGCTCAGTGGTAGAGTCATTACCTAGCATGCATAGAAGACCCCAGGTTCCCAACATCAAAATCCCCCCAGAGGAAACAGTGAGGTGTGAACATCTCTTAATGATCTCTTACTAGTCTCTCTTCTTTCATTCCTATTATTTTGTCCTTCTTATGTATTTTCATGGTCTGTTATTAAGTATGTCTAATTATTAAGTACTTTCATTGTAATAAAACATTAATAAATGCATAATTTTATTACATATCTCTTGAGACACTGTATTTTTAATTTAGAGTCCATCTGTCATTAAGGACTGTAACTCAGAGGTAGAATACTGAACCCATGCACAGGTCCTGAATTCTGTCCTGCATAGCATTATCATAAATACATTGGACATAATATTAGTGTCTATGTTGTCTGATGCTGATGTAGTTACTGTGATTATCTTTTGTAATTTTTTTCTACATCTTGTCTGTTTCCATACTTTGACTTCCTTTTCTTTCTTTTTTTTTTTAAGTTAAATTTGTTTTAGACAGCCACATATATAGTATATGGATTACTGACTCTCACTTTCTCTTATTTCTGTTTTACCCCTATATCCTGTTCTCCCTACAAGTCCCTTTCCCACATCATATCTTTTGTTTTGTTTTATGAGCTTACCCAGGGCCATCATTGTGGCCGTGGGTTTGCTATTATTCATTGGAGCATGCTGAATTCATTAAAAGGTACACAACTGAAGACAGTGTCTGCATCTCCACCAGAATCCATTAGTAGCTAAAAATATAGTGGGGGTTGGGAGGAAGGTGAGGCTCGACTATGTGGACCCCTCCCTCATCCAGACTGATTAAACAAGCACAATCTTGTACAGGCATATTTCAAAGAGCCCCTGCTATGCAGTCATGTTTAATTGGCTATGTTATGTCCATAAGATCATTTACAGCTCTCTGTCTCTCAGCCCATGCATTCCTGCTACCTTCTCTTCTATGATGATCTGTGAGCCTCAGAGGGGGTGGTATGAATGTCTTCTTGTTTAAGGCTTGGCTGTCACTTGTTCTCAGCATCACAAGGCGTCATGATTCTCTGCCTTTATTGTCTTTCATTGAGAAGTTCCTCCTATGAAGACTGAGAGTAGCACTTGTTTATGAGTATTAACATAAGTACCTAGAAGGCAGCTTGGTGCTCTGTGAAATTTATCTAAACAACAATAAGTTCCTCCATAGAGAATATCTCTTCAGCTATAGGTTTTAAACCAAGTTTGTAGTGTCAAGCATCAGTTCCTATGCTGGAGCATGTTTAAAACCCAGAGAGTGCTAGGTTTTCCCCTTAAAAGTAGTGCCACCATTTCACCAGTGAGCACATCTGTCCTGGCAGTTTGATATTGTACTACATAATTTCTCAGCGGGGTAGAACTGGATTGCTTTTCTCCCCAAGAAGGCTGGGTGGCACTTCTGGTCCTATAGAGTTAGTCATCACAAAGCTCTGCTCATCATCAAAGCATCATCAAGCTCTGCTCCAGTTTGGTTTTATTGAATCTTGTTGCGCCCAAGTGTGTAGTATCATCAGCAATAGGATTCTATCAACCAATTCTGGTGGGTAGCTAAGAGAAATGGTTCAAAACCGTATTGTTTTGGGAACTTCTGGTGCCCCTGTGAGAAGAAACTCATGAAGAGGCATTGCATAACTGGATTGGAACTTTTGTTTAACAAGACCTCAGTTATTAAGCTCATCGTTATTAGCGCATGAAGACTATCATACTTCAGCTCATCCCTGAAATAATAACAAATATCTGTATTGTGGTTATCATTTTGTTACTGTTTCTATAATGAGTCTCTTCACACAATATAGCCTTTCACTTCTAGGTATATGAATTTATTATGAATCTCTTCTGGATGGTATCTTCCTTACAGATGTATCAATCTCAATATTTTGGTTAAAGACTTAATTCACTTATAATTAAAGAAACTTGTGTTAAGGAGGAACTTAACTTTTGTCATTTTGCTTTGTTTGCTCTACTCTCCATTTTCTACATTGTCTTTTGAGTTAAATTAATTTCTTATAGGGCTGCATTTTTTTCTTACTCTACTGTGTAGATATTTCATAACCATTGTATTTATGATTTTCTTCATGGTTATTTTTAACAATAAAGAAGTGTAATATTCCAATTTAAATCTATGTCATCTTAACTTAAATAATATACTAAAACTTTTTTTTGTTTTGATTAATTTTTTGCCTATTGACATGTTATTTCAGGGTTGTATTTTAAAATGTAAAGTCTCAATTTTAATTAACTAAATATTTATATTATGGAGAAAACAAATGGCAGAGCTATGAATCAAAACTATAGTAATGTGGCTTCTTAGATGCCCATGCATTTATCTTTACTGAGAATTGTTAGAAGCTATAAGGCATTTCTAACTGTGGTTAAAATATCAGAATTATAAAATATTAATAAATTTAATCAAAATCAAGTTTTTAAGCAATAAAAGACAAGTCAAAAGCCAACCACAAAATAAAAGAAAATACATGTAACTTATACCTCAAGTTAAAAGTTAACATCCCTAACGTATAAATGAAGACAAAAGAATAGATATCTAAGAAGTAAAAGAGCAAATGATTAAAAAAAAAATACATGTAAGAATTCAGTAGCCATGAACACTCAAAAAAATCTCTATCTTTCTCATAGTAAGAGAAATGTAAAACAAAAGAGCACAAAAATTTGTTCTTTGGTTGTCATTTGGAAACTTGAAATATCTTAAGAGTTGCTACATTAAACAAATTAAAGTAGAAAAAAAAAGTAATTTTTTATATTTCTTTAAGAAGCACCTAATACATTTTGAAAAGTCTCATTACAGTGATATCACAAAACAAATACACCAAAAAAACCAAAACTACAAACTATTATTAGAAGAACTTGTAAGAAAAGGTATAAAATTGGAAAGAGGTGAATCATTATCGTGTTTGCCATTTCTACAGATATTGACAAAAGCTTTATAAATACTGAAATGACACATGATATTAAAAATAATCCTTATTTTTTTTTTTACTTTTTACTTTTTATAATTTAATCTCTTTATATCCTGATTGTAGCCCCTTCCCTTATCTCCTCCCAGTACAACTCTCCCACCCACTTCCCCCATAGCCCTTCCCTAGACCACAGAAAGGGGGAGCCTTAATCAGAATCCATTGAAGAGAGGGAACAGAACAGGAGACTACGATAGATAGACTCTAAAATTAATATTAAGATGAGAAAAATAAAAATAATTTAGAGAATTTATTTTGTCCAATTTTAAAATTTATTATAAAACTAGAGTAATTAAATCACTGTGATGCTGCTCCCATAACTGGCATATAAATCAGTAGGATAAAAATTAAATTCAATATTAAATCCAGGTACATATGTTTCCTTTTATGCCAAATGTTCAGAAAAGACAAAGATAGAAAGTCAAATGTGAATGAAGGTCCAGAGGGATGTTGTGGGCATTGACTGCTAAGTTTTACAGGATTTCTTTCTATAGAGGATGACAAAATATTTAAAAGACAGAAGATATAATGGCGACTACGATATACGTTACTGTGTTTCATATTTGAAAGACAAATTTCACGATAGTGACTATCTTACTAAAGATATATAAACAATAGAAGATGCATATGACTTGTACTAGCTGAGGCCAGACAAAACTCTGGCTTGGAGAGGGAAGGTGTAAACAAAATCCTACTCCTAATGAAGGAGCGAGTGATAATTGATAACGTCTGGAAAAGGGAGAGTCAGTTTTCCTTAAATCCGTGGCCCCTCACAGATGGACCAGGCTCCCATGGATGACCACATACTCAGGAATATATGGGTAGCACCAATTGGATGGGTTTAGAAGCAAAACGAAAAGAAAAAGTTGGGTGCGTAGGGAAAGAGGGTGGATTTTGGAGTATTTGGAGAAAATTAGAATAAGATCAAAATACAACGTATAAAATCCCCACATAAATTAGTAACAATAGACTCATATCAAGTAACATTATATAGACTTAACGATTTATACTTAAGCATATGTATGTATATACAGGTACATATATACATACAAAGCCAAAGTGAACAAAAAGGTCATGCATTTGAACTAGAACAAGAAGGGGTATATGGGTGAGTTTGGAGAGAGGAAATCTAAGAGAGAAATGTAATTAAATTAAAATCTTCCAAACAAACAACAACAAAAGAAAGTAGAAGAAATAGTGTGTTGTTTAGTTATGATATGTTAAATTATAGAATATTAATAAATTTAATATATTCTATAGCCCACATATACAAATATGGACTAAAATATATTTGTTAAAAGATAATACATATATTGTTAAGAGATACATGCATATATATGGGCTATATAATAATTTGATATGAATTTATGCTCATTAATTTACACAGAAATTACAATGGACCTTTAGAATATGGGTGTGTTTTCCTCATGACTCTTTTCATGTAATCAAGGATAGAATGATCATCATACACTATGCATACCCAATTTTTACTCATTTCTGCTTTCTTTTTGTTCTTTCATTTTTCTACATTGTTCTACATTCTTCTTCATTAAACAGAACAAGTTAATTTCACCTAAATATTTAAAGAAAGTCTTAACTTCTTTTCCCTCAATTTAATGTAAATAAATCACCCCGAAGAGCCCCTTTGTTGGGACAAACCACCTCATCTGCTCAGATGATCAGAGACTGAAGGAGAGCAAGCTTAGCAAGTAGTTTTCACAGTTTAGAAAGGAAAAATCAGCAAAGCTTCATACTCTGTTTTAAAAGGTAAAGGATTTGAAAAGAACAAAAGCAAGGCACCCTATAGGTGCAAATGGAAGTTAATTTGTTCTCTTTTGAAGATAATAGTGAAGGCCAAAAGTAAACGTATCTCACTGTCATTGAAAAGCAACTCAGAGCGATCTCACACAACTTCTTCCCTAGAAATGAAGTTAACCAGGTTGCTATAATCCATAATAACCACCTACTGATTGAATCCAGGATTTACCTATGTTGGGCAACAATGAGCCACATTGCCATTTCTCTTTTTTTTATGTCTTTACATTTTTGAGTCAGGGCATCACTGCATTTACCAGATTTACCTCAAACTTGGGGTCCTCCTGACCTAGTTTCCTGAGTGCCTGAGATTCTAGAATTTTCCACCATAACCTACTTCTTGTAGATTCGTCTGTTGTTTTGTTATTGTTTTTAAAGATACACTAACTTTCTCCAGTGGTCCTTCTTTCTTCTTTACACATGGGAAGAGGTTCTTTTGGGTTTCATAGGTTGCATATCCTCTATTCCATTCCCATGTAGAAAGCTAGAAATGAGAAACTTATCCTTCTCCATCCTGAAAAGGCTCTCTACTTTGGTGAAGAAAATAATTTTTTTTTTGAAATATGATCAACACATATTTTTGTTTTGTAAACATCTACGTTTTAGTGAAATCTTAGGGATAGTTTTCCCTACTCATTCTATGATACTTATCCTCAAGTGTAGATTGAAGAAAAATTAAAAGTGTGTGTGTGTGTGTGTGTGAGAGAGAGAGAGAGAGAGAGAGAGAGAGAGAGAGAGAGAGAGAGAGAGAGAGTCACCATATTTGGCATGTTTTATTGCAGCAACTTACCATAAACCCAACAAATACAAACATGAGGCAATTTTTTTTCTTGAGCATGCATCTGCTTCAGTGCATTCTAGTTATAAAAATAACCTAGGTTGTTTCTGCCCAACCTGTATTTTATAGCTCTGATAGCCAAGAGGTTGTGGTCCAGCACCGGTAGTGTCCATTATGTCCCCACTCCTCACAGGGAGCACCTTTTCACACGTTCTCACTTGCATACTTGTAGCGAGGTGAATCATTCTACTGAAGAGGGCTGACACCTCACAACCCAATCTCTTTCCGAAGGACTCTGGCGCCGCTGCTTGAGGGGCTAGGATTTAAGCTGTGGCTTCTGCACAGCATGCATCCTGCCCAGAACAGTGCCTTTGCACTCCTGGTATGTTTTGTATGTGACATAAGTTCCATAAAGGACAAATGTGAGAGGGAATAAACAGGAAGGATAGACACAGGAAGAGCAAGGTGACAAAGCTATGAGTTACTGAAAACTCTACTTTGAGGGGCAGATTTCCATGGGATCTTGTACCTTTCACTGTTCACTCCTCAGGTTTATTGTCATCACGGTCAGGTTGACTAAAGGGACCAAGCTTTTGTTATCCCCTGCAGGCCCTTTATTGCTTGCCTGGCCTTGAACCTGGATTTAATCCTTGGTGTTGACAGAAGGATCCGTTGGCAGTTGGCTTTTTCAAGTACTGTAGCTGCCTTTGTTGCATAGTGTGTGACTATCAAGGAAAAGGCTACCATCTTTCCCATGAAACTCATTATTTCATTTGTTGTATGAGAAAAATCACAGTGTCATACAGATAAGCCAGGTGAGCCTGGCCTAGTTAAATAATTGATGCTGAAGCTAATAAGTCAGTCCTTCTGGCCTCCCATCCCACTTTGGGTTGTTCAAGGAGCTGATGATGTCTGAATGTCCTTCCCATGTTCCACCAAGTTCCTGTAAGATGAGAAAGATCAGAACAGTGTTTTGCTGTGACCCTACAGTGATTTATTTTTACTCTAGAAATCACTTTTGTATTAATATTCAGTCCATGACTGGAAATGACTCAAAAAGATTTTTTTTTTTTTTAAATTACGAAGGTAGCAAATACGTAAATGGCCAGAAAGCTGTGCCATGGAAAGTAGGGCTTAAAGGGATCTATCCATTCATCTCTCACATCCTTGGCCAGTAATGGATTGTTCCCTGGAGCAAATTTCCAATTATTTTAACCAGGCTACTTTTAAATGGCTCAGGTGGAGAGGGTTTTTACAGCTTCCATCGGGGGAGAGTATTCTGCGGTCTGATACACATCACTGTTTTGCACTGGTTGGGTTGGTACGAAAATTTCCTTTTTAAATTTATTTGTTATTTCCACCAAGAATCTGCTATGTTGAGAAGAACTGGGTTACCACATGCTGGTTTCCTAACCTTTGCTTTTCATTGTGAACTCAGTTCTCACACAGTTCTTTCTGATCAGACTTCTAGCAATCCAAGGATGCAGTAACAACTCAATCTCAACTCAAGATCCCTTGGTGAATTTCCTATGGGTGAAATATGGAACAGGCATCAGGAAAGGCTTTGAAGAACACCTGGAGGCCTCCTTGGCTGATCCCTCTGGGTATACACTAGCCCATCTCCTTGAGTTTCATAACTTTAAATCCTGAGAATATACAGGATTGAAAAACAGGTAAAAATAATACTGAATGTAATTCTGTTATTTGGGCATTGGCTAGGTTTTGTGTGCCTACACTGGAACCCAAATATTGTGGGAGAGAATCAGGACTCCTAGTCTCTGTGTCTTAAATTTTTGCATCTTAAAAAAAGCTGAGCTCTGTGCCTGACAGGGAGCAGGCACTTAAAAATCTCAAGTGAAAGAATGTGATTCTCTGAGCATTTTTAAGATTGCTATGATCAGACTCCCGAGATATATAAAAGTATAGTTGAACTCCGTCACCTTAATAAAATAGTCAGCATGTTGCTGTCTTCATAATTAATTAAGTGAATATATCTTCTAATTAAATTTGCATTTATACCACAGTCTCGTCAATGAATTGTCACAGTGTAATGAAAAGTGCATGGGCTTTACATTCAGTCTTTGGTTTGACTCTTCACTTGTTATCAGCTTAAAGTTGGATAGGTCATCTAACCTCTCAGAGATTCTGTTTCCTTATCTCTGAAATGGGCAAAGCAATAATTATCCCATGACCTTGTCTTGCAGATTAAATGGGATCATTTATTTGAGGGGACTTAGTCTGGTGATTGGTCTGTAATTTTTAAGTTGAATCAATTAAGATGCTTCAAGGCATGGAATAGTGTCAACCTAAAAGTGGATTAAATGATAAGGAAAATGTATCTCCTGTTGTAAGAAGTCTGTGCGAGGGCAACTTCAGAGTTGCCAGATGTAATGGTTCAAGCATTCCCACATTCCGTTCATCTTTTTGCTCTGCTGTGGCTAGCCAGCATGCAATGACAGTTTCTCTTTTCAGAACTGGTGGTTGGCTGACAGGGATGGACATCTCTAACAAATCAGACCGATTCGGTCTCTTGGGCATCTCTTTCTTTGAAAAAGCTCTCAGTATATTTTTTTCTATGGATGCATTGGTCACATGTTTTGCTCAAGCAGCAATGAATCCTTCAAGGAGATCTTGTTACTTCCAGAGCTTGGAAGGAAACAACTTGCCTGGCTGGAAAAATGAGAGGATAAAAGTGTCATCATTTTAAAGAAACCTCCTTCCCCTGGTCACAGGTGTCCTGAGAGCTCTGTGTATTACTAAGAGATGATTCCTATGCCTGAGGAGAAGACTCAAGTCCTTTTCCTATCCACACCAGTGTTGTTGTTTTTTTTTTTTTTTTTGTAATCTTAGCAGGAGTATTTGCATCTGTAGTTTTAATAATTGAATTTCCTAGCTTTTGCACTTGCCATATATAACCAGTTACTGGGATTATCTTGCAGTAGTCACTCAGCCTGAATGGACAGCATCTTTAAAGGTTCCTGTTGTATTTCTTTTGGCCAGAAAGGTGGTAAAGTTGTCAGGTGTTTAAAACAAGGAGAAATGAAATTTCTCACATATAGCTGTGAGAGATGTGAAGTCATCCAGTGCTTTAAAAAATAATCTGGAAGTTTCTACATAGTTACCATCTTATCCAATCCTTCTAGCTAACCATTTAAGAGACAATGTATGCATATGCCAATATTGCAAAAGAAATTCTTAGAAGCTTTGTATTTGTAAAAATCTAAAAGTGAAAACAACCTACATGTCTATCAACAAATACAAGTATAGACAAATTGCAATATATAGCTACATGATTAAATATTATTTATCAATGGAAAATCCATGCAACAACATGGAATTCCTGAAACGTCATGAGAAATATAAATTCACAGATGTAAATATATAAAAAATATCAACTGATAGTTATGAAAAGCAGATGAGAGTTGCTGGGGTTAGGAATCAGAGTGGGATAGGTAGGAAGGATTACCAAGGACATGAAACTTTAGGACTGATGGGTATGAGTATATCTTGATTGTTGTGATTATTTCACACTTGTAAACATACACTCAATACATAGCAATTTTAACACTTTGACCATATACAGCTTATCACATGTCAGTACACAGCCAAAGCTGTTTTTTTTCAGATGCTAGAAGTCATAACCCAGTAGGTGTAATCTTCTGAAGCATAGAGACACAACCAAATGATTAAGTTAAGTGGACCAGGAACAATTACCATGTAAATGCATTTGTAGGTCAATGAGTAACAGAAGTCTAATGAATTATTTTAACCTACATGAGGACTTTAAAAGTAAAAGTGGCTTTAGAGCTAGGATGTTGGTCTCAATTAGAATCTTAAGCAAAATAGGGCGTGTCTGAACTCCCAGATCCTACCTGGCTTAATTGGAGAGAGCGCTGCCTTTGCTCTAGAGCAAGAGTCTGCTTGTGCCTTCCACTGTCCCCATTTTATTTGATCCAGGGCTCTTGATTTACTACTGCTCCCTCCCCTTCTTGCAATTCAATGGCTATGTTCTACTTCTCAAGCACCACCATAGCTTATCACTTCTTTAATTACACCCCTTACCCACACTGTCCTCCTTGGTCACATTTGCTCTATTAGTTTCTTAATTTTAGACCAGGGATATTACAGCCTTTTGTCTCCCAGTTGTTTAGAACTCTACTGCACAATCATGATAAATGCTTGATGTAAAAGAGTGAACAGAAACGGATACTTCTGTATCAGCTCCAATGGAATCACATATTGATCATGCAATCTGTTTCATAGGGTATGAAACTTCACAGTGGGTATAACGGAAAATAAATATAACTTTCAGGGTGGCCTAAATGGAAATATAGGACCAATAGAAATTCCAGATTTTAACTGCAGAAACATGAAGTCTGCAGGGAGCTGCCTACTTTGTGATCAAAAGTACAAAGGCTGTCTGTTTGTAGACAGTCTTGGCCAGGAATTCTCTTCCAGATACTCTCCACATCTATGCATCTTTTGTTTTCCCAGTGATAGATTGTGATACAGAGAAGAATGTTAAGATTCTGGGGAGATGTAAAGGCAGATTATTTAGAAATCAGAAATGGCAGTGAGCCTAACACACATGACACTGAATCCTAGAACTGGTATCTCTTTTTGTGTTCTGGGTCCCATTTCTTCCTTTTGAAAACACTTGGGGACAGAGATGGGGATACAGATCAGTTTGGAGAGTTCTATCCTAACATGCACAAAACCCTTGACTTTATTTTCAAATGAACCAGGCATGTTTTTCAGTCCTCAGAAGGCAGAGACAGCAGAATCAGAAGTTGAAGGTTGTCACTGGTTACACATCAAGTTCAAGACCAGTCTGTTGGGAATAAGGTTGTTCTAAGAGGTCAGAATATAATCTTGAATTTTATTTGAAATCAAAGCATCTTAGAGATGTGTTATCTCTAAGACATTTATTTTCATTTATGTTTATTCTATGGGGTATATCTAGACTTTTAACTTCTACCTTGCTTGATTGAGCCTTAACTGTGGAGCAAGATTCTGACTATGGTAAAAAAAAAAAAAAAAAAAAAAAGCCAAGGTCACACAGCTAAAGCCAGAATAGATAATATGGGGGGTGGGTGAGGTGGAGAAAATGTCTTTGTAGGAGAATCCGTATCAAGATGGCATTTGAGCCACGGTAACAAGATATATAAGCAGCAGCTGACACTTATTTGGACAAGGAGCATGAGAATGATGTTTAAAGGGAGGATAAGAAAGCTTTTGTAAGATCATAGACTGGTCCAAACTGCTACCTGATGGGCCTCCTATTCAATGTGTAAACGTAGCTGCTTAATCAACCATCTCTAGTAGATTACACGAACGAGGAAGGCATATATCCAAAATTCAAATAGAAAATTGTTTCCTCTGGGCTGGCAAGGGACAAAGACAAAAAAAAAAAAAAAAAAAAAAAAAGCCCTCTAAATCTGCACTCCCAGATGTGGTTCTCAGCTGGTCTGAGTCCCTGAATGAATTGCATGCGGCCAAAGAAATTAATGCTACACACATGGAGGCCTAACTTGAAAGGAAGCATTGCACTGGAGTTGTCTCTGCCAGGCATTAAGAAACTCTGAGAAGCAGCCAGAGTACACATTGATATGGTATGCTGTGAAGGACCCCCAAGTGACATTATGATCAAGCACAGGAATAATGCATAATAGATGAGGAAGGGCACAAATTGAAAGGAAAGAGAGACAGAGAGAATAGCACTAAAAGGATGCCTGAGTACCCTGCCTTTAGCAGTTGGGTGGAGCGAGGTGGGAGTTAACTCTCCCTTTCCTGCCGTGTTCTGGGTGAATTTAGTGTGCCTTACACTAGTTAAAGCCTGTAGCTGAATGATTTAAGGTGACCCTTTTTCCTTTTGGCCTCATACTAATTGACTTAAGAGTGAGTTATAGTCCCTAGAGAACAGCAGCCACACATTGAGGATATTTTTAATATCAATTTCTGCAGGAGCTTTTACACAAGGAGATTGTTATAACAATTATTCCTTATACCCTTGCTCTTGGATAGATATTGATTTTTTTTCTTTCTTTTTTTTTTGTCCATTAGATGGGGAAGAAATAAATGGGTATATGCAAATGCAAAATGAGATGACAGTCACCTAGGTCTTTGTGTAGTGATACCCAGCTATTTGGGGAGTTGTGATTTTCAACCTTCATTGGAGAGTCCCACAGATTTGGAAAGCTAGAAAACAAGAATTGATGGTTTCATTGGCTCTAATCTCCAGGCATACATAAGATTAGTAATCTCAAAAAGTAAGAAAAACCAGCAGCTGGTGTCTTCACTCTTTCAGTTTGTCACTGATGTTTGCTCAGGGTTTGCTTCCGATCTGTGATGATGTCTACAATCAAACATGTAAGATTGTTTAGATAGTTAAAAGGGATGATGACCAAGGTACATAATATAGATGTACAGGCAGGCACATGTCTCTCTCTCTCGAGACTCGGGCAACCACCAATTCTTGAGAACTACATTCTGTAGGATATTATGGGACAGAAAAATTGGATAGTAGAAATTTGTGAGATACAGTAAATGATGTGTGAAAATGAGAATCAAATTTCCAAAGTCTGAAAATGTAACTTAAAAATTAGTTAAATTAAATATGTTTTCCCCTCATGATTTAATTATAGTTGCATTAAATTTATTTTCCTTCAATCTTTCTTTCTTTCTGGGTGTTGGGCTTTTTTTTGTTGTTGTTGTTTTGTTTTGTTTTTTTTGTCAGTCAGGGTTTCTATTGCTAAGATAAAACACCTGGCTAAAAGCAGCGTGGGAGGAAAGTGTTTGTTTTAATTTTCACACTACAGTTTACTGTGGACGGAAGTCAGGGCAGGAACAGAAGCAGCAGCTATGGAGAAGTGCTGCTCGCTGCCTTCCTCCTCATGGCTTGCACAACCTATTTTATATACCTCAGAATCTCCTACCCAAGGATGGCACTGCTATTGAAATGACCAACTTTCATCAATTATTAATTAAGAAAACCTATCACAATTGCCAGGCCAATCTCATTGAGGCATTTTCTCAGTTAAAATTCCACCTCCTCACATAAATCTACATTTGTGTCAAACTGTCAAAAGCCACATAATACACTTTCTTCCTTTTCTTCTTTCATTTTGAAGACAGGGTCTCATGTAACTGTTGGGGGAACTTGTAATGGAGTTGGGAATGACCCTGAACTCCAGACCTTTCTATCTCCACCTCTTTAGTACAGTTATCCACCACCAAGACCATTTTATGCAGTGCTGATTTAATCTCCCAGGGCTTTGTGTATCCTAGGCAAAGACTCAGCCAACTACTGAACATCCTAAAGCCCAGATTAATTTGGAATTGGAAGGTAAAATATGCAATGTGAGTGATACTGCTGCTCCAAGTTTACTGAGAGAACACAAAACCATTTACAAGTCAACTAAATGAAGCAACATGAATGATACGAGCAACAGAACTCTGGACTAATAGTGTTGCAAACTACAGAAAGAAGTCAGGACGTGCTCCAAGTCTCACCCAATGTATGTGTCCTAAATGCTCAATTTAGAGTTGAGTTAAAATCAGTCTAACAACAACAATACCCCTCAATGCCAGTGCTAGTTAACAATAACCAAATTTCTAGTATTTATGACATCTGCAGTGGTTTGGTGGCATGACAGCTGCATTCACTCACTCATTCATTCCACACTTAGCTAAGTACCTTTGTTTAAGAAAGAAAACATGAAATTTTGCTCAAGGTGACAAAATAAGCAATTGTCAGAACCACAGGAACCAAGGCTTTCTAGGTCACCATGAACAAAACTTTCTCTCTTTTATCACTGCCATTATTTGCAGTCTCAGCAGGGGAACTCCTGGCACTTCACAGCCATGCCTATCAACTAGGACCTTCTTTAGAGCTCAGCCCAGACTCATCCCTGGCTTTTTTCAGAGTAGTTTCAGACAACTTCAGTGTTTTAATTGAAGGCTGCAGGAGAGCTGATAAGAACAATTGTCTCTTTTGCCTTTCCCTATGATGCCTACCCAATTTAGAGCTTTCTGCCCTTTTCCTTTGTTTGTCTCATAGACTTTGACTAGTTGCATCATTTTTGTTGAGGTTCCTTGCCACAAAATCCAGTTCTTCTGCAATGGGGAAACATTTAGCTCTCAAATAGTTTTGCATATTCTGGAAGGAAATTTGCACAAGGGCAGAGGAAAGGGAAGCAGCACCTTTTAAACCCCTTTTTCTTTAGGAAGAACAATCTTCTTTTTTTTCCTATCATTTATTTGTTTACTACAATTTATTCAGTTTGTATCCTAGCTGTATCCCACTCCCTTGTCCCTTGCCAATCCTACCCTTCATCCCTCTTGTCCTCCTGTGCCCCTCCCCCACTGATAGCAGAGGATCTTCTCCCCTTCCATCTGACCCTAGCCTATCAGGTCTCATCAGGAATGGCTGCATTGTCTTCCTCTGTGGCAGGGGAAGGCCACTTACATCTCTGGGGGTGATGATCAAAAAGCCAGCCACTGAGTTCAAGTCAGAGACAGCCCCTGTTCCCCTTACTAGGGAAAAACCCACTTGTAGACTGAGCTGCATGGGCTATATATGTGCAGGGTTTCTAGGTTATCTCCATGAGTGGTCCTTGATTGGAGTATCAGAAAAGACCCCTGTGCCCAGGTTTTTGTTTTTGCTTTTTTGTTTATTTGTTATTTTGTTTTTGCTTTTTTGTTTATTTTGCTTTTTGTTTATTTGTTTATTTATTTTTTGTTTTTGCTTTTTCATTATTTTATGATTGTTATTTGTTTGTTCTTGGTTCTTTTGCTTACCTTGTAGAACTTCTGTTCCCTCCGCGTCTTTTATCTTCCCCTTCTTTCCTAAGATTCCCTGCATTGTACCCAAAGTTTGGCTATGAATTTCAGCATGTGGTTTGATACCCTAGAGGGTAGAGTCTGTCAGAGGCCCACTGTGGTGGCTCCTGTCTTGTTCACTGTTTTCTCCCTCTTTCCATGGTATCCTGTTTGCCTTTCTGAATGAGGATTGAGCATCTTAGCCAAGATCCTCCTTCTTGCTTAGATTCTTTGGGTGTACAGATTTCAGTGTGTTTATCCTATATTGTATGTCTAATATTCACTTATATGTGACTACATACCATGGGTGTCCTTCTGCTTCTGGATAGATCTTTTCTAGTTCCCATCATTTGGTTGCAAATTTTATGAATTTCCTTTTTTTAATTGCTGCATATTTTTCTATTGTATAAATATACCACAATTTCTTTATCCATTCCTCATTTGAGAGACACCTGGGTTGTTTTCAGATTCTGGCTCTTACAAATAAAGCTGCTAAGCATATGGTTGAGTAAATGTCCTTGTTGTATAGTTGAGCATGTTTTGGATATATGCCTAGAAGTGGTATAGCTGTATCTTGAGGTAGCACTATTCTTAATTTTCTGAGAAAGTGCCAGATTGCTTTCCAAAGTGGTTATACAAGTTTACATTCCCACCAGCAATAGAGGAGGGTTCCTCTTTCTCCACATCCTCTCCAGCATCTGTTTTCACTTGAGTTTTTTATTTTAGTCATTCTGATGGGTGTAAGGTGAAATTATTTTCCCTGATGACTAAGGATGCTGAGCATTTATTTAAGTGTTTCTCTGGCATTTGATATTCCTTTATTGAGAATTCTCTGATTAGCTTTCTACCCCACTTTTTTTTTTTTTAAATTGGATTACTTGATTTGTTGTTGTTTAAATTCTTGAGTTCTTTATATATTCTGGATATTAGCACTCTGTCAGATATAGGGTTGTCGAAGATCCCTTCCAAGTCTGTAGGCTGTTGTTTTGTTCTGAGGACAGTGACCTTTGCTTTACAGGAGCTTTTCAGTTTCATGAGGTCCCATTTATTGATTGTTGATCTTAGAGCCTGAGCTGTTGATGCTCTGCTCAGGAAGTTGTCTCCTGTACCAATGAGTTCCAGGCTCTTTCCCACTTTTTCTTCTAACAGATTTATTTTGTCTGTTTTTATGTTGAGGTCTTTGCTCTTCTAGGACTTTAGTTTTATGCTGGATGATAAATATAGGTCTATTTGTATTTTTCTACATGTAGACAACCAGTTAGACCAGCACCATTTGTTGAAGATGCTATCTTTTCCCCATTGTATTGTTTTGGCTTCTTTGTCAAAAAATCAAGTATCCATAGATGTGTGGGTTTTTGTTGTTGTTGTTTTGTTTTCTGTTTTTTTTTTTTTTTCTGGATCTTCTATTGGATTCTGTTGATCCACTATTCTGTTTCTATGCCAGTACCATGCAGTTTTTATTACTATTGCTCTGTATTACAGCATGAGATCAGGGATGGAGATACATCCAGATGATCTGTTGTTGTACAGGATTGTTTTAGCAATTCCGGGTTTTTTGTTTTTTTCATATGATATTGAGAAATGTTCTTTCATGGTCTGTAAAGAATTGTGTTAGTATTTCGATGGGAATTGCATTGATTCTGTAGATTACTTTTGGCAAGATCACCATTTTTCTTGCATTAATCCTACCTATCCATGAGCATGGGAGTTTTTTCCATCTTCTGATATCTTCTTCAATTTCTTTCTTCAGAGAATTGATGTTTTTTGTTTTGTTTTGTTTTTTCCAACATGTCTTTCACTTGTTTGGTTGGTCAGACCAATGTACTTTATGTTTTTTCTGGCTATTGTGAAGGGTGTTGTTTCCCTAATTTCTTTCTAGGCCCTTTTATCTTTTGTATACAGGAGGGCTACTGATTTTTTTTTTTTTTGAGTTAATTTTGTATCCAGCCACTTTGGTAAAGTTGTTTATTAGCTGAAGGAGTTACTCTGGTTGAATTTTTGGGGTCACTCATGTATACTATTATATCAGCAAATAGTGATACTTTGATTTCTTCCTTTCTGATTTGAATCCATTTGATCTCCTTTAGTTGTCTTATTTCTCTAGCTAGGACTTCAAGTATTAAGTTGAAGAGATATGGAGAGAGTGTGCAGCCTTCCCTTATCCCTGATTTCTCTCCATTTAGTTTGATGTTGGCTATATGCTTGCTGTATATAGTGTTTGCTCTGTTTAGGTGTGTACCTTGTGTCCCTGATCTCTTCAAGACTTTAAACATGAATGGTGTTGGATTTTGTCAAGTGCTTTTTTGGTCTAAGGAGATAATCATGTGGTTTTTCTCCTTCAGTTTGTTTATATGGTGTGTTGGTATAATGTTCTTTTGGAGTATATACAATTTATCCTTGCTTATTTAAATGCTGATTTCTCTACCCCACTATCTGGTTTCAATCTGGACAATGCATCACCTGTCTCATGTTTGTGTAAACATGCCACCATTTGTTCTCTATATTGTCAATTAAACAACCAGCGTCAATGCTCTGCAATGGAGAAAATAGGGTGGGGCATCCAAATTGGGAGGGGAGAAAGAGGAAGCAGGAGGGAGGAACAACTGAATTCTCAGGAGAGGTCTTGGAACCACAAGGAGAGATGTACTGTACCCAAGATACAACTAAAAGCAAGTATAATGGGTAAATTCTGAATAGTAGGAAACTATGTGGGCTTGGAGGTTTAAGATGGAATAACTATTGCCCAGCATTGTGCTCTAGGTTAATTAAATAAATCCCAGTCTCTGTGTGGTGATTTGGATATACAGCTGGATTAGAATTAACCACTGATTAAGTAAAAGATAAAGCAATAAAAAATATTAATTACCCACAACAATGATGGATTACATTGATGAATTTCCATATATTGATCCACCCTTGCATGCCTGGGATGAAGCTTACTTGGTCATGGTGGATGAAATCTTTGATGTGTTCTTGTATCGATTTGTGAGTATTTTATTGAGTATTTTTGCATCAATGTTCATAAAAGAGATAGGTCTGAAGTCCTCTTTTTTTGTTGGGTCTTTGTGTGGTTTAGGTATCAAGGTGACTGTAGCCTCACGGAATGAGTTTGGTAATGTTCTTTCTGTTTCTATTTTGTGGAACAGTTTGAAGAGAATTGGAGTTAGCTCTTCTTTGAAGGTCTGGTAGAATTCTGCACTAAAACCATATGGCCCTGGGCTTTTCTTGGAAGGAAGACTTTTGACGACTACTTCTATTTCCTTGGGGGATATAAAACTACTTAATATATTTACCTGATCTTGATTTAAGTTTGGTAAATGGAAGCTATCAAGAAAATTGTCCATTTCATTTAGGTTTTCAAATTTTGTGGAATATATGTTTTTGTAGTAAGACCTTATGATTGTTTGGATTTCCTCAGTGTCTGTCATTATGTCCTCGTTTTTGTTTCCAGTTTTGCTGATTTGGATAGTTTCTCTCTGCCTTTTATTTAGCTTGGCTAAGGGTTTGCCTATCTTGTTGATTTTCTCAATGAACCAGCTCTTGGTTTCATTGATTCTTTGAATTGTTTTCTTTGTTTCTACTTCATTGATTTCAGCTCTGAGTTTGATTACTTCCAATCTTCTACCTCTCTTGGCTGTGTCTGCTTCTTCCTCCCTCCCGCCTAGGGCATTTAGGTGTGCTGTTAAGTTGTTTGTATGATATGACTCAAACTTCTTTCTGAAGACACTTAGTGCTATGAACTTTCCTCTTAACACTGTTTTCATTGTGTCCCATTAGTTTGGGCAAATTGTGCCTTCATTTTCATTGAATTTTAGGAGGTTCCTAATGTCTTTTTTCATTTCCTCCCTGACCAAGCTCTCATTGAGTAGAGAGTTTGTTTAGTTTCCACGTGTAAGTAGGCTTTTTGTTATTTCTGTTGTTATTGAGGTCTAGTTTTAGGCCATGGTGACCTGATAGGATACAAAGGATTATTTTGATCTTCTTGTGTCTGCTGAGGCTTGATTTGTGCCCAACTATATGGTCAATTTTTGAGAAAGTTCCATGGGGTGCTGAAAAGAAAGTATACTCGATCATTCCCTCCCAACCCCACCCTCCCTCCCTAATCTTCTCCCTGCCCCTTTCCAAGTCCACTAAAAGGGGAGGACCTCCTCCCCCTCTATCTGACCCTAGCTTATCAGGAATGATCGAGGGGACTACAGATGGGATACAAAATAAATAACCTGTGATTAATATTAAAAATGAATAAATTAAAAAATATCATCATTAAAAAAATAAATTAAGTAGGACAGCCTCTATATAAATCATCTAGTTTTTGATATGTAATTACAACAAAAGAAAATGAACTAAAATCGTATTAAAACAAGAGGGAATCTTTATACCTCTTAGAATAATACTACATTAGTGTGATAGGGCAGCATGGACAATGACTGAAGTTTAAAATATCAAAAATGTAGTATTTCAGAGTTTAGAGGATAAATATCACTGTCTACATTTTATCTACTGAAGTGAAAGATACTTTTCTTATACAACTTTAAAAAAAAAGAAAGTATACTCTTTTGAGTTTGGGTGAAAAGTTCTATAAACATCTATTAAGTCCATTTGATTTAGGACCTTTGTTCCTTATATTTTGTTTTTTTCATGGCATCCTTGATTTCTTTGATGTTTCTGTCTAGATGATCTGTCCCTTGGTGAGAGTGGAATGTTGAAGTGTCTTACTGTTACTGTGTTGGGATCAATGTGTGAGTTAAGCTTTAATAATATTTCATTTACAAATACAGGTACTCTTATAATTGGGACATAGATGTTCAGGACTGTGATGTCCTGGTGGATTTTTCCCTTGATGAGAATGAAGTGCCTCTCTTCATCTTTTTTGATTAATTTTGATTGAAAGTATATTTTCTTAGATATTAGGAGAGCTACCCCAGCTTGTTTTCTGGTTCTATTTGCTTGAAAAACAATTTTCTAGACCTTTACTTTGAAGTAGTGTTTATCTTTGTTGCAGAGGTCTGTGTCTTGGATGCAGCAAAGTGTTGGATCCTGTTTCCTCAACCATTCTTTTAGTCTGTGCCTTTTTATTGGAGAGTTGAGTCCATTGATGTTGATAGATAATAGTGACCAATGAATGTTAGTTCCTTTCATTGTGGAGTTGGTGGCGTTATTGTGTATCTATCTTGTTTTCTTTTAATATTTTGTTGTGAAGTTATCTATATCTTGTGTTTTCTTGGGTATAGTTGATGTCATTAGATTGGAGTTTTTCTTCTAAGTATCTTTTGTAGAGCTGGGCGGCTGTATAGATATAGTTTAAGTCTTGTTTTGTCATGGTATATTTTTTTTTCTCCATCTATATTGATTGAAAGCTTTGCTGGATATAGTAGTCTGGGTTGGATGGCATCTGTGGTCTCTTAGAGTCTGCATGACATCTACCCAGGCCTCTGACTTTCATAGTTTTTGTTGAGAAGTCTGGTGCAGTCCTGATAGGTAAATCTTTATATGTTACTTGGCCTTTTTCCCTTACTGCTTTTAATATTTTTCTTTGTTCTGTAGATTTCGTGTTTTGACTATTATAGGACATGAGTTGTTTTTTTTTTTTATAGTCTATTTGATGTTCTGTAAGCCTCTTATATGTTTATGGACATCTCTTTAAGTTTGGAAAATGATCTTAGATGATTTTCTTGAAAATATTTTCTGGACTTTGGACCCTGGAATTTTCATTTTCGTCTATTCTTATATTTTGTTTTTTCATGGCATCCTTGATTTCTTTGATGTTTTGTGTTTGGACCTTCTCCGATTTTTTCTTTGAGAGATGCATCAATTTCTGCACTTATATCTTCAGCGCCTGAGATTTTCTTTTCCATCTCTTGTATTCTCTTGGTGATACCCTTGTTTCCTGATCTTTTCTCTAAGTTCTCCAGCTCTACGATAGTCTCTGTGTTTTCTTTATTGATTCTAATTCTGTTTTCATGTCTTGCACCATTTCCTTCATCTTTTTTAATGTAGATCCCTGCCTTTCCATGATGGTCTCTATTTTTTTTTTGTTCGTTTCCTCTCTAAATGCCATTACTTGGGCCTCTACATATGCCTCTATTTGTTCGGCTGTATTTGCCTGTATTTCTTTGAGAGTTTTTTTTGTTTTCTCTTTATGTGCCTCTAATAACTGGATAAGCATAGATTTGAGATCATTTTTTCTGTCTTTCTAATGAATTAAAATTCATTGAATTTGGTATTGCTGGTGAAGCCATGATCCCTGTTTCGTGTGGGACTTCTAGCCATCTATTTACTAGTAACCTTCACTGTTTGTTCCTGGAGTCTCTACTTCAGACTGGTTCTGTCTGTCCCTGGATTCTGGATTATTCTTCAGGGAGATGAGAGAGGTCCACCAGTTTGAGAGTGGGTGTTGGTGATTTAGCTGTAGGTAAGGGAAGAAGGTCGAGGGTGCATGTGTGCAAGAACAGGAGTGTGCATGGAAGTTTGCCTTGAAGGACAGGGTGCTAGAGTGTGTAGATGCCTGGAAGGGTGGAGTGTAAATGCAAGTGTGGGTGCTGGTACCATTTGAGGGGACAATGAGCATGCACAGATGCCCTGATTGCCTCAGGGGCCCACAGGCCTGTCATACCGTCCTCCAGGTATTCATATCTATCTGGGTTACACCATCTTGGCTCCAGGAACTGTTTGCCTGGACTCTGCTGGGGAGACCAATAGAACAGGGGCTTCAGTGTTAAGACCAATGATCCAAGCATCCCTAAATTGACCACAGTGGGGCTAAGGGTGGGAGGGATCCAATGTCTGGCTGGTAGAGTAAATTGACCCTGGATTTGTGGCTCTTCACACACTCACTTGAAGGCACATTCACTTGATAGCAGGCCTATGTGGAAAGCACAGGGTTTCCCCCTTGTTCTCTACTCTCATATTTGGGCCTGCAGGGGCAAATGAGAGTGTAGGAGATCCATCAGCTCAGTGGTGTCTGCTGTTTGTTCACTAGTGGCAGCTGTTTCTGCTGTCTCAGTCACCAATCATGGAGTCTTGTGCTTGAGACAACCACTGATGCCTCTGCCAAGCAGGGAGGCCAGTGCTTGGGGCAAGGGAAAATTAAGGAGGTCAAATATTTGCCACTCTTAGACCACAGAGACATCCACAGGTAAACTGTATTCAAACTCTCCTAGGTCACAGGTTGTCCCCTCTCACCCAGGAAGCCTCAATGTCGATGTTCTGGCTTCAGCTGCCCCTCCATTCACCAGTTTCGGAGTTTCAGAATCTCTGCCTCTCAGAAATGGTGTGAGTTGGTTGCCGCCATCTTGGATCCACAAACAAACTTTTTTTAAAGGCCAGCATGAATCAACTATCTTCAGAAGTTTTATATTCAATATTTGTTTCATATAGTACAAGTATATGAAGTAACTATCCGTGACATCCATCCTTGCCTGAACAGTATCTTGCCGAATAACATCATAGACAAATGTGCACCTCTCGTGAATGAATTTCTTGTAAAAATTACTAAATAGCTGATAGAGTCTTGTGGAAAAATAAATAAAGATGAGGTAGAAAGAGTATATGAAATAGAAGGATCAGGCCTATGTTTTACATTTGGAGTCAACAATATTCATTCAAATACAGGAGAAAACAGTGAGATTCAGAGCAAAAACCACTGCACGTGAAATGTGAACACTGATGATGGCTACTGTCCTTTTTCACTCTCCCTTTCTTTATAGAAACTCTTGTCATAATATGGGCATCTCAGTTATGTTGGAATCACTATAGCCACAAAACCTGACAGAACAATAGATAGTAGGAAAGATTAATTGTCTCACAGTTTTAGGGAGATTCAGTCCGTACTGTTTAGAAAGGCAGTGGAAACTCTCTGTACATGATAGGCAGAAACATGTGAGGATAAACACGTGTTTCTGTTGTAGGTCTGGGAATGAGAGAACACCTAGACCTGGGGGCCAGACTACCAGTCCATACCCTTCAATGGCCAGCTCTGCTGAACTACTTCTGCTAGACAGACCAAATAATCTTCAAATAATGCCACCAGCAAACATACGTTTAATTTATGAGCTATGGAGCACCTTTACATATACAAGGAGAGGTACATGTCTTACATGATCAGTTATTGGGATTATAAAATAAAGGTCCATATCAAACAGTGAAGAGGGGCAGTTGAGTGAGTACTAAGGTTCTCTGATTATCAATGCTCTGTCTGCCTTATCTGGATATTTCTCCCCCGCTCCTTTATTCAACATGGATTATTTTCTCATACAATGTAACCTGATTACGGTTTTCCTTCCCTCCACCCCTGCCATTCCTGCTCACATCCTCTTCCATATGGATCAACTCTCTTTTTGTTTCTATTTAGGAAAGAACAGATTCTAAGAGGTAACAACCAGGCATGATAGCATAAACTATAACAAGACAAAGCAAACGAAACAAAACAAAAGCAAAAAAAAAAAAAAAAAAAAAAAAAAAAAAAAAACCCACCATATTGAAGTTGTACAAGGAAATAAGCAGAAAGAAAAGAACTCAAGAAATGGTACATGAATCAGAGACCCTCTTGTTCACACACTCAGGAAGAACATAAACATATTAAATTGAGCTGGCATAATGGCACATGCCTGTAATCCTGGCAGCCCTCAGGGAGGCAGAGGCAGGCAAACCGCTATGAGTTCAAGGCCAGCCTGTTCTACAAAGTGAGTTCAGGACAGCTAAGGCTACACATAGAAATCCTATCTCAAAACAACAAAACAAAACAAAACAAAAAAAATAAACGTAAAGCTATAATATATGTTCCGAGGGCCTGGTATAAATCAGGGTAGGCCCTGTGCTTGCTGCTTTGGTCTCTGTGAGTTCATATGAACTTTGCTCAGTTATGGGTATTTCAAAGTGCTAGTGTATAATAATAGTCTGGAGTACCTGGGCTCCATCCTTTTACACAACAAACCTTATACAGGAAGAAGCCAGTAGAACTCAGGAAGACCACTGGACTGTGCACAAAGGTCTTAGGTTTGACCTCATTCTGTGCCTGACAAATTGGCTAATCATAGGAGATTCCTCAACCTTTCCTGAAGCTCTATTTCCCCATATGCAAATTAAGAGATTTTTCTAGAGGATTCTCCCCCCTTGTAAATCCTCCTCCACTCACTCGCTATGCTTAGAAACTCACTATTCATTTTTAATAGATTCTCTTCACTCTTGTTCTTGTTTGACCTGGGGTTTATACCAATCTTAGAATCACTTTGGGTTTTTTATTGCATGCCCTGAACTGTGAGCCAAAAGGAAACTTTCCTGTCATAACTTTTTTTTTCCAGGTATTTGGTCAAAGAAACAAACAAACAAAAAGTAAGCTATGCATTGAACAGTTGTTTTTTTTTTCATTTAAGTGTTCATGTTTGTGAGACAACCCTAAACTTTCTGAACATATGGAAATTAAGAAAATTAGTCCACATAATTCTCCAAGTTATGGGGAAATTATGCTCAGATTTGCTATTCAGTATTTGTTTATGTTCTCTAACACATTTCAAGATGATGTCTAGAACACCTAGTCCTACTTTCTACATGGTCTCTGGGCTAAGATTTCAAAACTGTAGTCAAAACAAGCCCCATTTTTATAAACGATGGTTTTTAAGGCTTTGGTTGAAGATGAAATCAAAGCTAGAATGTCTAGCAGAATATTATTATCATAAAAGCATTCAATAAATATTAACTATTATCCTTACATTATAATTTTCATCTAAGTATAACTTTTTTGGCTGATAAAATAGAAGACAGATGGTCAGAGTTTACTAAATAATTGGCCTGAGAGATGGTTTCCCTCTGAACATCAGAAGAATTTCATCTCTCCTCACATGCCACTCTAATCCACAGCACTTCAGCTAGAATCTTCACAAATGAGAGAACTTGTCCAACATTGTTACAAACACAGAATGACAATAAATTTGTAGAAATCATTCTTTTCCTTAAACTCATTTTTGAGGTAGTTCACTCTGGTAATTTTCTCCTCTGTATATAAAAAAATTTAAACACTTAAGGTGTTAAAAGTTAAAAAAGTTTAATCAATATTTGGAAACATGGAAGTGGCAAATAAACTCATGTACTTCTGTAGACCTAAGAGCATTAGTCCAGATTTGCAACATATATGTTGTGCTTTAAAGTTGATTGGGGGAGGATTGTTGAGCATTGTCATGCTTAATCTTAATTGCCAAGAAAGAGTGGAATTAAAATCATCTTGGAAACATGTCTATTAGTATGATCTCCCCCCTATCCCCACAGAAAGGTTTAAGAAGTGAAGAAGGAAGACCCGCAAGAAGGTGGATGTCACTATCCCATGGGCTGGGACCAGGCTTGAAAAAAGGAGAAAACAAACAGAGTACCAGCATTTATTTTTCTCTGCTTCAAGGTGGCAGGTGCAACCAGACCAACTAATTTCATACCCTCTCTCCACAAAGTCTTCACCATAGTGGACTGTATGCTAAAACAGTGAGCCTAAATAAGCTTTTCTGACCTCAAATTGCTTATCAAGTATTTTCGTCATGGGATTAAAAAAAGTAATTTAAGAATCAAGACTATTTTATCTTGATCTAAAAATTGTCCATAGTATAATAAGATGAGAAACACCAGCCATCACAGCCCAAAGACTTGTTTCTAATAGCCCAAGCTGTATACACAAACCTGTATATGCACACACAAAAGCATTCACACACACACACAAACACACACACACACACACACAGGAATAATTATTATCTGTTCAGACCCACTTCTGCCTAGTCTCCAACCACTCAAACGTGATCCTGACATAAATGGTAAAAAACATTGTGCAAATATCTTATCTTTTGCTTCTTTGCTTAATAAGTTTTGCTCACTCCTTTCTATAATTCTCTTCTGAAAATATCAAAGTTTAATCTAAACAATGAAAAGAACCCTTTGGCTTAATTCAATGTTGAGAAACTGATGAAACTTGAGATTTGAGAAAGATTTTTATTCTAAAACTCAATTTTTAAAAAATTCACTTTATCTCTGGGCTTCAGTTTACTCATGTGTGAATTACAGCTGCCCTTTGGTATCAAAAGGGGATTATTTCCAGGGCCCCTACAGATACACAAACCCACAGATGCACAAACAAAGCCCTTTATGTAGAATGGTATAATATTTGTATTATTATGTATACTCCCCTTTTTATTTTAAGTTATTGATAAATTAATTGTATTGCCTAATACAATGAAATAATTTTAGACAGGTTTTTTATTAAATTGACTAGTGATAAATGCAAAAAACCATATGTATGAGTATTCATAAAATTTATTTTTCACATTTTCTTTTTAAAATTTTTTATTCTTTTCTCATGTAATACATCCGTACCACAGCTTTCCCTCCCTCCACCCTCTCAGCTCCTCCTCCTTCTTTATCCCAGAGGCCCTCTCCCATACATCAACCAAGCATGACACAATAAGATACAGTAAGACCTGGCACAAGTAAAAACATCAAGACTGGAAAAGGCAACCTAATATGTAGAAAAGGGTCCCAAGAGCAGGCAGAACAGTCAGAGATGCCACCACTCTAACCATCAGTGGTACCCCCAGACATAACTCTTGAAAGTAACTTGGCTTACAAAACCTTCTCAAAGAGTATATATGGAGGCCAGCTAGTTAGTTTCCTGAGCTCCTAATAAGCTTTAATTTGCTAACTGACTCCTATCTAATTCCTAGAAAGGCTTCCTTCTCCAGGTCCCCAAACAGAACTGAAATACTCTGAGCTATTGAAAATAGGAGGGGACATTGCTTTCATGGGATGTGTTGTGTCAAAGTGCACTGTTCAGGATATTATCAGCAAGCCACAGTGAAAGATACCCATTCAGAGTGACACTATGAGCCCTTAAACATAAAAGCCATTAAAGATCACTCTTATATGTTTTGTTTGTTTGGATTTTCTTACTGTCTGTTTTTATTTTGCAGTACTGAGGATTGAACTTAGGGCTCTACATGCTCATTCTACAGCTGAGATATATACCTGCCTCCTTGTACAGGTCTGTGATATTCCCGCCACTATCAGCCAGAAGGTATGTTCTCCACAATAGTCCTAATTTGCCTTTACTATGTTCCACTTCAGCTTGCCTGTTTCCTTCAGCTTGCTTCATATGGTACAGAAAAACATGGACTGTCTGGGTTCTGACACTTTGGCCTTTGCATCTTTATCTCCAAAGGAAAATAATTTGGTATTTGTGTATTCCCAACAAAAAAAAGGGTACTTCAGATTTATCTCTTTTATGAACATTGATGCAAAAATACTCAACAAAATACTTACAAACTGAATCCAAGAACATATAAAAGATATCATCCACCATGACCAAGTAGGCTTCATCCAAGGCATGCAAGCATGGTTCAATATACAGAAATCCATCAATCAATGTAATCCACCATGTAAACAAACTGAAGAAGAAAAACCATATGATCATCTCCTTAGATGCCAAAAAAGCATTTGGCAAAATCCAACACCCATTCATGTTTAAAGTCTTGGAGAGACCAGGGATACAAGGAGCATATCTAAATATAGTAAAGGCAATATACAGCAAGCCTATAGCCAACATCAAACTAAATGGAGAGAAACTTAAATCAATCCCACTGAAATCAGAGATAAGGTAAGGCTGCCCACTCCATATCTCTTCAACATAGTACTTGTATTCGTGTTCTTATCTGGGAACTTCCTTTTGTCTTCAAGAAAAAAGAATTCAGAAAAAGCAGAAGAGAGTGTGAGAACAAGACACAGTGGTTAAGTCATCCAGTCATGTCAGCTCTTGCTAACTCTGGTGTCCCTAGTAGCTAGAATTCAGTAAAATACAATGGCACTGTTCTCTTCAGCAGAACTCTCTCTTTCCAGCACATCAGCTTTGAAATTCAGAGAAGCATATGTCACAGGTTTCCAAAGATCCACACTCACTCATGTAGCAAATTATAGAAGCAATGTATTTGTTCAAAATTCTTAAGACCAGATGTCATTTTCTCTCTCAGGCATCCTTCCTTCTATACCACCCACATTTATAGTTTCTCAAAATCAACGTTTGTCAGCAGAGGTTGCCTTATTTGTTGCAGCCTTTAAAGCCAGGCTGTCTTCTTATCCAGATCAACCATGTCTTACCTGCTTGAATTTGAATGAGTCCCTTTGCTTACTTAGGCCTCAGACTCTCCTCTGGTACAGATTGCCTTTTGATGTGAAACATACTTTCTGGCCACTGAGAGAAGTTGGTGGCTGACTGCATGTAAAGCACAGTGGCTTTAATGTTGTATTTTCCCCAAAGAACTCTCTAAGATTTAAGCCTCCAAGCTCCCCTTGAAAATGCCTAGCTGTCTCTTAGTCTTCTTCCTTTGTAATTGTTATTATTATGTGCTAAGTAGTATGCAAACTACTATACACTTTTAAATGATTGTATAGGATAGACAGTATTCCCCATATTTTAATAAAATGTCGAACACTAAGAATTCACCAGTTCTTAATTATTTTGTTATCATGTTAATTGTGCTCTAGAAGGAGTATACTTAAAATATTCTAGAAACATTATGGAATGGCTTAACTAGCTTGTGTATCTTTCCTACTCTGCTTTCAGTTCCAGGACTTTCTTTTATGAAGCCATCCCTGGTGGAAATATTTACACTAATGAATCTGACAAAAACTTTAAGTAAGGAATTGATTTACTTCTTGTTAACTTTTGTGAACTTGTATTGGTTGTTTAATAAGACTATATTGTGTCTTCAAAGATTGAAGTAAATACAGGAGACATAATTGGAGAATTATATATATATATATATGAATATTTTTACTATTCAAGACTATAGGAACACTCAGCAAAGATTTTTCTATTAAATTAACAAAAAATGATATTACATCTGTGTTGATTTACTTTATCACCTCTTGATAAAATAATTAAAAACACCAGCAAAAATACCTATACCGTATACCCTGCGACATTCTTTGCTGATCTTGTTAGTAAGCAAACAAATGCACTTTGATTGTGTCACATCATGGTTGAATTGCAGTACTAAGTAGGCCAGAAGGACATGAATTTAGCAAAAGTAACTGAAGTGTGAGAATTAGATTTCTGGCATATACCATAAAGCTTTTCTATTTCCCAGGATGTGTAAATTGACTCTACACATCTGTATCAGAGTAAAATATAAATTTATTTATTCAACAACATGTGCATGTAGCCCTTCCAAGAGGTGGTTATTAGATATTTGTCAGCCCACTTCTGTCCTTAGGACATATCTCACTTGTAGCCACCATCTTCCTGGCTCCTGAGCAGATAATAAACAAAACCTAGGATCGAGACAGCAGCCAAAGCAAAATCCAAGCCTTACAATCTTCCCAGCATGACTCTGCCAAAGCTGTGTATCCCTAACACCTGGTTACCTTGATCATTCTCAGGTGCAAGGGAGTATGTCAGACCCCAACCCCCACCCCCTGGCAGGGTTGAAAAATCTTTGTCCATCCTCAGCTTTTAAATAAAGAAGTAAAAGAAGCTCAAATTTACTGGTATTCTGGCAGCTCAGAGCTCAGGAGGTCTGGGAGGTCCTCTTTCCAGAACTTTGATTTTTATGGAATGAGTGTCATAACAGGCTGGTTTCAAGCTCTTATCTGGATGCTTGATCATCTCCATTCATCATCTTTGGGCTGGACATGATTCTCTTGTCTGAGGTGTGGATGTCCCCTGCTGGAAACGGCTGCTCACTGCAGCTGAGGGATTTGGAACAATTGTGGCAGCTGTGGATGCTTTTGTGTGTCAGGACATCCTCGCTGGCTGATCACACACTCCCCACCAGGAATGCATTCAGAAAACACACTCCGCTGTCCTGCTCTTACCTTCCCTCATTAGCAATTTAACTTACTAAATTATGATAACTGCTCAGTATAACTGGTTTAGCACGGTGTGGATCATAAGGCAAGCTTTCAACATTTGTTTATAAAACCTATACTCTTGTTGTATACAGTATGCATTATCTTATTTAAACAGTCAAAAGATTAAAAAAAAATTCTGAGTGTAATCTGAGAATTTTCCCCTGTAAGAGTTCAGGCCTTGAGAATATGTGGCCTGCTTAAGGGTAATATGCCCAGGATAGCATGAGCTTGTGTTGCTTCTCTTCTTGTCCACAGTCTGCCTCCCCTTACACAGAGACTACACAAAACCCCTTGACTGTGGATTTTCATTCTCAAGTGCAATTTTCTGCCCTCGTTTGCTTCCACGTGTGCCCATTTGCAGCTTTAAAATCTGGTGGACCTTGCTTTGTTCTGTTTGCTATGTATCTAATCAAATTCCTTTCCCCTTTAAAAGCCTGCTTATGCATTTTTTTTTCAGCAGGAATTTTAGGAAGATGGATTAACTGACTTAATTTTCCTTCCAAATGTAAAGTGCTACTGTGATAGACATCCTGTTTGATTGATAGACATCATGAAGTCCACATTGGTGGGAATTTCCTCTTTGATGTAGGAAACACAATTTACTTGTGTGAGAAATATAGCATTGTTAAACGTGTGGACAGAATTCTGGTCTCATTCTGGAATGCCTTTGGGAGTAAACATTTCAAGTCAAGAGTCACTAGCCACTTATCCAAGACATTATCAGTAGATGGACAAAACCAGCCATTTTCTCATTCTGTCCAGCGTCCAGCTGAATCACAGTTGCCAATTGTTCCAGCCAGTTGGGAGTTTTCACCATGTGATCAGCCCAAAGGCATTTCTGAAGCTGCCAGCACAGAGGCTTGTCGAATCTGCTAAGTAACCAGATGCAGTGAATGCATATCTTCTACAGCCTGGCATCTGGGACCTGTGCTTGCCAGCTGAGAAAAAAGCCTGGGCTGCATGGAGCTTGGGATGGAGATGTGGAGATCATAGACAGAGAACATTGAGATCATCACATGTTTCTCATTGTGCCAGAAAAAAAGTGCTGTTTGAGAGCCTGTCGGAAATCTGTAAGGACCAGATTAAGCATGCGTGGATTACATGATGGACCAATTATGGGTTAATTACATGCTGTGGACTCACACATCATTGTTTTACTGAAAGTCTGCTCCCACTGTTTTGCATTTCTGGTATGCAGTAACGTTTATACAATTGACTCAGTGCAACTATATTCACTAAGCAACCCATCTTATCGTATGTATTTACATATACATGATACATTCACAGATGCACACACATTATGTATATGTCTATATTCTTCTTGGCTCTTTAGTTCTGCCCAGATAAGAAAGAAAAAGTTAACTACTCACATCCATTGTCAGACCATAACTGACTGAGTGTTTTGGGCTATATAGCCTTATTTTGCTTTGTTTTAATCCATTTCCCAATTAAATTATATAAGTAATATTCATTCAATTCCATTCCTCTCAGTAGAGCTAATCACATGATTCCTGGATAGCTCATATTAAGAATGGGGTCAGGGGAATGTTCTACTGTTCATCAATATCATTCTCAAACTATTATATTGAACAGTAAGTCAGAAGAAAGAACTAAAGGCATAAAAAACATAAAGAAGTCAAATAATTCCCACCTATAAATGACAAAGTTCTAGACTTAAAGACTCGAATAAAATGTCAGGAGAAAAAGCTTATATCTGACCAACACTTTTTTAAAAAAAATAGCAGCATCAATATAAAAATCAATATTAAAATTTGGTTGCATTTCAATATACCAGTAATAAACATCTCAAGATAGAATTAAGTTTTTAAACCTCCTATTCACAATAGCTTTACAAAAGTATTCAGTAATACCCCCAATGAAGGAGCTAAAATGTCACCATAAGATACTGAAGACACTAAGCAAGACACAAAGCCTAAAAAAGTTTCCAGTGCTCACAGATTGGCAGAATTAACATGCTGTATTATCAATAGTCATCTACAGAATCAACGAAAATTCCACCAAGATTCTTTTTAAAAACATTTTATTAATATTTGAGAATTTTACACAATGTATTATTTTTCTTTTTAGAAAACTTTATTAATTCTTTTTGAATTTCACATCATGTTTCCTAGTCCCACTCATCTTCCTCATATTCACCTTTCACTCTTGCAACTTGCTCCCTCAATAAACACACACACACACACACACACACACACACACAAAAGATACCCCCCAACAAACAAAACCCCCCAAACCCACAAAAAAACAGAGAAAACACCTCATTGTGAAAGCTGTAGTATGCATGTCACAGTGTATCCCACAGTATATCACTCTGTCCACAAACCTTCACTTGTAAATGTTCACTGCAATGAGTCTTTGGTCTGGTTTGAGATCTCTGGCTTCTGTGACACCAACATTACTGGATACTCACCGGAACTTCTCCTTGTTATCCTGATGTTGCCTTGTGTGATGGGGATCCAGCAGCTTTGGATCAGCAGACTAGACCTTTCAGTCACACGATGCATTTTAATAATGTTCAGCCCTTCCTTCCCAACTCCTCACAAAGCCAAATCGCTTCCCTTCCTGCCCAGTCTGTGGCCTCCGTTTTGTTGCCTATGTGCTCTTGAACTTATGGTGGTCAACCAAACCAGGGGGCCATCACCTTTAAGAAAACTAACTCTCCTTTTCCGTTAAGCTTTCTATTGCCCCTAGCTGTTTGGCTAAGAAACTGACTTCATGTATACCTCTTCTTACCATGGGGAGATAAGTGTGAGCAGATCTTTTTTGCTTTGTCACAACTGCTGTGAATTCATATGTGCAATTACCCTGCTGTGCCCGGCAATCACTGTTACACTATAGCCATCCATTTCCTCTGGCTCACAGGGATCCCTCAGCCTTTGAAGGAAGGGGTGTGATAGAGCTGTCCATTTAGGGCTGAGAACTTTGCTGTTTCTTATTTTCTGCACATGGACTGATTGTGTGTCTCTGTGCTAATCACTATATATTGCAAAAAGAATCTTCTTTGACGAGGATGGGGTGCTCTATCAGTATAGTGATGCCATTTAGAATAAGTGTAATGCTATGTCCATTTAGCATAATAAAAGTTATAGGTTCTTCCTTTGGACCTACGATTTATCTAGCTGCAGGTGCTTGGCCCCAATAATAATGCTGGGTATAGCTTTCATCTTTGGAATAAGACTAAAATCTTATAAGAAAGTGGTTACTATCGTAACACTTATGTTATACCAGGCTAATCATTTCTGTAGCTCAGAGGGTTCACAAATGGTTAATACTGATATTTTCTTTTCTTCTCTGATAGTATTCCTAGCCCTTTCCAGCACTAGGAAGCTAGCCAGTGGGGAAGAAACTTCCAGGTCAATACCAGCTTGATTTTTCCACACAATACAGCTCAACTATGTGGAATTTTCAGCAATAGGGTCTTGCCATCAAGTTCTAGGGACTAATCAAGAGCCACAGCAACAGACTGTAATGTTTGAGGGTCAACAGGAAAACTTCAAAAGGAGAAACTCATTTCTGGCCCTGGGCATTTTTTGTTAGCCTGTGGTATCCAGTAGTGGATAGTGGGAATATTTAAGTATTCCTATTATGATAGAGTAAGCTCCATTTGAACACATTTTTATATCTATACATATGTATTTTAAGAAGCTATTTCAATAGTAGAATGCATATGAATTTTTCAAAAGATCTTTAGTGTTAATTGCTAATCTCATTGTTACAATTATTTTTATTAACTGTTTTTCTCTTTGTTTCACTCTTAATATGTATTGTATAAATATATTGAGAATGTTTGTATTTGTTTATAATTTGCTTTACAACACAAGAACTGAGCAGTTATTACTCTACCCTTGACATCCTAGGATAATTTGGTTTTCTCAAATAGTACATCTCAGGACACTTGCATTTTTTCTCCTTATCTTTCCTGGATACCTTCTATCAGTCATCCTACTTCCTCCTTTAACTCCTACTCCCCTGGCTGGCAGGATGTCAGGCCCCATTTCCTCCCCTGCTCAGTGATTGGCTGTAAGCTGCTTTGTTGACACTTGGGGGAGGGGGCATTGGGAAGCAGAGTTTATACAACATTAAGACAGGAGATTCTCAGAACAAGGCTTGTGACCAGATATGGAGGATACAGAAATCAGCATTTGAATTACACAATAACCTTATGCCTCCATGTCATTCTTCAAAACTCTTAAATTCATAAATAAGCATAAAAGACACTGAAAATCCAAAACAATCCTAAAAACAAAGACTGATACGGCATCACAATACCCAATCTCAAATTATACTATGAAACCATAGTAACACTAACAGCATGGCAAAGACTCACAAACGGACATGTATAGCAGTAGAATAGAATAGGGGGCCCAGAAATAAGAAATACACCCATTCAGCTATATCAGAAGAGTCTGCTCAGCAAGTTGAGTTGTAAAAACTGGGATAGCTATGTGTAAAACTAAGAAACTAGGTCCATATATCACTTAGCTTATATAAAAATACACTCAAAATTAACCAAATATCTTAATGTAAAACTTGTAATTTTTAGTGTTGTAGATGAAAACATGTAAAGTATTTCAAGATATGGACCTAAACAAAAACTTTCTGAAACTGATTCCAATACCATAGGTAATAACAGCAATAACAGATGGGTGGTATTATATAAAATTGAAAGCTTATGTACAGACAATGAGGCAATCACTAAAGTGAGAACACAGCTTACAGAATGAAAAAAAAAAAGAAAGTATATATACATTATAGACAGGTAATTAATATTGAATCCCTCATCTAGGTATGTTATACATTTTCCACAAACAGAAAATATATAGTATTATTTTATGTTTGTTTTCTCTTAATTTTTATTAACTAGAAGATCAATGTCAACCTCACAAATATTTTCTAAGGCATTGATTGAGTGAATGAATGAAACATGGCCACGGTTTTAAGCTCAAGCACTTCCACTCCGCGACACTAATGGTGGCCACTCTGACATTTATTAGATTTTTGTTGTTGTTGTTGTTGCTCTTTCCATCCAGTGCTTTTTACATTAAGCAGGTAACAGGTTTCATGGTCACATCTTCACATATATGTATTATTCTTTGACTCACATTTGTCCCTCTGATCCACTTGCTCTCAGTTAGTCTCCTTCCTCATCCCTACATAGTTCCTCTTTGTTACAATGTGACATATATTCTCTTAATCTTGTTCTTCCGGTCCTCTCACTATAGATCCAGCCAATGTGCTCTTATGCGAGAGCTGACATTTAACTTCAGATGCTAAGTACATGCAATGCCTTGTTTGTCTCCCTAAGTCAGGCTTATTTTGTTTGACATAATTAGTTCCATCATTTCCCTTTGAGTAGAATCCTATTGGACGAATGCACCAGACTTTCTTTATGTGTTCCTCTCTTGGTGGATGAATGTGTTGGTTACATGTGTTGGCTACTATGAGTAAAGCTCCAACAAAATTAGTAATGGTGTCTCTGTAATGCGCTGACTTAAGTCCTCTGTGTGTGAATCTAAAGGTGATATGGAACACGTGATTGTTTTCTTTTTGGTTTTTGAAAAACTCTCCGGTTGATTCCTGTGGTACCTATAACCAGGTATAGAACACACACAGTGATGAGCAAGACACATTAAAAGGGAAATGTTGAAAGCAGCTCACAGGAAGTGTGATTCCCTTTTGGCCTTCAGAAACAAGAGACAATCTGTATTCTACAATGAGGAAATGAAGTCTCAAAGATGTAAGGTGTTTTTAATAAAGGCAAATAACATGGAAGAGCTTCAAATTTCTGTGCCTTTATGCATACAACTCTTCAACTTCACCGGAGGATTGCTTGACTGGGGCAACTGAAAAAGGGCTGATTAAGATTCCTTTCCTTCATCAAAACTAATCCATTATTGAGTTTAATTTTCCTCAATACTTTTAGGCGAGAAGTCTAATCAATAAATTAACATTAGGCAGGGACATTTCATAATGATGAAAGGATGCATTTGCTAAGAGAACATAGCGATTCTCCATCTATACGTATATAACAACAGAATTTGAAAACAGAAACAGAACTAACAGAACAAAAGGTCAAGTAGGAAGAACTAAAAGCATTGCTAGAATTTCAAGAGTAAATATTGAGAGAGTAAGTAGCCAAACAATTTAGGAAGAATACAGGGAACATAATGGATAATATCGGCAGCTTGTCTGAATTGACATTTGTAAAACACTCCACAAAATAAAAGGAGAATACACATGTGTATACATCTTTGTATACACATACACTAAACTCACACACACACTAAATGCTGTTGTATGGAACAAGTTATAATTAAACTGGGAAAACTGAAATCATATTTAGCATGATAAAATTAAACTAATAATTAATAACAGAAATATGTAGAATATTTCAAAATTTTATGTTTAAACATCTTCTCAATAATACATTAATTTCTAAAATTAAAAGAAAAGAGTGATTAGGAAATATTTAAATGAATAGAAATGAAAACACAACATAAAATACATGATATGCAACTAATCAGCTGACTGCGGGTGGTGGGTAAACATCCCATGTTATTGTTATGAAAACAAATTTCTCTAAGAAATTATGTAATTTATTTTTCTTTTACTTTAAAATAATGAAACCAAAAGGTTGTAGGATGGTTCAGTAATTTAGAGCAATGACTGAATTTCCAGAGGAGTCAGATTTGATTCTCAGCATCCACATGGCACTTAACAACAGTCTGTAATTCTAATTCCAAGGGATCTGGTACCATTTTCTGGCCTCCATGTACACTGCATGATTGTGTGTAGACATACATACAGGGGTATAAATAAAGTGCTAAACTTAGTGCTACTGGCCTAAAAAAGTAATGATAAAAAAATGCCCCAGTGATATTCCATATTCAGATCAGTGCTTTATTTAGCCATTACTATTATTAGTCATTATTGTTATTATTCTGCAGCAGATGGAAACAAATTCAAAGGCCCACAGCCAGACATTACCACACAGAGACCCACACGCACAGAAAGAGAGAAAGAGAGAGACAGAGAGAGACCTTGGAATACACAGCTCTAAATGGGATGACTCCATCAAATACCTACCCTCAGAGCTCAGAGAACTCCTCAGAAGAAGAAGCAAAAAAGTATAAGAGTCAGAATCGGTGAAGGACACTAGAAGAACAAGGCCTTCTAAGTCAACTGAGCAAGGTTCATATGAACTCGCAGAGACTGACACAACAAGCACAGAGCTAACATAGATCTGGACCAGGTCCTCGAAGTATACATTACAACATTCAGTTTAGTATTTTTATGGGACTCTGGAGTGGGTGAAAGAGTGGGTCTGTGATACTCGTGCTTTCTCTTGGGGCTAATTTCCTTCTGTTGGTTTGCTCTGTGTAATGCCAATGTGATGGTTTTGTTTTATCGCATTACATTTTATTCTGTTATGTTTGGTTCTTAATCTCTTTGAGGCCTGTTCTTTCTAATGAAAAACAAAATAGGAGTGGATCTGGATAGAAGCAGAAGTGGGGAGGAACTGGAAAGAGTAGAGGGAGGAGAAGCTGTAATCAGGATATGTTGTAAAAAATATAGAAGAAAAAAACAAAACAAAACAAAAAATATTTCAAGAAAACACTGAAATAAACCGATTTCAAATTAATCAAAGACAGGAAATTATAAAGAGCAACACAGCTGATGAATGTGAAACAGATGAAAACAACAACAACAAAAGACAGAAAAAAAGTCTCATTCCTGAGGCATACCAATGAAAGTGACAAATCTTTAATTAGACTAATTAGGGATGGAAGAAAAATATAAACAACTCCAGTATCAGGAATAAAAGAACACCTGTACAGAGCTTACACATATTAAAACAAACAGGTATTATTAATGTTTTGCAATACATTGGAAAAGTTCAATTCAGTGGAAACTGCTTTCAAGGCACAGCTGCCAATGATCACTGAAGAAACAGATCTTTTGAATAGTTGTGTATCCGCCAATAAAGCAAAGCTTTAGTTAACGACATCCTACACAGCAAGGCAGGCTCCTGACTACTATCATTGATGACGACTATCTACCATACAACGAACAGGGATTAATTGATTACTTGCTGGAAATGTCTTCTCAGAAGTCAAACAGAGCAGTTCCAAATTCTTCTTATAAAGTGAGCACTATCCAAAGACAAAAAAAAAAAAAAAAAATTAGCCAACATCCAATAGCCAACAGCTTCCATAAACACAATCCTCATATTCAGTTAATGTGTATCAGAGACAATATTACAAAAACATGAACACTAATATATCCATTAAATGTTTTAATTACTAGAGTAATATGAAAACTCAGTGATCATATATAAATATATATCCAAAATAGGCTCTTTCCACAAACTAATAATAGAAGGAGTCTTCTTCAGTTTGAATCCAGAGATCAGTGAAATCCACTATTCATAACACTCAGGAGGGTGAAGGGTCCTTCTTAGTTCAACAATAAATGAGGACACCCAAGCTCTTCACCTCCATGTTGTAGAAAATGATGCCAGAAACTGTAGCAATAAATCAGTCCATAAATTTCTCTATTTGCCACCAGCTTCATTGTCTACACAGGAAATCCCTGAGTAGTAAAAAATAAAATATTGCTCAAAAACTTAGTGTATGTGTTTCTCAAAGGAAGCAAAATGACGTAAGTGAATACATAAAAGATAATTTTTGCTTGCTAGCTGTTAAGGGCTCAAGCTGAAGTCTTATTATACAATGTGATTGCGTTTGGAGATGGGACATTTAGGTGTCAGAACAAGTTAAATGGAATCACAAGGCTGGCTCTAATCCAGTAAGACTGCTATCCTTATGAGAGAAGGGAGCGGCATCAGCAACATTTTTCACTTTGTGTCACACACCCTCATACACACATACACGTAAACAAGTGCATACACTGCACACTTACACACACACACACCATGCACATACACACATGCACACACACTACATACTCACACACAAACACACCACCGAGGAAAGGCTGTGTAAGGACACAGCAAGAAGCTGCATATTTTCAAGACAGGAAGAAAGACCTCAGACTCTTAACCTGCTGGTTTCTTTATTTTGGAATACTGGCGTCTGGGACTGTGAGAAAATAAATTTTTATTGTTTAAGCCACCGAGAGCGTGTTATCTTATCATGGTGGTTTGAGCCAAATAATACACTAGCTGTTTATAATAGAAACTAAAATAAAAATGATTACATGAGTGCAATCACCATGAAATATCTAGAAATAAGTTTAAAAAAACTTTGTGTATTTTGTATGGCAAACATGGGCATTTAGGCATAAACACAAAGTAAACACACCATATAGATACATAGTTATTGTATCAATAGCCAAGGCATTAAGAGTATCTTTCAATCCTAGACATGAGAAACACATGGAGGTAGAAGTGGCTACTCTAAGGTACACATACAGCTAGGGACAGTGTGTGTGGCCCAGTGCTACAAGGACACACACAGACGCGGAGAGCTTTGGTCACAATAGTTTCAAAAAGCTTTTGGAATGAAACCTCCTCTTTCCTGATATTCCCCATGCTGTCTGGAACATTGCAGGCAGTAATTAAAGAAAAAGGCATCAGAAATAATATGAGAGACTGTTCTTCATCAACTAATAAGTTTCTATACAAAAGCCAATTTTGATATATAAGAAGTGACTCTCTAGGGGGAGGGAGTGTTGGAAAGTGATTTTGCAATGTCATTTCATCTCAGTTGGGGAGGAGACATTGGTCAAGGAGCTATGTCTGTTCATGACCATATTTGATATTAGCCCTCCTGAAATGAAGCACCATTAGCCCCAAGAGATTTGGCACAAAGCAATGTTCCATACAATAAAACCTTGACTTACCATGCTTTCAGCCCTACTGACATATGTAGACAGATTTTTTATTTTTATTTATTAAAAATTATTAATTTAAAAATTAAATTAAATAATTAAAAATTATTATTTTAAAATTTATTAAAATCCCTGTCGAATTTATACACGAACACAAACACACACACAGACACATACACACACAGATATACATACAAGGTGGAGGAGTCACACACAATGAAGTAATTTGTTTAAAAGTCCATCTTTCTTCTCCATGAATAGTCCTTGGTTGAGGTATCAGTCTCTGCAGGGCCCCCCAGGGCTCAGTTTTATTGGCTCTGTTGCTCCTCTTTTGGAGCTCCTGTCCCCTCCGGGTCTTTCTATCTCCACCTTCTTTCATAAAATTATGTGCAGTCTGCTCAAAGTTTGGCTATGAGTCACAACCTCTGCTTCAAAACCCTGGCTCAGATGTAGCCCATAGACTCAGTCTCCAAGTATGTTCCCTAATAAGAGGAGCAGGGACTGTTCCTGGCATGAATTCAGTGACAAGCTCTCTGATCACCTCCCCTTGGAGGGTGCAGCCTTTTCAGGCCACAAAGGAAGACAATGCAACCAGTCCAAATGAGAGCTGATAGGCAATGGTCAAAACAGAAGGGGAGGAAGACCTCACCTATCAGTGGACGAGGGGAGAAAAGAGAAGGAGGGTGAGATTGGAAGATGAGGGAGGGGGCCACAGCCAGGATCAAAATTGAATAAATTGTAATAAGTGATAGTAATAATTTTTTAATTTTTTAATAAACTTTAAAAAATGCATCTTTCCAAATGATTCCATTATATGGTTGCATTTTGGATCATTTTTCTTTATAGTTACATCTTTTACAGGGTCTCTTTCAACTCATGTGTCATGATAATCATAATTGTCTAGTGTTTCTCTTCTCTATTTGGCTACAAACAACTAGAAAGTTTTATTAATCTCTAAAGACATAGGGCCTAACACATTACCAGACAAAATTTCAGCACCCAAAGAGTACCTGTCAAAGAGATAGTTACAAACATGAAATTTTCTTCAGTCTTAACATCATCGCAATCGTCAAAAAGAATTATCCAAAATCTTGAGAGCATAAAATATGTATCCAGAGATTTTCAACCAATCCATCATTTATTAATAATGCCTAGAAACCTGGCACTAAAAAAGGCAATTAAATGTGTATTATCTTTCCTGGGCACTCAAAATGAGTTTATAAAATGGATACTATTTTGGCCTTTTGCAAAAAAAAAAAAAAAAAAAAATCAATTCTTACAAAGACAGACTAACATAGCCCTCACTATATAGTAGCATTCATCTTTGACTACAAAGTCAGTGCATCCCAGCACAATAATTGTTAGGAAATACACATGTTGAGAACTTCCAGGGATGTCCTTAGATGAGGATCAGGGTTGTCCATAATTGTCTACAGATTCATCTCTCAAAATTTGACATCTAACAATTCATATAAGAAACATTTATCTTCCATATTTAAATTAAAGCCTGCTCTGTACCTTGGATTTTAAAGTAAATCTATTTAGCAGAATCCTGGTGTATGATGTCTCCCCCAGTTAAAGTCCAAACAGGTCCAACCGCATTGTAAATCCAACTTACAATCGTCCATTTGTAGCCTACAATCTCTCCCTACTCTGTCCTTTGGATAACCTCATAAATGATTTTTACTGTATTTGTGCAAGAGCTTTCCAATTAGCTTTTTGGAACTCCCAAATAGAGAAGAAACAGAACATAATGAAAGGAGGAAAGAGGGAAAACAATTATATGGGGTAGCAGCAACTACCAGGAGCTTTCACACTGTCAGGTCAGAGAAACATGAGAGTATGAGGGTCCTCAGGTTCTCGTAATCCCTCCCTTGTTATTTAGAGATGTGTTTTCTTTGGCATATGCAGAACACTAATTTCACAAGAAGTCAATCTAAGGTCAAAGCCTCATTTTGCTATTCTCAGCATGATGGGTATGTTACTTAGGCCTGCTTTCTCTGAATGGGATAAAATGGGGTCTTGATACATCACGCCTGTGGTTATTTTAAGGCTCAAATATGTACAGGTATGAGCACATGCCTGGAACCAGGACAGGCTCCTTAATGCAAGCCTCATTCATCATTCTGGTAATGTCATGATACCTCATTGGACAATTATAAACTCTAGATTGAGAGCTGATTGGTGGAATTGCATACTGATGATCTTGCTAGTGTGCAGCTTCTTTTGGGCAGGAGTAGGTTTTTGTTTTCCCCTCAATGAGTCTATATACCTTGCTTAAAATTCATGGTGTATACTATGCCCTTCAGAAGGCTGCTTCAGTTCTGCTCTTTCAATGGACAGATATGCAGGTCTTGTTTATTCTTGGGTTACTAAAGCTTATATGTTGGTTATTATGGTGATGAAAGATATTTTTCCTCGATAATATGTAAGTTACCATTTTCATTAGTGACTTACGGTGTAAATATTAATAGCACACACATTGTATGTAAGATTCAAAGCATATGAAGACCATAGGCTGGAAAAATAGTGTGAAAGGCTAGCAGAGATAGTTAATAATAAATGTTAAAGGATGCGTTTGGGAACAACATAAATAGAAAATATGAAGTTTAGTTTTTCTGCCTCTATAATCTCTCTAAACAAAGGAGATTGTATATATATATGTATATAGTATGTGTGTGTTAATAGCTTAAAATGAGCCAGCCATGTAATAGTATCTAGACAAAGTATTTGGTATTCTTTTCCTATTCTTTAAAAACGTTTAACAAGTTAAAATTTTTACTCATAAAAAGTAAACAGCCATAACAGTTCTGTTAACTTTTATACTTTGATATTTGAAGCAATATTTTGAAATTAATACCTAAATAAACATTTTTAACTAAATATATCTTTACTAATGGGCTCTTTATAATTGTCATTTGCCCTTTCATTTATTCCTCTTTATTTCATTATATTTATTGATTTTTAGCCCCTTCACTTTAACATCTCTCATATATCCACAGTATATCCCTCAGTTTACATTCTACAGTTCCAAGCAAGAGGAGAGACATGCAAGCACATGCAATAGGAAAGCAGAAAAACAAGCCTAGGCATGCTCAGTGTAGTTTCCCTTTCTTTTTGGTGCTTGTCACTGCCAGGAGGCACAATGTCTCCCCTTAATCCTTCATGGCATTATCTCATGAGATAAGCCACATTGAAGAGGCTGTAGTTATGTGGCCTTGACTGTAGCTAGGTGAATACATCTGTGTTAGAGCTCCAGATATGACCAGCCTGGAATGTGCACACTTATCACAATAGAGAGCTGATAGGCTTTGCATGCTGTCACTGGCTTGTTGTTTAAGAACTTGAACTACAGTGGGAAACACTGATCTGGAGCCCCTTGGGGCTGCTTCTTGCTTGAGTCTGGGATCATGACATCTTGTCTTATTTTTGTTTTGTTTTTTACTATTTCCTGTTTTTCTACTTCCCTTTATTAATTAGACTTTGTGCACACTGTAATCAGATATCTGAGGAATGGTTATAATCATTCTATCTGATGTGTCTGTCATCTAGAGCTGTTTATCACTATGACACAGACTGGACCTTCAGTGGGCAGTACCGACCTTCCCTTGAAGTAATCTTGTGCTCTAAGAGTCTAGCTGTGAATTTGGTCTTCAAAGCTTCAGTCTAACACCTGCAGCTAATGCTTCTGAGTATCTGAAATCCAGATTGTGAGTTTTCTCTTTCAACAAAGCATTTCATGGGCCTGAACAAATAAAAAGAAATGTGGAGCACCATCTAATTAGTGCTTTTTTTTTTTTTAAAGTTCTTTAGGCAGATAAATCAGGGAGAATATCCACAAATTTCAAGTCCCCACCAAATGCCAAATGCCAAGGTGCTTTGGCACATTGATTTAGGAAATTATCTGCCTCAAAAAATCATAATGTTTGAAGCAGCAAATCTTATAACTGGGGTTACACTGTAAAGAAGTAAAAGTGAGGTTCAGTGTTGAACTATCTCTTGTGATTTGTTCAATGAGAAGTGAAGGTCACGACAGAGTTATAAAGCAAGTTGAGGGCTCAGAGAATGTAATCTTTACAGGAATGGGAAACTAAGAAGGATGTACCAAATACAAACATAACACTGAGAAGAAACTGGAAATAAAGAGGACATGAGGCTAGTAATATACAGCTTCATCCTCTCCAGATTATCCAAACAGATAAGTCAGTCCTGCTGTCTGGGGTGACTATAGACATTGGTCAGTGGTAGAAGCTCAGTGTCATTGTCTCTGTTTGCCTTTCTTCTCTCTGTCTCTGTCTCTCATGCCATCCCTTCTTTTCTTCCCTCCTTTCCTCTGTCCCTCCCTAAACTATAGCATGAGAAACAGAAGACTTGCTCCCTTCAGATACAGAGATTTAAATGTCACTGTGCTTACATATAAATAACAATTCACTGTACTAAACAAAAAAAAGCCAAAAAAAAAAAAAAAACGAAGAAAGAACTTTGACTGGTTTTACTAGAAGAAAATGACAAATGTTTGAAAAGATACATGTATTTAGCTGTGTTTCAGCATTATACAAATCATGCATGTTGCAACTATATTTCTACAAATGTAATATAAATAAAAATAAAGCCCACAAAAGAAACAGAAATTCTACATTTAAATATTATTAATATAAGCAATATCTGTAATAACTTACATCAGTTTTTCATAATTTAACAGACATTTCTCCAGAGATTAGAACAGACTAGATAAGACAGCCCTTATAAAAAAGGGACTGATGTAAAAGATTAGGTTCCTATTCATAAGGAATTACAGCAAAAATCAACTCAGTGAATAACTGAACTGAAATATTTAAGTGGTGATTAATGATAATTCAGGTTATGAGCTTTTGGGAACAAAGTGGGTATTTAACATGATATGGAAATAACTGAGATTCAGCGTTGTCTCTTACTTTCTTGGCAGCTATCAGAATTTGGTTGCTCTGGGGAGTTTCACAGCTTACAGTATCATAAAGGAGGAAACAGCAGACCTTCTGGGAAGGACATCATTCCTTTTTTATTTTATTTTATTTTGGTACCAACTTGGCAGATCTTTACATGAATTGTGTAGGACACATTGAAGATGTAATGGGTGATGTTCTCCGAGTCACTTCCTCAGCTCTTGCAGAAGTAGCTATTATCTGCTGATGGTTCTGGATTTCATGATCAGTAGAAAATGACAAGTAATAGCAGGATATTATCAAATAGACTATGTAAAAGAAACATTTTGACATCTTTTTACAGAATGTAGAAAAATTCACCTCAAATAATATCTTAAGATTAAAATGCTTAAACATATTCCTCTTTTTCTTATGAGAGTTGCCACTGCAGAAGCCTCTAGACCTCAAGAGGCCACAGGGCTATTAGTCATTTCATCTTCTTTCAGTCCATCAATTCTCTCCCTGACTTTTTTTCTTTTCCTGGGTATTTCTTAATCTTCCTTCTTACCAGAATCCTCAACTCCTCAAGCTGATTAATATACATCTTCAAACACCACTTAAAACTTTTCTTCTTGTGATTTCTTTTGAACAGGTGTTCGCAGATATGTGGATGTAGCCGAGGATTTTAAATTTCATTAAAAGATGGCAAATATTATTTTAGCAAATGTTTCCATCTTATGAATGGCAATAGTGACAACGGTAAAGCGATTGTGAGTGACATCTGCTGCCCTGTTGCACGCTATGATGCCGAGGTCTCCTGCAGCGACTTGGCACAGCAAAGTAAAAGATGAAAATGGGCAAACTGCATGTGTCTCTTCATCAAGGAAATGGGATGTTATCTAATGATTTTAAAAGATAACGATAACAAGATCTATTAAGTCTGTAGATACTTTAAATTAACGATCAGTAAGCTATGCAATACCCACATTGATTAGGTAATTTTTGCTTTGTCAACCTGAACAATGACCTAGCAATTCAAAATAGTCATTCTAGACCCACAAGGACATTCCATGGGAACTTGTTGGGAATGCAAATTTAGGGACCTGCTTCAGATATATCAGTCAGAACAATGGAATTGGTGCCTAGGACTCCATATTAAGCTTTCAAAGTGTTTCATATATAAAGCTACAGTTTGAGAATCAGCATCTCAAATGATGTGTGTGTGTGTGTGTGTGTGTGTGTGTGTTACTCCTAATGACTTACTGTCATACACATAATGTCTCAACCTTTATCAGAGAGGCTTCTGTCTGCAGGAGATCATGATGTAACACAGAGACCTACAACTAGTCAAAGTGCAGAGCACATACCTGTAGCTCACAGTTCAATTGTGTGGGCTCAGTGGGTGATAGTTCACATCTTATACATCTGTGACTGAATCAGTGCTCATATCTGTCCTAGATTGTCTCTGCTGTTTCAGAAAGATATTTCTAGCCTATCCACATAACATTTGAGCAGGATGCAGGACAGCTTGTAGAGACACAAAAAAGCTCTGGGGTCCTGAAACCTAGGTTCAGAATCTGCACACATCATATTACCTTGGATAAAGTAACTCAAGCAAGAAGCAGCCCCAAGGGGCTCCAGATCAGTGTTTCCCACTGTAGTTCAAGTTCTTAAACAAGCCAGTGACAGCATGCAAAGCCTATCAGCTCTCTATTGTGATAAGTGTGCACATTCCAGGCTGGTCATATCTGGAGCTCTAACACAGATGTATCCACCTAGCTACAGTCAAGGCCTCAAGACCAACCCCAATTCAAGAGACAGGGAACTATGCTTCATCTACTGAAAAGTGAACTACAGTGTTACACTGTCAAGGATAAAAGGTAAATAGATGTGAGGCCTTTTTCTCTCCCCACCCCAAGACTATTTACTGCATGAGAAGTAGTCCTATATAATAGAATTAAAAATGAAACTCTTTCCCTCCCAATCAAACCCTTTCTCCCTTATCTCTTCCCATACCCCTCTCCAAGTCCACTGAGAGGGGAGGTCCTCCTCCCTTTCCATCTGACCCTAGTCTATCAGGTCTCATCAGGACTCCTTGCTTTTTCTTCTTCTGTGGCCTCATAAGACTGTTCCCCTCCTTAGGGGGAGGTGGTCAAAGAGCCAACCACTGAGTTCATGTCAGAGACAGTCCCTGTTCCCCTTACTAGGGAACTCACTTGGATACTGAGCTGCCATGGGCTACATCTGTGCAGGGGTTCTAGGTTATCTCCATGCACGGTCCTTGTTTGGAGTATCAGTCTCAGAAAAGACCTCAGGGCCCGAATTTCTTGGTTCTGTTGCTTTCCTTGTGGAGCTCCTGTCCCCTCCAGGTCTTTGTATCTCCCCCTTCTTTCATAAGAGTCCCTGCACTCCGCACGAAGTTTGGCTATGAGTCTCAGCATCTGCTCTAATACTCTGCTGGGTAGAGTCTTTCAGAGGTGCTCTGTGGTAGGCTCTGGTCAACCTACCCAGGGCAGCTCCACAGTCTTGTATTCTCTGCACCTTGATCTGTTGCAGGTCTATGTTAAAGTGTCATCCTCTGCAGAAAGCATCTCTGTAGCAATTTATGACTAGAGTAATACGTCCCTAGCAGTCAGTTTTAATATGTGTCCAATTAATATATTTAAGACTATCCTAACTAATTGAATCATACACAAATAGTGACACTATAACAATCTGTGATAAGTAGGTCCAGGCAAGAGCTTATAATGCATTAAAAGAAAATTATTTCATGGGAGGATAAAAAAAAAATAAAAAACAACAAAACAAAAGACAACGTAAAGTGAGGGTAATAAGATTTAAATTGTCCATAAAGGTTGGTGGTTGTGGATAAACATTGAAAGCTCTTTTTGCATTAGGATATCTGAAAAACAAAAGAATTACTTTTTTTATTTATTTCAAGACAGGGCTTCTTTGTGTAGCCCTGGCTGTTCTGGAATTCACTCAGCCGTCCCGGCTAGCCTAGAACTCACAGAGATTTGCCCGCCTCTGCTTTCAGAGCGCTAGGATTAAAAGTGTGCATGCCATCACCTGGTGGAAGAATTACATCTGAAAATAAAACCACCAACATGGGGTTGATCTGTAAGGTAATGCGTTGAAACATAAGGCGGGTTGTTTGAACTTGACTATATGTGAGTGAAACACATAGAAAAGTCAGATAGTATGTGAGTTGTAATTACGCTTATTTTCTTGTATATAGTCTTTTTGTGGACTCATTCTTCTAAAAAGATGAAACTGTCTTATCTTTAAGTAATATTATTCAGGAAGTGCACATCAATAGTGAATGTGGTCTCCAGATTTAATGTTGGATAGCACAGATTTTTGAGCTATATCATATTATCTATGAATCATGTCTTCTCCATGGGGTATGAGTAGTGGCATCTAAGGTGAATAGTCTCAGAAGTCAGTCAGCCAATTGGTCCTGGGCAGGATGGAAGCCCCTTGGAATGGTACTTCAAGACAACAGCTACTGTTCTCTCCATGAACTGGGGAAACAAGATTTGCCGTTTTCTATGAGTTTTGTTTGCATATATGTTGGTAAACTTTTAGGAGAAGGTGTATTAAAAACACACCATTAAAGAGAGAAGGAGAAGGAAAGAGAGAGTGAATGAGAAATAGAGAGAAAGAATGCACTGTGTTGCAGGATATTTGATCCCATTGTGAACCAAGAAATTGTGAAATGTAAGCCTTGTTTCTTTGGTGTGATTGATCCCTATCACACACCTTTAATCCAATAACTTTCTGTTTACTGTAAACAGATCATTATAATGTGGTTCACCCAGACCTAACCACACACCTTTAGAGCAAAGAGCTCTCTGTATATGTATTTGGGACCTAATAAAGTTAAGCATAGGCCAAGAGGCAGAGCTAGAAACCAGCTGACAGAGATTAAGGAGTAGGAGGGACTTTGAGTTGAAGAATACTTAAGACAGAGTGGAGAATGAGGACTATTAGCTCAAGTTCTGTCTTTATTTTAGGCTTCAGCTCCTCAGCTCCCTGGATTTTGGGCCTTTGAGCTAGCAAGCTTTTGGCTTTGGGTTTTTTTTTTTTTTTTTTTTTTTTTTTTTCAATGCAGTTTATTCAGGAACATTGAACAATCCTCGGACCCCGGGGAAAGCCAGCCCACAGCTTAAATAGCCTCTGGGTAGCCAACCCAGGCATGCCACGGGGGCAATGCAGAGCAGATAGGTCCACATACATGGAAGCAAGCCAGATCCTCAGCCTTAGCCAAATGTGGAATTGTTCATGACAGAGAGCACTCTTTGTTAGTTTTTGTTTTTTCCGTTTGTTTTTGGGCTGTCAGCTGAGCTAGTCAGCCTTTTTTTTTTCTATCCAGACCTGAGCTGAGAAGGAAGGTTAGCTGGTTATTTTCTCTGCCTCTCTGAGCTAGCAGGTTCTCATCCCAGCATCTGGTTCCTGAGTCTTACAGGTAAATTAGAATGGTTGAAATTTTTTTTCATTTAAACAACAGCCCTGAGAGAGTGCAGAACTCTCAGGTGATAAGAACCTACCAACATTATGAATCACTGTGCAGGAAACATTATTATAGAAGCCCACACTTTAATTTCTGGTCATTTTTAAAATAACAAACTATAATTTAATAAAAAGGCTCCTTTGCCGTTTCAGTTCTGACCTTATCCTCAATGTGTTTCAAAGTAATGACTTTCTGAATAGCTTATTATTTATTACAATTTATTCAATTTGTATCCTGGCTGTGGTCCCCTCCCTTTTCTCCTCCCTCCTCTCCCCCTATGTCCCTCCCCTAGTCCACTGATAGGTGAGGTCTTCCTCCCGTTCTATTTGACCCTAGCCTATCAGGTGTCATTAGGACTGGTTGCATTGTCTTTCTCTGTGGCCTGGCAAGGCTGACCCCCCAGGTTCAGGGAGAGGTGATCAGAGAGCCTGTCACTGAGTTCATGCCGGAGACAATCCCTGCTTCCCTTATTAGGGAGCCCATTTGGAGACTGAGTTTATGGGCTATATCTGAGCCAGGGTTTTAGGTCCTCTCCATGCATTGTCCTTGGTTGGGATATCAGTCTGCAGGGCTCCCAGGGCTCAGTTTTTTCTTTTGTTTGTTTGTTTGTTTTGTTTGTTTGTTTGTTCGTTTTTGGCTCTGTTAGTCTCATTTTGGAGCTCCTGTCCCTCCAAAATAATGTTTCCCTCTTCTTTCATAATGTTACCTGCACTCTGCCCAAAGTTTGGTTATGAGTACCAAAGCTTGTTTACTCTTCATACTTTTTCTAAACCAATTCACTGTTTTGTTCCTTTGGCCACACCTAGAATAAACTAAATTCTTTGTGAAGATCAAACTTCAGGAGGACAAATGAGGTACCCAGATATACATTCTGATATCTTATGGAATAGAGTATACATCCAGATTTATAGCAGACAATAATCTAGGTCTTCATGAAGATGCCTCAACTAATGACAGAGAAATGAGGTTTTCAAAGAGAAAAATCCCATTAAGAGAAAAGGCCTGGCGAATGGCCCTAGCTCTTGGCAAGCACTGTGGTTTCAATTATGCTGCCAGTTCCCACTGGAGAATTCTTTCATCCAAGTTGCCCTTAACATGATGATCTCAGAGTTACATGTGTGCTCTGTAAAGCACCATTTGAATGGAAAAGGAGCACAAGAACACATAACCGTATATTGCAGAGGCATGATCAAAAGAGGTGGGACCCATGAATCAAAACAGCAGACCTGCAGAAGGAATCCCAGAGTTAGACTCATGGAAGAACTTACAGGAGCCAGTCACCTGGTGGCCTGGTGGCATTCTAATGTGACAAACAGGGAAGATGTGACAGGGACCATGGCACAGGCAACAGTGTATGTGGTAGTGATGATGGTCTAAGTGATGTTTTGGGTATTACAGAGAATATAAAGTAAATATATATATATATATATATATATGTATATATATATATATATAAAGTAATTATAAAAGAATATAAAGTAAATATATACTTTTTATAGTTGACAGTTGTCATTTTAATATTTTAGGGTTTAATATTTGAGTGTTTACTGGACACATCTAAACTCTGGGCTTTTGTCAACCATCAGATTTAAAGGGAATACCTACCCTCAGGAGCCTTACATTTCATTAGTAGATATTTATGTAGAACAGCTTGTCTCTTCTAATACTTACAATCTTGTAATAGTTAGAGAGAATAGCTAAATGCAATAATATATGGCGTACGGTGTTTGTAATACCGCAGAAGAGGGGGAGGGAAGATCATATGAGTCAGAGGGGGTGGAGGACCCCAGAACATGTTCCACAGAATCAACTAATCAGCTCACGTGTGCTTACAGAGACGGAAGCCGAAAGCACGGGGCCTGAAAGAGTTTGTACCAGGTCCTCTACCTATATGTTATGGCTGTTTGCTTGGTGTTTTTGTGGGACCCTTTAACAGTGGGAGTGGGGGTATCTCTGACTTTTTCACTTGCTCTAGGTACTGTTTTTTTCCTATTAGGTTGCCTTGTCCAGCATTGATACGAGGGCTTTTTCTTTGTCTTATTATATCTTTTTTCTTTCTGTTGTCTCTTGAAGACATGATATTTTCTGAAGGGGAAACAAGGAGAGTACATTTGGGGAGAGATGAGATGGCAGAGTGCTAGGAGGAGTGGAGGGAAAGAAAACTGTGATCATAACGTATTGTAAGAAAAGAATCTGTCTTCAGTATAAAAATGAAGAGATAAACACATTATAATCAATCAAATCAGAGTTGCTAAGCTTTGAAAGTGAATGTACTTTTCCTACTGATGAGGAAAAAGATAATTTTTGGTAGCATCACAGACAAAACATTTTACTAAAGACAGGTATTCTTTTAAATGACGTATTCTAGTGTGAAATACCAAAATTTCGGTGTTGGTTTCACTTAAGCCACCTCAGTTGCTTTTCACTATGTAGATACACAGGAAAATACTAACTTGAAATTTCCTCATGCCATGAATGGTGACCAATATCATTTTGATTTTAACAACTTTGAATGAAGCATCCTTCAATACTGTGATAATTATTGAGAATATATGAAGATTAGGAGAACACAAGCCTGCCTGTAGTCTGTGGTTAATGATGCACAAATATACAAATATTTTTAACAATTAACTTGTTATGTGCATACTGTACTTTGTCTATAGAGAATTTAAGGAAATATTGAATAAAAGAGGTGCTATTCAAGCTGGTTCTTGAAGAACAAACCAAAAAAAGAAAAGGCATATTGGTTTTAGAAAATGAGATAAAGGCAACTGCAGGCCAGAGGCAGAGGCTTTGTATAGGGGTGGTAATAAAAAATACCTTGGGCCAAGCATGATGACCCTCACCTTTAATCCCTGCAGTAGGGATCCAGAGGCAGGTGGATCTTTGTAAATCCCATGCCAGCCTTGTCTATATAAAAGTACACAATCTAAATGGAGAGGTGCATGCTACTTCAGAATGGTAGAAAAATCATATAGTGTATTTTCTTTTTCTTTCTTTCTTTTTTCTTTCTTTCTTCAGATTTTCAAGAAATTATTTCAAACTGACTTTGATTTTGAAGCCAAAATGGATCAGTGACAGGTAATTTTGCCATAATATTAGAACACTTAATGAGGAAAGAGTATTTAAGCATTTAGGTCAAATGGTGATTTTGTGTTTTGAAATATTTTTTTTCCTGTATATGTTTACCTATTTTAGTAAATAATAATAAGGTTCCTACATTTATCCATCCTATGTGTTGAGGAGGATTTTGCAGGCTGATTGTTTGACTACTCATGAAACAATTAGTCAGCGTAACCATAGGCATGAAAGCATTTTTGTAATGAGAATGACTACAGGGGTGTTGACTAAATTATTGACAGGCTATTTTAAGGCCAGGAGATACAAACATATTCAATAAATCACAGGGACTAAAGTTAGACAATAATTGCCAACTACTCTCTACTCTCATTTCATTATTTTAGCATATAAGTGAGTAAACGTAGATTAAATTGGATTTTAGAAGTTAACCAAGAATGTTATTCTTGGGGATGTGCCTGTGATCTCAAATCATGGCTTATCATTATAACTCCTGGGCTAGATGGAAAAGAATCTATCAATTATGGACTGTCCTGGAGACAGGACAGAATTGCTATTCAGCTATTGGGGAATGAGTACCTCACAAAAGAAGTTTTATTCCATAGTGACAAGCATTCCCCCTTTTTCTATTCTTTGACAAAGGACATTCACTAAATGTAGCTATTTAAATTAAAATCAGTAAAAGACCAATTCCCCACTCCTTTGTGTAATTTGAACTTTTAGTAGCTGTGTGTGACTGTCATGCTGGACTGCAAAATTTGGAGTCCTGCCCTTACTACATTTTTTTCTAAGTTTTTTACTTTTTGTTTATTTATATATATTTGCATGTTGAGGGGCCACAGAAGTGTGGAGATCAGAGAGGGGGTTCTGTCAGTCTAGTGGGTCTTAGGAATCAAACTCAAGTCATCATGTTTGGCAACACACACCTTTACTCACTGAGTTATCTTACCATCTCAAGATTACATCTTAAAGGAATGGTCAAGACTTGACATCATATGCTCTGGCGGGGCTCTAGGAGTACATATTAGGGAGTAAAAAGATAAAAGTCAGGTGTACAGCCTATGATTTGTGCCTATTTTCAGTTCCAAGAAAATAATACATAGTAGAAGTTGAATAAATTTTTGTTGACAAGTGTCCTATTTGGTTTAATTATCCATTTTCTGGGTGTTATGGGAAGCAAATCAGCTACCATTTATTTGCTGTTGACATAGTGGTTAGCAGAGAAAGTGCTCCACAAACTTCAAGCTTTTCTTAAATATTTTTGATAGCCAAAACCTTTAATGTAGTCCATACTGAAACCTTAAAAATATATATCAAGCCAATTAAAATAGATTAATCGAACAGCTATCAATGAAGAAAAACAAGATATAATGTGAGCAGAGTCTCATGGGGACTCTGATAGTCAAATTATGGGGTTGAAGTTGTTATATATTTCTATAAAAATATTGACATAATGTGATAGTGTGAGTGGAAATTATGGTGTTAAACACCCCATCCCCACAAGATTCCAGTGGACTGGTGAAGAAGGAGCTATACACACATAATCACAGTGTAGTTTATTACTGGATATAAACATGTGGAACACAGAAAGAGAAGCCACTGCTTGGGGAGTCAAACAAATCTTTATTTCGTTATTATTATTATTATCATTATTACAATTTATTCACATTGTAACCCTCTCCCTTGTAGGCATTCCTGGCAAAAGACCACTGGTGCTCATGGCCTGGGAGGACTTCCACTGACGGATTGAGAAAATGGTTAAGCAGAGGGTGCATGGCCTGACATCGGGGAGCCTGCCTGGAGACCAAAATCCAAGGGCAGGATTGGAGATGGTGTGAAGGAACCGCATTGGTCGCCTAAAGCTATATAACTTGTCCTCTATTCCGTAGTAAATCTGCCTGGATCCCCCTGCCCTCAGATTGCGTTCACCCTACTCCCGGTGTCTGTGTAGTGACTCAGGCACCTCTCACCCCCTTGGCTTGGACTCCCAGTCCTCACCTGCAGGCTGGACCCTTGGAAGGAGGACCAACACTCCCTCCCAGGGTGGATCTTGAAAACTGACACTCCCTCCCAGGGAGGAAAGGGAGGAAGACCCACCCTCCCTCTATCTTCCTCCCCTATCCCTCTTCCCTAGTCTACTGTTTGACTCTAGCCTATCAGGTCCCATTGGGACTACCTGGATCCTCTTCCTCTGTAGACTGGCTAGGTTTCTTCACCAGGGAGAAGTGATCAAAAAAGCAGGAAACAGTTCATTTCAGAAATTGTCACTTCTTCCCTTACTAGGTGATCCACGTGGAGACTGAGCTCTCTATGGGCTACATCTGAGCTGGGGCTCTAGGTCCTCTCTAGGCGTGGTCTTTGGTTGATGCATCAGCCTCTGCTGTATCCCCTGTGCCTAGCTTTTTTGGATTTGTTGGTCTCCTTGAGCTCTGGAACTCTATGGGTCCTTCTATCTCCCCTTTCTTCCACAAGACTCCCTGTACTCTTTCCAAAGTTTGCCTGTGTGTCTCTGTATCTGCTTTAAATCCCTGCTGGGTGGAGTCTTTCAGAGATCTGTTGTAGAGTCCCATCTGTTCCCTCTCTTCTACCACTTTTGATATCTGTCTTGTTTTCCTCTTTGAATGAGAATTAAGCATCTTCCCTAGGGTCCTCCTTGTTGTTTACTTTCTTTTGGTCTGTAGATTTTAGTATGTTTATCCTATATTATACTGCTAATATCCATGTATAAGTGAGTATATGCCATGCATGTGTTTCTGCTTCTGGGATACCTCATTCAAGATGATCTTTTCTAATTTCATCCATTTGCCTGCAAATTTCATGAGTTCCTTGTTTTTAATAGCTAAATAGTATTCCACTGTACAAATGCACAAATTATGTATCCAGAATTTGTTGAGGGACATCTAAGTTTTTTTCCAGATTCTGCCTATTGTGAACATATTGGGAACATAATTGAGCAAATGTCCTTGTTTTATGGTTGAGCATCTTTCTGATATATGCCCAGGAATGGTATAGCTGGGTCTTGAGGTAGCACTATTCCCAGTTTTCTCAGAAAGCGCCAGATTGCTTTCCAAAGTGGTTGTACAAGTTTACCTTCCCACCAGCAATGGAAGAGGGTTCCCCTGTATCCACGTCTTCTCCAGCATGTGTTGTCGCTTGAATTTTTGATCTTAGCCATTTTGATGAATATGAGATAGAATTTCAGTTGTTTTGATTTACATTTCCCTGATGACTAAGAATCTTGATAATTTCTTTAAGTGTTTTTCCACCATTCAATATTCCTCTGTTGGGAATACCTAGTTTACTTAACTCTGTACCCAATTTTTAAATTAGATTATTTGGTTTGTTGCTGTTTAATTTCTTGAGTTCTGGCTATATTACAGATATCAGCCCTCCATCAGATGTAGGGTTGATAAAGGTCTTTTCCCAGTCTGTAGGCTGTTGTTTTGTTTTGTTGACCATGTTTTTTGATTTACAGAAGCCTTTCAGTTTCATGAGGGCCCATTTATTGTTTGTTGATCTTAGAGTTTAAGCTCTGGAGTTCTGTTCAAGAAGCTGTCTCCTATGCCAATGTCTTCACGACTCTTCCCCACTTTTTCTTCCAACAGGTATAGTGTATCTAATATTAAGGTATTTGATTCATTTGGACATTATTTTTGTGCAAGGTGATATATACAGATCTGTTTGCATTTTTCTATATGTAGATTTTCAGTTAGACCAACATCATTTGTTGAAGATGCTGTCTTTTTTCCATTGTATGGTTTTGGCCCTTTTGTCAAAAATCAGGCATCTGTAGGTGTGTGGATTTATTTCTCAGTCTTCAATTCTAATTCCTTGATCCTCCAGTTTGTTTCTGTTTTTATTTTTTAATTTTTATTTATTTGTTTGTTTATTTATTTATTTTTTACAGGTCTTTCACTTGCCCGGTTAGAGTTACACCAAGATATTTTATGTTATTTGTGGCTATTGTGAAGGATGTTGTTTCCCTAATTTCTTTCTCAGCCCATTTGTCTTTTGTATACAGGAGAACTACTGATTATGTTTTTGGCATTAATTTTTTATCCAGCCACTTCGCTGAAGGTGTTTATCATCTGTAGGAGTTCTCCAGTAGAACTTTTGGAGTCATTCATATATACTATCATATCATCTGCACATAGTGTTACTTTGACCTTTTTCTTTCTGAGCTGTAGCCCCTTTATCTCCTTTAATTTTCTTATTGCTCTAGCTAGTGCTTCCATAACTATTTTGAAGAGATACGGAGAGAATGGGCACCCTTGCCTTGTCCCTGATTACAGTGGGATTGATGTAAGTTTTACTGCTTTTATTTTGTTGTTTATTGGCTTGCTGTATATTGCCTTTACTAAGTTTAGGTATGTGCCTTGTATCCCTATCTCTTCAAAAGTTTAAACATGAATGGGTGTTGGATTTTGTCAAATGCTTTTTCAGCATCTAAGGAGATGATCATGTATTTTTTTTTCTTTGTTTATATGGTGGATCACATTGCTGGATTTCCCTATCCTAAACCAACGCTGCATGTCTGGGATAAAGCCTACTTATATCTAAACCACACAGAGAGCCAACAAAGAAAGGGAATTTCAGTCCAATGTCTCTTATGAACATTGACACAAAAATATTCAATAAAATGCTCATACATTGAATCAAAAAACACATCAAAGGTATCATCCACCATGGTCAAACAAATCTTTAAAGAGGAAATAACTTTTGAATTGAAAAATATTATGGGTGTGGTTGAAAGAAAGAACAAAAGAAAATTCAGAAAGAGGAAGAGGATCAGTTGTGACATTTAAAGACACAATTTGTGTCAGAAAATGTCAAGCTTTCTACTAACTCTATAAAAGAAACACAGGGATAGTGCTAGAGAGATGACTGCGCGCTTAAGGCAGGAGCTCGTACTGCCCTCACAGTATGAGTTATTTTTCTTTTTTTTTTTCTTTTTTTTTTTTTTAAATTTTTCATCAATTACACTTTATTCATTCTGCATCCCCCCATAAGCCCCTCCCTCCTCCCATCCCAATCCTACCCTCCCTCCTCCCTCTGCTTGCATGCCACTTCCCAAGTCCACTAATAGGGGAGGTTCTCCTCTCCTTTCTGATCTTAGTCTGTCAGTTCACATCAAAAGTGGCTGTATTGTCCTCTACTGTGGCCTGGTAAGGCTGCTCCCCCCCCCCAGAGGGAGGTGATCAAAGAGCAGGCCAATCAGATTATGTCAGAGGCAGTCCCTCTTCACATTACTATGTAACCCAATTGGACTCTGAACTGCCCTGGGCTACATCTGTGCAGGGGTTCTAGGTTATCTCCATGAATAGTCCTTGGTTGGAGTATGAGTCTCTGGGAAGTTCCCTATGTTCAAATTTTCTTGTTCTGTTGCTCTCCTTGTGGAGACCCTGTCCTCTCCAGCTCTTACTATTTCCCAGTTCTTACCTAAAATTCCGTTCACTCTGCCCAGCAGTTGCCCATCAGGCTCAGCATCTGCTTTGATAGTCTGAAGGGCAGAGGCTTTCAGAGGCCCTCTGTGGTAGGTTCCTAGGTTGTTTCCTGTTTTCTTCTTCTTCTGATGTCCATCCTCTTTGCCTTTCTGGATGGGGTTTGGACGTTTTAGTTAGGGTCCTCTCTCTTGCTTAGTTTCTTTAGATGCACAGGTTTTAGTGGGTTTGTCCTATGTTGTATGTCTATATGAGTGAGTATATACCATGTGTGTCTTTTTGCTTCTGAGACAACTCACTCAGGATGATCCTTTCCAGATCCCACCATTTACCTGCAAATTTCATGATTTCCTTATTTTTCATTGCTGAGTAATATTCCATTGTGTAGATGTACCACAATTTCTGCATCCATTCTTCAGTTGAGGGGCATCTGGGTTGTTTCCAGCTTCTGGCTATTACAAATAAAGCTGCTACAAACATGGTTGAGCAAATGTCCTTTTTGTGTACTTGAGCCTCTTTTGGATATATGCCCAGTAGTGGTATGGAGTTATTTTTCTACCACTCATGTAAGGAGGCTCACAAAGGCCTATAATTCTAGCTCCAGGGAATCTGGTGTCCTCTTTTGTCTTCCATAGACATCTGTACAAACATATTCACAGAGCCTCCATATCTGTCTGTCTGTCTGTCTATCTATCTATCTATCTGCATATACAATCATTAAAATATTTTAAAAATAATAAAAATAAGTGAGAGAATAACCAAGAAGATAATCTAAATTTTTATCATAAATAAGAGTTTCTCTGGAGAGAGTTTTAACTGAGAAGACAATATAAATATTACATTCTATACTATGGTCCTTTAAAGTTTTAATATAACAAATTTGTTTCCACATTTCCTTTTAAAATTTGGTGACAGGAGGATAAGACCTACCTAACTGCTTTTCAAGTATGAAATACAGTATTATTTATAGACTTTACACTGAAGTTGAAAAGGTGGAGGGCATTTTCTCTGGCCCTGTCAATGCCATGGGAGTTTTGGTTACCACTCTCAAGCCTCCATGTCCAACATCAGTGGTTCAGTGGCTCATGACCCCTTGAAGAAAGACTGAGAGAATATTTCTCAGTTTGGCACTGGAGTTCGGGAATTGGCCAGGCCAACTTACTTCAATGATTTTAATGCAGCACTTAGCAAATTGAACTTGTTGATTATAAAACATTTTCTATTTAGCTCCAGTGATGGCATTTTTATAGTAAGTTTTACTTTCAATAAAGAAAAATGCAAGAATATGTATAGCTTCACAAACTCAAAAGGACAGCATAGAGGAAAAGGGCAAGGTAAAGTTCATGCAGCATGTTATTTGTCCTACTTCAGGCTTTCACTGTGTAGAGCTGACCTTCAGAGACCCACAGGAGTGAAATGTTCAGCTCTATTCACTCATTTGATTATTAGTAGCAGTATCTAGAACCTTGGAGTGTGATGAAGAATATAACATCTGGCCTTTCAAGGAGTTTATCACCCAGTGGACAAGACACACACAAAAAATGATTAAGGAAACAGTGTGGTAGTAAAATGGCATTATGGGATACTAACAAAAAAAAAAAAACCCACTAAGCTGGCATCAAGTACTAGACCATGGTACCAATGAAAGAGTGAGTGCATATGAGATTTCTGAAAAATTTCAGACCAAGGCTAAAATTTTCCTGTCAGAGCCACTGTAGAAGAAATCTCTTACTAGTGATATATGGACGAGATTATCAGTTTTTAATTGTAATATTACTGAGAGTTTTTTCCAAACATTCTGTTCTAAGGATGGTTCTGTGCATGGTGGGACATGCTCATAGAGTCCTGAGCAGGACTCTAGGGAGGAGATTCTTCTCTGCTGTGGGTTACAATCAGTCTTACCCAAAACACAAGCATTGTAACCCTACCCTAAGATGTGATATTATTGTGGGGCCTTTGGAGCACAATAAGGTCATGAGAACAGAGTTCTATCCAAAATTTTGTACACGTTTATGAAAAGCCATGAAGAGCCTGCCTCCTCTTTCTGACACAGGAGGACATGAAGACAGCAATGTGCAAAGAAAGGGAAGGACCTTTTCCAGAATCTAGTCATGTTTGTTATGCTCTTCACATTTCTGAAAAAAACAAACAAACAAACAAACAAACAATAAAATATATCATTATACACTCAGACTATGGAATTTGGTCAGAAGAGGCTAAAGCTAAGATACCCTAGTGGTTTATCAAAAAATGCCCCTTGTGACTGCCAAACCGCTCATATAGGACAAAAATGCCCCTACTTCAATACTACTGGTCCATCTGATCTTTAGGGTGTTTTCTTCCATTTCTAGGAAATGAACTTTAGTAAACTGATATTGACACTACTTTGGTCTACAAAACTCTCCAAAGACGTTCTTGTAAAGTCACAGCCCTATCCTTGGGAGAGATAACTCAAATTGTTAGTCTCAAAGCCACAGGTCCCTCGGTCTTCTATGAGTGTCCATTTTCTCAATGTAAGTTGAATAAAGCTCTTATGTTCAAGGTACTGATTTCTAGAATGTGAGATTATTGACTGAAGGGTGACCTTTTAGGTTGGGCAAAATCACAGTTTATAGCAGAAGACTACATTTCAGGCAGCACTCTTCATAACCCCTGCTTTAACCAGAGCAGCTCTGTTCTGCCTCTGTTTTATTAATCCTTCCTGTGTGCCTGTGAAAAGATAAAAACCACTCAGACAAACCCCTAGACTTAGGTTTGGATCCTAGTCAAGTCATTAAACTGAGTAAATTAGACAAATCACTTCATATATTGTCTATTCATTCAACAGTTTTCCCAACTGTCTGCTGCACATGAGAAATGTTGATAGATTATGCACATGGATAACATGGCTTTCCAACTAGTTGCTCACAGTAAAAGAAAGAAAGAAAGAAACGAAAAGATGAATGAGTACCATATCCCGTGTGCTATGTTGGTATAATGGTACCCTAATCCTTACTGCCCAATTATAATCAATTTGCTTTGTTTTTACATTTGTCAGTTAGCTAAGTTCTTTACTCTGAGACACTATATACAATGATGTGACCAATACATCCCTCTTCTTGTTCAGTCACGAAACTTTGACTGTGATTTACTCTTTTGAGGAAGGTCAATAAGTCAGTCACTGAACTGGCTGGACATTCACATGCAATTATGTCTCTTTGTATATTTTTCTCATTTTCTCCCTGACTCCTAATGAAAGTTGCATGTTATATCCCCCAAATGAAGTACCACATGCCGAGTCCCTTTCAACTAAACTCTCATATGAACTGGGTCTCCACCTCTCTATTGCTTCCTTGATTCACAAAATTATCTAATATCATAATACAACAATCTGAAATTCTTCCTCTCCTACAGTGTTTTCTTTGAATGGTAATTTAGTTTCATTTTAGACTAGAAGAGAAGTGGTCATGAAAATTAATGAAAAAACAGAGAATAAACACACACACATGGTTTATAGTAGTAAAATATAGTCATAATCATGTACTTCAGGTGAATGATTCAGTAATATGAAAGTAAAAAGCTCAGAGCATTGAAGACTCATCACTTTTGACAGACATGACATTTGTCTGCTTGACCATTAATTTGTAGTTATATATATATGTATAAATTTATACATATAAATTTCACTGATAGTGAAACTCCAGTTCAACGAGGTGAATTAATGAATGATTATAAACCACAGCTTAAATTAGGTTTTCATTCTCTTGCTCTGGGCCTCCAGAATAAAAGTAAAACCTTTGGCTGGCAAAGTATGAAGAACACACACTGCTTCTGCAAGAGGACCTGAGTGTGATTGCTAACACCCACAGGCAGTTAAGTTCACCACCACCTGTAACTCTAGCTCCAGGGTATCCAGCACTTATGTTCTCTATGGGCACTCACAAACTTGTACACACACACACACACACACACACACACACACACAGTTTGAATAATCTAAAATAATGTCTTGATTGAGAAACAATGTCCCACAAAGTATAGTGAAATTTCTTTGTTCAACCCAGAGATCATGTCTTTAAACTTTGGAATCCAGTTGTTGTATTAGTTACATTCTCACTGCTGTTGCAAAATTCCGGACAAGGCAACTTAAGAAAGGAAGGGTTTATTTATTTCAGCATATGGTTTGAGGGCAAGTTCATTGTGATGGCAAAAGCATGCTGGTCACATTGTATCTGCAATTAGGAAACAGAAAGAAGTCTTTGGCCCCTAACCAAAGGAAACATACTGCCATACAATGTCCAGACTACAACTTAACCTAATTAACCCTTCAGAGGCATGCGCAAAAGCTTATCTTCTTAGATAATTTGAGAGTCTGTCAAGGTGACAATCTATGTTAACCATAATATCAATTAATAAGGATCATAGCAAAATTGTTTAATTCACAATCATAATCATAAGATATTAATTCCTCCTCTATAAAGCATTCTCACAATGTGAATTTATCTTTCTTTTAAAAATTTAATTAAATTATTTATTAATTACAGTTTATTCACTTTGTATCTCAGCTGTAGCCCCTTCCCTCAGCCCCTCCCAATTCCACCCTCCCTTTCTCATCTCCTCCCGTGCTCCTCCCAAAGTCCACTGATAGGGGAGGTCCTCCTCCTCTCCCCTCTGAACCTAGCCTATCAGGTCTCATTAGAACTAGATGCATTGTCTTTCTGTGGCATGGGAAGGCTGCTCCCTCAGGGGGGAGGTGATCAAAGACTCAGCCTCTGAGTTCATGTCAGAGATAGTTACTAAGGAAACCACTTGGAGACTGAGCTGCCATGGGCTATATCCGTGCAGGGGTTCTAGGTTATCTCCATGCATGGTCCTTGGCTAGAGTATTAGAATTTGCAGACAAATGGTAGGATCTAGGAAAGATCATCCTGAGTGAAGTATCCCAAAAGCAGAAGGACACACATGGTATATACTCAATTATAAGTGGATATTAGCCATATAATATAGGATAATCATACTAAAATCTATACACCTAAAGAAGCTAAGCAAGAAGGAGAACTGCTGGGTAAGATGATCAATCCTCACTCGGAAAGGCAAATGGGATGGACATCAGAAGAGGGATAAAACAGAACAGGACAGGAGTTTACCACAGAGGGCCTCTGAAAGACTACCCAGCAGTGTAACAAAGCAGATGCTGAGACTCATAGCGTAACTTCAGGCAGAGTGCAGGGAATCTTATGAAAGAAGGGGGAGACAGGAAGACCTGGAGCTGATAGGAGCTCCACAAGGAGAACAACAGAACCCCAAAATCTGGGCAAAGGTGTCTTTTCTGAATTTACCTTTTATCAAAGCATTCCCTAGAGAGGTCAAATTACCGTGGAGTAAGCATTCCTGCTCTTTGATGGCCTGGATTTGTAGTCAAATCTAAGTGAATGTCTTAGTAGCCACACAGAAAGTGACCGTGACATTAGACAAAACAAACAAGTGGCTACTTTGTTCAACTGTAAAATTAGAAATATAAATATATACATATTTATATAATATATTATTTTATTTATATATTATATATACACTTATATAATGTGTGTGTGTGTGTGTGTGTGTGTTTTAAATGTAGTGACAAGTAAATCACAGGTACCTTGTCTTTTTTTCCCAACATTTCAGCATCCGACCCACAGTCAGAATGCAATAAACCAAACGTCATCTGCAGTCACCTCTCTACTTCTTGTGTTCCTCCTTAAAAGGGCTTTAATAGGCCTTTGTGTCAGATCATGGAGATATCTTCTTCCTACCATAATTAAGCAACTTGAGAAATCCTGTGAGGTCGATAAATTTGGGGAAAGCTTACATAAAACAGAATATAAAATGGCAAGGCCTGCCATCAGAAGCCAGTAAAAGTCAATTGCTTTTTGTGACACCTCTACAAATGGCATTATGTCATTGCATAATATTAGTAAGAAATTGTAAGATTTTGTTCAGGCCTATAAAGTATAATGACTCTCACATCATCTACCAATATAAAAAATAAATTGAAGAAAGTAATATTTTTAAAGAGAAGGGAAAAAAAATCAAGTTCCAAAATTCTTGGCTTTTTCTGTGTTTGAGGAAATTTAGTCCATAAAGAAATGGATTTAAATGATTTTCAGTGTGGTTGGTTAACTTTCCTGCTTTTTTTTCCATTTCTCTTTATTATTTTAATTTTTCATCTTGGCCCTTTTTATTTAACTGGGAACACACAAAAACTCTGTTTCAGAAATCAGGTGGTCTTGGCCGAAGATTTCTTCTGATGCATAAAATGAACTTTAAATGTTAAAAAAATGGAAAGTCTTCCTGGTGCCAATAAAGACATGGGTTTATTCATCTGGGCTAAGATACAGGACATTAACTTCTACAGATGCAGTTGTTCACCCAGCAGTTTGAACTAAACCAACCTGAAAAGTCTCTGTATATTCAAAGGAATGAAGCTGTGTGCATCTGGCCTTGCAGTGTTTCTTTTGGTTAAAAAAAAAAAGAAAAAAAAAGTGATATGGGAAATCACAGCTTCTGGGTAAAAACTTATCTTAGGAATGTTTGAATGCACATTGGATTTTAAAGAAAAGAAATTGATCATGAGGAAGAGGAGAAATTGATCATACTCTCATTCTAATGAGACTATGCCAGGCTACCAAAAAATCTGGCCTGCATCTGTATTAAACATGATCTGGAGGAACGGAAGGAATAACCTCATAGATCTCCCTCAGAGTAGACTCCCGGATGTGAGCAAACATGTCTACTAGGAATAATATATAACAAGAACGAAGTCACTGGGTTCTCTAAATAAACATTATGTTTCAGAAGGAAAAAAAAATGTGGTATGTTTGGCTTTAAAAAATGAGCTGTGTTTTTTCTTCTTTTTCAGCATTGCTTTTCAGTTTACAGACAGAGTGGTAACCCTTGGGGAAGAGGTGATCTGCTGGCTCCAAAGAAAAATGCACTGAGCCAAGAAGAAAGGCTTGTATCTGTGCAACAGTTCAAATCACTCCCAGGCAAAATGATGTTTGTTGAACTGAAATGTACAGGTCATCTTCTCAAACGTTAAGATAATGTTAGCATGCTTTCTCTGATGGCTGAAGAGTGGCAAGCCAACTTATAGTTTAAACGTTTTCAGGAAGCAGGAGCTTATAACCTTTGTGCTTATCACTGTCATGACTATGTGGACCATCGTTCGTTTGTCCTTCCTTCCTTCCTTCCTTCCTTCTTTCCTTCCTTCCTTCCTTCTTTCCTTTCTTTTTTTCTTTCTTTCCTTCTTTCTTCTTTCCTCCTTCTTTTTCTTTATTACAATTTATTCAATTTGTATCCTGGCTGTGGCCCCCTCCCTTGTTTCTTCACAGTGCCACCCTCCCTCTCTCTTCTTCCCCTATGTCCTTTTCCTAGTCCACTGATAGGGGAAGTCCTCCTCCCTTTCTATTTGACCCTAGTCTATCAGGTTGCATCAGAACTGCTTGCATTGTCTTCCTCTGTGGACTGGCAAGGCTGTACCCTATAGGGGGAGATGATCAGAGAGCCTGTCACTGAGTTCATGCCAAAGAAACTCCCTGCTCCCCTTACTAGGGGCCCCACATAGAGACTGAAACTATGGGTTACATCTGAGCCCAGGCTTTAGGACATCTCCATGCATTTTTCCTGCATTTTCTTCAGGACCCCCATGGCTCAGTTTCTAAGGCTCTGTTGGTCGGCTTTTGGAGGTCCTGTTCCCTCCAGGTCTTTTTATCTCCCATTTTTTAATTATATTCCCTGCACTCTGCCCAAAGTTTGTGTATGAGTCTCAGCCTCTGCTTAAATACCTCGATCAGTAGTCTTTCAGAGGCCATCTATGGTAGGCTCCTGTCTTGTTCCCTTTCTTCTCCTGCTTCTGATGTCTATTGCATTTGTCCTTCTGAATGAGGATTGAGCATCTTTCTTATGGTCTTCCTTGTTTAGTTTCTTTAGGAGTATAAATGTTAGTATGTTTATCCTATATTATATGGCTCATGTGATTGTAAATTTGTATAACCACTTTGGAAACCAATCTGGCACTTTCTCAGAAAATTAGGAATAGTGTTACCTCAAGATCCAGCTATATATCTTAGGCATATATCCAAAATATGCTCAACTATACAACAAGGACATTTGTTCAACCATGTTTGTAGCAGCTTTATTCGTAATAGCCAGAACCTGGAAATAATCGAGATGTCCCTCAACCGAGGAATGAATACAGAAATTGTAGCACATTTTCTTAATGGAATACTACTCAGCTATTAAAAACAAGGAAATCATGAAATATGCAGGCAAATAGTGGGATCTAGAAAACATCATCTTGAGTGAGGTAACCAAGAAGCAGAAAGACACACATAGTATATACTCACTCGGAAGTGGATATTTTTCTTTTTTAATGTAATTGATGACCATGTTAAAAAATTTAAATTTGTATACTCACTTTACATCCTGACCATAACCCCCTCCCTCCTCTACTCCTGGTCTCACCCACCCATCATCTTTCCTCCACTCTTTCTCCCCTTTTCCTCAGAAAAGTGGAGCTCCCCACCCCACCGACCCACTCCAGGACATCAAGTCTCATCAGGACTGAGCTCATCCTCATCCACTGATGCCTGGCAAGGCAGCCCCATTAGAAAAAATTGATCTAAAGCAGCAACAGAGTCCATGTCATAGCACCCACTCAACTATCAAGCGGACCCAAATGAAGATCAAACTGCTCATTAGTTACATATGTACAGAGTGCCTAGGTCCATACCACAAATGCTCTTTGGTTGGTGCTTCAGTCTCTGGAAACCCTCATGGGTCGACTCTGTTGGTTTTCTTGTGGCAGTTTTGGTCCCTCTGGGTCCTTTCATCATCCCCCCCACTCTTCCACTGCTCTCCCCAAGCTCTGCCTAATGCTTGACTGTGAGTCTTAGCATCTGATTTGATCATCTACTGGGTGGAACATCTCAGAGGCCAGGAGCCACCACAGAGGACCTCTGAAAGTCTCTACCTAGCAAGGTAGCAAAGCGGAGACTGCGACTCATAGCCAAACTTTGGGCAGAGTGCAGGGAATGTTATGAAAGAAGGGGGAGATAGAAAGACCTGGAGGGGACTGGAGCTCCACAAGGAGATCAACAGAACCAAAATATCTGTCCCAGGGATCTTTTCTGAGACTGATACTCCAAACAAAGACCATTCATGCAGATAACCTAGAACCCCTGCACAGATGTAGCCCATGGTAGTTCAGTCTCCAAGTGGCTTCCCCTTAGGGGAACAGGGACTGTCTCTGACATGAACTCAGTGGCTGGCTCTTTGATCACCTCCCCCTAAGAGGGGTGCAGCCTTTCCAGGCCACAGAGGAAGACAATGCAGCCATTCCTGATGAGACCTGATAGGCTAGAGTTAGGTGGAAGGGGTGGAGGATCTCTGATATCAGTGGACTGGGGGAGGGTCATGGGAGGCTAAGAATGAGGGAGGAAGGAAGGGAGGGCAGGATTGGGAGGGGCCGGAGAGAGGGCTACAACTGGGATACAACGTGAATAAACTGTAATAAATAAGTAAATAAATAAATAAATAAATAATAAAGAACAGATTAAAAGAAAGAAAGTGTGCTGAGAGTACTGTCCTTATACTTATTTAGCCTGTACTGGTCTCAGTTTAAAAATGTAGAACCTGGGTTCTGGAGAAGACTAATACCAATGCTAACAGCTGGTTTCTACATCAGGCCTACCTCTTCACCCATGCATGCTTAGGTGACTTCACTGAACTTTAAGGTCAGCTGTTCTGGGTTCAATTTTAACTTTTCTCCACAACGAACAGTTAAGTGACAGGAGGGACTTTCTTGCTTTCATAAAGAATAGAATCTTTATATAAAGTAGTGGTACCACTGAGTCATAATTCTTATTAAGGTCAAAGATATCATTTGTATGTGTGTACCATGAACAGTATGTGAGATTTTCACAGTTGCATCAAAACTCCAAACGGGGCAAAGAGGAATTAGTTGCGACCTTGTAGTGCAAGATCAACCAAGAGCTTTCAATAACCTCTTTGAGTGCTCAGTAGAAAGTGGAAAAAAAAATATTTTCAGTGATTCTTATATTCCACTGGTTATATTTGTTTCCACAACTAAATAAAGAATTGAAAAAAAAAGAAATGACTATGGAAGCCTATTAATCGTGCAGCACCTGGCTCTTTTTCACCGCAATTCCAAAACCTATTTGGTACCTGCAAGAGAATTTGGGCTAAAGAGTGGGAGTAGCTTCAGGAAGAGGATTACATCTCATATTCCTCTGGCCAGACAACGGCTTAGGTTGTAGGACTGTGTATATGTGTGGTCTTGTTTGTTTCTTGTTTTGTTTTTATTACCCAATGCCTCTTCAAGCAAAGAAAATGTCTTATAGGGAGAAGATGGAGACATTTTCAAAATAGTTCTTGTCATTTCTGTAGGTGACAAGGATAGGTGACATCCTTGCCTATGAGAAGACTCATGGAAGATGATGCCAATGTTCCCTAAGTAAACAACTCCATAGAGACATGAAGATTGTGTGCACATGACACTGACATGTGCTGGTAAGAATGCAGATTTTTTTTCACGGTAGAGACAGTTGGAATGTGAATGGCATATCAAAACTTGAAACTTGAGGCACTCATGAGCACTGCAAAGATCGGTCTTATCAGGAAAGCAGCAGGCACAGGCCAGTCCGTAACACACTGAAAAGAAAGATCCACCCCCAGCCCGAAGTATCCTGAAGTGGGAAGCAGTGTAAAGGGGTCCATCACTTTCCTTTATTTCCTTCCCTTCCTAAGAGATAGAACAAATAACGGAAGGGTACAGTAAACAAAGTATAAATGTGCAAACCATACCACATCTGCGCACTGCACTTCCATGGTTTCATGCAAGGGGAAGTGATGTGAAAATGTTCACAATTTACCAGACCAAACTTATCACTGGTTTCTCCAGTGCCATATGTAAAATGCTGATGTACATCCTCAGCAAAGGATAGGTATCTCTTTCTTTTATGTTAGGCAAGAATTCATTCTATTCTCCAAGATGAGTTGTAAGCATAGAAAAATACAGACATATCCAAAGATGTATAAACAGCACATTGACCAATTATACCCGCTCCTACCTCAGAAGCAGCATTGGAAAACTTCCTGAACATGGTGTTCCTTACCATGAACTTGCCTCTTCTCACTGAAATGGTCTTAGGAGAGCCTCTGGGGACCCCTAGTCTTCTTCTTCCTTTGTGCAACACTTTTCATCTGTAAAAAAATGATAGTAAGGTTTTAGCCTCCCCCCTTACATTTTTAAACAGGTGAAACGTAATTCAGTTTGTTTCCTTCTGTTCTTTATGTAGTCCCCATCCCTTTCCCATCTAGTCAATCTACCTCTAAAGATGTCTTGCTGTGCCAATGTCACCTTTTAAATATGATGTGGAACCAAGCCAAAACCAAAACTGGACATGGGTAGATTGTTACCTTATGTATTTGAACACTGTTCTTAAGTTTCTGCCTTTGAGCACAGCCAAAGAACACAAAGAAACCAATTTGTCAGACTGAAGACATTACTTTATGCTGACCTCTTTTCTTTCCCAGAAATTCTCAGCATGAAAGGATCTGCCTGCTTGATTTTGAGATTTTCCCCCCAACTCAACAGAGGACAGCTTCTTGGAAGAAATAAAGATTCCTGATGTTCAGAAGTTTAAAAAAAATGTTGTTTCCAAAAGATGTGCCAGAATAAGCAGAGCTGTCTTCATTCATTCATCCCTGCATGCATTCATTAAGTTACTCGCAAGTTTTGAATAAGATGGGTATGTTCTATGTTTGATTTAAAAAGCATACTTGAATCTGTATTCAACCTCTGTACCAGAACCATCCTAGGCTCCAGCATCACTGCCTTCTCTTCATTCTTTCCATGCTCAGCTTCCTGATCTTCATCACTACTTCAATGTAGGCATTTATGTCTATTATCTACTTTTATTATTAAAAACATAATGATTTCAAATAGTATTTATATTTACTAGAGCTTCCAACTATCCAGAGGCATTAATTTATTTCATTCTTATAATCAGGTATTACAGGAGAGACTATTACTCATATCTTTAACACAGAAGATTTTAAGTGATGAAAGCCAAGATGCAAGAAGTAGTGAAAGTTTCCTCAAATCATCATTCTTTGTATAAAAATAAGCTATGGTTTATGCACTACCTTAAACTTGATCTGTAACTTTATTTTCATCAGGGACTATGTCATTGATATTTGCTAAAATCCAAGAAAGCTAAGTAATTTTCAAAGTAAGCATTATGCAACTTCCAAAAGCAAAGTGTATTCATTGTTTGTTGGAAAAGCTCTGTGCACTATTCCAGTCTTTATGCTCTGAGAGCAAGATCTCTGCCCAAAATATTTTAAAATTCCTACTGTGCCAAAGAAAACATTTCATCGAAATATAAATTGGGTTATTTGAAATTAAGCAGTATCTTTGTCAGTGAACAACTAGGATTTCTTAACCATCCTTCTGTCCTTCCAGTATTTCTATTCTTTCCCAGAATTTACTTAGGTAAATGCATCGAGCGACTTTCATCATTCAAAATATTTAATGCTACTACAGTTTTTATCTTTTGTCATAGTTGTAAGTCATAGACTTACAGGTCTAACTGGCTATCTGACATTTCTCCATGATAGCTAATTAACGTTCTCCAGACTAACTTTCTAAAAGAGAGAATTATTTTATTTTTACTTCAAGTCAGATTCTCTTACTATTCTCCACCTTTATATGCTCAGTTTTTAAAGCTAATATTTTGTCAACATTCACCTCTCTTTTCTCCTCATACCTTACTATATCCAGTATATTAGAAAACCTATCAAGCTTTCCTTTAAAAAAAATCCTAAATGTTTCTACATAAAAAAGCAACCCCCCCCTTTCTATACTCTAATTACAGTCAGGGTCTCTCTTGAATGCAAATACTGGCACATTTTCATGACTAAATTATTTTTAAAATTTATTCTTAATTGACAAATATAACTGCTATGCATTCATGGAGCACAATCAATCTGATGCTGTGGTAAAAGACTCTAATACATCCTTGCTTGGCAGCATGCTTCGGGATCTTACTCTCAAGGGTTATTATATATTATCCACTAAAAATTCCATAGGGGAGGTCCTCCTCTCTTTCCATCTGACCCTAGCCTATCAGGTCTCATCAAAACAGGCTGCATTGTCTTTCTCTCTGGCCTGGCAAGGCTGCTCCTCCCTCAGGGGGAGGTGATCAAAGAGACCACCACTGAGTTCATGTCAGAGACAGCCCCTGTTCCCCTTATTAGGGAACCCACTTGGAGACTGAGCTGCCATGGGCTACATTTGAGCAGGGGTTCTAGGTTATCTAGGTTATATCCATGAATGGTCCTTGGTTGGAGGATCAGTCTCAGATACTATACTCAGATACTATGTCTCTCCTAGGGGAAGGGCAAAGGAGGAGAAGTGAGAAGGAGGGTGGGATTGGGAAGGGATGAGGGAGGGGGCCACAGCTGGGATACAAAGTAAATAAATTATAATTAATAAAAAATAAATTAATTTTAAAAATGAAAAAAAAAGTTGAAAGAAAAAAAATCCCCTTCAGCCGGACAGCCAGGCAATGCTTGTGAGTCTTCCCTGTGGAAAGCGCTAGCATCAGATGCAGTGGTTTCCTTGCTGATCTCTGAATTCTCATTGTGTTTATCGCATACCACCCGCTCCTTCCTTTGCTCTGCTCTGGAAAAATTTGACTTCTGACTCATTCATTTTAGAACAAACTGTGGTGTTTTCACTTTATTATTATATTTTGTTAATATATTATAAAATATAATATATATTTTTCACACAATGTATTCTAATCATAGTTTTCAGTCCCAAAACTCCTCTCAGATCTCCTCAGACCTTCATTCATTCAAATAAATGTTTTTCTTTTATCTTTAGAACACAAACAACCAATTAATATAATAATAATAGTAATAATAATAAGAATAATAATCTTATAAAAATAAAAGACACAAAAGAAACTTACACAGAAAAGAAAAATGAACAACAACAAAAAACCCTCCAAAACACAAAATTGGAAACTATAATATACAGGCAAAAGGCAAAGAAAATAAAAAATTTCCAAAGAAAGCAACATAAGACATAAAACAAAAGAAAACAAATCAAACAAACAAAAAACCAAATTACAAAAGTATTATTGCAGTTTGTTTGGTGTTTGCTATCAACTGCTGGGTATGAAGCCTATCTTTTTTTTTTTTTTAATTTTTAGGGTGTTTTTTTCACAACTTATATATCATATATCCCAATTGAAGCCCCCTCCCTCAACTTCCCCAGTCTCAAGGTCCTTCCTTCTTCCCATCATCCCCCTCCCCTAATCCACTGAAAAAGGGAGTTCTCCACGATTTCCATATCCCCATAGCTTGTCATGTCTCATCAGATTGCCTGGATCCTCTTTCCTAGGGTCATCCTTAATGTTTAGCTTCTTTAGGTCTATAGATGGCTATCCAATATTATATGGCTAATATTCACTTTAAGTGAGTGTTTTACATTTGTATATATTTTAAGAAGTCTTTATAGTAATAGGATTCCATATGGTCCATTAAATGACCCTTAGTGTTAGTGGTTCTGCAAGTATGTCCTCCCTCATTTCCCTCTTCCTGTCTTGTTTTATTATCCATTCTCTTATCCTGTCAGTCTCTCCATAAGTATATATTGCATTTCTCCTTTCTGGGGACATGTACCCCAAACCTCTTACTCTTTATCTAACTTCTTTGGTTATATGGATTATAGTGTGTCTATCAAAGGCTTAAAGAGAATACATATAAGAAATATTTGGGATTTTTTTTGGGGGGTCTGTGTTACCTCACTCAGTATGATTTTCTTCTAGCTCCATTTATTTACCTGAGAATTTTATGATTTCAACTTTTATAGTCTTTTGTGGCCTACGCCTGGTTACCAGTCCCATGGTTTGTATAATAATCTACTTCGTAAGATTTCTATTGAGGATAATCTCTGCAGAGACGACACAAGGCTTCTTGTATACAAAGGCATGTACTTCTATAAGAGAATAATAAGTGAATATGTGGACATTGTAAGAATACAAAGGTGTATGAAATAGATGCATGAGGTCTTACTTTTCTATTATTCCAGCACTCAAGTGATTAAGGCAGAGGGACTGTGAGTTCCAGCTAAGCCAGGTAAGATCCACATACCAAGTCATGTCTCAAAACAAAGCAAAACAAAACAAAAAAGCAAAAATAAATGAAACAGGCAAAGAAACAAAAATATGTAATTATCAAGAGCAGATAAAGTCTGAATTCTTTTCTTTAGTTCAATACTCTTCTGCCTCTCTGTGCACACTTGTGAATGTTGACGATTACTCATATCCAACCATGAAAACTGATCAGGCTCAGAAGTTGCCAATGACATCATATTAAACTTGACACTGTGCCTTTTTCTACAGGAAAAAAAAAACAAAACATAGTACATGGCACCTAAAATCTACTTGCCTTTGGTTATGAAGTTATCCGCCATGGGAATATGAAGAACTTTATTTTTGCCCTGGAACAAGATTCATTATAGACACTAAGTCAGAAGGTGACTGCATAGCAGAAGACAGTGTTCCTGGGAAAAAAGTGCCAAAGGCAGACAGAAACCAGGCCATATGATACTAGGCAACATCAAGCTACCTGCTCTTGTCTTTGCCCTGTATGCCCTTCTTAGAATCCAAATAAGGAGGAACCAAAGTCTCCTTTAAGCATTTACACAAGATTTTTGTCTAATCATTGCATAAGAAAAGGCCTTTTGTTTCCCGTCCTCAGAAGTAAAGTAGGAAAGTATGGCATTCATAGTGGACAGCTCTCTTCTGTCCACTCTCTCTTTTTTTTTTTAATTGAAAATAGATTCTTCTCTCAATACATTCCAAACAAACATACTAGCTCCTTGTCACCTCTTTTCTCTCCCAGAACCACTCCACCCTCCATTGCCTTTCCAGAAAAGAACAGGCCTCCAAGGGATTATAGTCAAACAGGACAAAACAGGATATAATAAGACAGGGGTAAATGCTCTCATGTTGAAGCTGGATACCTTAACCCAATATGGGGAAAAGAGCCTAAAGAGCAGGCTAAAGAATCAGAGGCAAACCCTGTCCTGCAGTTAGAATTTCCATAAAAACATTATGATACTAGCCATAACATATATGTTGAGGACCTAGTACAGACCCATTCAAGCCCCCTGCTTGCTCTTTCAGTCTCTGTGAGCCCATTTGAAGCCTGCGTAGTTGATTCAGTGGGGCCATGTTCTCCTCCTTCATCCCCTCTGATTCCTATAGTATTTCCTCCTCCTCTTCCTCTGGAAATCTCTAACAGGAAAGATCTTGTTGGAGACCTCTGATTTAGAATCGCTCTATACATAATGTCTGGCTGTGGGTCTCCGCACCACCTTCCATCTGCTGCTGGAGGAAGTCTTTCTGATGATGACTGGCCAAATCACTGATTTATGAGTATAGCAGAATGTCATTAGGAATCATTTCATTGATTTTTTTGCTAGTCAAATTTGATTCTACCCTAGGTCCCTGAGCTATCCAGTCTTAGGATCCTGGACATTCAGGCTGTGTAGGACATAGGCTCCCTTTCATAGTATGGGCCAGGTCTGTGGGCAGCCTACCTAGTCTTCTGGTCCTCTCTGTTGTCTTTAAGTGGCTGAGAAATCTATTTAGTACCAGGCAGTGACTATGTTCTGGTCACAGTTAATTTACTTTTAGTTCATGTGTTTCCACTTCACTTTATGCAAGATTAGGGATCTTCCCATCTCTGGATCCCTTCATTGCTGGATTATAGAACTGTAGAGCCATGCCCAGATTTTTATGTGGAATTTGAACTCAGAGAAAGTGCTCTTATCCAATGAGCCATCTCCATTCCTACATCTTTTATAACCAATAAATTAACCTTATTCTTCAGGAATCAAACCCCATCTTTATGAAAAGGGTCAGTATGTTTTCTCAGCTCTAGCCAGAAATCAAGTCCATGAGGAACATGGTTGTCCCTCTTCTGCTTATGGTGTTCTTTGTGCTGGCACAGAAAAGACTTAAACAACTGGAAGAACTGTTACAAAAAGAGGACAGGAGGAAGACAAGGCTGAAATATTAAGCAGGAGCTTGAACACCAATAGACTAAACATGTCACACTAAGAATTTGAAGCTCAAGGTCAATGGTCTCTAGATACTTGTATAATTTACTCCAGTGAAACAAAATTTGGAGTCATACAATAAATGAGTATTAATTAATTTTCAAATTTATATATTTTCTCCAAGACTTTGCTTTTTTTTTTTTTCAATGCAGTTTATTTAGGAACCTTGAACAATCATCTGACCCTGGGTAAAGCCAGCCCACTTTAAATAGCCTCTGGGTAGCCAACCTCAGCATGCCACGTGGGCAATGCAGATAGGTCCACATACATGGAAGCAAGCCAGATCCTCAGCCTTAGCCAAATGTGGAGTTGTTTGTGACAGAGAGCACTCACCATCGGGAAGGTGGAAGGCGGAAACCAGCTCCATCTTTCAGGCACGGCATTACGCAGCTCTCTACAGTTCCCCCTTTTTGTTTTAGACACATCAGACAAGAGTAGAGGTCTGATCTCTGATATTAGAAATAAATTGGGACTTTGTACTGATGTTCATTTAGGTGTCATCCACCCAAAGAGCATCAGACCCGTCTGATACCTTTTTCTCAGAGGCGGGACCTGGGGCATCAACCCGCATGCAATCAGACATGCTCTTCTCTGGGTCCAAAGCGGCTGACCCTGAGTGCAGTGCTTAGCCTCGCATCCTGAGCGTAACATTTTGGCTTTTTATGGTAGCCAAGCAGCTGAGAGTGGCCATTGTCATGGTAAATTCTACCAGAGTGGACGCAGGACTAGCCACAGGATTATCATCATGGATTGCTGCAGCCATGAATCATCTGAAGGAATGGGCGGGCATGGGAGCGTTAGCAGGCCTTTTGGTGTTGGTCACCTTGGTTTGCCTATGGTATATATGCAAGATTAGAGTCTCACAACAGCATAATGCAGCCATGACCATTCAGGCCTTTACAGCCATTGAAGAAGACTTTGCTTTTTAAAAATCAATTATTTATTTACTTTACATCCCACTAGGAATTCCTCTTCCCAGTCCCTTCCTCTCCTTTCCCTTCTTCTTTCCTCCATCTTACCACCCCCTTCTTTTTTGTCTAGAGAAGGGGAGACCACCTATGGGCATTAAGCCACTTTGGCATATCAAGTAGGACTGGACAGATCTTCTATGGAGGCTAAACAAGCCATCCAGTTATGGGGAAGGGATCCAAGGGCAGGCAGTAGTGTCAGAGAGCAGCCGCTGCTCCTGATGTCAGAGGTCCCACATGAGGACCAAGCTGAACATCTATCAGATATGTGTGGCTGTGTGGAGGTCCTACATCTGTGCCATGGCTGCTCTCTGGCTGGTGGTTCAGTCTGTGTGGGCCCCTATGGGACCAGGTTGGTTGATTTTGTAGGTTTTCTAGTGGTGTCCTTGAACCTCTCTAGCTTTTTCAATCTCTCTCTCTCTCTCTCTCTCTCTCTCTCTCTCTCTCTCTCTCTCCCCTCTTTCAATAAGATTATTTGTGTTCTTCCTAATATCTGGCTGTGGCTCTCTGCATCTGTATCCATCAGCTGCTGGACATGCCAATCAAGTTGGATCAGTTATTGATTGGTTGGATCAAAGCTTTTGTGTGTGGGTTAGTGTCCCCCTTCCTCCACTGGATGTCAAGCCTGCCTACAGGAAGTGGTCACTTGAGGCTCCATATCCATAGCGTTGCTAGGAGTCTCAACTAAAGTCATGACCATAGATGCCTGGGAGCCTCCCTTGATCCAGAGATGCCTCCCACACTGACTTTTCTTCTCTCTTTCCATGCTCCCTGCCCTTTCTCAATACATAGCTCCCAATCCTGTTCCCCTCCCTCCATCTACTTCAAATGTCTACTTTATTTTCCTTCTGAGTGAAGTTCAAGCATCTTCCCTTGGGCAATTCTTGTTACTTAGCTTCTTTGAGTCGGGATTGTAGTCTAGTTATCCTGTATTTTTATGGCTAATATTCTCTTATAAGTTGGTGCATACCATGTGTGTCTTTCTGGGTCTGTGTTACCTCACCCAGGACTATATTTCTTATTTCTATCCATTTGCCTGAAAATTTTATGATGTCCTTGTTTTAAATAGCTGGGTAGTATTATAATTGTATAAATGTACCACATTTTCATTATCCATTCTTAGGTCGAGAGACATCCAGTTTGTTTCCAGATTCCGGTTGTTATGAATAAAGCTTCTGTGAACATAGTTGAGCAAGTGTCCTTGTAGTGTTGTGGAGAGGCTTTGGGGTATATGCCCAGAAGTGGTATAGCTGGGTCTTGAGGTAGATGTAGTCCCACTTTTCTGAGAAACATCCAGACTGATTCCAGCACTAGTTGTACAAGTTTGGATCCCCACCAAACATTAACTACTAAGACCAGTCCAGTTCATTTATCCTTCTCCCTTGTAGGTGTTTTCTTTTTCGTGAGTAGACTATAGAATTATCAGTTTTATTGCTGGTAAAATTTAAGAGAGTAGGAAGGCTTCATGTTTTGATGAAGCTCCTTGTAGAGGAGCAGATTTCTCAAACTCTCCATTGTAAATGTCAGTGTATCTTTCTCTGCTCTTGAAGTATAGGGACTAGAAACATGGATGCAGGTGGGCTGACTGGGAGCTTGGGGAATGTTGACTTGTGTTCTGTGATGCTATTTTCAGGGTCACTCATGAGAGGAAGAGGTACCAGGTACCTACTAAATTTTCTACAGAAACAAACTCATTCCTCCTGTTCTGCTTATAGAAAGAAAGGATATACTGAAGCTATGATTTTACCACTTCCTCCTGAAATGGTCCCATAGTTCTCCCTTAAAGTACAGAGGAAGATGGCTAAGGGTGGCTAGCTGTGCTAAAAGTAAGAAAGCAGGAAGAACTAGAGAGTGAGTGAAATTTCTAAGGCTTTATCTACAGTGCTAAGGAGATGTGCAGAGATAGACTTGTCCCTCAGTATCTCCGTCTATAAAACAAGAGATAACAGGAGATGATCTCCAGGGGCCCTTGTCATTCTGACATTTTATGGTTTCCATAAGATACTTAGAAATTATTCTTGAACTGCCTTTGTCAAAAAGCAGTAAAACTTAATATAATATTTTAAAATCCACTATTCAAATACTAATGGACTTAAATGACAAGGGTGTTAAGAAGGACTAAATGAAAAGCCTGGACTCTCTGACCTAATCAATCAACATAAATGGATGGCAGAAGAGAGCCGAAGATGGAATACTGAACATTATCAAGAAAATTGACTTTTGAATTAAGGAGACAATCAGCAAAACTTTAAAAACTGTGAAAGGTCCAGTGTTAGCAATCAGGAGTCAGCTTGAGATGGGGCAGGACAGGGATATGAGAGGGAAAGAAAGTGATGAAGACCCATGATGGGAATGGAAGGCTGGGAAGATCCATGACTTGAGAGAATGGGTACCATTATGGGGACGACGGAGGCAAAGTGGCACTAGAATATTCACTAGGTAGGCACATCTATTCTTCTAAAGTCAGACTTCATCTGTTGACTACTTTAAATGAGCTTCTCCTGTGTGGCATTTACTTTAAATGTCTGCATTACTGAAAACCGATAATGATAGATGGCTAATAGATGAATGCATTAATATAAGCCTCATGCTCTGGCTGTATAAGTAACATGGACTAATAGCACACTCATTTAGTCCACACTAAGCACGAAGCACAAAGCACAGTACTTTACTTACGTTGGTTTGAAATACTTTTAGCAAGTAGGGATTTTGTTTTTCTGTGTAATATAGTAACTTCCTGAGATGAGGAAATTTCAGTTCTCACATCTGAGAATCTGAAAGTTGGAGAGTATGGTGTTGATATTGCCATGTTAACAGGGAGAACATGTTTTCCTCAGCTGTCCACAGTGTGATTTTATCCTTACATCATTTACTTCATGGTTACAAAGTGATCGCTTTGTCTCTAGCATCTCACTTGGTTCTAAGCAAAATAATATGAGCTGACTAAACCTTCTTTATAGAAGTTATAATTTCCTGGTTATAAGTACTGGCCTTAGTATGAACAGTAATACGTGAAGGAGATGGGGAAGGCAGTTAGTCATATGGATTCATGGTCCTGAGCAAGACAGAGAATCACAGTAAAACAAAACAAAATGAAAAACCCTTGGTGTTGATTAAACAGCTATCACATCTCTCTGTGAGGATGGATAGATAGATAGATAGATAGATAGATACATACATACATACATACATACATACATACATACATACATAGACAGATGCAATTTATGATCTGCTAAAAACTATAAACTTATAAATTCATTTCTGGCATTTTGTGAAATACATTTCCTCCTGTATTTAATTTAATTTAAGTTAATTCAATTTAATGTCTTAATAGGTGTTTATCAGATTTTTGTATGTTCTTCCTTCCTCCTCTTTTCTACTTTTGTTTAGGTTTGGTCTCAATATTTCACTAGGCTTATAAGACAGATTGATGGGCTTTGTAATGATCTCAAAATTGTGTGTAACATAAGAGGCCACTATCATTGAGTACTGATTAGATATTGCAACAACACCTTATGTCTATGAACTATGTTTATCATCCTTCAGAGTTTATATGTTGAAACAGTAGATTGCAAAATGAGAGTATTAAGAAAAGGTTCCTTTGGGTAGTTGTATAGTCATTAAAACAGCGTTCTTGTATATGGAATTAATTATCATTCTTATAGGAAAAACAACTAACACCACTTCTCCCAGTGTGAGGACAATATAGGTAAGCACGGATATGGGGCAACAGGAGTCAGCAGACACCTTGTAAGAGAGGCTTGCTTTTGGAGTTCTCAAACTATAAAAGATGTGGTTATCCGTTGCTTGCCTGTCTGGTTCATGATATTTTGTTGCATAATTTTGAACATTTTAAGAAAGAAAAATGATTCTGAAAGATAGGGATGCAACGGTAACAATGTGAAAATGTGAAGACAGCTTTGTGTTAGTCCACAAGTAGATGCTAGACTGTCAGGGTATGGTAAATAAGGGCATATTTCTGTGAATGAACCACAACTGGTGAATATTGTGTAGAGAAAGCTCAGTCTCCATAGAGACTATTCTTGTGACTGTGAGCAGAAGGTTGGGACAGATCTCTGTTAAGGTTCATTCTGATGCTTTATCAGAAGAGAACGAGAAACACGTTGTTAGAAATCAGAGGAAATGAGATCTTTGCCATAAACATGAAAGAACTCAGCTGAATTTTGCTCAGAGTCCAGTGTTTTGCTGCATTAATCTGATGAATGATGAACTAAAATGCCTGCCTGGAAAAATATCTGAGCAAAGTTTTGAATGATGTCTTAATTAGGGTTATTATTGTTGTGATGAGACATAATGCCTAAAAGTATCATGGAGAGGAAAGGGTTTATTTGGTTTACACTTCCATATGCTCTTCATCATCAGAGGAAATCGAGATAGGAACTCAAAAAGTGTAGGAACCTGGAGGCAGGAGCTGATGCAGAGGCCATGGTGAGGGCTGCTTACTGGCTTGCTCTCTGAGACTTGCTCAGCCTGCTTTTTTTTTTTTTTGGGGACCCAGGACCATTAGCTTGGGGTAATAGCATCTATGATGGCCTGAGCCCTCTCACATCAATCACTAATTAATAAAGTGCCCTGTAGGCTCACCTTTAGTCCCATCTTATAGGTATTTTCTTAATTACCTTGTGTCAAATTGACATAAAATGATCTAGCATAAATGGTCACAGTAAAACAAAAGAGAGAAATAATTTAAAGATGGTACTTTGTTATTGTTTTGTTGTTTTAAGGCAGAGTCCTATAGTATACAAACTTGTAATTGCCATGGCTCAGTTTTCCTAATGTTGAAATTTCCCATGTGTGCCTCTATGCCTGGCTAAAGATGAGATTTCTAAATAAAAAAGGATCTTAATGTAAAGATTTTAAAAATTACCTTAATACCCGTATTGTACAAAATGAGAAACCATGTTCAGAAAAAAGATGGTTTTGGTCAAGAGATAGTTTTATATGATATTCTTGGGATCACCCAAATACGACCAGCAATATAATGAGTTGCTAATCCTGAACCATTCCAGATACCTGGTGCTGCCCTTCTACCACAAGCCTGTAATACAATGGCCTTGGAGACAAAGGCCATTAATTATAGCTAAGACCTTCTATGTCTAGAAAGGCAGAGTTTTAAGGTTCTGAGCCTCTCTCCCTCTTTAGTGTTGATGGTTCTCCTCTGCACTTCTGTGGAGCACAGTGCAGTACAGGCCCTTCCAGGCTTTTCCATGGAGCCATGCACAACACAGGCTGTGGTAGTTAGCCCTCAGGGGAGCATAAGCAGTGTGTGTTGGCAGTGTTTGTGCGGTGTTATACATGCAAAGTGAACAAACCGTAGAGAGATGGCAGCCTACAGGTAGTGTCACTTAAACGGCAGAACTGACCTTAGCTTTAAGTGGCTATAGACATTTATTTAGCTCCAACCTATAGGAGAATCAGTGAGACGGTGTGCACTAAAGCCATGAGAGCAAGGCGGGCAGATGCTGTTGGGACCCCACCTTTAGCTGACAGAGCTGCAGAAGCAAGTTTTGTTCAGTGGACCTAAGGATAGGGGAAGGATGGGGAGAGGGAGTCTCAAGTTAAAGATCAGACAATAGTTATCAGACCTAATGGATTCACACACACTTACAATTTGTTGTTCTTCTCTTATTTCCTGTTTCTACTTCTGGGAATGTAGATGCCCACTTCATTCCTGTATTCTAGAAGCACAAAATGTTTGATTTTTATAAGCTTATAGCTTGAGATAAACTGACCTTAAATGGATCCTCTCTTGTACTTCACCCATATATGATTCAGATATTTAAATGAGGCTCTGGACTATTTTGGTTATTTGTGTTAATATGGGATTCAACAGAAACCTTGGGGATTACAAAGATGTATTGGATGTATTTTAAATGTAAATATTAAAAAATTTTGAATATTGGGTGGCTTACATATCCCTCGTCCATTAACCAATGTGCAATATTCGTAGACCACATTTTTTAATTGCCTTGCTTATCTTAGTGGTGACATTTAAGAATAGTGTTAGTGTGGAGATAAGATGAAAGAAACTGGACAGAACATTTGCATGTATGATGTTTCTGTTGAAAAGTGCTTAGCATTATTGGGCCAAGCGTGGCATATTTTTAACTGACTGGGCAGATGGCTCAGTGAGTAAAGTACTTTCTGGGCCATCTTGAGGGCCCGAATTCAGTGGATCCCCAGAACCTATATTAAAAGCTATACATTGTAGTGTTCATGTGTGCTGGGGTCAGAAGACACTACAAATCCTACTCTGGCCTAGAAAATGGATAGAAACAGACAAATCCTGGAGGCTCACTAGCTAGTCAGCCTATCCAAACAGTCATCTCAAATTCAGTGAGAGATTCTGTCTCCAAAAACAAGATGAAGAATGGTAGAGCAAAATGATACTTGATGTCAAATTCTGGTCTCCACAGATGCCCTCTCGAACACACACACACTCATATAACCACACACACATAAATAAAATCTATCAAACTATCTTCCTACATAATATCTTATTATGTAGTAATTGTCTTTTACCCTCTCAGTTAATAACATTTCTACTTTATTCTCAATCTTTCACAAAACTTGAATTTGCAGTTTGTTTTAATATTGGCTTTTAAGGTACATGGCCATATTCCATCATCCATTCACTTGCATTTCCTCTCTAACGAATTATTTCTATTTGTTATCTATCTATCCTTTTGAATAGGATAGAATATAAGATTAAGTATTTCTATGTATTTGAATAGTATATAAAATTAAGTATTTCTGTTTTTGATCAGTCTGAATTATTAATTATAATTAGTAATAAAATAATTGATAAGTAGTTTTTTTATTATTAAGATGGAGAAGTTGTTCATTTATGAATATGATGTATTTGCCACATATATGACTTGCCAATATTTTCTTCCAGCCTGAAACTGAGCTTCACGATTTTGTATTGATTCAGTTTGTTCTTTGACGATTTTATAAATGTATATAATGTATACTCAACACTCTTGTACTTCACCCTCTTACATCACCCTACTATTATTTCTCTCCTTTCTCACTCCTACAAATCTCTTTCTCACAAACATAACCATTTTATTTTGTGACCCTCGCTTAACAAAGGCGTCCTATGTGATCATGGGCTTGGATCTACCTTTTGGAGCTTGATGTGCTTAGCATTGAATACACAACAGAAGACAATTGCTCTCCTTCTCCCAGGACCTTCAAACAGCCAACATTTCAGCAGAAATAGTCAGACTTGTGAGGATCTACTACACTTATAAGTTTGCTATGGTTGTGCCAATCCTAGGATATAAAAGCTCTTAACATTATCTTCTAGCTGTTATATGATTTCTGTCTCTTATTCTACAGTGATCCATGAGCTTTAGAGACAGTCTATAACTGCCTTCCTTGCTCAGGGCTGTGTAAACAAATATCATTAATTTTCAGCATCTTTGGAAGCCGTGAGTTTGCATTTAGTACTGTTCACTAAAAAAATAAATTTACCTCATTATGACTGAGGTTAGCTTTTGTCTATTGATACAACCAGCTATTTAGAAATGTCAATTCAGTTAAATAACAATAGTAAATGCCCTCACACCATGGCCTATTAATTCCCCAAACACAAGTTAACCAGTTTTACCATAAATGTCATGGGCTCTCCTCCCATGGAACAGGCCTCAGATTTAATTACAGAGTTTCCTCAGCTTTACATGGTGGGCACATCCTCTAAAAGAAGTAGATTTTGGATTTTATATGATTCATAGCTAGGTCAATCTATGTATGCCATTCTCCCACAAAGCACCTTCTGGCACAAAGAGAGAGAGAGGGGTGTAGAGAGATAGAGAGACAAAGACAGAGATAGAGAGAGGCAGATTTCAGCTCTGCTTTCACTATAACTTGTAACACAGGTATGCAGTGTCCATAGCATGTCTTATCCATGAGAAAAAGACTAGTTTCTTTTTAAATTCTCTGCTTTTTTTTGAAAAAAAAAAAAAAAAAAAAGAAGACTAATTACTTAATGATAATGTTCTAGCTCTTTGAACCTGCATCTTCCTCTCCATTCTGGGCATCTCTAGCCACTAACCTACTTAGCTCAGGGGTGGAATATTACTACCCCAGATCTTTAGGTGAATTGTATCAAACCACTTTCTGTTCAATTTCAATTATTTATTTATTTATTTTTACATTTATTTTATGTTATTAATTACACTTTATTCACTTTGTATCCCCCCATAAGCCCCTCCCTCCCCCTTCTTCATGCATGCCCCTCCCCAAGTCCACTGATAAGGGAGGTCCTCCTTCTCCTTCTTTCTGATCTTAGTCTATCAGATCACATCAGGAGTGGCTGTATTGTCATCTTCTGTGGCCTGGTAAGACTGATCCACCCTCAGGGGGAGGTGATCAAAGAACAGGCCAATCAGATTATGTCAGAGGCAGTCCCTCTTCCCATTACTATGTAACCCACTTGGACACTAAACTGCTATGGACTACATCTGTGCAGGGGTTCTAGGTTATCTCCATGCCTGGTACTTGGTTGGAGTATGAGTCTCTGGGAAGACCCCTGTGTTCAAATTTTCTGGTTCTGTTGCTCTCCTTGTGGAGTTCCTATCCTCTCCAGATCTTTCTATTTCCCACTTCTTTCATAAGATTCCATGCACTCTGCCCAACAGTTGGCCCTAAGTCTCAGCGTCTGCTTTGATAGTCTGCAGGGCAGAGCCTTTCAGAGCCCCTCTGTGGCAGGTTCCTAGCTTGTTTCCTATTTTCTTCTTCTTTTGATGTCCATACTCTTTGCCTTTCAGGATAGGGATTGAGCATTTTAGTCAGGGTCCTCTCTCTTGATTAGTTTCTTTAGATATACAGATTTTAGAAGGTTTATCCTATGTTATATGTTTATATCAGTGAGTATATATCATGTGTGTCTTTCTGCTTCTGGGACAGCTCACTCAGGATGATCCTCTCCAGGCCCCACCATTTACCTGCAAATTTCATGATTTCCTTATTTTTCGTTGCTGAGTAATACTCCATTGTGTAGATGTATCACAATTTCTGCATCCATTCTTCAGTTGAGGAGCATTTGGGCTGTTTCCAGCTTCTGGCTATTACAAATAAAGCTGCTACAAACATGGTTGAGCAAATGTCCTTATTGTGTACTTGAGCCTCTTTTGGATATATGCCTAGGAGTGGTATGCCTGGATCATAATGGAAAAAAGATAGCATCTTCAACAAATGGTGCTGGTCTAACTGGATGTCTACATGTAGAAAAATGCAAATAGATCCATACTTATCACCCTGCACAAAAGTAAAGTCCAAGTGGATCAAAGACCTCAACATAAAACCAGACACATTAAATCGATTAGAAGAAAAAGTGGGGAAAACCCTAGAACTCATTGGTATAGGAGACAACTTCCTGAACAGAACACCAACAGCACAGGCTCTAAGAGCAACAGTCAATAAATGGGACCTCATGAAACTGAAAAGCTTCTGTAAAGCAAAGGACACCGTCATCAAAACAAAGCGACCACCTACAGATTGGGAAAGAATCTTCACCAACCCTTTATCTGACAGAGGACTCATTTCCAGTATATATAAAGAACTAAAGAAGCTGAAAAGCAGCAAACCAAGTAATCCAATTAAAAAAAATGGGGAACAGAGCTAAACAGAGAACTCTCTATAAAAGAATATCGGATGGCAGAGAAACACTTAAAGAAATACTCAACGTCATTAGCCATTAGGGAAATACAAATCAAAATGATCCTGAGATTTCACCTTACACCCATCATAATGGCCAATATCAAAACCTCAAGTGACAACACATGCTAGAGAGGTTGTGGAGAAAGGGGAACCCTCCTCCATTGCTGGTGGGAATGTAAACTTGTACAACAACTCTGGAAATCAATCTGGCGCTTTCTCAGACAACTAGGAATAGTGCTTCCTCAATTTTAATTATTTAGAAAAATTCAAATTCTCCAAGCCATTGAATTTTATTTTTCCACATTTACTACTTTTCTGTTTTTTTTTTTCATTTCTTTCATTTTTATTCATTGTATATCCTGATTGTAGCCTGCTCCCTCAACTCAGTCTTGCCTTCCCTCCCTCTTTTCCTCTTTCCACTTTCACTAGTCCACTGAAATTTCTCCTTCCTTGCCATCTGCCTCTGGCTTCTCGAGTCTAATCAGGACTGCCTGGATCCTCCTCCTCTGTGGCCAGGGAGGACTGCATCACCATGGGCACATGTACACAGCTCAGTCTCCATGTGGGTCCATATTTACTTCTTGATGCATTGGAGTTTCAGCCCTTCCATTTCGATGGCTTCCTTAGAAGTTAATTTTCTCATATAATGTGAGGTGAGCTCTGAAGTTTATCTTCCTTCATGTAGAGATTCTGAAACATTCTTGAAAGGATTGTAGGGACCCCTTGTTATGCTTGTTAAAGTCCCATTAGATGTAAATGCAGTTATAATTCTCAACTCTTAAACTCTCTTCTCTTGATCCGTGTGTTCAAGATCACACTCTAGTTACAGAGTGTATTGATTACTGTGGCTTCATAAAAAGCAATGTGACTGGAAAATGTAACTCTCCTAGCTTTACTGTTTTTTCCAAATTGTTTTGGTTATTTAAATAATTGCTACATTTCCAATCAACATTCAGCTTCTAAAATTTTATAAGAGCAATAGGAATAATAATTGAAATCACATTTAATCATGGAACTTTGAACTTGCCAATCCAGCAACAACTTACCAATATTGTATAGAAGTCTGACATGTATTTTTCTTATAACTGTAGTTTTAAATACTTGGCTCTTTGTGATCTTAATTTGAGTGTAATTGTCTCCACTTTGTTTTCAGGTTGTTCATTGGTAGGAAGAAGAAAGACGTTTTTCTCATCTTTGTGCTTATGTCTTTTGATGGTATTGAAATCATTTCTTAGTTTTTGATCTACTACCTGCAGGAGCATATTATATACAAATAAACAGTTTCTGATTTCCCTTCCAACCAGAGGGCTACAGCTTTATGTACTCATTCATTATGCGCTTACATACATGTTTTTCCCCTCAGATTTTCTTTTTTTTTTTTTTTAATATGAAAGAGGTTTATTGGATGGAGCTGAAGACAGAGAGAGAATGAAAGAGCAAGAGATGAGAGGGGGAGGGGAGAGGTGTCCCGACATAAAGGGGAGAGAGCAGGGGAGCGAGAGAGTAAGAGAGCAAGAGGGCAAGAGTCCCCTCAGATTTTCTTAAAGTAGGATACAACTGGATTACTTTTCTTTTGAGGGAGATGATTTAGTTTATGTTTAATTATTTTTCTTTTATCATCCAAAGTAACAGGAATCTCTCCTCCCACTGCCCTTTCTTCTGTATCTCCCCATCCTCTTCCATATCTAAGCCCATCTACCTCAGTGTTCCACATTTAACTTTCATATCACATAGATGTTCTGTTAACCTCCCCACAGCACTTCCTGAAAGCCTCTGTTGCCTTCCCTCCTTGGCCCCTTTCTAGTTTCCTGACATCTGAGTTCATCTATATACATCTACACTTATATATATATTCATGGACTGCCTATTCTCACTGGTTAGAAATTCCAGTACAATGTCAAAGTGGTGATAGGAGGCTCCTAGCTTATGTTTGATCTTTGGAAGAATACATGCATATTTTATACTGCACAGATGACTTATCCTTCATTTGATTTTTTTCCAGCATTGAAAGTCAAACCAGGGCTTTGTGCACATTTAGGCAAGTGCTTATTGACACATACCTCCAGTGGAATTATCTCCTACTGGAAATTAATGTTCTGTATTGTTATGAGAAAGGATGCTTCCTCTAAAATTAAAACTCTGAACATTTTTTCCTACCCATCTGAAGTTTTTGTTTTTTAACTGTTTGTATCCGACTAGTAAGTAAAGTTAATATTTGCTAGTGTACTTTCTTTTTCCCAGTCCAGTTTGATCACTGTAGCTCAAACTTAGTACAGAGACACAACAGTAAACCAATTTTAACAGAATTTTTCTTGGATCCCTTTGAACTATGGTAAGGACTTGTGTGACTAGTCGTTTTAAGGTAAGGAAACAAGAACAAGACTAGAAAAAGGATAGTGATGATATATCTTAAATGGCCACAACTTCTCTATCCCTTTGGGTAGTGATTTTAGCTTGCCACATATTGAATATTGAGCAGCAGCTGCTGATATATTACTATTATTATCAACATTATTATTATTGCTATCATGTGTACAAATGATAATTTCTTTTCTCCAGAGAGATTAAGTCATCGTACTTTATCTTTCTTTCTTTCTTTCTTTCTTTCTTTCTTTCTTTCTTTCTTTCTTTCTCTCTCTCTCTCTCTCTCTCTTTCTCTCTCTCTTTCTTTCTTTCATTCATTCTTTCCTTTTAAAAAAAGAACTACAGGCAACCAATGACTGCTGAGAGAAGAATTGGTTTTCCCCAAGGATGAGCCTCCTAATTTGCTATCCTATCCCAAGTGTTCAGCCCTGATATCATGTACATGCAAGCAACACTGAATGAACTCAGCAGGTTGTGTTTATAGATTTATGCATTTGTAGATATATTTAACAATAACAATTACAGAGAAAGACTGCTCGAATTTGAAAGGACGATCCAGGGATACATAGGGTGAGAGGGAGGAAAAGGAAGAAAGGACATAATGCACTCACTTTTATTATAAAAATACAAAATTTCAAAAAAGATTCTCCCATTTGTATAATAATTAACCCACTAGAATAAATCGATTGTGAGTAAATTGTGACAATAATAAGCAATTCTGCTGACAGTTATGACTGAGTACCTCTTGTGAGCTGTTCCCAGCCACAGAGGTGCCTAGTGACCAAGGGAATGCAAAGTGTGCAGAATCTGGGCAGTCTCTGCTTCTTGGGTTGGGTGAGTTCTGCCCCTCCACCCCCAGCTGTACTATGACAAAACTGTCAGTAGTTCGTGGCGCTCTGGCTCTGAAGTGCAAAGACCTTATGCTGCACCGAGAGACAGCGAAATCGCTCTTGTCAGCTGCAAGGAGGGCTCTGTGAGGAGCCAAGTAAGTGGGCTGGGAGAAGCCTCCACCCTGCTCAATTCTTGCTTGCCTTTCCCATAGCAATTGTCAGACACAGCACCGAGGGCTGTGCACAAGATGTGACAAAGAGATTACCTCTAGCGGGAGGGTACTTTATGGGTGTGAGCTTTCGTTGACTCCCTGCCAGAAAGCTGCAATTTACTGAAGGTGGGTTTGTGAAGTAGGGTTCTGCCAAGGAGAGATTGGCACAAGAGGAATGGAGACAGCTAATTCTCAGGGGTCGTCTTTGGCAGAATCTGTTGTTGAGGCCTCGTGCTTCTTGTGCTCCTAGCTGCTGACAAACAAGGGTGCCATCTGCAAACTGCGATCCATAAACACTCTGTCAGTCCGCCGTCTACCCTGACACTGTAAAGTAACAAGACGACGCACTGCAATAAAGAGGGGAGCGCCGCAGCCTACCAATTAAATGCATCTAATTTATTTCCCTTACAGCTGAGGCTTTATTTATTGGTAAACAGCTGCATTGGTTACACTTTTAACTCAAATCATGCCAACTGGTGCTCAGGATGATCCATTAATCCTGAATAATCATCTTGGTACTTCATTGATCTTGGATATATATACATATATATATCCATATATGTCTGCATGCATAAGATGATTACTGAAAACTGAGCTTAAACCTGCCAGTCGGCTGGAGGGTGCAGCTCTGGGCAACAGGGTGGGAGAATTAACACGAAATGAGAAGTGTGTACATGAACTACGTCTGGCTGATCTTTTGAAAGGACTTTCTAGGTGCCTTTATTTTTCCCATTCCCCTAGGAGCAAGCGGAGAAATGTGTACGGTTTTCTACAACTGAACTTGCTGCATTACTGTCAAAATCTAACTAGACTGTGGTTACCAGGAACAGGTTATAGGCTTAAATGTTTTCACAAGGGATGGGAAAAAAGTAAAAAAAAAAAAAGGGAAGCTTTGATTGTTCTCTATTCGACCTTCACAGACTCTTGTATCTGGGTATGCTTTTAAGGCTGTTATTCTATCATTTTGGCAAAGCTGACAGACACCAGCACATGTACACAGGTGTACATACATTCACAAGTGTGCACACGAATACGTGCACACGCTTTCTTTTTCTTAGAAAACAATCGTGTACATGGATAGGATCCAATCTAATGGTTGATTACTACTTTTTACTTGATACTTATAGATTATCAAGATGATGAGTAAGGAAAAGATTTGTATCAAGAAAAAAACAGCATGCTTTCCTGGGTCATCTTTTAAGGGACAGAGTTGGTTATCAACTTAGACTCTATGTCCTCTGGTTATGGAAAAGATGTTTCAGTCCTAACACTTATCTAATCCCATGGTTCACAATGGGTCATTGGAGAAAGTCTTCCCCTCTCCTTAAAGGGCTTGCCATCTCTTCCAAATGCTACAATTTGTTCTCTTTTCTGGGAAACATTTTTAAGTACAATCTATGCAGAGAGGTCCACATGACTGACTTTGGCCTACTTAAGTTCAATTAAATTAGAAGCCTCTGCAATTTGGCATTGCATTTATGGTTGCTCAAATCGTGGTTGTGTGGTATTCATCAGTGTATTATTTGAAAGTCAATATTCTATTATGGTACTTTGAATTTATGGACATTGATCAAAATAATCATAATTGTGTTTGTTCTTATTTTTTGTTTTGTTTTCATAGCCACAGACATGGGTAGGCATGTATAATAACTCAGATTCTTTAAGTAATCATGCAGCTGAAGAGGAGCTATGGAAAGAGAAGACAATTGAGATCAAAATACATTTTACACATTTGGGACATTTCTCAGTGGTATTTTTAGCCAAAGTAGGGAATGTGCATGCATAGAGAATTATACACATGTTAACTTGGTGGATAATGACACACAGGGAGAGCATCATGCTATAGAAATTGGCAAATATTAGAAATCAGAATCAAGGCTCTTTCATCCTCAACTAATGGTACCACCTGTCCGCTCATCCTACTTAAAAAGAACAGAGGGTTAAGTCCAGAAAACGGAGCTCTTAGCACACCTACAGAGCAGCCAATTGACAAAACTGGTGTGGGTGTCTCACCAGGGTGAGATGTCGATGTCCTCACCCACAGCTTTATTAGTCTCGGTTTGCACACACTTAGCTCCTGATTTGACAGTCAGCACACCAGAAGCAGCAAATTAAAAGAGGTAAGAAAGGTGACAGATGAACATCTGATTAACAAGAACATTCGAAGACATAACACAGTCTGAAGTCATTTGCTAAAGGGAAAAAGAGCCAAGTGTATCCTGCAGTTCCTTTCTCGTGCTCTTCAGAACTCTGCTTTTCAGAATGAGCTCCGTGCGTCATCAAGGAGTGTGTTAAATTGTGTTTTAATCCTACTGCTTCCTGGGATAATGTGGTGTGATATGATCCCCTATAATATAGAACTCTGAGCAGTGACACTGAGTTGGAGCACCATTTCCAGCAGTGCCCAAGCTCATTTGTTACAGAGTACTATTTCAAATGGTCTACTTGTGAAAACAAGGCAGCCAGCGAGATCAAGTCTGCTGGAGATCATGGCTGTTTTGTGATCTTCATGGTACATACCAAGAGACACTGAGATGACTCCACAATCTGAAATTTTCTAGACTCAGAGAATAGAGATACATATTTAATTCAACTTAAAGGTTTAGGGAAGGAAAAATGATCTCTGTTTGCATCCAAAGAAATAAAAAGATGGATGGCATTCTCAGAATTAAGCCAGTCATTAAGAATATTTGGACATAAGAGAAAATGACATTGTTTTTTTTTTTTTTAATAAGAATTTAGTCTGATGGGGAAAAGATAGGAGCTCCACAAGGACCAAATATATCTGGGCACAGGGTCTTTTCTGAGACTGACATTCAACCAAGGACCATGTATGGATATAACCTAGAACCTCCACTCAGATGTAGCCCGTGATAGCTCAGTAACCAATTGGTTTCCCAAAGTGAGGGGAACAAATACTATTTCTAACAGAAACTCAATGACTGGCTCTTTGGTCTCCCCACCCCCGAAGGGAGGAGCAGTCCTGTTAGGCCACAGAGGAGGGCTTTGCAGCCAGTCCTGAAGATACCTGATAAAACAGGATCAGATGAATGGGGAGAAGGTCCCCCCTATCAGTGGACTTGGAAAGGGGCACGGTGGAGATGAGGGAGGGAGGGAGGGACTGGGAGGGAATGAGGGATCGGGACACGGCTGGGATACAGAGTTAATAAAATGTAACTGATAAAAAAAATAATAAAATGAAAAAAAGAAAAAAGAATTTAGGGTAACAATTGATCATTTTTACTTCTATTATTTGCCACTTTCTGTATGTCAGTCATTAAACATCTCTCTTCAAATCTTAATTACAGATGAGAAGCCCAAGGTTTGGGAAGAAGGAACATCTTCTCTAAGGTTACTTGGGCTTGGGTGACTGACTTACACTCAGCTTTGAGTAACATTAAGACTAAGGCCAGGCCTCCAAAGATAAATGCCAGTTTCTCTGATATTCTCTATTAATAGGGCACAGAGCTACAAGTAAAAATGTTTGGAGGAATAAGCGACAGTCTTCAAACATTGGGAGTATGGCTGGCAAGAGATCATTGCGCTGGCATACGAGGAAGAAATGAGGAAACTGGGTCAGGGACCCACTGTTACAAACCAGAGGAAGGGAGACACATCAGTGCTTTAAAAACTCAGGTTTAGATGAGTGGCCTGTGTGAGACTCTTCATTGCCATGTGAGCCTCCAAGTCCATTTGTTTACTAACTGCATTGTAGTATAGAAGAGGGTGACACTGAGACCAACTTGACAAGATTAAGGCCTGGTGGCACCAATTAGGCTTTCCTTCTAAGAAAATTAGGTTTTGAACTTCATGAAGAGAAACAATTGAGATAATCTATATTCCCTTTGTAATGTAGATTCAAATGCATGCCCCTAAGTAATTTAAAATGCCAGGTATAGAAAGCAATGATTGTAACTTCTTGGTTTGAATCAAGGTTTACATCTTGGGGCAAGAACCTACTTTAGGATGAGAGCAAAGGAAAGGAGGGTGGGAGACACCTTCTGGGAGGCCTTGGCTAAAAATAGAGTTAGAACTACAGAGTCAAGGACCACACTGACCCTGCTTGTCCTCCTCACTTCATAGTTCCATATCTGTAGCTGTTCATTGGTGTTTTGCTGTTTGTTTTGTTTTGGTAAGTTGCTTTGTTTGTTTGTCTTTCTGACATTGTAACTGTTTTCCGAAATGAGGTCTTGCCATGCTTTGCAGCTTGTCTTGAACTCCTGGGCTCAAGCAACACCCCCTGACTCAGCCTTCAGTGTAGCTAGGACTGGTGGCAGGTGCCATACCCAGACCAAGGTTTTGCTTCTTCTCAGGAACACCATATTCTCCTTCCTCATGATGCTTGGTGACAACCTGCAGGAACAAATAGACAAATGCTCCATATACTTCATTCTTCCTTTCTGCCCCAACCCTCTTTATTGCTGAGAAACCATATTCTCTTCATCTACTGCCCTCAGCTCAGATGGGACAGATGTGAGTGTATTTGACAAAATCCAGCAGATTATCTTCCCCTTCTCATCTCACCATCCAATAATAATCATTAAGTCCTTGAAAACCCACAGTGCCAGCAATATTGGTCCAATAAGTAAACTCGCACTTTCCAAACAGATGGGAGTGATGTTTCATTGCCAATGGGTTTTTGCTTTCAAAAGCCTCAGCAATATACATGGGGAGGGGAAGATACATCGGTGCTGCTGGAAGTCAGGCTACACATAATATTTGCTGCTTAAGAATCCAATACTGTTTTTGCTGCATTATCGTACTCTGTCTGTCAGCTCATTTGAGTCTATTAACTTAATTGTTCTTTATTAATAAATGGGTCATTCTCTCTGGCAGCAGAGCAAAGTTCAAATGCTTGTTAAATACTTTGATAAATGCTCTATCCCTCTTCTATTCTGTTCTTTCTCTATACATGCTGGGAATGGGCACACGTGTGTAAACACATACACACACTTGCAGAGAGAGAGAAACAGAGAGAGACAGAGAGGGAGGGAGGGAGAAGGAAAGGGAGGAAAGAGAGTGGGGGAAAGAGGCTTCTTAATTGGATATATTTACAGGAAGGAATCAGATTAGTTTTTAACCTCATCAAACAAGGAAGGAGGTGTTTGTCTTTAGAAATGAGTCCTACTGTAACTGCATATCAGATTTCTCTTACAAATGTGTATCATGCCTCCGATAAAACATTCTTACTCTATAACAGACACTAACGTTTTAGTTAGAGAGAGCAAGAATAGCAATCTTGACAGAGGCTTTTCTGAGGAAGTCCCCCTCTAAATCATCAGTATTTTTCTTATTTGCTGATTTTTTTTCATAATTTAAAAAGAGAGAGTTCCTATTGTCCTCCTGTATCTCAGTCTTTCTTTCTGTTCCTCCCCACCCCCACCCCCAGCATGCGAACCATTTCTTCTTGGGTGATATTATCCTACTCACCAAACCCGTAAGTTTAACTGAGGGTGACAGGGTGACCTTGATGACAGATGTTCTTATGGCAACAGATGGCACTGGCAAACCCGAGAAGCTGCTGTATGCCGTCTCCCTGCCACCTGTGCCTGGTCAGATTGAGCCCATCAATTATCCAGGCTGCCCCATCCCCTGCGCAGCCAGTCAGATGTATTGGCCCAGAGGGTTTGCTCCTTGTGAGGCAGTAGCCAACGGGTCTGGATGAAGCAGGCAGGTAAGAGGTCCTTTCCTAGCATCTTCTGCATTCATTGTCACAGGCCCCACTGACACCCACTCAGCTAGTTAAAACATCATAGGAGTTAAGCTTTTTTTTTTTTTTTTCAGAGATAGACAGCCAATAAGTTAGTTTAGTATGAACATACGGTAACCCCAGAAGGCCACACACTGGAGTATATTTTTATTGTTCAGTGACTTGACCAGCCTCAAAGGCTATTGTAGGAAGAGACACATCATGTACCTTTGCTGTCTTCTATCTCCCATACCATTTTTGCTTCCAGTCTCTTGTTTTGCTTCTCTGTGTGTAAAGCAAATGAAACAAGGACAGCAGGGAAAAAGGAAAAGTGTTAATAATAACCTTTAACTTGTTACTGCGTAGAAATACATTTTCCAAGAGAATTTACATTCATATCTCTTAAGCTTCTTAGTAAATGTGCCACAGGTAGAATTTAATCTCATTTTGTGGTTGAAGATACTGCTGTTCAGAGATTAAGCAGCATAGCCAGGAAATTGGAGTGAAGATTTGAACACAAGACAGGTGGGCTTTCTACTACAACATAGTGCTTCCGTGGAGTAACCAGAAAAATACTGTGATCTACTTGACTAGAAATGAATGATCCTAGAAGATGGCTAGCGGGCTCCAACTCACATTCTTAATGCTGGCTGGCTTGTCTTCTGCATTCCCTGCTACTATAATAATTACATCATTTATTAATAAAGTCATATGTGATCTCCAGCAAGAAGGTCAAACATAAACGCAACCTTTTATTATTTTTCATTAGCACAACAGGGTGGTTAAAGTCAGAACAATTTGGCCTCTCTCTACCCAAAGAAAACTGGAGTAATATGTGAAATCATCAGTAGACCTTAATCCAGATGGTGGTGTCATTTCTAAGAAATAGCATATGCTAGCTATTATGATACTTAAATGAAATGGTTTTATATCTCTCCAGTGGGGGGAGGAAGAAAAAAAACCCTGTACAACAGGTTTTAGCCCAGGAATTTTTATGGTACTTTAACCCTCCAAAAAATAGAGCATTTCCACAAAGAAAGCTAGCTGATAGAGCTTGGCTTAATAAAAGAGAAGCATGCTTTTCTGCCTTGCTTCGTGTAACAATAGGTCAGCATCTGGATTTACTGCTCCCATGGTCGGCTGTTTTACATAATGTTGCTGAATTGGGAACTATTACATGCTTTTTTGATTTTAGAAAAATTGCCTTAAAAGTTATTTCTTAGTGTGATTAGCCATGAGTCATTTCCTAAGAAGTGAGCTTAATTTACCAGAGAAAGAAAGTTGTAATAAATCATGAATGTGAACTGTTTCTAAGTGGGGTTAAAAAATATCTTATTTACATCTGCCCCTTGAATAAATCACAAACATTAACTTATTCTTAAGAGAAGAAACTTTTCTAATTTTGAAATCCTTCTGAAAACAGGATTGGGAGAAGGTGGGGAATGTGTGTTAGGAGTAGGTGAAGTTAGAAGTCTTTGAGAAGTCAGATGTCAGTCAGGAAGCCATCATGCTAATCCTAAGCCTATTAATTACACATGTGATTCTGAAAATTACAAATGTGATTCGCTTAGTACCTCTGTGGCTTCCTTTGTTAAATGAAGGCACTGAAACTCACATTTCTGGGTCAGATCTTTTGGTAGCCACCAGAGTTCTTCACAGATATATCCAGGTCTAGCTTTCTGGCAGGTGGAAATATCACTATTTCCTCCCAATGTGAGATCAAAGGTTATCATGTGATTTCTTCAACCAATAAAATGTGAGAAGAGGTCAGAGCTCTAAGATCCAGCTTATGATCTATCCTATGCCCTCCTCACTGTTGTTAACAGCACAGTAGGAGAGAGCCTGATACAGTCTCAGTCAATGTGAATCCCTACACAGCCTTAATGATTTACTAGTTCCATGTAGCATGAACAAGGAGGAACGATGGCTGTAACAGGTGTTTTTACTTTTGTTACTGTGGCATAACTTGGCTTATATTAAAGAGGCGAGCAAGCATCACACTCATCTAGAAAGCTCTTCCAAGCTTTGGTGTAGACTTGTAACTGCATATTCCCTGAAAAGATAAGAATTATTAAACCTTACATGGCATATTGTTTATCCGTTTATACAAGCAATTCCATTTTTGGGGTAAAGTTTTGATGAACTATAAGAGGCATAAACAGATCTGTGAATGTGTTGCAGACTGCATTGCTAATCTAGCTGACAGTACGCTGTCTTCTTTCATTATTGGTTATTTCTTCAGAGGTTTTATTTTTTTATTTTTCCCCACTGCAAGTAACGGTTTTAGGGATAATTGCATCTTGCTTCCTACAATTTTTTCTTTCTTTCCACAACAGAAGCTCCCTTATGATAACAAAGAACTTTAAAACCTTTTGAGTTTTGCTAGGAAATACATAGTTACCATTTTTGTCTTTCTCTAATACTTATCTGATACCTTAATATTTCCTCTACTATGTAGAATTGTAGGAACTTGCCATTCCAAAAATAAAACAATTGACCAAAGATTGATCAGTTGAATATTAAACACTTCACTAAGGGTTTCAGAAATAAAGCCTGGCTTTCAACCTCTGTTCAGTTTAATCTATTATAATAAAAGATGCACACCACATTTCTATATTTGGTAATATCTTTGATGTTGATAATATTATTTCTATGTTAAATTTATTCTTATTTCTACAGGCATTAAGATATTGTGGCAGACCCAATTACTGTTTTCAATGTATTTGAAAGTGTAGAGGGTAACCCGGCTTTAAATCTTGTTTCCTCTACAGGCTCATGATGTGCTACTTTAATGAAATTTGTCGTACATAATTCTGCCTACTTTTCAAAAATGGCATAATGTGACTTACCTTCTGTAATTCTGTCAATATTAAATAATATAATTAATAAACGGTTAACTAAACAAAGAAAATGAATGGAGGAGAGACTGGTTGGAGATAAAGTTTGTGGCAATGTGCCGGCTTAGCACATTGTGAGGCCTGACTTAATGTCCAGATCTGTAAAGAGAGGGGAAGAAAGAAAAAGGAGAGGATCTGAAAAGTAATTGCCGAGTAAAATACCTTATTCATCAACTTCCTAGAGATGCTTTCCTGAGAAGGGGGAGGGAAGAAAAGACAGAAAGATTTGAAAATTCATTTGCAGTTCAAACAACTTCTAACAACCCTTAATAAGTAACACTCACTGTGACTTCCTAAAACCTTCAGTGTGGCTTAAGGTGGGGACACCGGAGACTCAGGGGAATCTTCTGTGAGAAAACAATATTTGAGCTTCAACTTTAATCAATAGAAAGAAAAGAAAAGAGAAAAGAGAAACCAGAGAGAGTAACCAGAGATGTGAGTGAGAAAGGACCTGATAGCTGAGCAGATAGTCTGTGCAAAGGACACCAACAAAGAAAGAATCAAGTACAGTGATGTTTCTTCAGAGCTTAATTTTTTTTATTGTGCACTGGCACTTTATTTTTTTTTTATTTCATTTAAATTTTTATTTTTATATTAATTACAGTTTCTTCACTTTGTATCTCAGTTGTAGCCCCCTCCCTCATTCCTTTCCAATTCCACCCTCCCTCTCTCATCTCCTCCCATTCCCCTCTCTAAGTTCACTGATAGGGGAGGTCCTCCTCCCCTTCCATCTGACCCTAGCTTATCAGGTCTCATCAGGACTGGCTACACTGTCTTCCTCTGTGGCCTGGCAAGGCTACTCCCCCGGCAGAGTGGAGGGTGCTGGTCAAAAAGCCAGCCACTGACTTCATGTCAGAGACAGTCCCTGTTCCCCTTACTAGGAAACCCACTTGGATACTGAGCTGCCATGGACTATATCTGAGCAGGGGTTCTTGGTTATATCCATGAATGGTCCTTGGTTAGAGTATCAGTCTCAGAAAAGACCCCTGTGCCCAGATATTTTGGTTCTGTTGCTTAGAGCTTAAATCTTAAGCTAAACAGGACAGGAGCCAGAAGAGTAGGGCAGTTGGCCAGCACTGCATTGAATTTATTGGTTAATATTTTTGACTATCATGCAATGTAATTGATTTCATTATGGAATTTCCAGATGCCATGTTCTGTTTTATATTCATGAATAAGAAGGAGTAGATTCATTTTTTTAAAGTTTTATTTACCATGATATAAATGGAAGTTTCCATCTCATTTTCAATGGTGTGTGTGTGGGGGGGTATTAGTTAGGACCCTGGGAGAAAACAGGTACTGCCTCCTAAAATACGATTGAGAAGGTGTAATGAAATGACTTTGCACAGCAAAGCTACAGATAGCCTTAAAGAAAGATGATAGTAATGTATTTTGTGGTTAGCAAGTGAGAGCAGACAGTACAATTTAAATGAAAAAAAGGGAAAGACTTTAGAGAAGGAAAGAAGTCCAGCTGCAGCTGGAGAAGAAGCAGGTGGTTCATCAGAAGCTTTGGCTTGCTAAGATAGGAGAAACAAATAGCTTAACTTAGTGTCTAGTGATGATGGAGAAGGGTCAAGAGCTGACCTGCTGGGGCAAGCAGTGGGAGTTACCTACATTGAAGGGCGAAGTAACATGATAGGACTGTAAGCTAAGGCACCATAGTAACCATATGGAAAAATGGATGAGGTGACCTAGGAAACGTGTATACATCAGATAATGATCAAGTTCCCGAACTGCTTTATCAACCTAAGATGGATAAAACAAATTTATGTGTACACTGAATGCAAAATTTTCAGGGCTTCGTGACTGACTTGGTGACTGGTTATGGCAGGTACACAAGATAGGTGACAAAGATTATTTTCATAACTCTTGTGTGAGTGACACACTGAGCCAGTGTGGAGATGGAGAGACCCAGAGAATGCTCATGTAGGTGGTGACATGCCACAGATATTTGAATAAAGGATTGACACCCCATGAGAGCAAACATTACTAGAGAGATATGTGTCAGCCATTACTGCACAATGTGTCCAGCACTATGGGTGTATGTGATGGTCAAAAGAGAGAAAAGCAAGCCAAAAGCAGCGGGAGTATTTGACTCACTGCCCTGGCCCAATTTTGACTCCTGTCTTTTTGCTGACTGACCAAATTTCCAGCAGGATATTCTCCTTCAATTAATTGAATTTTCTGTTCCAGAGACAGAAAGACACTAAATTTTCTGAGCCTATAGGCCTGTCAAGATTCACTAGGAAAAACACAATAAATCTTTAATTTTGATGTCTTTCCCTCTTAAAAACTGAATTGATGATTTTATAGAGGCTTTGGTTGTTCAGATAATACAAATACTAAAGAAAATATACCCTCTTTATTTATTCGATCTTATGACATTAATCCACACAATTCTTCCAACAAATCTACTCTGATCATACAAGATAGTTAAATGATGCCATTGGACTTAACTTGCCCCTTAACTCCATTTTCCTCTCCAGTGTTTATACAACCTCTTGGCCCTCTCCTGCTTGGGTTGAATTCCCCATACAGCACTGGAAACTATCTGTGGGGACAGCAGAACTGAGTGCATATTAGGGCTTGCTGAACCTGATTTAAAAAAAAAAAAAAACACACTCTATCCTACATAATTGTAGGTTGGTAAATGAAGAGATGGATATTGATACAAATACGTATATATGTCATGATTTTATGTGATACTTACATGATTATGAATATTCATACATGTGCACATATAGGCTTACATGGAGATTCATAGCTGAGTGTACTCATAGTATGAATTTATTACAGTGTGCTGTATGCCCAAAGATTTAGGTGTGTGTGTGTGTGTGTGTGTATCTATGTATGTTACTGGCTGTAGGATTGGATTGGAAGAAGAAAAATGCCCCTGTCTTTGTATAGTAAGAATAAGACGACAAAGGGTTAAAGCAATCACTTTGCAAATAGCTTTCCAAAAAAGCTGCACCCTAAATTAATTTTGGCTGGTAATCTATATCGGGTTAAATAACTCCTCATTATTCTGTAACACAGCTGAGGCATCTCCAAATGTTTATCTTGTTTTGTAACCGGTACCTTCTGGTATATTCTAGTGCCAGCACTCCCAGCTCCTGCTATATTTCATTCTCACTATTTTTGGACCGGAGCTGCTGGTTCCAGGTGATTTAATAAATTGCTTTTTTTTTTTTTGAGGGGGGGTGTTCCTTTTAACTTACCCATCTGCTCAACACATGCGTAACTTGCAATCTGTCGGCAGTTTGCAGAAAGACAAACTGTCAGGGCTGCATGCATTTGACAACTTTGTTCCCAATTAGGTTAGTGGTAATTTAACAGATTTCAGGGCAATGGAGAAAGGGATGGCATGTTATTAAAGCATCAATTCTGACAGACCCGAGCACATATGATTTCAATGTAAATTATTTTAAATGCTTTAATTAAAACCAAAGAAAGATTTACCCTTTTAAGTGGTAAGCGATAGCAAGACAAATTTAAAAGGAAAGAGAGTGACTGGGGTTTCTAAATGCTTTATGTATAGAAGGCAGTCCAGCAGTCAGGACTCTGTAATCTATAGTGGTAATGTGGAGGCCAAGTTAATTATTCATTGCTTCATCTCCGTAGCAGATGTGATTCAATTCATGACGTACAGTGTTCAGAGCCTGGAACACTCTCTGTGAAAATCTCAGCTCAGGCTTCTTTTGGATCCAAAAGAAAATTGCCGGAATCTGTTTAACACGTTAAATATATTCATAAGAAAAAAATCTTGCATTTTGTCTTTGTTTTTCCTAGGTTTTAATGCAGCTGCTTCTCTACTTGGCTGAACTCAGGCTCCGCAGCCTCTGTAGCCCATGCCAGCTCCAGTCTTGAATCCCTACAGCACCTATACAGATGTATACAAGTGACTAGGATCAGCAAATGTAGGGATTCTGGGTCTCAGGTCACTTTACAGCCATGTAGCTCCTGTATATATTGCACTCATCAGAGCTCCTGTGAGCAGAGTGTCATTGACAGAATGCCTTGTGTTCTGGGAGGGAGCTTCCTAAACCAAGGACATATATAGGTAGAGAGATTTCCCTGATGAATATGAGAGTGTATTTGATTTATCCAGCTATAAATCTAATCGTTGGTTTAGTGCTTTCCATTTGTTCTCAGATAACACTGGGTATTTTATTATTGAAATCACCAATACATCAAATAAGGTTTAATATGCCTTGAACATAATTGCACAAAATTCTTTAACAGACACATTTCTTAGTCACCAGGGAAGAGCTCACCATTTTGTATATGAGCCTATTGAGTTGAGAGCTGTCTGCTGTTTTAGAGTTATTGAAATGGCTTGACAAAGAAGGTTATTACTATCCTACAAGTAGGTTCTCTTAATTTATCAAATTGTTTCTAACTAGGTTATTATATGATAACTTTTAAGGGGATCATTTAGAATGATTGTGACTGCACTCAAACTGGCTTACAACTGAGTTGAGATGATTTTTTTTTTTTTTTTTTTGTGGAAAACTGAGCTCCATCTCTCTGTTAATGTTACACATAACTGCATAACAAGCTCTTCAGAGAACAGGCTTAGTAGCTGCTTCTCTGGAAAATTAATGCACAGCACATCTGAAGCGCTCTTGGCTCTGTGTGTGGTGAGTCAGTCAGAAATGGCAACTGGGGAGCAATGCTAGCACGCTGAGTGATGACCACACTGCATACTTCCCTTCCAGAGAATCACCTTCTACGGCCTCTTCTGAATTCCAGATACTTCTACGCACAGGATTGGTGCTCCCTTTTTGTGTTGGCTTCAGTTTTCTATCTATATTGAAAGAAAACATCTATCACCAGTCTTTGATCAGCATTTATCACTCTGTCTCCTAGGAGAATGACTCCAGCAATCTCTTTATCCTACCATGTCTCAGGGTTTTCATCTGTGGGCAGAATAATAGATAGCTGTATTTCGTAATTGTTTTTGAGAATTAAATAAGACAATGAATTTAAAATGCCCAGTATATAGTTGGTGAGCCATAAATATATTTCTGACGTCCCCTCTACTCTCCCTTTACTGGTGCTTTTATTCAGTTCTGTGTTTTTTCTTTATCTAGGAGAAACTTGTCATGGACCTCTTAATTGAATGTAGGTGCCAGTTTGGGCCTAGTGGTACATGCCTTTAATCCCAGCACTCAAAAGGCAAAGGCAGATAGATCTCTGTGAGCTCAAAGCCACCTTAAATATATGTGTACATATGAATCTTAACCAATTTTAATTTACAAACAATTACAGAGCATTTTATGTGTTCTTGGAACTAAACTGGACTCTACATATAAAATGAAAAAAGCACAAATTACACATAGACAGTATTATAGCAATGTAAACAAATAAAAATATCTTAAATACAGCAATAATAAATAACTTAAATACATCGATTATATAGTATGGGTTTCAGATCATGAAGTGTTATTTCAGATAGAAGGAAAACTTTGAAAACCTAGAGAATGTATGTCTTGAAGAGTTAACAAAATTTTCTAAGAAAAAAAATGTGGAAATTTTGATGTAAAAGAAAAAAAACCTCAAGAAAAGTAATAAGAAAACATATAACATACAGAATACCTTAATTAAATTGGAATGTGACCGCAGAGGAAAGAAAAGGTAGGGAACAAAACAGACAGGAAGGTCTGGTACCCGATAAGACATAAGACAGAAAGAACACTAAAGAAGTAGGGTCCGAGGATTGTTCAAGGTTTCTGAATAAACTGCATTGAAAAAAAAAAAAAAAAAAAGAAGAAGTCTATACACTTCATTAGGTAGTGACTTAGTCAGGGGTCTCAGGCTGTCAACCACATCAAGGTTCTAGTTCATTGTTTCTGTCATTCTCTTAGATTTCAGTAGATAACTCTTAAGTCTAACATCCAGTCTTCTTATGCCAGCCAGCCTGAGGTTTGAAAAAAAGGCACAGAAAGGCCCTTCCTTTACTAAATTACTCTTCACTGTTGAGGAAAAGCTGAACAGGCTTCTGGCTGATTTCTATACCTATCTGCATATAAAATTGCTTCTCATGCCCTCTATCAAAAATTTTCTCAGAAATATTGTGAGATAGTAACACAACGGGGTCAGGATAGCTCAAATTCTTTAAGTATGCTGCTTCTAATAGCTGTACAAAATCAAAATTTAGATGCCAGTAAATAGGAACGGCATTTGCTCAATGATATCTGTAAATGTTTTCAAGCTGTTGAAATATGAAATAACTGCAAAGAATGCAAGAAGCGGCTCTTCTCTACTGGGCTTCAGTGTAGCTTAGAACTTAAAAGCCCCATAATTCATGCATTATTCTTTCTGTAGTGATCACTGAAACACTAGACAAGTACAGTCATTGTGATATGAAAAGTAGGGGGCAGAAATGAATCCGATGAAGAAACAAAGAAAGTATTGTAGAAGCATAGAAAGAAGGCAGGTGCAAATCTGCAAGCCTGATAGAAGGTCAGATGTCATGAGAAGGTATGGTTGTATGCCAGATCTAGGGTACAGGACAATTGATGGCATGCAGTTCTCATAGCTCTGCCTTTCCTGTCAGACTGCTGGTAATCTAAAATGGTTGTGTGGAAGAACTCATGTTACAGAAATTTTAAAAGTGTGACAAACCGGAACTTTCAATTTTTTTTTCTCCTTGGAGAGTCGGTCACTGAATATGTATTATCATACCATTACAAAAGCATATAGATATATTTGAATTGAGTTATTGCACACTGAAACAATCTTCTTTAAATTTTACTTTGCTGCTCTTTTGTCTCCGTATATCTGTATACATTTGAGCTGTGCTAAACAAAAAGATGAGAAATTGTGGGAATCTCCAGGAATATGATTGCAGGAAATTATATTTTCTTTAGGTGTCTTACCCAAATTGACAAAACAAGTGTCCTTTCAAAAGGATGTTACTAAAGAAATGTCTTCCGGTCCTTTAGCTGTCTATCTATTTACTCTGCCACACATAATCTCAAGTTATAAATCTACTCCACATTGCAAGATATACAGTAATGCCTTTTATAGATATCCATGAACACTACCTGCTCCCCACAAGACTTTGGTTTCTTAGACTGTGCAGAAATACAAGAGGACATTGACCACAACTACCTCAGAATTTAGATAGATGCATTCTAATCCCTCTTCCTGGATGGAATAGAGATGGTCATCATGATTTGAAAATACAGGATATCGTTTTATAAATGAAAATATCTACCATATACTCAGCTATTTGGATACTCAAGCCCCTTCTGATGGAGCTGTTTGAGGGAGGAACAGTCAACAGCAGAGGAGTAATCTCCGGTGGTGGGATTTGAGACTGAAGGCCTCATGCTACCTCTAATATGTACTCTCCATTAGACTAGAGGTTACACATGTGAGTTCCCAGGTTCCTATTCCTGGCACCATGCCTACCACCATTCCTGCTGATATGCCTGCTGCTCACAATTAAGCTTGCATACCGGGGTCAACTCTTGTCCCTTTGGAACTGTAAACCCAAGTAAACTGTTTCTTCCATAACTTGCTCTTGGATGTGGTATTTTACCACATCAATGGAAAAGGAACTAATACAAAAGGTAAAGCCTGTAACTTGCTTTCATTATTCAGAACTCGTAATTATTTAGCCAACGTAGACACGAGAGTCTTTCTTAGATGGATATGAGGCTTACAATTTAGAATTCAATCTTCTATTCACTAATTTGTGGCTATTAGAAAACAGATGGTGGATAATCACTGTGTAGGGGACATTTAGACAGATGGATCTACTTTTGTCTGGAATGTTTTAGAGAAATTAAGTTCTATGAACTTAATTGATCTCTATTTGGGATATTCCTTGTGTAAAAGAGAAGCGAGAAAGCTCTTGTGAAGTGATTGATTATCCTCTCACTTGGATTTTCTAAGCAGTGGGATTCAGATAGTAAGCTTTGTTGAAGCAAGTCCTCTCTCTATGCTTGAAGACCCATCGTATATCATCTTTACAGGCTGAATAATCTGCTTACCTTCAAGTTTTCCTCATAAATAGGATCTTATTCCTTAATTATACATCTTTGCAGATGCGAACTGACATACACACATTTGTTAACAACGTGGAGTGACTTGATATATTTTCACTGAACAAAGTCAAATAAGCAGGAAATTATTTCTTAAAGGATTCCATTACAATCCCCAGGTATAGCTGGTTGTACAAATCCGTGACAACACTGAAACTCTCCTGTAAAACAGATATTACCACCTACCAATACCCAGGTTTATGTATTTTTAACATACCACCTTACCTGATTCTTACAATAATTCATGTGAAGAGCAAGAAATGTGTGATCACTTGCATTTTGCATCAAGGCTGACTCACTCAAGGTCAAAGAGTGAGATGAGAGCAGGGCCCAGTGGAGAAAAGTAACAGATATTTGGAAATGACTAGTGAGAGATATCACATTCTGTGCCTAGATGTTTATTCATCTTCACAACAAACCTATGGATCATCATCACTCACTTGGTACTAAAGAATTAAGACAGAATGATGGAAACAAATCCATCTCTGTTTATCCAGCTTATATATGAGAACCAGATTCAAGTCAGAGTTTCTCTGACGCTACCCATAGGTACAGTATAACAAGACCTAAGAGTTCTGGCAGCAGCTTTCTCAGTCCTAGTTCTTAGCCAAGGGCATGTACTTTTACTGTTAACAGTTCCTGTGATAGCTCTCAGGGGGCATTTTCCTGGGGCCATATGCTAGAACTGGAGAATTAAGAAAACTGAATGAATAAGGATGTTGAGTATTTCTTTAAGTGTTTCTCTGTCTTTTGAGATTTTTCTGTTGAGAATTCTGTTTAGCACTGTAGTCCATTTTTTAATTGGATTACTTGGTTTGTTGGAGTTTAACCTCTTCATTTCTTTATATATTCTGGATATAAGCCCTATGTCAGATGTTGGGTCAGTGAAGATCCTTTCCAATTCTGTAGACTGTCATTTTTTACTGATGAAGGTGTTCTTTTCTTTACAGAAGCTTTTAAGTTTCACAGAGTCAATTTATTGATTGTTGATCTTAGAACATGTGCTGTAGGGCTGTTCAGGAAGTTGTCTCCTGTGCCAATGAGTTCAAGGCTCTTCTGCACTTTTTCTTCTAACAGGTTTAGTGTGTCTAGTTTTATGTTGAGATCTTTAATCCATGTGGATTTTACTTTTGTGCAGAGTGATAAATATGCAAATCAAAATGACCCTAAGATTCCATCTCACACCCATCAGAATGACTAAGATAAAAAAAAAAAAAAAAAAAAAAAACCTCAAGGGATGATGCATGCTGGAGACGTTGTGGAGAAAGAGTAACCCTACTCCTTTGCTGCTGGGAATGTAACCTTGTAAAACCACTTTGGAAATCAATCTGGTGCTTTCTCAGAAAAATAGGAATAGTGTTATCTCAAGATCCATCTATAGCACTCCTAGGCATATATCCAAAAGATGCTCCACCATTCAATAAGGACATTTGTTCAGCTATCTTCTTAGCAGTTTTATTTATAATAGCCAGAATCTGAAAACAACCTAGATGTCCTTCAACCAAGGAATGGATAGAAAAGTGTGGTAGATTCACAAAATGGAATATTACTCAGCAATTAAAAATAAAGAAAGCATGAAATTAGCAGGCAAATTGTGTAACTAGAAAAGATCATCCTGAGTGAGGTTACCCAGAAGCAGAAAGACACATATGGTATATATTCACTTCTAAGTGGATTTTAGCCATATAATATAAGATAAACATATTAAAATCTATAGTCCTCAAGAAGCTAACCAACAAGGAGGAACCTAGGGAAGATGCTGAAACCTAACCAGAAGGGCAAATAGGATAGACATTGGAAGTAGGAGAAGACAGGACCAGTCAGTGGAAGACAGGAGCCTTCCACAGGGGACCTCTGAAAGATGCTACCCACCAATGTAAGAAAGGACACAGAGAAAGATAATGCAGCAACTCCTGATGAGATCTGATAGACTAGGATCAGATGGAGAGGAGAAAGGCCTCCCCATTCAGTGGACTGGGGGAAGGGTTTGGGAGGAGAAGAAGGAGAGAGGGTGGAGTTGGGAGGAAAAGAGGGAGAAGCTACAGATGGGAAACAAAGTGACTAAACTATAATTAATAAAAATACAAATAAAAAATATTTAAAAATAAAAATACTTTGATATAAAACTAATCAAGAAGTAAAATATCTATACAATAAAAACTTTCAAACACCAAAGGAAAACAGAGAGAGAGAAAGAAAGAAAGAAAGAAAGAAAGAAAGAAAGAAAGAAAGAAAGAAAGAAAGAAAAGATACTGAGACTCATAGCCAAACTTTGGGCAGAGTTCAAGAAACTTAATGGAAGAATAGGGAGATAGAAAGACCTGGAGGGGACAGGAACGCCACAAGGAGATCAACAGAGCCAAAAATCCTGGGCTCAGAAGATACTGCAGAGACCAATACTCCAACCAAGGACCATGCATGGAGAGGACCTAGATCCCCTGTTCAGAAGAAGGCCATAGGCTGCTCAGTTTCCAAGTGGTTCCCTAGTAAGGGAAACAAGGACTGTCTCTGACATGGACTCAGTGGCTGGCTCTTTGATCACCTCCCCATGTGGCCTTGCCAGGCCACAGAGGAAGACAGTGCAACTAGTCCTGATGAGACCTGATAGGCTAGGATCAGATAGAAGGGGAGGAGGTCCTCTCCTATCAGAGGACTAGGGAAAGGGCATAGAGGGAGAAGAGCAGGGGTGGATGGGGCTCGGAGAAGATAAGGGAGGGGGCTAATGTGGGGATACAAAATGAATAAATGTAAAAAATAAGTAAATGAAATTAATTTAAAAAAATGAATGTAGCAACAATGCTGGTAAAAAGGCAGGCAATGTTTGTAAAGAGGAGCTTATAGTATGCAGATTAAAACTGTCTTATTGGAAGAAGCATATAGATTGCTTGTAGAAAGAAGTATAGAGATGAGAAAATGAGGAAATCTGGTAGATGATGCAATCAAATGATAATGTTTGTGGAAGTTTGGGTAATAAATTAAAGCAATCTTTTACAAATGTCCCAAATGCTTATTAAGTTCTACTGCTTTTACTTATAATATAAAAAGATTGTCTGCTATACTTAGGAAAGCTTAGGAAATGTACTCACTAAACCCAAATGTATAAGCCAGGCATGTTGGCTAATGCCTCTAATCCCAGTACCGTGAAGGGTGGGACAGGAGGATCTTTCTAATTTTAAGTCCAGCCTAGCCTAAATAACATGCCTCAAAATCTAAAAAAAAAGAAAAAAAGAAAGAAAGTTTGAATGTATGTAATCCATATTAACCAAACCCCACCCTGAAAATTATGGAGTATTAGAAACCTCATAGGAAGAGACAGAAATATATGAAAATCATACAGAGTTGTAAGTTTACACCAGAAGTACAGCTGGTATGACCCAAAAAATATAAGCCTCATTGAAAAAGTAGTTTATAAAGTGGTAGCAAATGTGAAAAGCATTGGTGATATGAGAACAGAGAGCAGGCGTATTGGGAGCAGATAGGCTAAAACAGGGATTGAGGAGGTGAGCAAAGAGGGAAGAGAGTTGATCAAATAAAAATCTATCAAAATCCAGACAGAAACTTGTTACTTTATAAGAACATTAAAGAGATAACTCAAAATTGCTGCTCCAAATGTTACCTTTGAACCCACAGATCGTTATATCTTTCAGCAAAGATACAGCTCAGCAATAAATAAATAAATAAATAAATAAGTTCTTTTTTGCAGCAGATGAAAAATATTTACAAAGGTCCACAACTGACCAAAATGCAAAAAAAAAAAAAAAAAAAAAAAAAAAAAAAAGTGGCTGTGGGTTCTCAAGTCCCATTACTTTATCTGCAAAGCAATCCCTAAGGCTAAGAAAAGAAGGGCATTCTAGAAGAAGGCCAGAAGGATTTTAAGAGCCAGAAGCCCAGAATACCCACTGTGAAATAGTGTCATTTTTATATGACAGGGAAATTTAGCCTATGAAATCTCAATAATGTGGCTGCCTAAAGTCAACACCAACATAGATGGATCAATTTCACAAGGCCTCACCCTTAGATGAGGAGTTACAGGAAATGAATGGCCCCCAAAAAGGAAGAATCCATTTTCTGCATGGGTCCTAATGGAGAAACCATTCCCAAGTGGTCAGTCCTAAACCCATGTACACACTAACAACTTTAGACTGACTCAAATCATGTAGGTCAAATGAAGATGAGAGCAGGGAACTGAACAGGTGATAATGAAAAATACACTGTAGAGACTATTAATCACCTACCTCAGAACCATGTCTATCCTAAGTTAACTACTTCTAAAGTTGGCAATGTGACTCTCCAGGCAAACATTTCCCAGCTGCCTTTTAGAACTAGGTGTGCTTCCCAATAAATATTTCCTCAATGACAAATGCTGTCTGAGCTATTCAGGAAAGTTTCTTTAGGGGATATATTTCAGCTCTATATAAAATTCCTTTTTTCTTCATGTGTGTCTTTGTTGAATGTAGGTAAAATAGTCCAAGTTCTAACAGGGATATTGGATAATAAGCTGGTCTTAGAGTCACAATCACCTTCATCAGGGTAGTGCAGAAAAACAGCAAGGATCCAATTACACAGCGACTGTGAATCCACCCAGGGCTGTCTATTCCTGACATTATCTCGTGAGAAAATTTTTAGACCCTTAAACTATTGCAAATTTTGGTTTTCTTTCATTTAGACCAAACTGTAAACTTACACATCAAAGGAGGAATGGTACAGAATCTTAACGATGCCAGCTTTAGTGGTTTAACACTACTAACAAGAATAAAAATAGCTGCAAAACTGTTAAATCAGAACTGACGTAAAATGTTGGGTAGGACATGCTTAGAAGAATAAGATTGTGCTAAAGAAATAATGTACAATAGTAAAAGGATTTCTGTAATTATTATGATATTTAATGGTCAAGTGTGCATGTAGAGGCCTAATAAAATTGTTGCACAAAATGTAAACATTCAAAAAGCTATGTTTTAATATATTATAGAAATAACTTTAACTATATTTATAAATAAGTTAACTAAATAAAATAAATAAAACAAAAATACATTTATAAATAAAATTTTAAAAAATAACTATTTATATTCCACAATTTAAGATGTTATTCTGCAAATTAAGTCAAATCAGCGCCACTTACTATATCCCAGAAGCCTACTCATTCTTTTCTAAATTCTGTTTCTATAAACATCCCCCACCTTGACACGTTTATAACTACTTTGATGAACCTTTGATCTCCTTGATTATCTGGAGCTGTTTGGATTGTCTCCTGGCACTCTGGATATTCAGATATGTGATTGCAGCTATAGAAAATTCACTATTGGTCAAGCTATAAAATTCTGCAGATGTTCATTTACCAAAATTTAAGGCTTTAAGTAACAGAATTTGAGAGTATGTTGCTTAGAAGTAAATATGCAATTCTCCTTGAGCAACCATGGTGTGAAAATGAGTAGAAAAGCAAACATGAGCCGTGTATGAAGGTGTCAGATATGTTGCCCCATTCTGTGATCTTTCTTTTCATGCCAGTTACATTGTTCTTTGCTGTACAGAAATATTTCGGTTTCATGTTGTTAGTCTTAATGCACAGTGGACAATATCAGGGCCTGTTCAGAAAGTCCTTTAGTGAGCCAATGACTTCAAGCACATTCTTCTCTCTTTTCTCTAACAGATTTAGGAATCAGGTCTTGAGTTAAACACTTGATAGATTTGGAGTTAAATTTTGTGCAGGGTAACTGATTAAGAACACAACAAAGATATCATCCACTATGACCAAGTAGGCTTCATCCCAGGTATGCAGGGGTGGTTAAATATATAGAAATCTATCAATGTATTCTACCATATAAACGAACTGAAAGAAAAAAAAACATAATCATACCATCTCTATAGATGCTGAAAAAGCATTTGATAAAATCTAGCACTTGCTACTGTTTAATGTCCTGGAGACATCATGGATACAAGGCACGTAACTAAACACAGTAAAGGCAATATACAGCAAGCCTATAGCCAATATCAAACTAAACAGAGAGAAACTTAAATCAATCCCATGGAAATCAGGGGCAAGGCAATGCTTCCCACTCTCTCCATATCACTTCAACATAGTTCTTGAAGTCCTAGTTAGAACAATAAGACAATTAAAGGAGAACAAGGGAATTCTTCCTTGGAAAGAAAGAAGTCAAAGCATCACTATTTGCAGATGTCATGATAGTGTACATGAGTGACCCTAAAAACTCCACCAAGGAACTGCTACAGCTGATAAACACTTTCAGCAAAGTGGCTAGATACAAAATTAAATAAAAAAAATCAGTACCTCTCCTGTATACAGAAGACAAAAGGGCTGAGAAAGAAATTAGGGAAACAACACCCTTCACAATAGCCACAAAGGACATAAAGTACCTTGGTGTGACTCTAACCAAGTAAATGAAAGACCTGCATGAAAAAATACTTCAAGTTTCTAAAGAAAGAAATGGAAGAAGATATCAGAAATGAAAAGATCTCACATGCTCATAGCTTGGCAGGATTAACGTAGTAAAAATGGCCATTATACCAAAATCAATCTACAGATTCAATGCAATTCCCATCAAAATACCAATGCAACTCTTTACAGACCTTGAGAGAAAAATTCTCAACTTCATATGGAATAACAAGAATCCCAGAATCTCTAAAACAATCCTCTACAATAAAGATCTTCTGGAGGTATCTCCATCCCTGATCTCCAGCTGTACTATAGAGCAACAGTAGTAAAAACTGCATGGTAGTGGTATAGAAACAGACTGGTGGGTCAATCAAAGATCCAGAAATAAACCCACACACCTATGGACACCTGATCTTTGACAAAAATGCCAAAACAACATAATGGGAAAAAGTATAACATCTTCAACAAATGGTGCTGGTCTAACTGGATGTCTACATGTAGAAAAATGCTAATAGATCCATATTTAAAACTAAATTCCAAGTGGATCAAAGACCTCGACATAAAACCAGACACACGAAACCTCTTAGAAGAAAAATGGTGAAGAACCTTGAACTCATTGGCACAGGAAGCAACTTTCTGAACAGAACATCAACAGCACAGGCTCTAAGAGCAACAATCAATAAATGGGACCTCATTAAACTGAAAAGCTTCTGTAAAGCCAAGGACACTGTCCTCAGAACAAAATGATAGCCTACAGATTTGGAAAGGACCTTCACCAACCCTATATCTGACAGGGGGCTAATATCCAGATTATATAAAGAACTCAAGAAGTTAAACAGCAACAAACCAAGTAATCCAATTTAAAAAATGGTATACAAAGCTAAACAGAGAAATCTCAATAGAGGAATATTGAATGGCAGAGAAATACTTTAAAAAAATGCTCAACATCCTTAGCCATCAGGAGATGCAAATTAAAACGACCCCAAGATCCCATCTTACACACATTAAAATAGCTAAGATCAAAAAACTCAAGTGACAACACATGCTGGAGAAGATGTGGAGAAAGGGGAACCCTCCTCCTTGCTGATGGGAAATTAAACTTGTACAACCACTTTGAAAACCAATCTGGAGCTTTCTCAGACAGGAAGAGTGCTACCTCAAGATCCATCTATAGCACTCCTAGGCATATATCTAAAATATGCTGAAGTATTCAGCAAGGATATTTGCTCAACCATGTCTGTGGCAGCTTTATTCATAATAGCCAGAACCTGGAAACAGCCCATATGTCCCTCAACTGAGGAATGGATACAGAAATTGTGGTACATTTACACAATGGAATACTACTCAGCAATTAAAAACAAGGAATTCATGAAATTTTCAGGCAAATGGTGAGAACTAGAAAAGATCATCTTGAGTGAGGTGTCCCAGAAGAATAAAGACATACATGATATATTCTCATATATAAGTGGATATTAGACATAATCACATAAGATAATCAAACTAAAATCTGTACACATAAAAAAAGCTAATCAAGATGGAGTAACCTGGGTAAGATTCTCAATCATCGTTCAGAAAGGCAAACAGAATAGATATGGAAACAGGGAGAAAACAGGGAACAGGACAGGAGCCTACCACAGAAGGTCACTGAAAGACTCTACCCATCACAGTATAGAAGCAGATGCTGAGACTCATAGCCAAACTTTGGGCAGAGTGCAGGGAATCTTATGAAAGAAGAGGGAGATAGAACTGGAGGGGACAGGAGCTCCAAAAGGAGAGCAACGGAGCCAAAATATCTGGGCACAGGGGTCATTTCTGAGACTGATACTCCAACCAAGGACCATTCATAGAGATAACTTAGAACCCCTTCAAAGATGTAGCTCGTGGAAGCTCAGTCTCCACATGGGTGTCCTAGTAAGGGGAAGAGGGACTGTCTCTGACATGAACTCAGTGGCTGGCTTTTTGGTCACCAGCCCCTGAGGTGGGTTAGCCTTACCAGGCAACAGAGGAAGATGATTCAGCCAGTCCTGATGAGAGCTGATAAGCTAAGGTCAGATGGAAGGGGAGGAGGACCTCCCCTTCAGTGGACTGGTGGAGAGGAATGGGAGGACAAGAGGGAGGAAGGGCAGGATTGAGAGGGGAGGAGGGAGCGGTCTAGAGATGGGTTACAAAGTGAATAAATTGTAATAAATAAAAAATATATTTAGAAATGTGCAGGTTAAAAGGACACAGTTTTATTCTTCTATATATAGCTATCCATTTCTGCTATTATCAGTTATTGATGATGCTGTCTTTTCTCTATTTTGTATTATTTACTTCTTTGTCTAAAAATTTAATGTTTTTCAGTGTGTGGGTTTCTATGTTCCCTATTCTATTCCATTGATATCTGTTACTATGCCACTATCATGGTGTTTTTATTACCATAGCTCTGTAATATAATTTGAAAATTGCATTGGTGATACCCCTTTCCCTTTTTAAACATTTTTATTCTGGATTGTTTTACATATATCAATCCTTTGCATTTCCATATAAAATTTAAGATTATTTCTTCAATTTCTGCAAAGAACAGAATAATAAATTTTATGGGGCTAACATCGAATCTTTAGATTGCTGTTAGTAAATGGCCATTTTTAAAATATAAATTCTAACAATCCATAAGCATGGGGGAATCAATCTATTTTCTGAAACATTTTTCGGTTTATTTTTTCAGTGTTCTGATGATTTTCTTGGAGAAGTCTTTTACAGTCTTAGATATATTCCAAAATATTTGAAGGAAAAGTAATTATGAATTGGTATTTTTTTATTGATTTCTTTCTTGGCATGTTTATCCTTTGTATGTAGGAAAGCTACTGATATCTGTTTATTAATTATTCTTCCAGTTTGCTGAATGTACTTATTAGCTCTCAAATGAGGAAGTATTTATGGCTTTATATGTCTAGAATCATTCACTCTGCAAATAAGAATAATTTGAGTCCTTTTTTGTCTTTTGGTACCCCCTTAGATTGTATTTGTGCTGCAGCTATGTACTATTTTGAAGAGGAGCAGGAGTAAAAGGTATCCTTATATTGTTTCTGATTTCAGTGGAGACGATTTGGGTTTTTGTGTCTTAAGGATGATGTTGTCTGTGGCTTGTTTTAAATTCTAGGAAACATTTTATTTCCTTCTTGATTCTTTACAATAATGAATTGTTTAGTTTCTGCCATATTGTGTACTTCTGGCTGCTTCTGTTGTTGCTATCCAGCTTTAATCCATAGTGGTCAGATAAGATACACGATGCTATTTCAATTTTTCTACATTTATAAAGACTTTCTTCATGTTATTTAATTTTGACAAACATCCACTGGGGGAGGGTGAAATTGTATAATTGTAAGTGTTTAGGTGGAATATTCTATAGATATCTGTTAGGTCCAATTTATTTATGATGTCATTTTACTCTAGATTTTACCACTTCATTTTTTAAATAGATAGCCTGTCTATTGGTGAGAGTGAGGTATTGATGTCAGATGTCACCTATTATTTTTGGTTCATCTGTTGCTTTAAGTTTAACAATGTTTCTTTTTATGAAATTGTCTGCTCCAGTGTTTTGAGCATATGTTTAAAGTAAACTGTGATTGGCTGTTTCTTTTTTAATGGATATAAAGTGTTCGTTTTTATTTTATTTATTTATTTATTTATTTATTTATTTATTATTTATTTATTTATTTTGGCTAGTTTGGATTTGAAGTCTCTACCTTCTGCTAGCCAAAAACATTTGTTTGGTTCACTATTATTGTCCTGGCTGTTCTGGCCACAAACATCTCGCAACTCCTACCTCTGCTTTCTGGATGCTACTGGACATACACCAAGTATGTCCAATCATACCTGGTTATAAAAATAAAATTCTTTCATCTTACTTGCATGCATACTTCTAACAATGAAGAGGAAACACCCCAGTGTTTATTTTAGGATTTTATGTGTTGCTGAATTAACTGTACAAATTGTAACGTGACATCCACAATGAGAAATTTCATCATCAAATAAATATGGTTTTGTTCTACTTTATTACCAGGGGATATAAGACTCTGGAACTGAATCCTAGTTCTGCCTTTTGTTTAGTTATGGCCTTGGACATTTCTCTACATTTGGAAAATGGTGGTAATGATATTCATTGTCTCTTATAGCTTGTGTGAATTTAATTTTAAAAAAGCAGGTTTTAAGTTTGGCTATGAATCTCAACATCTGCCTCGATACCCTTCAGGGTAGAGCCTTTCAGAGGCCCTCTGTGGTAGGCTTTTGTCCTGTTCCCTATTTTCTCCCTCCTCTGATGTCCATCCTCTTTGCCTTTCTGAATGGGGATTGAGCATCTTATCCAGAGTCCTTCTTCCTGATTAGCTTCTTTAGGTGTACAGATTTTAGTATGTTTATCCTATATTATGTGTCTTTCTGCTTCTGGGATATCTCATTCAGGACGATCTTTTCCAGTTCCCACCATTTACCTGAAAATTTCATGATTTTCTTGTTTGTTTGTTTGTTTGTTTTTTTATCGCCGAGTAATATTCCATTGTGTAGATGTACCACAATTTCTATATCCATTTCTCAACTGAGGGGCATCTGGGCTGTTTCCAACTTCTGGCAAATAAAGCTGCTACAAACATGGTTGAGCAGATGTCCTTCTTGTATACTTGAGTGTCTTTTGGATATATGCCTAGCAGTTGTATAGCTGGACCTTGAGGAAGTGCTACTCCTAACTGTCTGAGAAAGCTCCAGATTGATTTCCAGAGTGGTTGTTAAACTTTGGGCAGAGTACAGGGAATCTTATGAAAGAAGTGGGAGATAGTAAGACCTGGAGAGGACAGAAGCTCCACCAGGACAGCAACAGATCCTGAAAGTCTGGGCACAGGGGTCTTTTCTGAAACTGATTTTCCAGCCAAGGACCACTCATGGAGATGGCCTGGAACCCCTGCATGGAGGGAGCCTATGGCAGTTCAGTATCCAAGTGGCCTCCATAGTAATGGGGACAGGGACTGTCTCTGACATGAACTGATTGGCCTGCTCTTTGATCATCTCCCCCACCCCGATAGGGGAGCAGCCTTACCAGACCACAGAAGAAGACAATGCAGCCACTCCTGATAAGACCTGATAAACTAGGGTCAGAGGGAAGGGGAGGAGGACCTCCCTTTTCAGTGGACTGGAATAGGGACTCCAGTGGGGAAGAGTGAAGGTGGGATTGGGAGTGGAGGAGGGAGGGAGGTACAGAGAGGATACAAAGTGAATAAAATGTAATTAATAAAAATATAATTTAAAAAAATTAAGTTTTAAGACAGTTTCCTGGAACATAGAAGAACCGAGTTAGGATTCCCAACTGCAGTTCCTCCTGTATATGCACCTTAGCCCCTGTTGTCTTATTTGTTAACAGTGAGAGCAAGGAAGTTGCTAAATGATTCATTGTTTGTTTCTTTGTTTGTTTTTAGCTTAAATCATCTTTTTTCAACTCTAAATGCTGTCACAGATTTTTTTTTATTCTAGCTAATACCTGTTGGCATTATTTGTAGTAAGTTTGAGTTTATGAATCCTGCAAGATTTCATTCATTAACTGCACAACAAAACATTGTACTTCATTCTTTCTCTTCACTTTTTCCTCTTTCTCTCTCACTATCTTTTCTTTCCACTTTCTTTACTTGTAATATTTGTTTTTATTAAAGACATTGTTTGTTCATGCTGAAAAGAAATGCCTTGCTCGTGGGTCTGGCATCATCTATTGGTATCTTGGAAGAAAGGGTCAGGCCATGTTCCTCAAAGCCTGGTAACCCAGGGTCATTATTTAGACTCTAGAGGAGTAAATGCTGATATTCTTCAAAAGCAACGTAGAACATTCATACTTAGGTTTTCCTCTTATCTGTAAATTCACACCATCACATTTTTTTTCCATGCATCACCTTCCCTCTTTAGCTTTCTCCCTCTTTTAGTGCACTTTGGACTTCATACCCAAGAATGGCCAATACAAACATGACTCAGTGGGGAGACAGACAAGAAAACAGGGGAAGAAAGGGGGAGAGAAAGAAAGGGATAAAGGAAGAAAGGGGAAAAGAGAGAGATAACACAAAGCGTGAAGGAAAGAGAACACAAGGACATGTGGGAAGAGAGATGGAAAAATAGTGTAGGAGTTGAAGAAAGGCAGGCAAATATGATCAAAATATACTGCATGAAACTCTAAAGGATTTAATAAAAATATTATTTTAGTAAGCTTTTCTGCATCATATGTCATAGTTTTAGTATTTTGATTTCAAGCTTATTTTGTTTGTTTCCAATGTTTAATGGTTTGGTGTGGCACTTATAACTTATATTTAAGATTTACTTTGTAGTAATTTACATTATTATATAAAATACATACAATTCATTTGTGTGTTATCTTTGTATCTTATTGTTTTGATAAATTTATGTCCTGGTTCTACTGTCATTTATAGATTATTGAGGGTTTTCTATATACAAAATTATATCAAACATAATTAGATTTTTGTACGAAATCTTATGTGAATAGAAGTGAAAGACAGCTAAAGCACATGGATGAAGTAATGAAAAAGAACATGGATAGATGGACATTTATCTAAAATGCAAAATCGAAGAGGCAGGTGGATGACAGGCTAGCAATCTCAGGAACAAAAAACAGAAATAAGGGTGAACTCTTGGATTTTCTTTGGACCTCACACATGCCAGACTTGGAACTGAGAGAGTCATCAATCTGGAAATGCCAGTAGATGTAGACCAAACAATAAAGTGCCAACAAAAGCTTCTTCTCTCCAAAGGACCAGGAAAGAAGCAACATGTTAAAACTGAAAGTACATAAACTAATGTTCCCCCCTTTCAGTCAAATAATTCATAAAAATCTGTTGCTCATCAACATCCGTCCTTCAAAGCAAGTGATGAGGTAGGATTTTCATTATCAGCTTGCTATGATGAGGAATCTCAACCTGTCCTTGGGTGGGATCGGAAAACACCAAGTTTCATGATACAGACAAAACAAAACTAGCACCTTTTTGTAGTCTTAGTGGACATGACATGGTAAGCCTGGGTTTGAAATTCACACCTCAGAAATAAAGCTTCCCTGAATGCATACTGACTGTGGCAGTGCATAGCCACTGTATACCCTAATGCAAAACTTGGATTTTCACCACCTGTCAAACGTAACAAGCACACACACACACACACACACACACACACTCCTGTAACAGCATTTGCTCCACGTGATTCAGTAGATTAACTCCTGTTCCTCTCACACAGTGTAGAATCAATGGAAACCTTAAGAAAGGCAAAACTCCCATCAATGCCTAACAGAAAAAGAGGGCCCCTCTCCTACCTCACTGTGAACTGAGAAGGAATGGAAAGCATGCATCTATATTCCTATGGCACCAATAACATAGCATATGTTCCTTTTCTTAAAAAGGAATGTGAAAGAGAGTCAGATAAATTGTTGATCTAAACAAGACCCAGAATCTCATAGTGCAATATGAAGTCCAGCATTCATTAATTTTTTTTGTTTTACAAAGAATAATGGACATATCAGTTTATATAAAAAAGATAATCAGTATGAACTGACACAGAGGGAGAAATATTAGAATTATACTGTAAAGATTTTAAGCTACCAAAATGGAAGTATTTCAATTAACACTTAATAACATAGTTGGAAAAAAGTGAAAAGTGATGACAAAAAAATTAAGGAGTAATCAAATGAAAATTTTAGGACTTGAAATAGTCTCCAACAAACTCAGTGAATTAAAAAAAAATACTAGAAGGGGCTGAAAACAAAGAGTCAATGAGTTTAAAGAAAAAACAATGAAATACATCAATTATGAAAATAAAAGACATATCCTGGGAAACTGGCACAACTATAACAATTATAACAATCCAACTATTAGATTGTCAGAGTTTTTGAAAATTTGCGACAGTAGGATCAAGAAAAACTCTAAGAAATAAAAGCATCTTTAGAAGGTTAATGAAAGTGTGAGATATATAACTGTTTGTTTGTATGTGTGTGTTTGTGTGTAAACAATGAAATTAAGCTGCACAGAAAAAGACAATTTCATAAAAGTAGGTTAATTTAAGCAAAATGTCCCAGACTCAGATAAAAGTAGTATGTTCTTTTTGATATGTAGATTCTGATGCAATGTTTGTATGTAAGTATATAAGTGTGGGCAAACATGAATAAAAGATGGAAACCACTATGGGATAGAAGTATTGAGTAGAGAGGGCAATAAGATATGTCCGACATGAAATGAAGACATTGGGAAGGAAGGTGACAGAGTAAAAGGTAGAGAAGTCAGAGATATGTAGGAGAAAGAAATTATATGACCCTCTTTAAATACTGAAAGAAAAGACGCTATTGAACCACAATTCTATACCTAGAAAAAAATATCCTGAAGCAAGCATCTAGAAGAAATTAACACATTTTCAAATAAAGGATAAGAGGGGGAGATTTATGGGGGGATACAAAGTGAATAAAGTGTAATTGATTAAGAAAAAAATATATATATATTATAGAAGAATTAGTTGCTTGTTCGCTCTCTTCCACCACCTATCATAGAGGTCCTTCTGAAAGGCTCTACCCAACAGGTGATAGAAGCAGATGCTGAGACTCACAACCAAACTTTGGACAGAGCACAGGGAGTTTTAAGGAAGAAGGGGGAGGGGATAGAAGGACAAAAAGGGGTCAGGCCCTCCACAAGAAGACCAACAAAAAAAAAAAAAAAAAAAAAGAAAGAAAGAAAGAAAACTGAGCCCAGCAGGCCCTGCAAAGACTGATGCATTAACCAAGAACCATGCTTGGAGAGGACCTAGACCCCCTGCTCAGATGTAGCTTATAGGCAGGTCAGTCTCCATGTGGGTTCCTGACTAAGGGGCGTAGGAAAGGGCTCCCTCTGACATGAACACGCCTGTTCTTTGATTACTTACCCCTTGTGATTTGGCCTTGATAGACCACAGAGGAAGAGGATCCAAGCAGTGCTGATGAGACTTGATAAGCTAGGATCAGATGGATGGCAGGGGAGGAGAACTCCCACTTTCAGTGGACTAGGAGGAGAGGATATGGGAAATGAGGATGGGACAGGAAGGAGATGAGGGAGGGAGCTACAATCAGAATATAAAATGAATACATTTTAAAAAGAAATGATGAAATTGTAAAGCAGTAATTAATTAGGGGCTGGGAAGTAGCATGCAGCAAAACTCTGGGTTCAACCAGCAGCATAAAATGCTTATGGTGATGCATACTTATAGTCCTAGTACTCAGGAAATGGGGACGGGAGAATTGAAGTTCAAGTTTATCCCCAGTTATATAGAGATTTTGAAACCAGCCTACAGGACTATACAAGGCACTGAGTCAGCCCTCAAAACATAAAGACAAGTAACATTATATGAACCCCAAAAGTTATATCTAGGAATGTGTGTATATGCAGATTCATGTAATAACAATAAAAAAGAGACTACAAATTTGAAGCTGAGTGGGCAGAAAGGGAAGGGAGAAATGTCAGAGTTAAAACAGTAAGATCTGGAGAGGACAGAAACTCCACAAGGAGAGCAACAGAACCAAAAATTCTGAGCATAGGGCTCTTTCTGAGACTGATACTCCAAGCAAGGACTATGCATGGAGATAACTCAAGACCCCTGCACAGATGTAGCCCATGGCAGTTCAGTATCCAAGTGGGTTCCATTGTAATAGGAACAGGGACTGTCTGACATGAACTGATTGGTCTACTCTTTAATTACCTCCCCCGAGGGGGAAGCAGCATTAACAGGCCACAGAAGAAGACAATGCAGCCACTCCTGATGAAACCTAATTGACTAGGATCAGAAGGAAGAAAAAGAAGACCTCCCCTATCAGTGGACTTGGGGAGGGGCATGAATGCAGAGGGTGGAGGAAGGGAGGGATTGGGACGGGAGGAGGGGGGATACCACAGGGGGGGATACAAAGTGAATAAAGTGTAATTAATAAAGAATTTTAAAAAATGAAGAAAAAAAAATAGGTCAGTTGAGAAGAGACTGACAAGTTGAGTCCAGGTTTGTAGGGAGGAAGACAGCTCCACCAAAGAAAATTAAGGACCTGTTGGGAAAATACTAGCCATGCAGGCCTGGTATCATGAGTGCCTCTAGTGTTCATTAGGAGGCTAAATCCAGCAGCTATGGAGAAAGATGTACAAAGATGTTTCAAGGTATATGGACAGACCAGAAATACTGATGTAAAAAGAGGTTTTGGACTCCACATTTGGCTAAGGCTGAGGATCTGGCTTGCTTCCGTGTATGTGGACCTATCTGCATTGCCCACGTAGCATGCTGAGGTTGGCTACCCAGAGGCTATTTAAAGTGGGCTGGCTTTACCCAGGGTCAGATGATTGTTCAAGGTTCCTGAATAAACTGCATTGAAAAAGAAAAAGAGGTTTTGGGCAAGCAGAATTTGAGGACTCAAAGGAGACAACTGATTCTAGATGAAAAATAACCACAGTGAAATCATTACTACCGATGATGCTTGGGCTTGGTCTGAAAGGGCAAGTACCCTAACCATTTTAGGAGTTGTCAACCTGTGAGAATCAAAAATTCAGAATATATCCTTGAGTCAGCTGGCAAGGTCTCAACGGGTTCGTGAAATAAGCTTTGAAAGTAACCGGGCTGGATGAACATGAGCGTAAATCAAATGAAGGGGAATTTAAGTTTACGTCTTTTGGTGACGAATGTATGTATGTATGTATACAGAGGAGGGGATTTTCTATGTGGGCCAGGAACTCCTTCTGGTCTGATAGTGGATCTCAGTCCTGTAGGAGCAAGTCTTACAGCCAGACAAGAAGCAGCCGGAGTGCTGGAGCAAGTTCCATGCTTGTTCATTGTTCTCCTGAGCTTGGGAAAAACTGGAAACTATTCTTTACCTAACTGAATTTCCAGCACCTGTGAACACCAGAGGTCCCAATAGCAGTGCAGGTGCACATCATTGACAGGGACAATTAAATTGTAAACAATGAGCCCTTGAGCCCTTTTAAAACCAAAACAATTTAGCAAACCATCATTGTTAGGATTTCTGTTAAGTATGTGCTTTAATGTGAATATGGGTTTTGGAGAAGCTTGAGCTTGGCTACATTTCTTTGTAGAAGTTGATCTCCAAGAAGTTGTTGAAAACTGATTTTACTAAATGTCTTTAGTTAAGCATAACAAAAAAATTGAACAGAATAAAAAGGTATACAATGTTAATCTACAAAGAAGGCATAATAACCCCAAATCTCTACTATTCCTACAAGATAATACTGAAGCAGCTACGTGCTGTGTAATAACATAGAGTAATAGAATGGAAGTTGGCAGTCCAATCTGTGGCTATATTTGGAACTCTAATACGTCTCTGAGAGCGATCGCTAGAACAACTGAGCAAAAATATATATTAAAAAAGTGCTCAGTATTATCACCAATAGAAACTCATGAGCGCTAAAAGCATGCCAGCCCACATTGACAAAACACACATTTTTAAGTGCTCATAAAACACATAAGAAAATAGAATATATCCTGGACCATAAAAAATGACCCAAGGAAATCAAATATAGTTTAAATGATTCAGAATTTGTTCTCTAACTAAAGTGCAATCAAGCTAACATATAGATAGGTAACAGAAAAAATCACACACACACACACACACACATATACACACACATATGTATCTGTGGATCAAAGTATTGTCAAGAAAAATTAAAATTTTTAATTACAATTAAAAATAGTAAATTTTATCAAAATACAAACTCCCTGATCTTCTGCCTCTTACAGATTGTGAAGAAAAATAACTAAATGAATTACGCTGCACAGGAGACTGGAGGTTAGCGAGTGAATTAGACATAATTCAGAGTAAAGAAATTGGGATATCTAGCTAAGAGGTATGAAGACTCAAAGAAGACAAAAGGAATGTTTGCACTTTGCTGGAAGGTGGTGCGTGCGTGTGTGTGTGTGTATGTGTGTGTGTGTGTGTGTGTGTGTGTGTGTGTGTGTGGTGTGTGTGTGTGTGTGTGTGTACAAGGGCACGCATACATGAATTTAAACAAAAGTATACACAGAAAATGAAAGGAGGGGTAGAAGATTTATTTATATGGAAAACATCTAACAATTTCACCTGATTATTTGAGGACACTGGGAGCTCTGTGTCTGCAAAAGCCCTCAAAATCATTGTGCTAAAGCAGGTAGAGAGATGCTGCATGAGAGAGGCAACACCCTAGGAATCCTTCCCGCACAGCCAGCCTATGACATTAGAACAATGAACCTCGGGGCACTCAGTCTGAAGCCCCTGTATCCATTCTACTTTTTCTGTTACTTAACTTAAAGGGTCAAGGATGAAATTTGGCTGGTGATACTCATGCTAAAAAGCTTGAAATATGATCCTGGTAGTTCTGGTAGAGTGAGCAAGGGAAACTTCCTGGAAGAGCCCTCCAGACAGCTTTCTCCACTCTCCCTCACTCTTTAATGATGTTTATTTTAAAGTCTCAGAATTGTGAGATTTAGAATCACCTGAAGTTTAGGTGGCAGCAAAGAGTTAATTTACTTTTTGGGGGGGCAGGGATTCAGATTATTCTGGTGTCAACATGAGTCACACAGGTCTTCTGCCTACTTTCCCCACCTTGCAGGATTAACGAATTTTGATGAATCAATTGCATCGGAGCCTGTGACTCTGAAGCCTGGTTTGGACTAACTTCCAATCGCTTCTCGGCCTTTTGGCTAAGATCAAGTGTGGACTAACTTCCAGGTGTAAGCCCCCAAAAGACATTCAGAGCATTTTTACTAAATAGGTAATATCTAGAAGCAAATTTTAATCTAGTTAGAAGTAGAGCATTATACTTACACTTCCTGGGTTTAAAGAAGCCTAGAGTTTAAAATAAATGGGATGATTTACGTATTAGTAACAACTGTAATGAATTGGGAGCACATCATATGTTTTTTAAAAAAGCATGAGTTCATAAACATACTGCAAGAAAAAAAAATCTCTCATGATGATCACTGAGAGCTAGTAGGACCTTGAGTCAAAAGACAAACAAAAGGAGGTGATCGTAAACATGGCTTGCATTTTCTGTGCCAATGATGTTTCATTCAATGACATTGGTGGCAGTGCTTTGACTCAGAGACAGAGCCTTGTGGTGCATGGACTCTACCACCAAGCCACGCTGCAGACCCCGAAACAACTTATTTTGAATAATAGTTTCAGCCAGAAGGTAAAAGAGAACTGAGAAAGTATTAATCTTTTGTAATCCATCATGAGATGGTCACAAGCCATTAAGTCAAAGGTTCAGGGCTTTGAGTGTAGAGAAATTGGGTAAATACTTCTGAAACACTGCCAAACCTGTATATACTGTAGCTTCTTATATTCTGCTATGTAGCATATATCAAACACATAAAATTACTGAATTGAATTTTTTCATGAGGATGTTATTTCTGTTTTATAGATGTAAACTTTGAGGTTCAAAGGGTCACATAGTAAATGTGTCTACAAACATATTTTTAACAAGAAGCAAATCTGAACCTTGAAACCAGAAGGATTTGGCCATCAAATCAATTCTCTAGAGACCTATGAAGTTTCAAAATTATGTTGAAGCAGAAATAAAATGTTGTGGATATAAACATGCTTTTGTTTGGGTCCGAAGTGTGGGATGTGAGACTGATTCAGATCCACAGCAGCAGACTATTTGCCTCCTGCAAGCTCTGAGAGGAGTTCTGTGCAGACAGTTTAAATCTGAGGAGTCTGGAGGGAGGATAAATGCCCAGGCAGTGTGGAAACTCTGAGAAAGAACAAGGCTGCTACTTCCCGCTAAGGCAACTGTTGCTATTGATGCAGTGAGACAGGAAGTGGGAGATCTCCTGAAACTAGAATTGGACTGACTCCAAGGAACCCAGCAGCCCTAACTAGCAGGAAGCAGCTATGAGAACTGTGTCCCGTCTCCCACTAACCCTTTCTCTCTCCTACCTGGTGTTGGGGTGTTGGAAGGGATTGGGGTGGAGTAGGGAGAAAGAGATATAAAAAATGTAAATAAAAGAGTTTTTTAAGTACACCAATACTAAAAGAAATACTAAAAGAAATAAAACATTTCAAAGCTTCATTAATTGCCCTTGAATTTCTGGTGCGACTGGACTTAAGAGTATGTGGGAACATGTGGCTCTTTGTGCGAATATATGTATGTTTCTATATGCATAGATATGCCTATATGTATATGTTTAAGTGTGTGTAGATGTGTGGATGTGTGGATGTATATGTTTGTAGATGAACATACGTGCATTTATGTGTGCGAGTGTGTTTGTCTGTGTATATGTGTATGTGTGGGGATGGGTGGCAGCTGGCAGCACTGACCGTGCAGGGAAGTAGCTAAAAACAAGGAAAACTATATTGTATTTTTTCAGAAGGCAAGAGTCAGACAAGATGAGGAAGATTTCCCATCACTGTAGATGCCAGAGAGTGCTGATGAGAAGTCTCTGCCTCTGTTTTTATTGTTGTTCTGACCTCTACTAGGTACTAGGCCCACCAACATTTTCTCCTCCAATCTCTCCTCCCAGCCCCTCTCTGCGACCTCCCTCCCCCCTTCTCCCAAGCCATCCACTCTTCCTCCATTTCTCTTCAAAAAAGGGGCAGGCTTCCCTTCCCATGACTATTGACCTGTCACGGCATATCAAGTTGCAGTAAGACTAGGCAACTCCTCTCTTATTAAGGCTAGACAGTGCAACTCAGTAGGAGGAAACAGTCCCAAAGGCAAGTAACAGAGTCAGAGGCAACCTCTGCTCTCACTGTTAGGAGACCCTAAAGAAGACCAAGTGACACAACTATAATATATGTGCAGAGGACCTAGGAATTAGCATTGGCACAGTAGACAACTTCCTGAATAGAACACAAATCGAGCAAGCACTAAGATTGACAGTTGATAAATGGGACCCCATGAAACTGAAAACTTCCTGTAAAGCAAAGAACACCATCAAAAGGACAAAATGACAGCCTACAGAATGGGGAAAAGTATTACCAACCCCACATCTGACGCAGGGCAAATATCCAACTATATAAAGATGCCAAAAAACTAAATATCAACACACCAAATAATCCAAGTAAAAACTGGGGTACAGATCTAAACAGAGAATTCTCAGCAGAGAATCTCACTAGGCCTTTTTGATCCGATCTCCATTTACCTGTCGTAAGCCCCTCAAGGCATGCAAGTGTCCAGGTCCTGCCACGGAGGACCTCCAACTTCCAGGCTCTGCCCACAGGACACTCTAATGGCCCTAATGGCTGGAACCAGCTCATCCAGAGACAGGTGGCCATGCTCTGCCCTACAGAGTAAAAAGTCCAACCACCAATCCCTGGACTCATCCCAAGCTCAAGACTTGAAATTCAACCAATCCCCTTTCTGGAAATTTCCACCCTGGAAAGCTCTGTCCCTCAGAAAACCCTATATAAGGCCTTTCTTCTGCTCAGTTCCCTGTAGCCTCTTACACAAGCAAAGGAAGTCACCCTTCTAGGCATTTCCCTCCAAATAAATAAATCTCCTACGTGAGGTTTGTTGTGTGGTGTGACTTCATGGTATTTCTTGGCTCCCATTGCCAGAGTACCTTCCCTTCAGATCTGTAACATTTGCATTAGGGAACCCACACACACAACAGAGCTGTAACACTTGCACTGGGGAAACCATCCCTTTCCAAGCTGTGACACTTCCTCTCAAAGCTGAAGCCTTTCCCCTAAGAGCTGTAAAGACTTACACCTATGTTTTCTCCTTTGTCATGTGACTGTGTTAGTTGATTTGGCATGACTGAAACAAACAAACATACAAACAATCCATGAGATGAGATAATAAATAAGGACAGAGTTTTAGTAAGTCTCTCAGTTTGGAGAGGGGCTGTCACTCCATAGGTTTCTATTTATTGTTTTGGGGCAGCACATTATAGCAGGAGCACATAGAAGAGGAAGCTCTTTACCTCACAGCAATTAAGAAGTACAAAGGCGTCCTTGTGCAGCTCCTGCCTCTCAGGTCATACTAATTCCCCCTTCTTTCATTTGATTCCCTGCACTTTGCCAACAGTTTGGTTATGAGTCTCAGTATCTGCTTTGATCCAGTGCTATGTAGAGTCTTTCAGAGGCCCTCTGTGGTAGGCTCCTGTCCTGTTCCTGTTTTCTCCTTCTTCCAATGTCCATCCCGTTTGTCTTAGCTGAGTGAGGATTGATCATCTTACCCCAGGTCCTCTTTCTTGTTTATCTTCTTTAGGTGTACAGATTTTAGTATGTTTATCCTATCTTATAGGTCTAGTACTCACTTATAAGTGAGTATATAGCCTGTGTCTTTCTGCTTCTGGGATACCTCACTCAGGATGGTTTTTCACAGGCGTCTTTTATGAGACTGTATTTCCAACCAAGGACCATGTATGGATATAACCTAGAACCTCTGCTAGGATGTAGCCCATGGTAGCTCAGTGTCCCAGTGGGTTCCCTAATCAGGGGTACAGGGACTGTTTCTGACATGAACTCAATGACTGGCTCTTTGACCTCCTCCCCTTCTCCCCTGAGGGAGGAACAGCCTTGCTAGGCCACAGAGGTGGACACTGCAGCCTGAAGAAACCTGATAAACTAAGGTCAGATGGAAAGGGAGAAGGACCTCCCCTATCTGTGGACTTGGAAGGGAGCAGGAAGGAGATAAGGGAGGGAGGGTGGGGTTGAGAGGGAGTGAGGGATACAGCTGGGATACAAAGTGAATAAACTGTAACTAATATTTAAAAAGTAAAATAAAAGGAAAAAAATGAAGTACAAAGAGAAAAATGAAGAGACTGGGGGTCCCATAATCCCTTAATGACCTAGAACTTCTCTCTAGGCTTACATTTTAAAATCTCTGTTAGCTGTGGTGGTTTGAATAAAAATGGCCCCAGAATGGTTCCAGATTGGTGGAACTGTTTAGGAGATGTAATCTTCCCTGGTGGAGGTGTATTACCGGAGGCAGGCTGTGATGTTTCAAAAGCACACACTCTTCTCAGTGCCTTACATCCCTGTGTCAACATGTAAGATCTCTGCTACTGTTCTAGTACTATTCTACTACTACTAGGCTACTGTTCTAACCTGCCTGATTCCATGCAATCTGCCTTGACGGTCATGAATTCTAAACCTCTGAAATGCAAGCTACCCTCACACACACACACTCTTTCTTCTATAACTTACCTTTGTCATGGTGTCTTATCATGTCAATACAAAAGTAACTAAGACAGTTGGTAGCAGTAAGTGTGTTATTGCTATAAGAGGCAGTACAGTGTTGTTTTTTAGAGGAATATGAAAGACTAAGATTTTGGACTAGGATATTAGCTGAATACTCTACTCAGGAGCTTGGAAGACAGTGTTGCTGAGACCAATATGGACTAAGGAGGCCAAGTTTAAGAAGTTTTAAATGGGAAAATAATAGCAATGATCCTAGAGGCCATCCTTGTGATATTTTGGCAAAGACTGTAACTGCTTTCTGTCTTCATACTAAAAACGTCCCTGGGGCTAACTTGAAACACAATAGATTAATTTCTTTGGCAGAGAAGATTTCAGACACCCCAATATTGAATCTGTTACATGATTGTTATTAACCACTCTTATGCAGGTCTACAATATGGAAAAGCAAATGTGAGAAAAAGAAATACAAAATGTATAGTTTGAGGAGAAAAATAAACAAGGAAATTTAAGGTTGGAGCCAAGGATTATGCTGAAAGAGATGAAAAGATGTTTAGAAAGCCTGTTCCAAAATGGAATAAGAGGATGAAAGCCCTCAGGGTGAGACCCCAGCCAACTTGCTTCCAAATTGTGAAGAGGAAATGCCTGGGGAATGTTCTGCTCTTAAAAAGGAAGGTTTGTGTGAATGTGATTCAAGGAAGCGGTCAGGCTCCATCCCAGGCAGCAATACTTGATGCTTTTTCTATCTGGTTCTAGCCTTAGGGTCATGAAGGACACAGGAGTAAAGGGGATGTAGGATCTTTCTCCATGGTTTAGGAAAGTCACTGAGCTCAGATGTGTGGCAGAGGAGTCCCTGAATAGAGGTCCTGATAGGCCTTTGTTGGAGCTGTGAAAGTGAAGCCTGAATCTTATTAGAGACTCCAAGATGTTGGAGATGCCAGAGCCATGGGGTCACTGTCAATGAGCTACAGAGAGTGAGAATGGGACCAGCCCAAGAGAGAAGTGTGTTGCAGTCAGCAAAACTGGCAAGAAGAAGCTATTTAAACCCTTTGATATCAAACATGATGCTACAGGATATGGAGAATCACTGCTGGGTTTCAATATTGCTTTGGTCTCATATATATTCACTATGCATCAATTCACCTATTTTGGAATGGCTATGTATATTCTGTGCCATTATATATGTCTTTGATTTTTAATTTTACAAAAAGCTACAATTAAGAGATTGTCTTGAGTCACAGCAGAGACTTTGTACTTTGGAATTTTACTCTGTGAGAGACCATGAACTTGAACTGTTGTTAATGAAAGCATACTGTATAGACAGAGCCTGGCGTCGATCCTAGCACCAGGTCATAAAATGCGAAACTATCATATGTGCAAAAGGAATAGATAGAACCCTTCCATTTCACTTCATTTTCCCATTGCTGCATTCTCTTTTCCATGCCTGGAGCACATTATGAAAACCACAGAGAGTAGGCTTGGAGATTTTGATCAACTGCTAGGAGCACTATTTTTTTGCAGAGGACCAGAGTTTGCTTTACAATGCCCAAACTGGACAGCTTCAACCACCTTTAACGCCAGCTACAGGAGAAGTAGAATCACGTAGTATTTATCGGTACCCACATACGTGCACAAAGACATGCATGCATATTCATTCTTTAAAAGCAGAATAAACGTTAGAGAGAAAGAACCATAGAACTAGGTGATCGACACAGTGCCACCAGCCCAGAGAGTCCTCTGTTATTTACAATGACTTGAACTGGCTACATTTCCAAACATCATTCCCTTATTTCTAGCCCCTAGAGGAAAACTGTAGTGTTATAATCCAACTAACCAAGTATAGATGTCAGGCTATTACAGAAGTTGATCAGCTTTGCTCTATATTCTGTCTTATAAATGAAAAAAAGAATGGTATTCATTCTTTGGCTTAAACATAGACTATCATTTTAAAATTCTATGTGGAAATATATTTATTTTTGTCAAATAGCAGCCAACAAGAAACAAAGACAAAAATAAATATATTTCATTAAATAAGTTCTTGTAACAATAATTATTTTATATGTGTTGCTTTTTCACTGTTGTGATTTCTGAAAGGTGCTAAATAAATGTATTTAAATGAGAAGTCAACTATTGTCACTGAAAATGACTGTGTTCTTTGTCGATGTTCTAGTTTGTTTATGCTCCTGTGATAAAAAGCATGACCAAAGTGACTTGGGGAAAGAGAGAAGTTAATTTGCTCAAAGGTTATAATCCATCTTTAAAGGAATTCAGGGCAAGAAGTTAAAGCAGAACTTTAGAGGCAGGAACTGAAGAAGAAAACATGGAGGAATGATACTTTCTGTCTCTGTCTTTCAGTATCATCTATCTATCTATCTATCTAATATATCTGCCAGGCCTGGCTTAATCATCTGAGACCTTAAAGCCCACCTCCCAGTGACACACTTCAACAAACTCAGACCTAGTCCAACAAGACCAAACTTCTTAATAATGCCATTCTTTTTGGAGGCCATTTTTATTCAAACAATAACTATCATTTCTAATACTGTTAATTATATGATGGGACTATTTATCAGGATTCTCCTAAAGACCTTGATTTACATCTTCTTTTTCTCTACCTCGATAAATAAATATTTACAGTCAGTTACCTGAGATGTGTACTATTATGCTCAGGCTATGACTAAGTAAACTGAGATGGAGATAACTTTAGTAACAAACTGGTCCACACAGTTTGTAAGTGTGGCCTACTTAATAGAACTGTCAAAAGTATATGGAATAAAGCAAATATGCTTAATATGCTTGATTTTGCAAAGCAAATTTTGTCATACAACAAAATGGAGGCAAATTCAGACATTCCTCATATGTTCTGAAACACAGCCTTCCCATTAAAACTTGTCATCAAGATGATGTAGTTGTCACAAGTGATGAACTTACACGGATTTATCATTATTACCCAGAGTCTACAATTTACATGGGATCCCATTCCTATGGATTCCCCGAGTGAGATCAAATGTATAATGACATGTGACCTCCATTACAGCACCCTACAAAATAGTTCTATTGCCCTAAAGCATTTGATATGTTCCATCGCATGTCTCTTTCCCCCTGGGAGCCATTCTTTTTTATTGTCATCATGACTTTGGCCTTTCTGAGCGTCACAAAGGTAGAATCATGCACATAGAGCTTTTTCTTATTTGTATCTTTTACTTCATAAAAATACAAGTACCCATGTAATTTCAAGACTCAATGGGCTATGTTGAGCATTGAGTAAAAATGTTTCATAGTCTAGATATACCAGAGGTTATTTACTAACCTTGAAAGACATCTGAGTTGCTTTTAACTTTTGACAATTACAAATATATTTGCTGTACATATTCATCTTAAAGATTTTGTGTGGACACGGGGCTCTAACTTGTTTGTTAAACACCAAGGAAATAAATTACAGGGTAGTATGGCCAGAGTATTCATAATTCTATAAAACCAAAGCACCACCACACTGTCTTCAGTAGTGGTTGAACTATTTGGAATTTTGTTCAGTAATTTAAAAAATGTTTCTATTGCTTTCTATCCTCGACAACATTTGATATTTTTAATATTCACTATTTTGGGTATTGTAGAAAGTGTGTAAAAGCACCTCATGATCACTGAAGTTTAAAACTCTTAGTGACATATGATATGAATAATTTTTAATATGTTTATTTGACATGTATAAGTCTTCTCAGTTGCGAGGTCTCTTTTAACAGTTTGCCCATATTTAAATGTTTGTTTTATTCATTTTTGTGTATATGTCTAGAGTATATGCACACTTGAATGTATATGCACAGGCATATAAGCCTGTGCTCAGCAAAGACCAGAAGAGGCCATCACATGGAGCTCCAGACATTTTTAGGGTTGACTACCTTGTTATATGGATGCTGCGCTCTGAACTACAGTCATCATAATTGTGTACCAAGCACTCTTAACTACTGAGCTATCACCCCAGGCCAACGTGGACCATTTTAAACTGGGATGTATGTGTGTATATTGAAATGTATCAGTTCTTTGTGGATTTGGATGACAGTATCTTATCAGATATGTTCATCTCCAATACTTCTTCACAGCATGCTGCTTATGCATTTATTCTTATCCTCTTGTTATGTTACTTGAAGAGTAGAAACTTCATTTTCATCAAGTCTAGCTCTTCAGTTCTTTCTTTTATAAATCACAATGTTGGTGATTGTCTTTGTCCATTCCATGATAGTATGTCAGAATATTGTGAGTGGATAATTTTAAAACATTAGAAAAAATATTATATATATATGTATATATATATGTATATATATATATACATATATATATATAATTTTGGAGGCTGTAAAGTAGAATATTGAACTGGTAGTATTTGGTAAGAACATTTTGCTGTGTCACATGTGGTTGATTTTATCACATAGATGTTAGTAATTTCCTCGCATAGAGTTTTATATATTTTGTTAAATTTTACCTAAGTTTTTTTTTTAATATTTGAGGTGCTAATGAAAAATTATATCTTGATTTTAATTTCAAGTTTTTACTTGCCCATAGTTGACGTACAGTAGCAAGATGGGTTTGTCTGCAATAACTTTAACGTTTGCAGCTCTGCTGTGGTCTCCAATCACTTCGCAGTCTTCTTTCATTTACCTTAGGTTTTCTGTAGAGGGCCAGGTCATTTTTAGAGAAAGGGATGCTTTCTTTCTTCCTGCTCATGCTACATGTTATTTGTTTTCTTTCTATATTGCTATCATCTCGTATTGGAACCCAGGCTGATCTAAGATGCTCTCAGAGCCTCTCAAAGAATGACAAAGAGGAAGTCAGTTCTATGTCCTTGCCCGAGGGCAGACTGGAAAAGGTCCAGTGTAAGGCCAGTGACAGGGCCTCTAGAAAAAAGTCTAGGTTGCCGTTTCTGAGAACCTAGCTCTTCCCCGTGGGCTGTGGTTATCAGTCCTTCGACAGATGTGTCTGAGGTATCCCGTGTTCTCTTTGCCAACAATGTTAACTAGTTTTCTCCTTACTCTGTCCCGTTTTCTCCCTGTGAAGAGTTTATATGAGTTTATTAAGAGTTTTATTTCAATGGCTGTATCCAACCATGCTTGGGGAGAATGTCCTTACAGCCATTGAAGCAGGACATTCTCCCCAAGCATGGTTGGATACCATAAAAAGCTAAAATGTTACGCTCAGGATGCGAGGCTAAGCACTGCACTCAGGGTCAGCCGCTTTGGACCCAGAGAAGAGCATGTCTGATTGCATGCGGGTTGATGCCCCAGGTCCCACCTCTGAGAAAAAGGTATCGGACGGTCTGATGCTCTTTGGGTGGATGACACCTAAATGAACATCTGTACAAAGTCCCAATTTATTTCTAATATCAGAGATCAGACCTCTACTCTTGCCTGATGCGTCTAAAACAAAAAGGGGGAACTGTAGAGAGCTGCGGAATGCTATGCCTTAAAGATGGAGCTGGTTTCCGCCTTCCACCTTCCCGATGGTGAGTGCTCTCTGTCACGAACAACTCCACATTTGGCTAAGGCCGAGGATCTGGCTTGCTTCCATGTATGTGGACCTATCTGCATTGCCCCCGTGGCACGCCTGGGTTGGCTACCCAGAGGCTATTTAAGCTGTGGGGGCTGGCTTTCCCCGGGGTCCGAGGATTGTTCAATGTTCCTGAATAAACTGCATTGAAAAAAAAAAAAAAAGAGTTTTATTTCTTAATAAACTTGCTTGGCAGAAGACTTTTTTTTTTTGTGCAATATCTCCTGACCCCAACTTTCCTGTTGTTTTTTATTTCTGATCCCCTGGTCCTCCTGCTCAGGAGCCTGTCACTGAGAAACAACCTGTTAGTCCAGATCAATCCAAGATTTCCAGTGCATTGTAGAAAGGCATTGGTGAAGGAAGACACACAAGCCCCACCTCTGTTAACTGTCAGAAATATTTCAGCTTCTCTGGAAATAGCTGAGGGTTGTAGAGATTATTTGTTACACTGAAGAAATTTCTCTCTATTTTTCATTTTTTTTAAGTTTTTAATATAGATACCTTTCTGTTCAATGCCCTTTTAATATACTGATAAAAGAATCTGATTTTTATGTGCCAATCTTTTATTTCTTTTTAAAAAATTATTTATTACAATTTATTTACTTTGTATCCCTGCTGTGGCCTGCTCTCTCATCACCTACCAATCCCACCCTCCCTCTTCTCCCCCTGTCCCTCCCCTAGTCCACTGATAGTGAGGTCCTTTTTTTTTAATTTTTTTCTTCACTTTTATTCCATTGTGGTAAGATAATATATAGGTATTTGTTTTAATTTTCCTGTATTTGTGGAGACAAGATGTATCTTGTTTTAAAGAAAGTTCCATGGGCTGGTGAGAAGACAGTTTATTCTCCAGTATTTGGATGACAAATTCTATGGATATCTGACAGGTCCATATGTTTTATGGTGTCATTTAATGCCCACATTTCTCCCTTAGTATTTCGTCTGGGTGACCCATCCACTGTTGAAAGCAGAATATTGAAGTCTTACTGTGTTTGGACTAACCGTTGGCTTTATGTCTAGCAGCTCTTGCTGTATGAAATTGGGTGCACCTGTGTTTCAAGCTTATGTGTTTTGAATTGTAATGTCTTCATGATTGATTGTTCCTTGATCAGTATGCAATGATCTTCTTTATCTTTTTGATTAGTTTTGATTTGAAGTCTATTTTGTCAGATATTAAAATAACAACTTCTGCTTATTTCCTGGCTTTATTTACTTGGAATATCTTTGCCCAGTCACTCTCCTAGGTTGTGAAATGGTATTTTATGGGAGCAATAAAATGATGGTTCACACTTTTTAAAATCCATTTTGCCAGCCAGTGTCTTTTGATTGGGGACTTGAGTTTATTGATAATCAAAGTTATTATTGAAATATTTGTATAGCTTCTTATAACTGTTATCATATGGCAGTTGTTTTCTTAGTCCTCCTTTGAATAACTAACCTTTCATTGATTATTTTTCACTGTAACCTATTAAACATGCATTTCCTTCTCTTCAGCATGGGGAAATCATTCATTCCATTTTTCTCCATAGGACTGGTTTGATGGACATAAATTTTTTATTCTGTTCTTACTCTGGAAAGTTTTTCTTTCCCCCTGTAATTGTAACACTTTTCCTGGATGTAACAGTCTGATTTGGCATGTATGGTTTTTTCATAACTCACAGGACATCAGCTTGATGCTATCTTACTTTTAATGTCTTCATTGAAAATTCAGATATTGATCTGACAGACCTGCCTTTAAAAGCGCCTTGATCATTCTTTTAGTTTTCAATAAATAATCTTTTTTCCCCATACAGTTAATAGTTTGACTATCATGTGATGTGACGGTTTTCTTGTGATTCTGTTTATTTGTTATTCTATATGTCTCTTACACCAAAATAAGCATCTCTTTCCTTAGATATGTGAAATTATTTTTTAGGATTTTATTGAAAATATTTTCTGCACTCTTGAATTGGATCTCTTCTTCTATGCCTATGATTCACATATTTGATTTCTTCATAATGTTTCAAATATTTTCCATATTCCACTAATAGTTTTTGTGAGATGTTTTTGCTTGCTCATTTTTTAATTTGCCATTTTATTTACTGAGTAATTCAATTCCTTCACCTTGTTTTCAAACCCTCATCCTCTGTCTTGAACGTCACTAATTCTATTAGTGAGACTTTCCATTGAACTTAATAGACTTCCTGAATTTTCCAATTCAAATTTTATTTTGGTTTCAGTTTCCATATTGCTCTTTATTGGTTTTATTTTTATTGGATTTTAATATTCTGAATTGTCTTCTTTATTTCATTTAATTCTATTTTCTTCTTCATTCAACATTTTCTCTTGTTTTTTTTTTTTTTTGAGTGTATTTGTAATTGTACTTTGAATTCATCTTTTTAAGTGTTATCCAACTTGCTCTAGCTTGGGTCCATTACTGGAAAATTAATATTTTTGCAGGTTACATATTGTCCTTTTAGTGTTTTATATAATAAGACCTGGATGTCTGTAATTAGATCATTAGTTATGTTGTGTGTTATGTAAAGCCCACCTTTATTGAGTGGCCATGTGGATCTCTTTTTGCTGTTACCTTGGCTTGACAGGTTTTGAATCAACTGGATAATGCTTGAAATTCAATCTTGGGATCACTCAGTGTTAGTTCATGATTGAAGGAACAAAGGTCCTAGTTCATTTGAAAAAGGAACAACTTCTATGGCCACCAGAAGGCATGCTGCAAACTGAGCAGCTTCTCCTTGTGGTTGTTCACAGACCAAGATTAGCATACCAGAGAGAAGCAGAGATAGAGATTACCAATATAGCAAGATTTCCACATAGGTCTCCAATGGCAGTGTCAAGGTAATTATCAAGGGAAGGAGAGATAGAGGCTACCTGTGGAGTGAGCAGGTCCTCAGTATAGGTGTGCAGATGGTGGTATCTAGGTCTTAGATGGAATATGAGAGGAGAGTTAACTGTAGGATGAGGAAGGTACTCAATATAACTCCAGATGGAGGGCTATCTGTGGGTAAAATAGGCACTTAATGTAGACCATAAGGTGGAACTACGGTCTAAGAGGGAGCAGGGAGAGAAGGTTACCTTTGGAGTGAGCAGGCACATGGCACAGGCAAAAGTCCTCATATGGCAGAGTTAGCAACCCTTTATCTTTACAAAGTGTTTAGTTTAAGTAATTTTATACTGATTTATTATATCCAATTTATTTCTGCCCTAATTTTCATTACTTTTATTCCTTTGATTACTGAGAATTTAATTTTCTGTTTTTAGTTTTCAAATGTTTAATTAATTGAATTTAGGTCTTTATTTCTTTTCTGGTGTATGCATTCCAAGTCATAATTTATTTCTGACCATTGTTCGTGCTGTGTGCCACACATTTTGACATATCATAGATAAAAATAGACTCCTCTGTCTGTTACTCTATTTGTCTACTTTTCTTCTGTACCTCATTTGTTGCGTCAGATTAAGTACAACAGTTGAGAATATGGATGTTTATTACCTGGTTTGATTATCAAATTGACTATCATTTTCTGCCATCTCACCATTTCTCAAACATCATTTAGATATTATGCACACATTGATGTCGGTTTCCTGTCTTAAAACAAACTTGTTCAAATGGCCCTCTTTCCTATGCTTATCCCCAGTCCACTGAGGGAGGAGGGCCCATTTCTCTCAAGTATTTAGTTCAAAAATGATTTTAGGATCATTAAAAGAATGATATTGAGGCACCAGCTACTCCTTATCAGGAGTCCAGGTTACCCTACACACTGGCATTTCTTTCACTTAATAATGTATCATTAAAGATACAAAGAATAGATGATCGTCCTTAAGTTATAGCATGAACTAAGGAAGCTTGAATAAAGTAATGGCTTCAATAAAGAATGTTCGTGTTGAGTTGCCCAACATTATCTTTTAGCAAGAACAATGACTGAGTTTGGTATGTGATATGTGATATTGGTCACATCAGCATGCAACCAGCTACTCTACAGAAGTGTCACCAGTGTTGGTAAGCCAGTTACATTTGCGCCTAGGCTGATGATAATTTAGGATACTAAATTGTGACTCAAAAAACTCTCTTTTCCACAGTTACTGCAGCCAGTGGTTTGACCTCTCACTGCAGGCATACTTGTATACATTGTACCTGGCTCTTTGTTTATCTGTGTTTTATTTGCTTTTACTACTAATAATTAAATTGGCGTTCTAGAAAGCTAATGTTCACTCACGAATTGGTGGGCATTGTATCAGTGAAAAACGTGGATGAGATATATGTAATTATATCAATCATTTCTCTGATATTATATTTGAATTAAGCTGGAGGTCTGTTGGCTCATTCAATTTGTGGACTTGGCTAAGCTATAGGATGTGTAGGAATCTGGTGAAAACTTTTGGGGGGAAGTGTTTGTGAGGGGTTTTCTGAAAGAGAATATCATCTGAGTAAACAGAAGTCCCTCCGTAACGTGGGAGTGTGTCATCTAGTATTCTGAGGATCTGAAGGGAACGAAAGGGTAAATTGAGATTGAATGCTTTTTCAAGATCTTATCTTTATAAGATCCCAATTTGCTCCTCCTTCGGCATTATTTTTTTTTTCTTCAGGGTTTATTCATTATTCAAACAATGCATTCATCTGAATACCTCTTGGAACTTCTGGTGAGCCTTCCCAGGCTCCAGCTGGAGCAGTTAGTATACATAAAATTCTCACTGAATTCTCATCATTAGTTTATATGACTTTCTTGCTGAAGCCTTCTTTTGGGACCATACAAGGATGAATAAGATAGTATGTGACCTGAAAATTACTTTGTCTAAATACTGCAATTGCAAGGATATGATAACATAATAAGAACTCTGATGGATTCATCCTTTCTATAGCTCTACTACATATGCTTTCAGACATAAATGTCAGAAGACAAGAATGACCTAGAAGCCTCTTTCCTTCTTAATGGTGTTAGTTTAACACTCCAACCATCTGAATTTCCAGGAAGCTGTCAGGGTGTTGAGTCTGTAATACATTAAATATATGAGTGATCTGGGAGATATTTTTCTTCTGCTTTGCGTAAGCTCTAATGGCTTGATCATCATGGCTGCATTTTCTATTGCTGCTTTTTCCCAGAGCAGTTTTCCATCTAAGAAAATAAAAGTTTCTAGAAACATGAAAACATCCAAAACTCTTCACACACTCATTGGAAAAGAGCATTATATGGTAAAGAAATATCATTAGTTATTCAACAATAGTACACATTAAATAAATATTGGCATTTACAGAACAATGAGAACCTCATCCACTGGGGTAAGTTTTCCAATTTAAGTATGGCAAGGGAGCTCTATTTGTAGTCCTATGGCTCCTACAGAATCATATATCCCTCCCTTCAAAATGTGTTCATCAAGAATAAAGAGATGTTCATCCTTTTCTCTTACAGTCAAAGAAGTGAGACTTACAGAGAGTATGCATTTTAACTGAAATTTTAGAAAGATAAGAACAAATCCAAAAGAGTGAAAATACCCTCTTTCCTTTTCTTTGGAAGAATCCATGGTTTTAAAGTTATTGGACTGTATTTTTCCTTTCAGGATTCTCTGTTCTGTGTTTATACCATGAGTCATTGTTTATATAATTTAATTAACATTGGCTGGTTCTGGCACACTGGGGCACTGTCTTAAAGCATTTGCTTGAAAAGTCTCCTTGTCCCTGAGCTGTCATTTTTTAGCATGATGGATAATGGATAGAAATGATTATCCTGAACAAGGCTAGACAGCTTAAATGATTAGCGCTTCAAAGAATTATCAGCCTTGGCTAAACATCTTATTTTTCACAATGCATTATTAAAGGAAAATGCCATAGAGACTGGTATGAATATGGAAACTCTCTTAAAACAGTTCCATTGTCTATGACAGGTGAGCTGTCATTTAAATGAGCTTGCCACACAGTACCTCATCAATCTCTCTACCAAAGTGACTTGAAACATCTTTGAATATTCAATGTCAATGCGGAACACATGTAAGCAGAAATAGTGTGGGTGGTTTTGTATGTTCCAGGGTCTTGATTCATCCCTGACATACAGTGCCATAAAAAAAAAAAAAAAAAAAAAAAAAAAAAAAAAACATCCATGAGTTCTCTTACTGTTGCTTGCTGACAATAAGATTGAATATTCTCCCACAGTTGCGTTATGCCACTTAGGCCCTCGCTCTGGGTTCCTGAGGAATGTCATTGTGCCATCTCTTGGAAGAATTTACCACCTTTGTTTTATAAGGGCATTTTCATTGTTCAATAAATTGTTTTAATTTTATGTCCAATATGGTAAATGGTGGGGAGATGATGGAAAACTGTAAGAGCAATCAAATATCTAAGAAAGTAAGCAAATCAATTTAATGTAAGCTGCATGTTTTCAGAGCTACTTCTCAGACACACGGTAAGCATGGCTAAGGAAAGATACCTATGCTCTTTAATCTCTCTGCCTAGGACTTGAGATGAAGCTCCATCTGCTTCTTATGGTTAAAATAAACTCCTTTTTGTTCTTCCTCCAAAATGCATTTTAACTCCATATCATTGAATAACATTTTACCAATATGTAAAAGAAATTTTACAAATACAAATTAAAGCCACTTTAAAGAAATAGCTGCTGTTAAGTCAGATGTGTAGGGCCTGCACTGTCCTAGTCGTGTGCCACAGGATATTTTTCTATTGGGGTGCTCCACCTTTAAGGTGGAAAAAATATTACTTAACAGTAATGATTTGTGAGGTTCTAATTAGATTACATATGAGACTATTTGGCATAAAACAATCATGCCTTCCTTATCCAGAGGGTCATTGTATATAGTTTCATTTATCACCAAATGTGGTTGGTAGCATGTATGGAGAAGGGTGCACTTATTACTGTGTATTCTATTAATGTTTTATTATATTGCTAGTTATTGGGGGTCATATATTTCTGAACAAATTTTAAAATTCAACTTTATTATAAATATATAAGCATTGGATTCTTGCATCAATGTTTTGGTTTTTGTAAGATTCTGAGCTATTGTGAATTGTTGGCTTCTGGAAGGGGCCAAGGGAGTCAGTGTACTTCAGAAATATGCACCACTACATATTCTCAAAGTCTGTCTGTTTCTCTCTGCCTGCTATCCCACTAAATAAAAAACACTCTCTGATTTCGTTTTGTGCTCTCAAAAAAGAAAAAATCTTAAGATTAAACTGTAAATCTTAAAGTAACCACATGGTGTGAAAAATTTTTAAACTTTTTAACCATAACTAATTCTCTGTTTATCTCCTTTTAGACTAACAAAACAGCAAGTCTCATTTGAAATTGGTATGAGTTTTTATATAAATTCAAAGGTATATATATATGATTTAACCCTGGTTCAAAATAATTTTTATTTATTTATTTATTTTATTAATTACACTTTATTCATTTTGTATCCCCCCATAAGCCCCTCCCTCCTCCCCTCCCGATCCCACCCTCCCTTCCCTTTCTGCATGCATGCCACTCCCCAAGTCCACTGATAGGGGAGGTTCTCCTCTCCTTTCTGATCTTAGTCTATCAGTTCACATCAAAAGTGGCTGCATTGTCCTCTATTGTGGCCTGGTAAGGCTGCTCCCCCATCAGGGGAAGGTGATCCAAGAGCAGGCCAATCAGATTATGACAGAGGCAGTCCCTCTTCCCATTACTATGTAACCCACTTGGACACTGAACTGCCCTGGGCTACATCTGTGCAGGGGTTCTAGGTTATCTCCATGAATAGTCCTTGGTTGGAGTATGAGTCTCTGGGAAGTTCCCTGTGTTCAAATTTTCTTGTTCTGTTGCTCTCCTGTGGAGACCCTGTCCTCTCCAGCTCTTACTATTTCCCACTTCTTCCATAAAATTCCTTTTACTCTGCCCAACAGTTGCCCATCAGGCTCAGCATCTGCTTTGATAGTTTGTAGGGGAGAGGCTTTCAGAGGCCCTCTGTGGTAGGTTCCTAGTTTGTTTCCTGTTTTCTTCTTCTGGCTTTCAGAAGCCCTCTGTAGAAGGTTCCTAGGTTGTTTCCCGTTTTCTTCTTCTTCTGATGTCCATCCTCTTTTGCCTTTCAGGATGGGGATTGACCATTTTAGTTAGGGTCCTCTCTCTTGCTTAGTTTCTTTAGATGCACAGGTTTTAGTGGGTTTGTCCTATGTTGTATGTCTATATGAGTGATTATATACCGTGTGTCTTTTTGCTTCTGGGACAACTCACTCAGGATGATCCTTTCCAGGTCCCACCATTTACCTGCAAATTTCATGATTTTCTTATTTTTCATTGCTGAGTAATACTCCATTGTATAGATGTACCACAGTTTCTGCATCCATTCTTCAGTTGAGGGGCATCTGGGCTGTTTCCAGCTTCTGGCTATTACAAATAAAGCTGCTACAAACATGGTTGAGCAAATGTCCTTTTTGTGTACTTGGTACTGGCATAGAAACACAATGGTGGATCAATGGAACCGAACAGAGGACCCAGAAATAAACCCACACACTTATGGACACCTGATCTTTGACAAAGATGCCAAAACCATACAATGGAAAAAAGATAGCATCTTCAACAAATGGTGCTGGTCCAACTGGATGTCTACATGTACAAAAATGAAAATAGATGCATACTTATCACCCTGCACAAAACTGAAGTCCAAGTGGATCAAAGACCTCAACATAAAACCAGACACATTAAATCGGCTTGAAAAAAAAGTGGGGAATACCCTAGAACTCATTGGTACAGGAGAAAACTTCCTGAACAGAACACCAACAGCACAGGCTCTAAGAGCAACAATCAATAAATGGGACCTCAGGAAACTGAAAAGCTTCTGCAAAGCAAAGGACACCGTCATCAAAACAAAACGACTGCCTACAGATTGGGAAAGAATCTTCACCAACCCTTTATCTGATAGAGGACTCATATCCAGTATATATAAAGAACTAAAGAAGCTGAAAAGCAGCAAACCAAGTAATCCACTTAAAAAATGGGGAACAGAGCTAAACAGAGAACTCTCTATAAAAGAATATCGGATGGCAGAGAAGCACTTAAAGAAATGCTCAACCTCACTAGCCATTAGGGAAATGCAAATAAAAACAACCCTGAGATTTCACCTTACACCCATGAGAATGGCCAAGATAAAAAACTCAAGTGACAACACATGCTGGAGAGGTTGTGGAGAAAGGGGAACCCTCCTTCACTGCTGGTGGGAATGTAAACTTGTACAACCACTCTGGAAATCAATCTGGCGCTTTCTCAGACAACTAGGAATAGCGCTTCCCCAAGATCCAGCCATACCACTCCTGGGCATATATCCAAAAGAGGCTCAAGTACACAAAATAATTTTTATATGATGCTAAATTGTCAAGATTATAAAGGTCTATTCAGATTAACAAACTAATTTAAAATGTATGTCTAACTGCCTATGTCTTTGCCAGTTCCTAAATGAATTAATGAATGAATGCTCTTTCTCCTGCCATGAGCTGCCTGTGATATGGGTTTGCCACTAGGCTTTCTAGTCAATGGATTTGGTATAACAGATTCCAATGTAATGTTAAAGTTGTTTTATAGTGTTCTATTATGTTGTTGATTCTAAAACTCGTAAGTCTGGGATTACTAGAGAAATGATTTTGCCTAGATGCCCTTAAAATGAATGATACAATGTTAAAACTTGGCCATTAGGCTGTATCTTCACTCTCAAAAAGTTTAAAATGTGGATGGTCTTGTTTTTAAAAATGGTAATATTATTAATCTACAATATAGAGCCTCAGAATTTTATAAGCTATTGATTTTTAATAAACTAAATCATACAGGAAACTGTATGCTCTCTTTTTATGTTTTCAAGGCCCCAACTTAACAGCGATAGAACCCATAGCCCTAGTCTTTAATTGATCATTAGCAAATGCAAATTAATAATCATTGTCTTGTAAATAATCAAGTGCTTTAATATGTCCAAAAATATATATATAGTCCTACAGATGCAGACACAGTCTCACTGCCATCTTACCTAAAGAGCTGAGGATGACCCCTAAATTCTCATATAGGAGTTGGTTAAAATGATTTTTAAAGCCCCAGAGGAGCCTTCATGATAGGCTCAGCGACAGCACAAAACTGTACTGCAGACCGTGGCTGCTGCTCTGAGGCTGTTGGTGTTCCCGCAGAGGAAGGGAACAAGAGGTCTGTGATGCTGCATCCTACAAGGGTCTAGCCTAAGTCAACTCTTCAAGGTACTTGTTACAAATGCAGAGAAAATAGACCCTGGTCCTTCAGCTGGCTTAACAAGCCATGGCCGCTGCTGGCAGACTGGCTTCTGGAAGTCAAAATGCTCCCATGAAGACTTGTCCTCTGTGCCCAGCCGTGGAGGCTCAACCAGCACAGGAAACAGATACTTCCAGCTTTAGAGCTCCTTGGCCTGGCAGAGGACAAATGGCTCCTAGATTCAGCAACCTAGACCAGCCTCACAGAGCCCATGGTAATGCTGCAGGTCGGTTTTAACCTCCCACTCAGGTCCCAGAGTCATATATTGCCATCATCTGTCTTGGGAGGCTTCAGGTGCCTTCTCAGTCCTCTTCAAATACAGGAGAACAGGCCTAAAGCCTCACTCTTAGAGAGCTACCGTCAGATCTAGACACAATGTACTTTGTTACCAGACTTGAACAAAAAAACACAGATATTAAATATAACTTCTTTTTACCATTCTTTTCACTAAAAGAACTTACTTTAGAGTCGCTGCTCCCGGCAGTCTTACCTATCTCATGGTAAACAGTTGGATACTAAACGTAAGGATTCAGAAGTTTAAGTTATGAGGGTCTAAGAAAGTGTTGTAAGGTTGGTAAATGCGAGTTACAAGAAGGAAAGCTTCTAAGAAAATGTTTGAGTGTCTAAGAAGATGTTTTAAAGTTCACAAACGCAAGCTAGGAAGGTTGGAAGGTCTGAGGTGATTTGAGGTATCCTCACTAGGTAAAAGTGCTTCGTATTTCCTCCTGTTGTTATGCTACTGTTGTACTAACGCTTCAGAGCTTTGAATTTACTTTTAGGACTCTAATTCATCATCCTAACTCTGGTAAAAACATTCCGCTATATATGACCCACTATCATGGTTCCAAGTTCAAGATTTTAAATCTCCTTTCATTTGTCTTTTAAGTATAGACTTAAAAGTTGTTTCTCCTTGTGCTAGAATTGTATACATCTAGTCTTCTGGATAAAGAGAAGAAGCCTCTCTTCCAAAATGTGTAATCATACTAAAAGTTAAGGTCAAGTGAACTTTTGCCCCTTCTACTTCACAGAAGTCTTCAGCCTTCCAAAGTTCACCTTAGAGAGTGTTTATGCTGTTAACGCGAAGATGTATGTCTACTGCTTTTTTATACAATGTGTATTTCACTGCAGATTACAATGGTGACGCTAACATGCTTAAAGTTTATGTTCTTTTAAGCTACAGGAAGTCCCCCTGAATCTGCCTCTCAGGTGTCTGGGCCTTCAGTTAAATACTGCACTTATTGCCTATCTCAGAGGGTAGGATTCATCCCCCCTTTCCCTGGTTTTGGGACTCCCCTTTTCTGGCTACCCAATTGCTTCATTATTACACCCAACACAAGCTGATTGGTGAGTCTTCCCATTCTGCTTTGCCTAAATACTTCCTACAGTTCTCACTAACCTACATCCAATCCCCTCATCTAGGACCTTTCTGCTTTGGGTAAGATTGTCCCTCTACCAGCAGTTGTGAATTCTTCTCCCTCTTACTTGTCTATGAAATCCTAAGTAACTGTGTCTGCTATAGGCAGTTGGGCCATTGGTCTCTAACCAGTGTTGAGCTGCTAGAACAGATTGTACCAATCTACCTTGCTCTTGGGATGCCTTGACAGGTCACTGACTCCTGTCTGTCCCAATGGGAATAGCCCATTTGCCAGTTCCTCCAGATTCATCTCTGGGATGCCTTCTGGAGAATTTCAGATTTCTACACTTAGTGCCTGCCTTAAGAACTTTCAAGTTTACATGCCTCTGCAACCAAACCTGACCTCAACTTCCCTTAGATGACAGATCCAAAATAAAACCTTTTAAATTACTGCCAGCAATCAGGTAACCAGAGGTTCCTATGTTCAAGTCTCTTCTTCCATCTCTGCTCACTCTCCCAAAAGTTTCAAAGGTACACCTGAAGGAATTTTCTCCCTAACCTACTCAATGCTTTCTCCTGCCCACATTTTTCAGTATCCTGCCAGACCCACGTGTTCCCTACATCCATGACAGTTCCAAAGCAACTACCTAGAGTAGCTCCAGCATCAGTCTAACCTCACGCACTGCAGCAAGCCAGACCAGCACTTTCACTCCCAGCCATGGACATTCTCCCAGATCCTGGATAGCAAATACAACAGCCTGCTCTTCCTGGACATGCCCAATATTTCAGCCTTTGGCCTCCCTACTGCCGTCCCAGCATCAGCAGGAAGTAGCCAGAAAAGATTCTTCACTCTTTATCCGTTTATAATCAACAAAAGGTTGGAAGGATGTGCTTCAGGCCCAGGACAAACAGCACCAGGTTTTCCCAGCATTCCTCAGTTCCTATCTACTGCAGTGCATGGTTAGCAAACCCCACCCTCTACCCTGGACTTTCCAGGACAGGGGCTTCCCCTCCTCTTCACCATGCAATCTGGACATTTTGGTGCTCTTACTCTCCTCTCTCTCTCTCTCTCTGTCTTGCCCTTGCAATTTCAGTCTCTCTCTCCACCCCCTTCTCTGTTGGGGAACCCTCTTCCCTCCCCCCCCCCGCCCTCCTGGCCCACTCAGGGCCCAACTCTCTTCTGCTCCCTTCCCCCTGAATAAACTCTTTTATATAAGGTTGGTCGTATGCATGGCATGATTTTTATATAAATACTAACAGAAAGGTAGCTTTTTATTTTCAGGGTCATTAAATGGAAGAGCTAGCCAGCACAAGACACAGCCTGCCCAGCAAAGCTATGTTGTGGTTTTCAAAGATGACTCCCAGATGGACAGTGCCAGTTCCAGTGGGATGTAACGCAAAGCATGAAAACTTCAACCCCACTCTAATATGTGGGCTACTTTTTTGTGTCAACTTGATGCTAGCTAGAATCATCTGGGAATAGTAAACCCCAAATGGAAAATGTTTCCATTAGATTGACCTTTGGTATGTCTGTGGGCTATGACTGTTATTGAAGGGCAGAGACCTCTGTACTCAGTGCCGCTCCTGAGCAGGTAACCTTAGTTGTATAAGAAGGCAGGATGAAAAAGCATCGGGAGAAAGCTGGTAAGTATCATTCATTTATAACTTCTGCTTTAATTCCTGCCTCCTGGTTCCTGACTTGAGTTTCTGAATTGACATCCCTCAATAATGGACTATGATAGTGAAAGGGAAGTGAAAGCCAAATAAACTCTTCCCTGAGTTGCTTTTGGTCATGTTGCTTTTATCATAATAGAAAGCAAAAGAATACGCCTAGACTAGAACCCCTGAATCAGAAATTCTACAGTTTCCATCCAGCTGCCTGTGTTTTGCAAGCCTTCCAGGTGATTCTGACTCATAACTACTTTAGAATCACCTGCTACACTTTACCACCCACCAACTGGATCAGGTCCTCATGGTCCAGGGCTCTGTCAAATGGAGTTTGCAGTTTTCCCCTAGGAAATGAGGAAGGACATAAGCTGAAATTCTGGGTTCAGCTTCAGGTGGAGCACACCGCATTTGCTAAGAAACAGTTGAGAACAAAAGAAACTAAAGCTCCTTAATGAGAAGGAAAACAACAGGAAGACCACAACTACTTCCTCTTCTTCTTTGTCTTGGCCCCTCCTCCTGGACTGTCAGATGACTCCAGGAACACTGGCACAGACAGATTACACGTAGCAACAATTATTTTGTCACAATAAAAGATTTACTATGTATATATCAATGCTATAATATATTCTAACTGTCAAACACATAATTACAAAAGTACTTCATTATTTAAATCCTTCTGGTGTATATATAGTCCACTCTGCTTCGGAACACTTATTATTTAAATGATTGCAAATGAATAGTGCCACTAGGTTTGATTCTGGGCTAGTGATTTTTCTCTTTATCCCATGCTTAAAGTAATCCAACCAGGAGAAAAAATTATATTGCACTGTCCTACTTAAAGCCTGGCCGAATAATTTTAAGTGTTTGTATGTGGAGAAAGGCACACAGATATTACCAGCACCTGTGCACTTTTTTCCCTCTGGGTTTCGAATTTATAAAATACCTCTTCCTTTTGGCCTTGCATTTTAAGGTTCTTTGATCTAGTGAGTAGTGATGGATTTCCCACATATCTTGCAGGAGAACTGCTTTATAGCTACTGTGATAGCATAAAACTGAATGGGTGATGATATTTCAAGAGTGGGATGTGGGAGAAAGCACATGGTAATGGATCTTGGAAACACTATTCCTGCCTTCTTCCCCAGTGTCCTTTCAATGATGAAGTCACTGAATAAGTCAAACACCCTAGGAGCATTTTTAAATCTGCGTTTGTTAGACGGGTGACTGAGCAATGTAAAAAGGAAGGCAAAGAGGAATCTCACAGGCTTAAGGACAAATAAAATGCAATTTGCCAGAAGTTCAGAATTGACTTCCTTCCTTCCTTCCCTCCTTCCTTCCTTTCTTTCTAATTAACTATATTTAAATGTGGTCCAGTATGCAAGATTTCATTTGATGAAAAGTACTTTGTATGTGGAAGGCAGCTGACAAGCCATTATTATTTATAACAATTAATTTGAAATTATTGCTCACAGGAAAACATAATTTAATAAATGGGTGGGCATTTATTCCGTACTAAGCTACACGCTTTGAGCTAAATCACAAAATTTAACCTATAAGGGAAAAAAAAAGGAGTCAACAATCTTTTTCATTCATCATAGAATTTAATGTTTAAGTGCAATTCCACTACCTTGGCCTACCTCCCCAATCCCTGCCCTGCCACTGTGAGGTCAGAGAAAGGCCCCCGGTGAATATGGGCCTCACATCTCTCACATCAGTCTAGTTGATAACACGTATTTCTATAATGATGGACTGCTTCGATGCTTATCAAATGTCTATTTCTCTTATTAGAGGGCAGATATTTTTTTTTTCAGTGCAGTTTATTCAGAAACCTTGAACAATCCTCAGACCCTGGGGAAAGCCAGCCCACAGCTTAAATAGCCTCTGGGTAGCCAACCCAGGCGTGCCACGTGGGCAATGCAGATAGGTCCACACACATGGAAGCAAGCCAGATCCTCAGCCTTAGCCAAATGTGGAATTGTTCGTGACAGAGAGCATTCACCATCTGGAAGGTGGAAGGCGGAAACCAGCTCCATCTTTAAGGCATAGCATTCCGCAGCTCTCTACAGTTCCCCCTTTTTGTTTTAGATGCATCAGGCAAGAGTAGAGGTCTGATCTCTGATATTAGAAATAAATTGGGACTTTGTACCGATGTTCGTTTGGGTGTCATCCACCCAAAGAGCATCAGACTAGAGGGCAGATATTTACAAGAGGCCACTTCACATCTTCTAAGAGTTAATGTAGACACCCACACCTAGAAGATACTCGGTGATTTTTGTGAAACAAACCAATGAGGATGCCATGAAATGATTTATCACCCAAAACTGTCATTTCATGCAATTTACCTCAATCATTCATGCAATATTTGAATATATCTCAAACTAGGGACTTTGTGGTCCATAAAGGGTTTGCTCCAAATCATTTAAATAGATTTTTCCCAAAACACTGGTGGAAAACATCATTAGACTCAGTTTGCAGATATAGAAAGTAAACTCAAAGACATGAAGGAGTTTCTCCATGAGCATTCAAAAGGGAGAAAACAACAATGTTAATCATGATAATTTCAATATATTGTCTGCAAGAAGTACTTTATGTCATTAATTTTACTCTATCTGCACAAAGAAAGGGCTGCAGCTGTTTTGCTTTTTTTTTTTCATCTTTCATGTTGCTGTGTCTCCCACAAGAGTGAGAATTAAGCAAGAATTAAGTAAGAGTTTGCCTGTGAATTCAGACAATACATACCAGATGGAGAATTTGAATGCAGACCCTCTGGCTTCAGAATCCACGCTTTTCGCCATGCTCTGATATTGCAGAAATGTACACACTATTCAAACCTAGCTAAGGTTCAGTTGGCTGGAATCAGCTGAGGTGGACAGTGGGAACCTAATGGAATTAATCCTTGAACATGGCTTTGAAACTGAGGTTATCTGTTTATGTCTCACTTTGTGTGACAATTTTACTGTTTTTTTTATGTATGCTCAATAGCCTTTTTTTTTAGTATTGTTATTGAACTATGTGTAGTCAAAACCTAAGATAAGCCATATCAAAAAATATACAATCTTTGTAAATCAAAACAACTGCTATTTGCTCATATGGAAAATGTCCTCTTTCCTTAGCCACATTTAACACCTAGAATTAGCATTTCAATAAAAGTTGCCTCAGCTGGTGCATCAATGGAATCGAGTAGAAGACCCATAAATAAACCCACATGGACACCTGATTTTTGACAAAGATGCCAAAACCATATAATGGAAAAAACAGCATCTTCAAATGGTGCTGGTCTAACTGGATGTTTACATGTAGAAAATGCAAATAGATCTATATTTATTACCTTGCACAAAACTAAATTCCAAGTGAATCAAAGGCCTCAACATAAAACCAGACATACTAAACCCCTTAGAAGAAAAAGTGGTGAAGAGCCTTGACCTCATTGGCACAGGAGACAACTTCCTGAACAGAACACCAACAGCACAGGCTCTAAGATCAACAATCAAAAAAATGGAACCTTCTGAAACTGAAAAGCTTCTGTAAAGCAAGGAACACTGTTTTCAGAACAAAATAACAGCCTACAGATTGGGAAAGGATCTTCACCAACCTTATATCTGTCAGAAGACCAATATCCAGAATATACACAAATTCAAGAAGTTAAACAGCAACAAATCAAATAATCCAATTTTAAAAATGGGGTACAGAGCTAAATAGAGATTTTTCAGTAAAGGAATATGGAATGACAGAGAAACACTTAAAGAAATGCTCAACATTCTTAGCTATTAGGAAAATGAAAATCAAAACGACCCTGAGATTTCACCTTATACCCATCAAAAATGGCTAACATCAAAAACTAAAGTGACAACACATGCTGCAGAGGATGTGTTCCCATTGCTGGTGGGAATGTAAACTTGTACAACTACTTTGTACAATCTGGAAATCAATCTGGTGCCTTCTCAGACAATTAGGAATAGCGCTTCCTCAAGACCCACCTATACCACTCCTAGGCATACACCCAAAATATGCTCAAGTACACAACAAGAGCATTTACTCAACCATGTTCACAACAGCTTTATTTGTAATAGCCAGAAGCTGGAAACAACCCGGATGTCCCTCAGTTGAGGAATGGATACAGAAATTGTGGTACATTTACACAATGGAATACTACTCAGCAATTCAAAACAAGGAAATAATGAAATTTGCAGGCAACTGGTGGGAACTAGAAAAGATCATCCTGAGTGATGTGTCCCAGAAGCAGAAAGACACACATGGTATATACTCACGTATAAGTGGATATTAGACATATAATATAGAATAGTCATACTAAAATCTGTATACTTAAAGAAGCTAAGCAAGAAGGAGGACCCTGGGTAAGTTGCTCAATCCTCATTCAGAAAGGCAAAGAGGTTGGACATCAGAAGAGGAAAGAAACAGGGAACAGGACAGGAGCCTACCACAGAGGGACTGTGAAAGACTCTACCAGCAGGATATCAAAGCAGATGCTGAGACTCATAACCAAACTTTGGGTAAAGTGCAGGGAATCTTATAAAAGAAGGAGGAGATAGAAAGATCTGGAGGGGATTGGAGCTCCACGAGGAGAGCAAAATAATAATAATAATAATAATAATAATAATAATAAGTCTGTGCATAAGGGTCTTTTCTGAGACTGATATTCTAACCCAGGACCATTCATGGAAATAACCTAGAACCCCTGCACAGATGTAGCCTGTGGCAGCTCAGTGTCCAAGAAGGTTCCCTAGTAATGGGAACAGGAACTGTCTCTGACATGAACTTGGTAGCTGGCTCTTTGCTCACCTTCCTCTGAGGGTGGTGCTGCCTTACCAGGCCACAGAAGAATACAATGCAGCCAGTCCTAATGAGAACTGATAGACTAGGATCAGATGGAAGGGGAGAAGGACCTCCCCTATCAGTGGACTTGGGGAGGGACATGGAAGAAGGTGGGGGATGGAGGGTGGGATTGGGAGCAGACTAGGAAGGGGTGGCAGCTGGGATACAAAGTTAATAAACTGTAATTAATAAAACAATAAATTAATTAAAAAATAAAAATATTGCTTTAGAATTTGTCTTCAACACTCTAGTTTAATCCATTTGTTCTCTGTCCTGTACAGATGTTAAATTTTCACCTAAAAGAATTGATATTACTCAAAAAGTAAGATTTATAAGGAGAATCATTCTGTAATGTTGATAAAAATTTCTTCTTCCAATTTTCAGTATATGGTAGAATTTGAAAGATGTGTCTCTGAATTAAATCTAATGTCTAAGTATATTAATGTTTAAGACATTTAATGTAATGTCTAACACATTAGCCTTCCAATACAAACTGCTGATTTTAGTGTATGAGTCCCTACTGAACAAAATATCTTAAGATGTGAGTGTGGTCTCTCTTGACTAAGTTTTTTTTTTTAAACTCAAGAACTCTATACACCTCTAAAGTAGCCTGGCATGAAACTATGAGTCCTGGGTATTGGCTGGTGAAATGGCTCAGCACATAAAAGTACTTGTTGCCAAACATGAAGACCTGTGTTCAATCCCCAGGCCCCATGTGGTAAAAGAAGAGCTATTTCCTCAAGTTGTCCTCTGACCTTCATTCACACACATACAGACACACACACACACAGAGAGAGAGAGAGAGAGAGAGAGACAGACAGAGACAGAGACAGAGACAGAGAGACAGAGAGAGATAGAGAGACAGAGAGAAAGAGAGACATTACTGGTGGTACATTGTATTAAAATCTTAAGAGATACAAAAGATCTAAGGAGGGAAATGGGACATAAGAAACAGCTCGTTCAAAAAGAAATCTATGGTTTCAGGAGAAGAGACACTGGTTTCAGGGAACAGACAGGAGTTGTTAAAGCACAATGGGAAATAGTAAAGTTGACTTTTTATGCCAAAGGATTGAGTCATTGGCAACATCGGCTGTTCTTCTGTGGGGTCCTGGGAGTCGGCACCTTTTAGAAAGTTAGTACTATTTCAAGAAAAGTTAGAATTGCCGGGACCAGCAGCTGGTGCCGTCATTGCCAGAAGCTGGCATTATTTCACAGTAAATGGTACTGACACCACTTAATTGTATATTTACAAACACGTGTTGTTTTTGTGGAAACTCCTTGATAATTACACAGTTACAAGTGTTACTGCAACCAAGTTATCTCTTGATAGCTGAGTAATTAAGTTGTCAGCTCAGCCAACAGGGCTGAAGGGGAGGCATCTGTAACACCGACTTCTTTTCTTACAAACGTCTGTGTGTGCAGCCAGTACTGGTGGATCATGGTCCCATCCTCCTCTTTTGTCTTGGCTCTCAGTGTCAAAAATGAAACTCTCTCTAGTGTCCCAAAATCCCTGAGCCTCTTTCCACCTTGGTGGCCTTTTAACACCTTGGTCCTTGTGGAAATTTTGACAGACATCATAGACATTCTCAGAGTTCCGGCTGTATCTTTGGCCCTGGACCTGAACCTCACTGCTGCTTCAAAACATAGGCTGCGTACAAAAAGAGGAGGTCTCTTGCTTCAAGCCCTGCAATGGCTCCTCTTCAGGTCTATGACCATCAGCCTAGTTTCATACTTTGTAAGCAAACTAATGATGCCTACAAGATGATGGTTAGGATAACAAATAAGAGTAAGGTTGAACTAAATTGAGCACTCACTAAATTGGACCTCAGCATGTCCCATTGCTTCCTAGCATAAAATAGTCTTAATCAAGACAGCCAGGTGGTAAAAATCGCTTCCCAGACAGAGATGTAAACAATGTCCACCTCTCCTTCTAAATTTCCAGTGACAAACTGAGGTATGATTCCACCAAAGTTCACTCTGGAAAACCAGTGAGTATATTTCTTTGGGGGAACGTTAACAGTCAGCAAATGCAGCCGGGATGATCTTTTGCGTGTAGCCACAGCTGAACTACCAAAGCCGGAGGTTGTTTGTTTGAGAGGATAGTCTGATACAACAGACTATCAGAGGATCATCTACTTGAAAATTTTAGCACATCTGGATACAATTTAAGTTGAAGTAAATATACTTGCTTTTAATTCTCAAAATTAAAATTTAAACTTATTTACTAGATCAACTGGTCTTTTAAAAGAAGTACATGGAAATTAATGGATTCTGCTACATATCTGCCAAAATAATTGAAATGGTACAGACACCTTGTTTGTCTATAAGCTGACAAAATGAACACCAACATGAAATCTTGGATTGAAATATGTGGAGTCTATATGTGTAGAGTATAGAAGTCGGGAGTCAAGGCTCCTACATTTGCATGTCACACTTTTCCCATCCAGTTACAAAAACCTCCATTCATCTAGCTCTTTACCTAGAGACTAGCATGCTGTGTAAACGAAGAGACACAAATAAAATGGCAGGGGACAATCCATAGTAACCTCAAGAAAAAGATACCGTATGAGCTGAGACAGATTAAATGACATCCATGTTCGTGGTGGTAAAAGAAACCAGTCATGAAAATTCAGCCTTCTTAACTACGCCATGTATTTTGCCAGCACTTTCTTGCCTCTTTGTCCCAAAGCAAGCTACATGATGCCTTCAAGTCTAGTCCTACGGGTGTAACTATTTTTCTATAATGATTACCTGACTAACACATGGCGATAAGATCACATGCCTGAAAGGAATATGCGCAGTTTTAAGCACATGTGCTATTGTCCTTGTACTTGTTTTCCGATCATAACAACACGGTGAGACCCTATGGTTGAAGACACCGTTAACTTTGGATGCAGGACAATGAGAAATCAACTTTGAGCTGACCACAAATTTTCCCCCAGTTGGTTGTCTTTCCTACTTCCAGAAGTTGGCGATGGGGAGAAAAGACATTAGGGGTTCTACCCAGTACTGGACCCTTTATGTTACAATACTGATCAACCAGACAATATGTGCCCATTGGCACAATACTGGCATGACTATTATCTGCTGCCTTCTGAATCGAATTGAAGCCTGCTCCAAAGAAAGGATCTCATATTCAGACCTGAAAACAGGGTCCAAAGCTCATGGGTAAGGAGGTCATAGGCCCTAGATTGAAGCCTGGTCTTACTTAGAATTTTGTTGCTCTGAAAAGACACCATTACCACAGCAACTCATAAAGAAAACAAAAATTAACTGGGGCTAGCTTACAGTTTCAGAGCTTGAGTCAGTCTGTTATTGTCATGGTGGGAAGCATGGCAGTGTGCAGGCAGACATGGTTCTAGAGGAGCTGAGAGTTCTACAGCTTGAGTTGCAGATAGCAGAAGGAGACTGTGAGTAACACTGGGCATAGCTTTAGCATTTATGACCTCAAAGCCTGCCTCCACAGTGCCATTCTTCTTCCAGCAAGGGCAGACTTACTCCTAAAGGGCCAAACCTCCTAATCATGCCTCTCCCTATGACCAAACATTTAAAAAGGAGTCCATGGGGGCCATTCCTATTCAAACCACCACACCTGGTATTGATATTTTGCTAACAAGACATGTTTCCAAGTTGCCTTCTAATTATTTATACGTGTGCCTAGAGACCTGGGTTGCTCTCAACCTTGGTCAGAGAACTTTTACAGTAGGCAACAATCAATATGGACTCATAAGTAGTCAAATTTCCCTAGAATAAATCATTGTGAGTGATCAACTCTGAATAGGACACCTTTATTAACCGCCTTGCCCTTCAAGACTCAGGAAACAACATTGCACAGGATACAAAAAGAATGTAAGACCTGGAGAATGGGGTGAATGCTGTGAAGTGCTTTGTGCATCCTAAACTCACTGTAGCTGTGGTCACATCTACAAATACTGTCAGAGATCAAGCCCAGCAAGGTTCCCCCGTGAATGTAGAAGTCTTTTTGAGAATTGATCTCTACAAGGAGAGGAAGAATATTTCTTTAACAGTACCCATGGGCTAATGGATGGCCCTACAACTGTGTACAAAAGGACAGCAGTAACTGAACTCAGTGAGTATTTTGTTTGTTTGTTTGTTTGTTTTAAAGGAGGACATGACATTATTAAGCTAGGAGGAAGATAAGATGTGTTTGGAGGGATCTAGAAGAAATTGGAGGAGATAAAAAAAAATATATATGATCATATTAGTTTTTAGTCAAGAACAATTTACAAGGCAATTTTTATTGTACTAATAACTGCCTTTATTTTTAAGTAATATTTGTGTCCTTTGAAAGTTTTATACATACATTTATACAGGGTATATAGATCATATCTATCCTCCACTATCTTTTTTTGATTCCCTGTATTGCCTCCCTCCTCATCTCCCTTCCAACTTCATATATTCTTTTTGTTATTTATAAACCATAGTGCCCAACCAGTGCTGCCTTTATGTGCAGGGGATATGGAAATACTCTGAGTATAAACAATCTACTAGTAGTGTATCTTCAAAGGAAGTAAGTCAACTGCTCACAGTAGCGAATAGTTCTTCCAGTTGGGGATAGGCCTCCAGGATGCAGCCCTTGTCCCTACAGAATTCTAACTGGTTTTATATTTTGCAGATCTTGTGATGATTATCCTGGCTGCCAGGAGCTGATCTGTGCAACAGCCATGTGCTATTCAGAAATCTGCATTTCCCAGCTCTGTTCCCCGCCGATGGCTTTTACATTATTTCTGCTTCTTCTTCTGTAATGTTCTCATAGTTTGGATGGTGGGAGGTTGATAATGGGTAATAAATACACAGTTGAGCACTCGGTTATTTACACTTAGCACTTTCAACAGTTATGAAGTTCTACCACTTCCCACTGCATAAAGAAGCTTTCCCAACCAAGTTTGAGGACAATAATTTCCCCCAATCATGGGCTTTTGACCAGTTTTAGAGCACTACACAGGAAATCCCTTCTCTGGAACCGGCCTTATATCTGATTCAAAAGCAGTTGAATATCTCCATAAGTGCCATGTCACTTTTCTTTAGTGGATACATCTTGCAAGCATTGTCAGTTTTGTAGCATACAGGTTCCGGAACTGCAGAAGATCACTGTTATTTTTGTCTCCCTCTTTATTGTGCATTGTGACATGATGTAAGCTAGCTATCAATAAGAAAGTTTCCTGGTCAGTTCAAGTTTAGTTTCACATTGTCCTGCATCCAAAGAGTATTATCTTTAACACTGCAGTCTAGTTATGGTAGATGAACAAAGCGGTGGCAATAGCTGTTGATGTGTTAGATGACTTTGATACCTCCTTGACGAATAACTAATAGGAAGAGAGATGTTTTCTAAATTCACCAAGCTACTTGATTATACTAATAAACATAGGAAAAGCACAACTGTTGGTCTTACTTTTTACATGGGAAAACTGGGACATAGGTAGCTCATAGACTTTGCCAGAAGTCTCACTCCATTAAATAATACAAATCAGATCAGCATCTTAGCTGACTGCCTCCAAAGGCCACACTCTATGTCAACAGGCCTGCTCTGACGCATTGTGCAAGAGCTATAGTTGAAGCAAATGTGCTTCTTCAGCCCTGCACAGGGAGACTTACAGCCTGACAAGAAAGTGACTCAGAAACCCTACCCTTTAATATGCTGTAGGATGTGTCCTGAGGTTGTGGTGGAGCCAGAGTCCAAAGTCCTAAAAAATGCAACCAAAAGATCGAGGCTGTGTGCACGCTGATTATTCTCTGCCAGAATGTCTGTAAGGAGCTCTATATATTCTGGGAAATGGGGATCAATTCTTGTAGGGCTGAGCTCAGGTCTAGTCTCCAGTAACTTCTCTTTTCACTCACTAGTTGTGTTCCCTCAGGCCCTTTGAAGCTCTCTGTAGTAAGTAACAGCAGGAAACACATTAAGTTTAAACATCACCTTCTAGCTGCAGGTAAGAAGAGTACACCACAGCAGGAAGTAGTTTGTCTCTTGGATCTCTCTGTTGCTCCATCAAGGTGCTCTCTGTGCATTTCAAGAATGCTCTATCTCATTCCCTCCCAGTCCCTCCCTCCCTCCCTCCCTCATCTCCACCGTGCCCCTGGGATACAGAGTTAATAAAATGTAACTGATAAAAAAAAATAACATAAAAAAAAGAAGAACACTTCATGTGTTTCTTTAAAAGAAGAACACATTGTACTTTGTCCAGTTTTTAGAAAATTTTTTTTCCATATTTGGATTGCATAAATATAAGGATATATTTAAATCAAAAAAAAAAAAAAAAGAATGCTCTATCTGCTTAAAGACAGAAGAATAAATACACATTAGCCAATGTCAAAAGTAGGCTGGCTACCCATAGTCTTAAAGAAGGAAGACAAGATTCCCAGAAGAGGGAGTGCTTAAGTCTGGTCTTTAGGAATGAGTGGGAATTGCCAAGTATGTGGAAAGAAAATTTCTGACAGCCAGAGTTTTCAGAGTCACGGAATGGAGAACAGCAGAAATTTCAAGGTGCATCTCAATATCTGGACAAGAGCCATGAAAGACGCTAGGGACATAGAAGCATTAGGATAGATGGTAGAGAATGTTGCTTGTAATTTTTCCTAGGGCTCGTGGGTGATATCAAAGCAAGAAATCCACATGATTTAACAATGTCAGGGGCAGAAAGACAAGAACCCACTATAATGATGTGGAGACTTGAAAATGTGAATGAACCAAAGGAAAAATGGGAAGCTAATTATGAAAAATAATCCTCAGGGATTACAAAAAGAGCATGCCTCAAAGCATCATGGGAAGAAAGAGTAAATCACATGGATACAAACATTAAAACGTAGAATCTAAATTCAGAGAATTATAATGGCAAATATGTAAAATACAGAGAAGACAATTGTCCCCTCAGTCTGCTACAGTGTGGGAAAATGAAAGGAAGATTCAATTCAAATTCCAAGCCTGGCTCTTCTGTCTTACTCCTCGTGCCACTGCAGAAGGCAAGGGAGAAGAGCATGACTCAGTGTGTGCTAGAGTGAGGTACCACCAGAATCTTAGCTTTAGATTGGTCTAGTCAGTCAGGCATTCATAAACAAAACAAAACAAAAAGCTGAAATGTAATCTATGACTCAAGGCATTATAAAAGCAAAAGTACTCTGACAAGAACTACTCATTTTCTGGATTGTAGAAACTTGGTGCCAGTTGTTTACTCAGACCATTCTTTGTTCTCAGCCCTGTATGGCGAGATTTATATTTAGATGCCTAATGCAATCCATGCTGTCATAGAAGTCTGAGTGTAGGTGCCTGTTCTCTTCCCAAATCTGTTCCTTATAACTCTCCACGGAATTATCAATTACCATGGGAGAAAAAATGGGGTCCATTGGTTATTTGGGCCAAAACATAATAGGACTTTTATGACTGAAATGGGATGCAGTGTGGTATAATGGAAACCATTTGGATCTTTGAAGTTACGGAAGACTGGCTTCAGTTCAGTTCTGTTAAGTGCAAGAAAGATTTCGAGCCTCAACTGCCAGAGTTCAACAAACATGAACTTCCTGTACTATAAGCACTGTGTGTGCGCTGGCATACCAACACAAATGAAGATAGCACCACTTTTCAGGACATGGCAAGTTACTCGGAAGATGATTTACACACATGATGTTTGTCTTTTTATTTTTTGTGACTTTATGTTTATGTGTGTTTTTCCTACCTATCGATCTATGCAGCATGTGCTTTCCTGATGCCTGTGGAGTGGTGTTTAATCTTCTGGAATTGGAATTACAAATGATTATGAACTGCTATGTCAGTGTTGGGAATCAAACTCTAGAGCTCTGGAATAGCAGCTTGTCCTTTTGTCTGCTTAACCATCTCTCCAGCCCTCATATACAACACTTTTAAAATAAAGATGGTGAAGAGAGTGCTGTAGGGTCACTGAACAAAAATTCCCAGCCCACTTGAAGCAGGTTTCAGCCAGATCTTAGAATATATCTAGGCAAGAATGATGACATCAATCCCAAATATAGATTTCATTATGAATGAAGACATCAGAACATACTGGGGGATATATAAATATGATAAGCACCACACAGAAATCCAGGGTGAGGTGACTGTATGAGCCTTAGGGAAATTGTTTTACTTTCTAAGCACTCACCTCTTCAATATAAAATGATTGCAAGTAGTGTACACAACACTGAATTATTACAATGATGAAAAACAAAAGCAATAAAATACCCAGAACAGTGTTTCTAACTCAGAAATTTTCAAGGGTGCAATATGTTTCTCAAAATACTTAGCTTACCGAATGTTAATGCCAGCTTGCGCTTTATGGTCAATTGTAACCTGGACTAAATTAGCGCAAGCTTTGAATAGATTAACTCAGAATCATAAATGTTAATAAGTTGTTTTCATTTTAGATCTTTAAGAACACGAGTGAAAGAGAGAGCATGTAACACTTTCCAGAACCTTATGAAGCATCCCTCGGGACTCGTGTTCCATAGCTATGGTAAGAACAATTGGCCAATACTGGGCTAGCAGAGGAGATATGCTGCACAGCTTTAATCCATCTGCCTTTGTGGATCATGAGTTCATTACATTTGAAGGTCATGGATTTATATCCCATGATAGTCTGAGCATGTGTCAGTGATTCATGTTAGTGAAACCGACTTCAAGGTGACTGTAGCCTACCACAGTTGGTTATGTGAAGGGTCCTGTTCTATTTCTGGCTTTTGGGTATCTGAAGTTACAGTTGGTTCTGAACTTCCATGTGGGCGCTGGGAATTGAACCCATTGGTCTAAAAATAATGAGTCAACCTGATGTGTTGGCTCTGAGCATTACAAGTATAAGAACAAGTCCTTAGTCTTCTTTCTCAGTTCCTACTTATGAAATAAATGATGGGTTTGCAATCATAACCTATCAGTGTCTCTCTGGGATTTTACCACATTGTATCAATGGTTAGTCTACAACTGACGAAGTCTCGGCGCCCTCCATTTGTAAGTAAGAAAACCTGTGTCTCTAGAGTAGAATGTCACTGTCAGGCAGATTTCATATTTAGTGATAGTTAGTCAACAAAATAAGGACTCCTAGCAGGAGTGAATGGACCAAGCAGAGGAGTTTTCTGCCTAGACAGTGTAACACTTTCACCCTTGAGTTCAGGGACAGGACCAGACAGTGATGTCCAGGAGGAAGGTGTCTGAATACAATAAAGTAATGCAAATGACTCCAGATTGCCAAGCGGCTTTCTCCAAAGCAATGCACCAGCTACGCAGCTACTCAGGAACTTCCTGCCCACCAAACAAACTCCAAGACAGCATGTTCAAAACGGAACCTGTGTCTTCCCTGCGCTACAATTCCCACACGTGCCACATGTCTTGGCCATCTTCCTGTATCCTGCTGCAGTCCAGGCACATGGAGACCTCACACTTCCTTTGCCTTTAGTACTACCATTTTACCTCTTCTTTAATCTCCAAGAAAAAAAAAAAAAACATTAAAAATAACATTTCATTATGTCTCATCTTTATAGATGATGAAAGTGAAACCCCAATGCGTAAACTGGCTATTCTCACTCATGCTGCTAGTGGACCCAGGAGCTGATTTTTCAACCTACACTTGACTCCATATTCCTGTGACATTGCTCTACCTCTCCCCTGGGAGTCTGATGGTCCTGGTGCAAGCGATCCTGGAGCACAGGATTTCAGGGGAAGAGACTGATCTTCCCTCAGTATTATTCTGCCTGTCAGGAGTATCTCACAAATGCTCACGGCCACTGGAAGAAAGTCATAGAGCTCTCAGGTTGGTTGAGAGGCTAGGACCAGTCTACCAGCTCTGACCCATGATATGAATTGAGCACTTCCAAAACTCAGATTCCTGTACCCCTTATCTAAGCACTATATTCATGGTCTAGATCTGTATCTATTGCTTTCTCAAATCCCTTGTCTCATCTGTATATAAAATTCTACATTGCTTCACCAGACGCTGGAAAAAAATGCAAAGCCCTATTTTTATACTTATATTGGGAAGCAATTATTTCTCACATGTGATCAATAACTGCCCTTTCTATATTGAACACCAATCCTGAAATGTGCCCCATAAATCCAACCCAATTCAAGTGTCATAGAATTGTTCAGAAATAGATACCATGGGACTAGAAAACTGAGACATAATATGTTTAAAAATTGATTGGGGTTATACAACTAGTAAGGATGAAAAAAAAAAATAGGGAGAAAGCATTCAATAAAACCAAGCTAGAGTCCAGGCTTGCTGAGAAGCCTTGGCATTCTCAGGGTCTTCTGAAGTTTCCTGGATCATACCAAAAGCATTTTAGGGAAATAAAATTGTCTTCTAAAAGTATGATTTCTCCCTTTGCCTTGAACAAAACGAAATCAATCGGCAGAGGCAGGGTTGGGGATGGAGGGAGAGAGGAACTTGGGAAGTGTGTATAGAATAGAGCTCTCATACATCTTTTCTCCAGGGCAAGGAGGTGTTTCCATGGGTGCTGTTGTGCCCTAGTTCACCTGAGGGACTTGTGAAAGAATCAGGGAGCACATCCTTGCTGCCAAAGAGGGCGCCAGGTTTCTTCTCCCAGTGCTGCAAGACTGACCCCATGTGGCCACATCAGCCTCTCCCAGACTTCTTCCTAAGTCACCTGCCTGGGAACCTCCAGGTGGGAGTCCACCAGCCTCCCAGACTTTCTCAGCAAGGTTCTAGCAAAAGATCAGCCAACAAGGAGCCAAGCACAGATGTGGGAGCTATGGAAGAGGGCCTCTTGCACTCTATAGAAATCAAATCCTCAGGAAAGTTGCCCACTCTGGTTAGTTTGTGCCATGGAGGATGGGAAATAAACCTTTTAAACAGTTATATTTGTTAGTTTAGACATCCCTTTCTTTAAGAAAGTTATTCTAACAGACAGTTTTAAAAGTTACATGAAATTCCATTAGAAGGTCAATTTGATAACATATTGTGCAAAAGGCAGCAAAGGTAAATACTGATAGAAAAAAAATACAGGTTCTGGAAAGAAACAATATAAAGCATGTAGAACTAAAAATTGCGAAACAAAAATCTGGGTTGGATGTGAGTTTAGCTCTGCAGCTTATGTGAGGGAACGAATAGCCAGCGAGTTCATTGATTACAGTCTGTGATACAAAAATCATCAAACTGTGATCCAGAGAATAATGGAACTGCATCTAATATTAATACAAGTGTGTGTGTGTGTGTGTGTGTGTGTGTGTGTGTGTGTGTTTCCCCTTTAAATGAGGGCTGCCAAATATTTTTTTTTCCTTTCACTAAAATGCAGGGATCCCATTTTAGCAAGTCAATTGTGGGCTTTTACTGAGGAACACGATAAATTAATCATTAAATCTATTGTATTGACTGAACCTTGCAAGGCATGAAAAATTGCAGTGCAAGGAATATTTTGGTAGAAAGGACCTTAGTGTCCCAGGGTAAGGTGAGTGGCTGTTCTCATAGCACTGTATAATTTCCTTCCTGGGATTAAAATGTCATTTATCAACTCTAAAATAAATATGGTGACCTTTTAATCTCAAACAGGGACTGGAAGTGAGAGCTTCCACTCGCAGTGAATGCAGAGAACTTAACACAGTGCTCAGTACTTGCATCTAACAACGAATCAGGGAGGACCACGCTCCCGTCCCAATTCTGTTGAAAGAATACTGAAGTCGATGGTCACAAGAAGCACTCCAGGCCATTTACCTAATGAGAATGCACTCCAATGCCTCTGAGCCCAAGCACACCCTATTAGCGCTGAATTTATACCTTAAATTATTAAAAGAAATCCATGCTTCTCTCCTGTTGCTGAGTCTACCCACATATCCTCAGACAGTGAGCCCAAGGTAAGGGCTGACACAGCCAGGAGACACCATTGTGTGTGCCTGAGAGAGAAGCAGGAGAGCATGCTAGGGGTGGAGAGAACTGTCAGCTGCAGCCGCAGCCGCAGCCGCAGTATGAAAATGCTGTTAGCAGCAACTGCAGGGACTTTGGAAAGAGTCAGGTGCTCTTCCAGTTTCAGCATCCACATCCCACACCACGAAACGGAAGATCTCTCAGCCTCGGTTTTCTTGTCCATAACATGGGAACAGTGACAACTCTTTCAAACTGCTTGCGTGACACGTAAGTGTGACAGCACCATGGAAGCTTTAGGGGCACGACTGGTGTGAGCAGGGACACGAACAGGCTGGTCCCCTCTTCCCTCCTGCGTCACCCTGGGCAGTCTCCTCTGCGGCACCTGGACTGGTTTCTATGCCCGGCTCCTCGCAGCAATCCCAGTCAGTGGTCTTTAAGAAGAGTGTCATCAGCCTTTCAAGGAGGGTGACTCTGCCCTGACACTTGTGAGCTAAGGTGGTAGTACAATCTTCTGGCAGAGAGGAGGTCATCTTGTTGACACTTGGGACAGGGCATCAGTATCTTTTCCTCTGCTCATTTCATGTGAGAGGAAGCAAAACTCATATCAGAAGTCTGTTCTGATTCTCAAGGAAGGGAAACTAGAAAAACTTCTGTGCTCATCTCCCCTGTCACCTTTTCTTAGGAAGATAACCT